>NC_084943.1:3135000-3760000 GCF_958298935.1 Phragmites australis
TCAAATTCTCGTTGTGAATAGATTTTTTTTCCTTCAGCACTATAACAATTTTTCTTCACTATTCTCGTTACGAAGGGATTCTTAAAATCATTCACTTCAGAACTGGATTCTCTCTCCTTTTCCTTCACGATTTCGCTCGAAAGAAAACTGTTGGAGATGAGAGAAAATAAAAGAAATAAGAACGGAGAAGGAAATTAGAAAAGGAACGAAATAAAAAAATTATGATTGAAGATAATCTTACTAGCTAGTTTTTCATCTGATCCCTCGCTTCACTTTTTGACAGCACAGATGCATCTACAGACACACGACACGCTGCATGATGCATGCACCCATGATGGATCTATACCTTGGAATCATGGATGCTGTAGGCTGGCCTGATGCATCTTTCTTTTTTTGGGCTAACTTTTTATGTCCAGCTACGCATCAAAGAAAGTAGGAAATATTGGGTGCAAATAGATGATTCGGTGGAATAGTGCAAACAACCTATTCCTCTTGACGGATCGGGATCAAGATTTCAAAATTCGATTCAAGACCGAATATCAAGTCCCAGCGATTTCTTCGATATTCGCGGTTTTTGATAGTAATTCGGTAGAATTCAGTAGAAATCGGTCAAATTTCATTAAAAAAAATTTAATTTTGAATTTAACCTTAACCGAAAACCGATCGATTTCTGAATACGAACCGTAGCAAATTGATTAGTAACCGTGAATATCGAGCGGTTACTGATACATTTTAAAACCCTGACCACGATACGAATTCAAGGAACCGTTGATAGAGCCCTCGAGCCTCGAGGATATGCCATGAATTCATGGAACGGGTATCTTGTCGATAGCCCACGCCGGTTTTAGGATTGGATTGCCGCCGCTGCCGGCACCAACCTCCGCCCCGATCGACTTCTCGCCGTACGCGCCGACCTCCGCACCCAACTTCCGCATCATCCGCGGCCATGTTTGTCTGCAACCACGGCATGTCCATGCTGTTCTCGCTACAATAGAGAAAGAATTCATAGAGTCCCTTATTATATTGCTCCGGTCTTGGACATTGTAGCACCAGCAGAGAACGACACAACATTGGCCCAAAGAAATTTGTTAATTGGCCTAGTGTGCACATCACAGAAATTTGTACTGAAAAATTTTACTTGACAATTTACCGTAACTAGTTACGTGCATATGTTTCGCAGGTAACACAGTCGCGCGTGGGAAGTAGGCCCGGGAGTGCGGGTGGGAGCGCACGCGGCAGACAGGTCCACGCGGGCACGAGAGCGTGCGCGGTAGGCGGACCCACGCAAGAGCATGCGGTAGTGCACGGGAGCGCGGGACGTGGGCTCACGCGGAGGAGCGGAGCGGAACGCAAAAGCTGGAAATACCAGAAACGAACACATGTAAAGAGAGTATAGGTCATATCTCCGTAACTTTTGTGAGCAGCTGAATCGTTTTTTAGCCAAAAAACAAAAAACCAGATAAATTGCTAGCCACTGAACGAACCACGCGAGACACTGACAAAATACTACTGAGGCCCGCCCATGTGCCCATGTGCGGTGTCATCCAGGAGCTACGGGAGGCAGTCGACATGTATGGCACGCAATGCGCTAGGCCAGGCAGGCGTGCGAGCCGTCATGGAGCTGACCTATGTGCAGGTGTCAACCAGGAGGTGCGGGAGACAGCCCACGTGTATGGCGCGCAGCGCGTTGGGTCAAGCGGGCGCGCGAGCTAGAGACGAAGCTTGGGAGCGGGATTTCCAGAGCGAAACGTCGAATGAGCAGAAACCTTTAGGTGTTTTTTTAAGTAGCGTAGATTTCACTTTCCAATGAACCAAAAAATATTATGTTGTCTTATATGCCGGCAGAGCTATTTGTAAGCAAGCAGAAGATGAGAACAGTTAGCAACAACACAATCAATTCCCATGCCCATTCCCATCAGTTGCCAAACATTCAATTCACCGATTTAGAACTGTAAAAAAACTCAAGAGTTAACCATATCGCTTGAATTGCAAACTTCCTCACAAGGCCATGGCAACTCCACATTGATCGTGCCACTAAGAGTCTTTGGCAAGCTTGTGCCGCTGTAGTTAGGGATAGTCAAGGGGCAGAGGAAATGGGGCTTAAGACCAGCGCAACGGGTAAAGGGTAAGAGGAGTGGACGAGGAGGGAAGTGAGGTCGGAATAACCGACGGTGGCACAAGGACAGAGGGGCGGAGGAACTAGGGAGCGAGGCCGAGCGGCGGTGGCGTGTCGCCCCTCCAAATCATAACCCTTTTTAGCTCAATGGACTTCTTGATAGTCCTAGAGAAGGAAGGGTGAGAATCGAGATCTAAGGGGTTTCTTCAAGGAGGTAGTTCTAGATGTGGAAGATAGAAGGGTCTTTAGATCCTGATCCGATAGTGGAGTTAATTGTTTATACCATTAGGCTATCTCTAAGAGAGGTCGTATTGGTCAGCCATATCTCTGTTGGTATTGATTTTACCGATCCGTTCGTCCGTTTTCTTCTCCTACAAGATCGGTTTCTAGTGCTACAGTGTTGCGGTCGCAATACTGTAGCAGCTGGGAATCGGCAAATTTGTCGCCAGTTTAGAGGATCTGTATCACTATGCACAGAGTATGATGTGGGTTCGAGAGGGAGGAAAATAATAGAAGGTAGGAAATAGGGTAGCTGCGGGAGATGAAAAAAATAATGGATATTATAATAGTGTTAGGAGATACTGTAATAGTGTTATAGATGATAAATTTTTAAAGTATCTACTGAAGATGGTCTTATATAAAGAGTATTTATATCTAATATTTCTCCCTATCAAACAAATTTTTTATCAAACACGGTTAGCGATGGGTGCGAAGCGATCCACACTGGTTCAACTCACGTAACTAACTAATTATTTTAATTTAACTAATTAAATTATACTCAAATAAATTATAAATATTTATTGATGATGTACGTCCATTCCTAATGACAGCCTTCGTTTCTCACCGAATCATGTCCTAAGATTCAGGCCATTGCTATCAACTAAGTAAGAGGGAGGAGCTTTGGCTTCTTGCTCCTCCCCTCCCCTCCCCTCCCTGCGGCTGCGAGAGAGAGCGAGGTTCCATGGCTTCCGCCTTCGCCGCCGCTGCTCTCCTCCTCCACTTCCTGTTGCAGTTGCTGCTCCGCCTTTCACCGTCCGCTGCCCAGCCTGGTGAGCCCTTCCATCCATTCTCATCTCCAAAGACCAGATTTTGTTTAGGACGGCGCCGCCCTTTTTTCTCCTTACACATTTCGTACTCATAGCCATAGATGGGCAAATATTACAACATTCCTAGGAGATTTGCGAAATTGCGGGCAGCATGTGCATGACCACAATTGCAATTCCTTGCTGTTTGATTTACCCCACAGCTTGAGCTTGCACTCCATACATCTACGCTAACTAAGCAACTAGGTGCTCAGGTTCCCAAACGACACTGTTGTATAGTAAACCTTTCCACCTTGCCCCTTTCCATCCTGCAGGTTTCATTAGCTTGGACTGTGGGGGAGCTGATGATCACACAGATGGCATCGGAATCCAGTGGACTTCTGATACCAACTTTGTCTCTGGTGGCCAGAGAGCACAATTGTTGGTAAAAAACGACCAGCAGAAGCAGCAATTCACCAGCGTGCGCTATTTCCCCGCAGACAATAGGAAGTATTGCTACACCATGAACGTCAGGAACAGGACGCGCTACCTCGTCAGAGCCAGTTTCCTCTATGGCAACTTCGACAACAGCAACGTTTATCCAAAGTTCGACCTCTCCCTCGGAGCAACTCCCTGGTCCACCATTGTAATCGATGATGCGACCACCCCGGTAGTCGAGGAGGCAATCATCTTAGCCGCTGCACCGACACTGAGCGTCTGCCTCTCTAATGCCAGAACAGGGCAGCCTTTCATTTCTGCTCTGGAGCTTCGCCAGTTTAACGGCTCACTCTACTACACCACCGATGAGACTCGCTTCTTTCTTACACTGTCTGCAAGGATAAATTTTGGAGCAGCAAGCAATGAGTCTGTCAGGTACTACTTCTGCACAACACCATACCCGCGCCTTTACATTGTCGATAGCTTCAAATCAGAGTTCAAGGCTAGAATTCTATGTCCAAATGTAGATTCACTCCACTTATAAACTTAACACTAACAGTTTACAGAATATCCTGTGAGTAAAACTATGGCAGTGTGTAATTTTTGTTATGATCCTCCTTCCTGATGAGGTCAAAGATCTACTGTGGTTTGTGACTGTGTGCTATGCTGACACATAACAAAGTTCTAATCATACTTCACTTTACTGCCATGAGTCAAAAGTTATAACCAGAATTATGTTTTGTTTCGTGCAAACAGATAACTGAAGGGTACTGTTTCTTGTTACACAGGTACCCTGATGATCCATTTGATAGAATATGGGAATCCGATTCTGTGAGGAGAGCAAATTACCTTGTTGATGTTGCTCCGGGGACTGAAAGAATATCAACTACAAAACCCATATTCGTCGGTACCAATGAAGAACCACCTGAAAAGGTCATGCAAACAGCAGTAGTTGGCCAGGATGGGTCCTTAAACTATCGCCTCGATTTGGAAGGATTCCCAGGAAATGCATGGGGTGTCTCATATTTTGCAGAAATTGAAGATTTAACACCAAATGAAACTAGAAAATTTAAGTTAGTGATCCCAGGCATGCCAGCATTCAGTAAACCGACTGTTGATGTGGAGGAGAATGCTCAGGGGAAATATCGTCTGTATGAACCAGGCTATACAAATATGTCACTTCCTTTTGTTTTTTCCTTTGGGTTCAAGAAGACAAATGATTCTTCAAAGGGGCCTATTTTGAATGCCATGGAGATTTACAAATATGTCCAAATTACTATGGGATCTCAAGATGGTAAGCAATTGTGCACATTTTGCTACTGTTTCTTTTTCCTGGCTAGAACAATCTTATGTTTCAGCATTGTACAATAAACAAGAAATCCACTCTGGTACTAAATTGGTGAATGTAAAATTGACAGCAAATACCATGGCTAGCTTGGTATCACGATATTCACAAGCAGGTTGGGCACAAGAGGGTGGTGATCCATGTTTACCAGCGTCATGGTCCTGGGTGCAATGCAGTTCAGAAGCTGCTCCAAGGGTATTCTCAATGTATGATAGTCATATTATTCTGCCTTCAAATTTTTTTTCTTGCTTAATGTAATAGTATTTGAGACCGAAGAATTTTTCTTGCAGCACATTGTCTGGGAAGAACATTACAGGAAGTATCCCGGCGGAACTGACAAAGTTATCAGGGCTGATTGAGCTGTAAGGACTGAATAGTTTATATTTTCCTTGTCTAAATATTTGGCTTCTGTTGTTTGATCTACTTGTTTTTGTTAATGCAGGAGGCTCGATGGTAATTCATTTTCTGGGCAAATTCCTGATTTCAGAGATTGCCACAATTTACAGTATATGTGAGTTTCCAGTTATTTTGATAATACATTGTTCCGCATTTATTCTACTAATATAGGGTGCTTTTCGTCATTCCAGTCACCTTGAGAACAATCAATTAACTGGTGAATTGCCACCTTCTTTGGGAGACCTACCTAACTTGAAAGAGTTGTAAGTTCAACATCCTTGTGTGCACTTTGTCATTCCATAGTTTGGAGGAAGTATAGTATTTCTTAAAAAAAAGCTGGTTTTTCTCTATTTGTATTCATTTATGTTGTTTTTCTGCTCAAGAAACTCAAATGGCCATTGATGCTAGTGGTTTAGTTTTTTTCATACAAGTACAACTGTTCAAGGGTCTTTATGGAAACAAACGGGCAGCTCTTATGAACTAAACCTTTTCAGGTATGTTCAGAACAACAAACTGTCCGGACAGGTTCCAAAAGCACTTTTGAGGAGAAGCATAATTTTTAAGTTAGTATCACTTTCCTTCAAGCATATTATTAATTTCAGATCGTACTTTTGAGCATTACAGTATCTTGACATGCTTCATTCTTCAGCGACACTAAAATGTTTCCATATGTAGATCAAATAGCTATGTTGTTCTTAGGATGGTCCCATTTGTTCTGATTTGTTACACGCCTGCAGCTTCACAGGCAACAGTGGCCTTCACGTCGTAAACAATGGCATTAGCCACACTGTAATAATTATTATATGTGTGGTGATTGGGGTCATTATATTATTAGGTGCTATTGGATGTTATTTGTTTACATGTAGGAGAAACAAGAAACCTTCAAACGGTATGTGTTCTTTAGCTCAATTGACATATCTGGTATTATGTAAGGGCAGCAGTGATTCTTTTGCCATCTGCAGACACTGTTGTTATTGCAGCACCAGCAAAAAAGCTAGGCTCGTATTTCAGTGAAGTAGCTACAGAATCAGCGCACAGATTTTCTTTATCTGAAATTGAAGATGCTACTGACAAATTCAAAAGAAGAATTGGCTCTGGAGGGTTTGGCATAGTATACTATGGAAAGCTGACAGATGGGAGAGAGATTGCAGTCAAGCTTCTCACAAATGACTCCTATCAGGGCATCCGAGAATTCTTGAATGAGGTCTGTTGCTGTTCTAGCCTTATTTAGTTTCTCCTACAAGTGTTGAAGAAATAAAGATAGCTTATTTAGTACTGCTTGGAATTTGGAAGAATGAAACTCTGAGGTGAAACTAGAACCTGGCATGCCATGGGATTGTTTCGCCTGCTAAACAGTCAACAGGTGCTTACAGAGTAAGGAGGACACCTAATTAATTGGTCAGGTCGTACCCATAACTCTAAACCTTGGATTCATATTGATAAGCATGCAATAAAAATAAAAGACACTTTCCTACAATGAGATCAATATGATCAACGACACTTGTCTGGATGCTGCACAATTATCTTGAACTCCTACTCTTGGAGATTTTCGTACTACTTCTGAACGTAATCGTCTACTCGTAGGACCAACCGATAAAAGAGAAAACATAAAGAACTAAGAACAGTGCACCAAACAGTAGCAAAGTGCTATAAAAAGCATACTAACAGAAAGTACTCGTTGCTACGATCGTGTGAGCACAAGAATTGCCTAAAACAGAGCTCATGTGAAAAAGTTATAAAGGTTTGAAGTTACAGGGGTCTTTCTGTAAAAAGGCAGGGGCTATTTAATAAAAAATAGAAAGGTCTAGGAGCTTATTTGTAAAATTTTAGAGACTTATATGTTAATAAATAAAACTATAAGGAGGTAAATGTAAAAACAAGGGCTTTTTGTGAAAACTGAAAAGTTTAGGGACCTAATGCAAAATTACCTAATTAAAAATCAGAAAACTGCTGTTGAAACCGGTTGAGGGGGTAGTGATCCGGTATTGAAACTTTGGGGGAGTAAACTGAACGGTTTTATACTTTAGTGGGTTATCCGGACTACGCTAATTCTTTGGAGGAATAAAATGAATTTCTTCCTTTTAAAAAATAGTCAGATGTAACCCTTCTGCTTATCTTCCTGCGATTCATAATGAGTAGCTGGCTGAAGGATGGCATTTGAAGTGTTCTTGTATTTTTATCACTATTCGTGCCCATTATTGTCTTGTGTGTCTAGGTCTACTGAACAGCTGTATCACGATAGAGTTGCTTGCACCATTTTTTTCATGCATGATTTTTCTTCAGCATGGTTATTGTGATGAATTAATAAGTTACTTGGATGAGTTCTTGTTTCAGGTAACATTGCTTTCCAGAATACATCATAGACACCTGGTGACCTTCCTTGGTTACAGTCAGCAAGATGGAAAAAGCATACTTGTGTATGAGTTCATGCATAATGGGACACTAAAAGAGCACCTTCGTGGTAAGTACCCTTCCAACTGATGGTAAATCTACTTTGTAGGATTAACAGTACACTGTCAGTAAGTGGATAGATATTCTTTTTGAAGCTAAATGCATTTAGTACTTTGATTAAAAATGATTCATGGACTGTTGATTTTACATCTTTAGGATTGCAGATCGCGTGCTTAATTAACTGAGCTCAAACATGGAATTCAATCAGATTCTCCTTAATGATAGACAAGCTTTTGTTCTATGTAGATTTTGACCAATTTATACCCTTGAACTGAAACATAATAGTTAATACAAAACATTAAGAAATTTCAGTATTACCCACAGATTGAGATGTACTGTTGTCCATGCGTCAGATATCGGGAGTTTACCTCCCAAAAAGGAATATCTCCAGTTTGAGATTGATTATTCAACGATCAACCTCAGTGCTACCCTTCGACTGTTAGATGACTGCACCCCATAGAAAAACATATACAAGTGATTGTTAACTATTGCTGGTGTTTACAGGAGCTGCTGATGAAAAAATAACTAGCTGGCTCAAGCGTCTTGAGATTGCAGAAGATGCTGCAAAAGGTATGCGCTCTTTCTACCTTTGCAATTCCCTACTTGTACACCAATATGGGCAACTTGGCATTTGCCATTCTGAATGTATAATGTCAAATATCAGGTATAGAGTATCTCCATACAGGATGCTCCCCAACAATCATTCATAGAGACCTCAAGAGCAGTAACATTCTCCTCGACAAGAACATGAGAGCAAAAGTTGCAGACTTTGGTCTATCAAAACCTGCAGTCGACGGGTCTCATGTATCAAGTATAGTTCGAGGAACAGTTGGGTATCTGGACCCAGAGTAAGGCCAAGCAATCTGAGGGTTCTTCGTATCATGGCAACATCTGGTTCCGATGCACTCTTTCTGAAAACTTTAATCTTTTGGTGTGGATAGGTACTATATCTCGCAGCAGCTGACAGAGAAGAGCGACATCTACAGCTTTGGCGTCATTTTACTTGAACTCATCTCAGGGCACGAGCCAATCTCAAATAACAACTTTGGGCTCAACTGCCGTAACATTGTTGCGTGGGTAAGACAAGAGACTTCCATGCATCTTGTTTCCTGTTCTGACAATGAATTACTGCTGAACAACGAGTGAAAAAAATGGATGGAACTTGCAGGCTAGATCGCACATCGGGAGCGGGAACATCCACGCCATCGTTGATGAATCGTTGGACAGCGGCTACGACCTGCAGTCGGTGTGGAAGATCGCGGAGGTGGCCATAATGTGCGTGAAGCCCAAAGGCGCACAGAGGCCAGCCATCTCGGAGGTGCTCGAGGCGATCCAGGACGCCATCGCCATCGAGCGGGGACCCCAGATGCATCGCACTATCCGACGGCAGCTCATGTCCAACAGGTCCATGGGGGGTTCGTCGTCGGTGAGCAACACCGGGGACAGCAGCAGTGTGGCGGTGGACTTGGAGCAGAACGGATCATCCTTCGACGAGCTGCTCATGCGGCCGGGTCTCAGATGAGTTGTATGTATGCATGTATGTGTTGTCTCAGTAATTTGTAGCTAGCAAGTAAGGGGAAATTTGAGTTTCGGCAAGTCAGTTGGGTGAGTGGATGCATATCCATCTATGTGAAGCCTGACAAGAAGAGGCGAAAGAATGGTGATGGATCATCTGTTGGAGTTTGATTGGAACATCATGAAGCGAGGTCTCGAGCAGATGTTACCGGGCATGTCTGGTCCTTGATCTAGCAGCTTTTGTAGCATTGCCTTGCTAATGGTGGGCAAAGAAATCCTTAGCCCAAAATCGTAGTATCATGCAAGCCGTCAGATGGTGCTGCCCGACTGACCGCCTTGCTTACCAACGTGCAGGCCATGCAGCAGTCCGGCCGGTCAACCATGTAGCATAGCATCCGAAATGTGACTCATTTCGTCTAGTCTCATTATTAACCTTCTTTGGTGTAGTACTCAACACAACACGCATACACTAGCCAACCATTTGTTTAACATGCTTCTGTGCACCAACAAACAAAAGAAGCAATCACCAGCAAGTTACAGACTGAGACGCATCACCATGTACAAACAAGGGAGGACTTTTCTTGGTTTCTCAACCCACGACAACAGCACCATGTATGGCCCCAGCTAGGTAGGTTATGGACCACAAAAGAAACCCAGATATTACACATTTGATTCAATCTTGTCAAGGCAGCCTCCTCTCCTCACAAAACACCTGCAGCCACAAACCACATGTACATATGCACTTCAACGCCCACCTGTTCTGTTCTGGACGCATCCTTTTCTATGACTTCACATAAAAGGGAACCTGATGATCAAGCAAGAAAGATGTCACTAAAGTGTTTGCGCATAGAGCAACTTTCACAACCCCACAAAGCAACAACTAAATGGAACAAAACTCAAAAAGACATAGGAAAAGGTTCTTCCAAACTAAAACTAATCAATGTTACATGAAATAAAACTGACATTAGACATTTAAGAACAGGATGTAGCAACAAACCTACACATACTACCCACCAACTGAATAGTACAGACACATGCATACCTGGTATTTGGAAGGTCTGGACAAAAACTCAAGTTCATGCTGGTCAAGTTTGAATCCACTCGTCCCAATAAACACTCATGCACAAGCTCATACGCACTGTGCAATCTGTTACTTTCAGAACTAGAGAAACACCCAAGTTAGATGAGGACAGGTCAAAGTCGCATCTCCTAGGACAATCAGATTCCAAAGGCTCTGTTATAAAGATCATTTGAACCCAGCATGTGCAACTTGTTCGCTTCACTTGGATATAGCATCCTCGACATGTCTGACATGGGGGCGTTATTCCCTTGTCTCAAATCACTCCAGCCATCCCAGTGACCATTTGTAAGCTGTGAGTTTCTAGCTTGTTGGGGCGCCATCTGTGCATAAGGGGACACAGAACCATGGTTCAGTGGTAAAAGTCGGGATGCCAGATAATTATCATTCATAGGGTTGAAGGCATCTTGACTGTGGTCTGTGAATCTCGCATTTTGATGAGACTGCATGTTCTGTTGCATAAGTAACTGAATCCTTGGATCATTATTTGATGCTTGAAAGTGTGCTGGAAAAGCAGGGGTATTTTTCATCTCCAACCCGGACTCACCAATTCCAGGCATCCGCCCTTTGCCCACAGCCAATATAGCAGGATCAATAAATTCCATGTCACTTGTGTGTCTGGCTAACTGAGGTTGATAATGATTAGTGTTGCCACCCAAAAGATTATCATGGAAACGACTTTCTGCAAAGCACCGCAAAATTAAGAAATTGAACTTGTTTTAGGAGAAGCAAAAAAATATTGAGACAATAAACAAACCTGGGAATGTTGAGCCATACACCTGATTAGACCCGTCTTGTGATGAAAATCCAGAAGAAAATGTACGAGTGTATCTAGAAGGGGTGTTAGGCCTGTCCTGTGACGAAAATCCAGAAGAAAATGCAGGAGGGAATCTAAAAGGGGTATTAGGCCCATCCTGAGATGAAAATCCTGAAGAAAATGCAGGAGGGAATCTAGAAGGGGGATTAGACCCTTCCTGAGATGAAATTCCAGAAGAAAATGCAGAAGGGAATCTAGGTGGGGGATTAGACCCTTCCTGAGATGAAATTCCAGAAGAAAATGCAGAAGGGAATCTAGGAGCGGGAATAGACCCATCCAGAGATGAAATTCCAGAAGAAAACCCAGGAGGGGGATTCAAACCATCCTGGGATGGAAATCCAGAAGAAAATCCAGGAGGGGGTGCTCTAGCTGGCGCTGAAAATCCAGGAGGTGCAGATATTTTAGACCTTGATGTGCCTGAGAAAGCAAATTCTTCATAAGCACACAAACTATCACTGATGAAAATATCAAATCACAGAATTATCACCAATAGATCAACAATCCATTTGCATGAGTTAGAATATTTACCATGCTCAATGAAACAAAGTGCAGAATACAGAATAAGATCAAAGAGATAAATTATGAATCCTATCAAAAACATTCAATTACAATAGTAAAACACATCATTCTGCTCAGTCAGGCACAGAAGTCACAAGTATCATTGTACTCACCAGTAGTTGCCATATCCGACATAGCAAGAGAGCTGCTGTTTGAAAAATCGTTTTCTAGGGATTGGAGTGCAAGGCCATTCTGATGAACATTTCCACAAGAATTCTGGGATAGCAAACTGAAATTCTGCTCACTACCACAGTTTCTGAAAGATGGATCTAAGAAGTTTCCTTGGTTATCCTGTCTAGCAAATGAAAATCTAGATTCTTTGCTGCTGGTTCCTGATTTCCATGAAGGCGCAGTGAAGGGTGCATCATTACTTTCAGATTCTCTAAGCATCCTAACAAAATTGTTAGCAGTCGAGTACGAATCATCCCACGGATTAAACTCTGATGACAAGATATCAGAAATTATTCTGCTCTCATCCTTATTTATGCTTATGGTTTTGTCAAAACTTCCTAAGCTATCAGTTCTTACTGAACCCATTGCTCCAGGCTGATGACTTTCCATTCCAGGATGTCCAGAAACATTACCAAGTGTACATATAGTTCCTAGCCCATCTTGATCTCCATTTAACAAGGCATAAGTGTTGTCGGTTGAAGACAACAACCCAGTCTGCATCATTGATGAAGTTCTACTGCCAATCGTCACTGTAGGGTTACTTTCTTTATCATTCCACAATGAAGTATGTGATGTATTAGAAAAACGGGCAAATGATGAATATGATGGTTGCTCTGAACCATCCAGCAGCGTAATATGATGTTTGTCAGTGTTCATTGGAGTATTTACTATATCATTTAAAGGAGTCACACTACAACTTTGCAGCTCTGAAGTCCAATCAAGATGCTTATCAGAACTAGATAGACAAGAAAGAACAGTATCCTTATTTTCTGAAGGCAGGAGCTCAGAAAGCTTCAAATGAGATTGGTCCTTGTCAAAATTCTGATCTTCGGACACTGCAACAGAAGTGCATGGCACTGCATCTGGTTGTTGATTTCCTGCCATACTCTGAACCTCATCTTTGCCATCTAATGCTGCTGAAGATATCCAAACAGATAGCTTCTCAACATCAGTGTCCCTAGGTCCAATATCCTCCAATATTTTCTTGCTGGCAGCATGATTAGATTGGCAGTTTACATCTTTTGAAATAGGGCTTTTAGGAGCAACACTGGCAACTGGGTGGTCACCATCACCAGTCTTTTTGTCTGATTTAGATATTGCTAGACTTGATACAAAATCTGAAGGACTTTTGCTGGTACTGTTTACTGTTGTGTCTTTCTTAGGTGATATTGGTGAATTAGTCACTAGATGGGTTAACTTTCCATTTCCACTCACAACTTGATTTTCCTCGCTTCCTTTTGACATCCCATCTGATACTACAATGTCATCATCATTCCAAGCTGAAGGTATTGTGGAGAAGTCAATGTCCAGCGACGACTCCAGTGATGATAGAGCTTGTGTTTCCTTTGCAATACCAGGCCTATATGGCTTTACGGTTTTAGATGCACTATCTTGTTCCGACACATGACGTCCTTCAGACATGTTTGGTAATGTACTTGTTTCATCATTCCATGAAGAAGGTATTCTTGTACTTGAAAATGAATTACTTTGTGGCTCTGATTTTGATTTTGTAAGAGACTGTGATGATGTCACCCCAGTAGCTGTTGTCCTGGCATTCAAGTCACGATGCCCCCTGCACATACAAAAAGAATCAGCACCGCAGTTTGCATTTTCAAAGTATGAAAATATAATAAAAGACTCCTAGAAGTACCATACCACGAAGCAGCTGGTGGAAGCGTGGACCTCCCAGAACTACTGTTTGGAGGTGAAAGTCTGGGCTGATTGGTGGTATTCTGTACAGAAGAACGCCAGTAAATGCAGGAACATAATGTAAACTAACAAATACGGAAAAGATCAACAATTTAACTTAGACCAGAAAGCAGCATGAAACAAAAAAAGGACATGACTTCCAATGCATTTGCACTTTTCAGTATAAAGAACATACAAGTGTTCCATTCTTGACTGTGTGCCTGGCTGAAACCACCGCACTATAAGAGAAATCATCTGCTGGAGGAGGCAATACAATCCCTGAACGTCTTTGCGAAACACTGGATGCCATCTGAGGCACCCTAGTCCTGATAGGAATATAAAAGAGTGAATGGAAAGTATCAACTGAAACTATAAAAGTGTTGTTTTAGCACACAGGGACAAGAGTTCATCAAAGCAGTATTACGATATTAAACATCCACAGTAAAGCAGGCATACCATTTTCTAAATCAACTAATATGGAACGCCAACAGCTTATATATAGGAAGATTTTGCTGGTGTGGCTCCAAGGAATATGCTTTCAACTAACTACAATATCCAGAAGTAGAAAAATAAAAGGTGATTTTCAAAAGTAACGGCAATGCCAAACAGAGCCACAATATGAGTACAAGTAGCCTATGAAGAAAAGGAAATCTATAGCCAGGACTGGCACAGTGACTTAGAGCTCAAAGAGACGAAGCTAGCAGAAAAAGAGACAGCGATTCCACAACACCAGTTAAAAAATAGCTCAGTACTACCTCGTATATGCTGAGATGATCTCATCTTTAGTGAAACTATCTTCCTGACTTCCTACGTCATGCAAATAGAGACAATCTGGATTTCCACATGTCTGAGAAAAAACAAGAAACGCTCAGAATGAGAGCACTGGGTAGAGTACTGGTAGATGAAGCTATCAGAACGAAGCAACAATTGTACCATGTTCCGCAGCCATGCATGGCAATACTTCGTGGTACCAAAGCATGCTCTGCAACAGTCAACAACCATTAGACTAACTATGTTGTGTAAAGCGTCTAGAAGAGAACAAAGTATAGAAGCTCACCTTAAAACTTTTCCTTCCAAGACAAAATTGTGTATAGCTTGAATACACCGGATGGCCTCTTCTTCTTTGGCATAAGTAATATACCTGTACAAATTTGACAGTAATCAGCCATTGTTCAAACAAGAGCTGAACTTCTGTATCTCAATCCTATACAAACAGAATACTCCCTAGAGTCACAAATAAATGGCGTTTTGGACATCGACACAGTCACCAATGCATACTTTTGACTGCTAGTCTCTATTGTAATATATGTACATAGTACAGAAAAATATAATATTTAATATTATGGAACTACTGTTCAAGATAAACCTGCTCATATCATTTTTAAATATTCAATCTCAAAATGTAAAGAGGTATTGGTGATCAAAATTTAGATACTTTGACTGCACGCAACCCAAACCATCACTTATATTTGTGACAGGAGAGAATAATTTGTTGCAACAATGCCTAAGAAAATCAATAACCAATGGTTTTTAAACAGTTTAGCAGACCAAAATCAGAAGACAAGCACTTTTCACATATGGATCGGATCCAAAATGATGATATACGTGATAGGGTAGGGGTAGCGCTAATTGAAGAAAAACTTGTTCAACATCGGAAAGAGAGACTTGAAGGAATGAAATATCCCTAAAGAACTATCCACGGATAGAAGCACGTGGAAGTTAGCAATCCACGTGCCAAAACCATAACTTATGCTTCAGCCTCATTGTACCGTTATTACTTTATTTTTTACTATTACTAGTACCTTATTATCATTATTATTTTCTCATCGTCTTTTTAGTTGGATCTTGTGGGTTTCATCTCTAGCCTACCCTAACTTGCTTGGAACAAAGGCTTTGTTATTGTTGTTGTAAGTCATTGACGGGCTAATGAAAGGTTGCAATCCTTGATCATGTAAAACATGAGAACCATGATTCTCAAGATCCTTAACAAATATATCGAGAACTACAAAGCACAGAAACTAGGGCCTCACTTTGTATTTCCCAAGTCATTCTATAATCCATGCTTTCATATTTCTAGCATAACACAGTTTCCAAATATATCCAGCCAGTGTCTTGGGATTCCCAAGAGAAATGGCCCAGAAATAAAAAAACAAATATTATATTTCCTGGGAGAACTACAAAGCACTCAAACCAAGAAAATATGGTAATTTATAAAGAGATAAATTATAAGAAAAATCCAATAGCTATACATGCAGGATTACAGGTTCTGAGCTCAGCCCAGAAAAATGGGAATGTCCCATCCATAAGAATCAGATAAGTTTATCACAGATGATGCAGAAATAATGCCATGACTGAAATAGACACCTTGCATCTATCTGACAACAACAACAACAATAACAACAAAACCTTTGTCCCAAGCAAGTTGGGGTAAGCTAGAGATGAAACCCACAAGATCCAAATAAAAAGATGATGAGAAAACAATAATGATAATAAAGGTACTAATAATAGTAAAAAATAAAAAGAAATGATGCATCATAAGTTATGGTTCTGGCACGTGGATTGCTAACTCCCACGCGCTTCTATCTATGGATAGTTCTTTGGGGATATTCCATTCCTTCAAGTTTCTCTTTACAAACTCCACCCATGATAGGTTTTGTCGACCCCTGCCTCTCTTCACATTATCACCGCACTTCAGTATCCCACTATGCACAAGTGACTCTGGAGGCTTACGTTGGATATGTCCAAACCATCTCAACTGATGTTAGACAAGCTTCTCTTCGATTGATGCTACCCCTACCCTATCTCGTATATTATTATTTCGGATCCGATCCTTTCTTGTATAGCCACAAATCCATTGAAACATACGCATCTCTGTTACACTTAATTGTTGGGCATGTCGCCATTTAGTTGACCAACATTCCGCGCCATACAACATGACGGGTGGAATCGTCGTCCTATAGAACTTACCTTTCAGGTTTTAACAACTCCAATTTCCTATTAACACATATCTTACTCTCGTCAACTAGCACCACATCGTCAGCAAAGAGCATACACCAAGGGATATCTCCCTGAATGTCCCTTGTGACCTCATCCATCACTAAAGCAAATAAATAAGGGCTCAGAGCTGACCCTTGAAGTAGTCCTATTTTAAACGGGAGATCATCGGTGACACCTTCACTTGTACGAACATTTATCACAACATTATTGTATATATCCTTGATGAGGGTAATGCGCTTTGTTGGGACTTTGTGTTTCTCCAAGACCCACCACATGATATTTCTTGGTATTTTGTCACAAGCCTTGTCCAAGTCAATGAATACCATGTGCAGGTCCTTTTGTTCCCTATCTTTCCATAGGTTGCCTTATCAAGAAAATCGCTTCCATGGTCGACCTCCCAGGCATGTAAGCAAACTGGTTTTTGGTAATGCCCATCATTCTTCTTTGAATATCTCCCTTATTCTTGAACTCTCTTCCATTGCTCAATAACTCTCTTCCATTGCTTCATTGTATGTCTCATCAACTTAATTCCACGGTGATTAGCACAACTTTGAATATCTCCCTTATTCTTGAAAATTGGTACTAATATACTTCTCCATTCTTCGGACATCTTGTTTGACCGAAAAAATTGGTTGAAGAGCTTAGTTAGCCATGCTATCGCTATGTCTCCAAGACATCTCCACGCCTCAATGGGGATACTATTAGGGCTTATCGCCTTGCCTCCTTTCATCCTTTTTAAAGCTTCCTTGACCTCAACTTCATGAATCCTTCGTACAAATCGCATGTTGGTATCATCAAAAGATTCATCCAACTCAATAGTAGAGCTCTCGCTCTCCCCGTTGAACCGTTCGTCGAAATACTCTCGACATCTAGTCTTGATCTCATCATCTCTCACTAGAAGTCGACTGGTCCCATCCTTGATGCATTTGACTTGGTTGACGTTCCTCTTCTTCCTTTCACGGATCTTGACCATCTTATAGATGTCCTTTTCTCCTCCCTTTGTGCCCAACCGCTGATAAAGGTCCTCATAAGCCCGACCCCTTGCTTTGCACACAGCTCGTTTTTCGGTCTTCTTTGCCACTTTGTACTTCTCTATGTTGTCCGCACTCATGTCAAGGTGTAAGCATCTGAAACATTTTTTCTTCTCCTTGATAGCCTTCTAAACATCCTCGTTCCACCACCAAGTGTCTTTAGCTTCGCACCTGCTTCCTTTGGTCACCCCAAACACCCCTGAAGCCACCTTCCTAATGCAAGTTGCCATCTTCATCCACATGTCATTTGCATTCTCTTCTTCCTTCCAAGAGCCCTCACTAATAACCCTCTCCTTAAAATTCTGTGTCGCCTCTCCTTTGAGCTTCCACCACTTCGTTCTTACGATTTTGGCGCCCTTGTCCCATTGAACACGTATGCGGAAGCGAAAGTTAGCCACCACAAGCTTATGTTGAGAGACAACACACTCTCCAAGTATCACCTTACAATCTAAGCAAGCATGTCTATCCTCTCTTCTTGCAAGGACAAAATCAATTTGGCTAGAGTGGTGGCCACTACTAAAGGTCACTAACTGGGATTATCTCTTTCTAAAGAAAGTGTTAGCTATTATCAGGTCGTAGGCCACAGCAAAGTTCAAGACATCCTCTCCCTCTTGGTTCCTACCGCCAAACCCAAAGCCCTCGTGCACCCCCTCAAACCCTACATTAGATGTACCTACATGTCCATTCAGGTCTCCTCCTATAAAGAGCTTCTCGCTAATAGGCACACTACTAACCATGTCATCTAGGTCTTTCCATAATTGCTTCTTGACGCTCTCATTGCATCTAGGTCACTAAATGTAACCTTGCATCTATCTGAAACTTCCAGAATTTCACGGCAATAGAAAGCTACATCTGCTATGAGGATATCATGCATGGCTACGTAAATCAAGTGGCCCTGAGGCAAATCACACAGCTAACTAGGTCAGATTAACCTGCTGAAAGTGAATATGCTACTTGCAGGAACATGGACATAATTGTTCATTCTTTTCACCTAGTTTGATGGATAACCACCTTAACTAAACACATTTGAAGCCTCACTTTACTTTCCTATAACACCTAAGTATCAATGCTCTAGTGCTAGGAAAGAATAAGCAGTACAATGCTGGAATTACTGTTTACCGGCGGATACTATAGTCATGTGTTACTATACCCGTGCGTTACTGTAGCTCCGGTTAGAGATAAGATATATTGGTTAATCTTAGAGATAAGATTTGTTAGTTTAGATTATTAGGACCGGCTCCTATATAAAGGAGGGCGCAACACTATTGTAATCAAGCAAGAAGAATAGATCTAGTTCTCAATCCCCTTCTCTAGTCTCCCCCAATATGTTGTCTCCCTCATCTATGATCTAATCTCTCCCATAGCAGCCAACACCGCCTGCCTATCCTCCGGTAGATGTTTACCCTACCAACAAGAATGCATAAAACCTTGGAACATACAATTGCAAAAAAGGCCAAAGATAATTATCTGATCCAAGTGATTGCAGGATCAGTACCGAAACAAAGCTAAATAATGTCTGCACATGACCAGATCATGCATGTGTGGCATTAGGTTCAAAGAATGCATGTGTGGCATTAGGTTCAAAGGGACATACACACTGATATTGTTGTTTGCTGATGCCTGCTGGGAAAGAGACCCAGTCAGACGGGAAACTGAAACCTTCAGAACTTTCCCGTACTGACCAAAGTATTCCCTGCGCTCAAGTACCTAAAACAAAAAATAGCAGTAGTGTTGGTATGAGAACTCAACTTGGACGAATCTAGTTGTGAACAATGATATGGTGCTCACACTCTCATTGCATAAATTTGCAGGTAGCCCAATTATGTACACCAGGTTTCTCTGGATAACCCTGACACTAGCCAGATGCTTCTTAGCTTCCACAGTTGCTGTTGCTGCAGCCTTTGGCTTGACCTTTTGGGTCTTCTGCTTCTTCTCTGCATTTTTCTCTGCCACCGTCCTGTTTCCATCAAAATAAACATTATGTTGAACTTGTTATTAAAATACGCCTTTTACATATTGGTCAACTTCCACACACCGGTCAAGTTAACCAAATTGAATGAAAAGCTGAAAAGATATATGCATGTTTTCTAAGCTAAAATGATAGCCCCAAATGCTGTAGTAGTATAACACAAATTGACTGCTAAGCACGGAAGCATTTGGAGGGTCAACGAATGCATGAATGCTAAATGTTGCGACAGACCTCTCACAAGTGGCAGACATCTTGACAATCCTATCCTTGTCATAGCGCGTACGGCATGCAGGGCAGCGACCCTCTGTTTCCTCCTTCTCAGCCATATCTATGATGTGGTGCCAGCACCAGACACAAATCTGCAGCGTTGCATACAAAGAGGATTAAGTAAATAGCAGTCTGTGAATGACATAGAGGTCGTAGTTCGCACACATGAAAGAGGGGAAGTCTGATCGATATGATAGGATGATTACATCGTAGCCGCATTTGCATGGCTTGAGCTGCTGGTCAGTGATGTCCATCTCCTCGGCACAGAGCGGACAGGTGCGGTCTCCGTCGTCGCTCATGGCCGTTCTGAGGAAAGACAACAGTTGTCAGTAATCCAAATATGAAGAACATGACTTAGACAGGAGCAGATAAGGCATAAAGTAATCAATCCCTAAGCTATCAGAAACTTGAGATCCCAAATATTTGAGCACACGAAGAAATACATCAAAAGACTGAAGTGACAAAGAAACAGAGAGCATGGATTCAACCGAGTCAACCATTCTATCTCAATTAATCGGTAGAAACGTATAGAGAAAAAA
This sequence comes from Phragmites australis, assembly GCF_958298935.1. Classification (NCBI taxonomy): domain Eukaryota; kingdom Viridiplantae; phylum Streptophyta; class Magnoliopsida; order Poales; family Poaceae; genus Phragmites; species Phragmites australis. Next base: position 3,155,400 of record NC_084943.1, read on the forward strand.
ATCCCATCTTTCAAAGAGGATTGCATCGGATTACTACGGGCGGACGCACCAGGAGAAAGAAAAAACCCGAAATTCCGATCGGGTTCTACCAAATCGCCAGTGAAGGAAGGCAGTGGAATCGCACAAAAAGAAAGGGAAGAGCGTGTACATGGAGGGATCGGAGGAACTCACATTGGAGGCGGATGGGTGGTCTCCGGTTGCGGGACTTACCAAACCCTAGACGGAGAGGGAGGGGCCGGCGATTGAGATGCAGGGGACGAACCAATCGAAGGAGGAGGGATGGATGGCGTGGACTTCCCTTTGGCGTTTGGGTGGGCAGGCGAGGCAGCAGAGCTCTCCGTCTGGTCTGTATCGATGGGGTGGGTTCCTTCCGCTGTCGAAGAAGAAGGGAGAGGAGGGGAGGCACAGGCAGGAGAGAGAAGCTCACACCACACCAAAGCGCAGTCGGATCAAGTGTGTCCTCCTGTGCCCTTCCATGTGGCCCATTCCCTTCCTTTCTCTCAGCTTTCCCCCTCCAGCGGCGTGTAATAGCAATGGCATACCACTTCTGAGAGCTCTCGATCATAATCATATCACCGATAATATGGTGACATACACCAAAACCTCGCTTAGAAGCAAGGTCTGCTGCGATTGGACTAAAGATAATGGAGGATTGTAGTCTTTGATTTTATGAGCTAAGATAATAACAATAATGGATGTTACATAGCTTGCATGAGAACCAAGAGACAGGGAGATGGTTCGGTGAGCACAGAAAAGTTGATGTAGGACTACACGTGTTTTGTTGGGGATTAAAACATCACATTATGTTTCTACTAAATCTAATGGTGAGTTGATGTCTACTTGTAGTAACCATGTACTTAATAAAATACAATTCAAAAGATATACTCTTGCTATTTACACTTTTTCTCTGTAGATCCAAAATGTATATATCCGCTTAAAGAATTATATGTTTCCATGGTTAGTTATGCTATTTAATATACAACATACACTTGTAGGTGTGATTCTAGAAGTTCTAGAATGTTTTTTATTTAATCAAGTAGGAATGATGTCATTGACAAGGGGCATTTTGCTGCCATAGCTTGGACACCAGGATTGCATAGCCACAGAAGATTTGATTGTCATTTTTTAGCAGTTCAAAAATGCATTGTAGTCCAAAGTTGCTTTGCAGTTACCTACTCTTGTGCAGCTTTCAACTTATGGACAGTTATCCCTCGTGATTATCTGTAAAATAAATGGTTTTCGAAATTGAATTAAAAAATCAAAAAAATCTTTAAAAACTAGAGACCATACTAAGACTTTATGTAAAAAAAAATTAAAAATAATATCATTTGCATCATATTCTATAAGGAGGAAGTTTTAAAAAAAGTAGTTGAAGCGTGCAACTCATTTATTAAATTATGTTAAGGAAAAACTTAATATATAAACACATATTTTTATTATATAGGTGTATATTAAGAGGATCTTTAAAATTGATCTCACTTTATTTAGAATTTTATTATTTTCTCCATAATCTTTATAAAGTTCATAAGCATAAAGTGAATATGTTAAGAAACAGAAAGTGAATACGTTAAGAAACAGTACTGTAATTAATTTTTTTATATCTAACATTATTTTTTCTACATAAATAATAATATAAGTAGTTTCACTAATTTTGAAGGTGTGATGGGTTAGTTATGAATTAATTTAGTTGTAACACATTTACACAATCCTGCATGTTACAATAACTGTTTTATGAGTTTATGTGTTTTTAAAAGATATAGGATCATGTAAGAAGACTAACAAAACTGGTTTCATAATTTTTGGATTGGCAAAGAGTAAATTATGCATTTAACTTAGTTTTAAATACATTTTCTCATAGAAAATATTTAAAAAAATTTATGAGTATAAATACTTTTACCATGTGGATCATGTTACAGAAAAACCAACAAAATTTGTTTCACTTAATTGAAGCTCATATGAATTAGTTATTGATTTTACAAGAATAAACCATTTTTTGTTTTTTTAACTTTACTGAAATTCGAGAAAACCGCTCGATAAATCGCTACAACCGAATGATTACTGAAAAATTTGAACGGTTACCGATAATGCGGAAAAATCGGTCAATAAATCGTCGAATGCGCTTGGTAACCGGTGTATTTCAATCGGCTACCGAATGCCAATTCGGTCGATTTTTTCTCTGAATTTCAATTTTAACCAAATAAATTTTACACAATTTTTACATTAACCACGAATTTCCGGCTACCACTAGGAACCGACTTTCGGGGTCAAACGGTTTTATGAACCTTGCTCTTGTGTCACCAGGTGCTAAAGCTGTGTTTGTTTGCTGCTTCTGAAACTGCTTCTGCTACTGGCAGAAGCCAGAAGCCAGAAGCCAGAACAAACGAGGTTCTGGAGAAGTGGCTTCTGGAGAAGCCAAAAGCCTGTTTCTGAGGAAAATGAACTAAAACTGAGAAGCTTGCTGAGATGTGCTTCTCTGAGAAGCTATGTGCTGAGAAGCCAAAAATTTATTGTAGAAGCCAACAACCTATTTCCAAAAACAGCTTTTCAGAAAAGCCAAAAGCACTGCTTTTCAGAGAAGCTCAAAAGCAGAAACTCAAACAAACACGGCCTAAGTCAAGTGTGAAGTGCCTCACCGACTACTAGACCCCACAAACAAGCCAAACTGTGCACGACTACTAGACCCCACAAACAAGCCAAACTGTGCGTGCATCACCCCACCGCTCCTGAGAGTTTTTCCCTTTCACGCCCGCAGCTGTTTGTGAACTACAAACACACCCTTCGAAGAGATTTGTACGTTTTCTCAAGGACTAATTTGCAAAGACACCCCCCGCCCCTGCAACCGATGCGGCGCCAAGCCGACTCCCTCGACTCTTCGGCGCAGCGGCGATGGGCTCCACTTCATCAACGACCTCGGCACCTCGCCATCCTCCGCGGGCCCCACTTCATCAACGACCGCGTCATTGCCTTCTACTTCGCCCACCTCTCCTCCTCCTCCTCCTTCGCCGTCGAGGACACCGACGACCTCCTCATGCTCCTGCCCTCCATCCCCTACCTCCTATCCAACCTCCCTGATCCGGCCGCCGTCGCCGAGCCGCTCCGCCTGGCCTCCCGCCGCCTCGTGCTGCTCCCCGTCAACGACAACCCCCATGCTCCCTCCCCGAGGGCGGCTCTTGTTGAGCTTAATGACGGGGTTGCTTGCTCTGTTTTCATTTTTGAACAACTGGTTTAGGAAGACGAAGAACATGTAGAGCATACACACTTGTGTAAGTAAATCTTTGGCAAAACACACTTGAGTAAGCAAAGTTTTGGGCAAAACCCCGTGGTGAGTTGTTAATTCTAGTGTATGATTAATGCTGCAATGCAATGCTACAAGGGCGGATCCACCGCCAGGGCGAGCCTGGGCGGCCGCCCGAGCTCCTGGCCCGTGAGACACTGAGGCCCATTGGTTGAGTGGCCCAGAACAACACAATTCGCAGCCCACAAATGTAAATGAATGGAACCCTAATCTCACATTCTCACTGCTGTGCTGGCTGCTGTAGTGTTCCTGTGTACTGGTGTGTGCGTGTTGCGGCGGGCAGCAGCGGGCGGGCGTGGCGGCCGGGAGCGTGGCGCGGCGTGGCGGCCAGCACTGCGACTGGGAGGCGGGAGCGCGCCAGCGCGGCGGTCGCGCACGCGCGGCAGGCGGTCGCGCGGCGGGCGGGCGTGGCGGCCCGCGGCCGGGAGCGCGGGCGGGCGTGGGCGGCCGGGACTGGGAGGCGGGAGCGCGGCGGGCGGCGCGGCAGCCAGTCGCGCAGCAGCCAGCGGGAGCCGGGCAGGGCGGCGTCGGCAGCCGAGAGCACGGCGGGCGGAGACAGGCGAGCGGGCGGGACTGGGAGGCAGGAGTGCTGCGGGCGGCGCGGCAAGCGGTCGCGCGGCGGGCGGGCGTGGCGGCCCGCGGCCGGGAGCGCGGGCGGGCGTGGGCGGCCGGGAGCCCGGGACTGGGAGGCGGGAGCGCGGCGGGCGGCGCGGCAGCCAGTCGCGCAGCGGCCAGCGGGAGCTGGGCAGGGCGGCGTCGGCAGCCGGGAGCACGGCGGGAGCCGGGAGCGCGGGCGGGCGTGGCGTCGGCAGCCGGGAGCGCGGTGGGAGCTCGGGAGGGCGTGGCGTCGGCAGCCGGGAGCGCGGTGGGAGCGCGGCGGGCGGGCGGGCAGGCGGCTATGAGTGCGGGCGCGCGGCGGGCGTGAGCGCGACAGGCGCCGGGCGAGCACGCGCGCGGTGGACTGCGAAGTGCCGAAGTGCATGCTGTGCTGTGTGTGCAGTGCACTGAGTGCAGTGCTGTGCGCCTGTGCTCTGTGCTGTGCAGTGCTGAAGTAAATTGATGAATTGAGTTATTGAGATTTTTATATTGAGCCGTTTAGGTTAATTGAGCTATAAAGGTGAATTCTATTTTGTATTTTTCTTTTATAACATTAGCATTTCTTTCGCAGAATATCAAGATATAAATAATGAAGAGATTTTTCAAACCAACATCTTTGAATACCCAAAGTACGAGGGAGAGTAGAGTTAGTGAAAACTGTGATGCAGAAAATGATATAGTAGTTGTCACTCCTGCTCCTGCAACTTCTCGGATAGAATACAAATGTATTAAAGAATTTAGGCAAGAGTTTATTATTGCCGATCCGGGACTTCGTATTGCAATAGATGAATTTGATCATGATATTAGAGATGAAGTTAGAAGAGCTTATGTGTTGAAGGGTCCGACTCAACCAATTGGACATACTTTCCCCAAAAAAAGGTTTAGTAAAGATTTAAGGACTTTTTGTGCAGCATGGTTTACTAAATATGATTGGCTAGAATATAGTGTGGAGAAGGATGCAGCTTATTGTTTCTATTGCTATCTTTTTAGATATGATCCCTCAGAGTCTCATTTTGGGTATGATGTATTCTCAAAAGTAGGATTTAGAAATTGGAAGAATGCATATAAATCATTACCTGAACATGTTGGTGGGCCTAATAGTGCCCACAATAAAGCTAGAACAGCATGCGAAGATTTCAAAAATCAAAAGGCTAGTGTGTCATATAAGGTGATGACTCATAGTAAGGAATCAGAAGCCAAATATGAAATCCGTTTGACTGCATCTTTAGATTGTGCAAGCTATCTCCTAATGCAAGGTCATGCATTTCGTGGACACGATGAATCTTCTTCTTCATCGAACAAGGGCAATTTTCTAGAGATGATTGATTGGTACAAAAAAAGAAATGAGGAAGTGAGGATTGCATTTGAGGAGTTATGTCCTAAAAATGTTCGTATGCTTGCACCATCAGTTCAAAAGGATCTTGCAAAGAGTTGTGCACAGGAGATAACTAAAGAAATAAAGAAAGAGATTGGTGATGGTTATTTCTCTATTCTTATCGATGAATCTCGTGATATATCAATCAAGGAGCAGATGGCCGTGATTGTGAGGTTAGTGATCTTATTTACTTGTTAAATTGTGATATTGTTGGGCGTGTGATGTACTGATGTTGTAATAATTATTTGTGATGGTGCACAGGTTCGTAAATAAGGAAGGAAAGGTTATGGAAAGATTTTTGGGTCTTACGCATGTCACAGAGACAACATCAGATGCATTGAAAGGAGCTTTATTTGAGTTACTTTCTACACACGGTTTGGACATTGCAAGAGTTCGAGGGCAAGGGTATGATGGAGCTTCGAATATGAGAGGTGAATTCAATGGTCTTCAGAAACTCATTAGAGATGAGAACCCATATGCTTTCTATGTCCATTGTTTTGCACATCAATTGCAATTGATAGTCGTTTCTGTCGTAGGTAGTTGCACATCTATTCATGAGTTCTTTGAATATGTTAATATGATTGTGACCACAACTAGTGTATCTTGCAAGAGGAAGGATTTATTATCTAGCAAGCACCGTGAGAACTTATTGGCCAAGTTAGATAGCGGTGATATTTTTTCTGGAAGAGGGAAACATCAAGAAACTAACTTGGCCAGACCCGGGGATACTAGATGGGGTTCTCATTACAAAACTTTAATCCGTATTGAATCCATGTGGGTTGCAGTGATAGAGGTGCTAGGGCTTATGCAGGAAGATGCCCAAAATCCAACATCAGCGGGTGGTTTGATGAGAATAATGGAGAGCTTCAACTTTGTGTTCATTATGAAGATGATGTTGAAATTTTCTCATATTACAAGTGAGTTATCTCTACTCTTGCAAAGAAAGGATCAAAATATTGTTGAGGCTATGTCATTACTGATTGATGTGAAAGCACGTTTGCTTAACTTGAGGAATCATGGTTGGGAGCTATTGTTTGCGGAAGTCAAAACATTTTGTAAACAAAATGAGATACAAATTCCAAATATGGATGAAATAGTACCAAGATGGGGCCAATCAAGGCGAAGTAAGATCGGTGTCACTCAAGACCATCATTATCGTATTGACACCTTTTATGTAGCTCTTGATGCTATAAACACAGAGATGACTCATCGTTTCAGTGAGCTATCTTCAGAGTTGCTTATATGTTTTTCTTGTCTTGATCCAAGAGATAGTTTCTCAAAGTTTGATGTGCACAAGATTGCTAGACTTACGGAGATATATGACATAGATTTCTCCATCAGCGATCGTGCAGTTATAAAAGATCAACTTGAAACATTCATTCTTCATGTTCGAAGAGTTGAAGATTTTATTGGTTGTCATGATCTTGCAAGTCTAGCAATGAAAATGGTAGAAACCCAAAGACATATTATGTTTCCATTGGTGTACCAACTTATTGAGTTAGCATTGGTACTACCAGTTGCAACAGCATCTGTTGAAAGAGTCTTCTCGGCTATGAACATCATCAAGACTGATTTGCGCAACAGGATATGCGATGATTGGCTCAATGACTTGATGTTGTGTTATATTGAGCGGGATTTATTCAGAAGACTAGATTCTAATGCCATTAAAAACCGGTTTCAAGACATGAAAACAAGGAAGATGAATTTGCCTAAGCCTTCTAGTTCTAGACATAATTAGTGGTTGTGTTTCCGTAAGTTTCTATACTTAATTACTTCTATTGTCTTTGGTTACATTTAGTATAATTGCATAATTGCATATATGTTTATCTTCGGTTCTTTTTCATTTTGCAGGTTCATATGGTTTTATCAATTTATGTTGAGGGTCTTTTCACCTCGCCTACTAATTATAAGGTATTTTTTTAAATTTCTTCTTAAAGTTCGCCCTACCTTCTTTGCTTGTCTGGATCCGCCCTACCAACAAAACATGCAAGTGTCTAGTCTATCATCTGTCCACTTGACTGTTTCGCCACAAAATGCAGTCTGTCGGTTCCTCCAAGAAATGCAGGCTGCGGACAAGATAAATTCAAACCTTTTCGAATTGGGATCCATTATGTTCTCAAACTGTAGTTTACACATTCCTGTTGTTGTTTTTCTTTTAATGTCAACAGTTCTACTTCTACCATCATTGTTCTATGCCTACCATCATTGTTCTATGCCTTTCTGTTGGGTTGGGTTGGTTTGGTATCAAATGTGCTATATGACATTCTGTGATAATGGACCATGCTATTTGTTGTACTGAAACTGGCGTACAGTGAGGAAGGCAGATCTGGCATCTGTCTATCCCCCCTTGTGTCCATACCTAACAGTCTTGCATGCACCGTAACCACCGTTTATTTCTCCTCTCCTCAACTCCCTTCTCGCCCTTGCATTGTTTCTACCAATCTGCAGCTGCAACAGAGCACAAGACTAAGGTATCACCTATGAAAACGCTTCTGTTTCCATACTTTTTTTCCCTTGTTCAATTTGTCACCTATGTGAATGACCTTCGTACCATTAGTATGTTCTGCAATTTTCAGCACAAAAACGTACAGTTACTAGCTGAAATATATGGTCGAGTACTTTTCTATGTTCCCCAATTGTTCCCTCTGTATTAGCTTTTCTATCGTCCTTCTCTAGAAACAAACAAACCGTTTGCTGCGATGATTGCGATTATGAATCATCCCCTGTTTTTTTGTCAGCGGAAGATGCAAGGTCACGAGAAGATTGCTGCTCTGAAGCCTGTGGCCTCCAGGCCTTTCTCAAGCTTCCAGACCTACTCACAGCTCCTAAAAGACTTCACCGCCATTGGTTCTGCACCAATCACCGTCCTGGAGGAAACGAATCTAATTAGGCCAAAGACAACGCGGTTCACATCGGTACCGAGTGATCTTCCGACAGAAATAACTGCAACCACAGTAAGTCTCACTGGAATTCAGTTCTTATTTTTCTGGTGAAAGAAACTTCATGCTTCCGATAACGACGTTTGTTTTTGCGGTTTTCTGTAAGTGATACTTCAAATTCAAGCATCCATCTCCCCCCACAAATAAAATAAAATAAATAATCCAAGCATCCATCTGTCACCCGATAGATTATTTTGAACTTATTCAGGACATAATTATATGACCATCTTTCAACTATGTTTTAAACTTAAGCTGCAGGATGCTGGTTCAGGTACCACACTTGAAGACATGGAAGTAGATACAGAACAGTTTGTCTCTTTTGACCATCTGACAGCATGCCACACTATCAGGAAGCCTATGAGCAGTGTGAAGAACCGTTTGTCATATGATGGCTACAGCTGGAGGAAGTATGGACAGAAGCAAGTGAAAGGGAGCGAATTCCCGCGGAGCTACTACAAGTGCACTCATCCAAGCTGCCTTGTCAAGAGAAAGGTGGAGAAGACAATAGATGGGCAGATTGCTGAAATTGTATACAGCGGTGAGCACAACCACCCCAAGCCTCATCCTCCCAGGAATACGTTGTCATTGCCAAGTACAGAGGTTGTGGTCGTGGACCTGCATGGTACGAATGATGCAGGACTAGAAAGCCAGATAGGAGGACGCAATCGGGCTCCTGGTACTGCTGTTACAGCATCTAGAGGCAATTATAATTGCTTTGACGAAGTTAGAAAAATGAGTGAGCTCACTGACAACAAGAAGAGGTATGTTTTTGTTGCTAACACATTCTGCTATTCAGAACTTACTATAATTGCTTTACGGAGCATGTGCAAGTGGTGGCATAGAATGTTGGCTGCCCTGTAGCATAGTGCCTCATCCAATAAGTTGCAAGGTTGAGGTATTACCACAACTACAAACTACCAGAGAAATCATCCTGATGAGTAATTTCCTGATTCCTTAAAGAAAGGAAGAAAGAAAGAAAATGCAGATCTGCATAGATGTGGGCATTGAAAATTCCATATGCCAAAGAACATATGCATACATCTCACGGTTCATGAATACTTGCCGTTTCAGCACAAGGGAGAAGCAATCAAGTAACGCAAGCAGCCTGACAGCTTATACTGAGCCTACTCCTGCTTCCCAAACTTGGACAGACTGCGAGTTATCTGGGGATGCATTCGGTTGGCGCAAGTATGGTCAGAAGGTTGTGAAGGGAAATTCACTTCCGAGGTAATATTTCTCTGAAGATTCGCTACTGTGCCATAACTAATGGTCAGGGAAAAGTGTATGCGTCTGAAACCCTGAACCTAGTTGCTACTCCTTTTGGATTCAACCAAGTCCACAACTTTATAATCCTATTATCGGCAGGTGTCATATCTTTTTTTGGCTTGTTTCTATTCTAGCACATAGAACTGAGCAGATTGGCCCGATGGGTACGGTACTGGAAACTAATGGCTCACTTAATAGGGCTGAAACAAAGTAGAAATTGAGACATGAGGCAGTGTTCCAATATGAGCGTAAATAATTCTGAAGCATAAAGCAACCCGAAACCTTACTATTTTGTGAGACGACAGTTGGTGCGTAGCTTGATTTGGTTTTGGACAAGTGCTCTGTACCTGAACGAGTAAATGGTACCGTTTTCATGTGGCTTGCAGGAGTTACTACAGGTGCAGTGCACCGAGATGCAACGCACGCAAGTACGTGGAGCGTGCACCCCATAACCATGATTCATCGGGGAGGTCATCTTCTGTGACCACCACCTATCAGGGAAGGCACAATCACGACATTATTCCCTCGGGTTCTGGCAGGCTTCTTCAAGGGTGAAGGAGGTAACAAAGTACGTATAATTCCTCAGAGAAGAAACTGGTTAGAGTTGTCAAGAGTGAAAGAATGGTGGTGTTCCTAGCTAGTACTTATATGTTTGTGATGTAGAATGGTTGTGTTCTTGGGGAAATGAACTCTTACTCTATAATAATTCTCTCAGATTGTGTAACCAACCGACCAGCCTAATTGAGTCTGAGTTGTTACCAGTAGATAGGGCAGGACAATTGTAATCGATCTACCCACAGCGCAGGGAGAGCCCAAAACATGCATGTTGCGGCGGAGTGAGCTAATGTGTTCACTATGAATGCAGACACAAGATCAAGCACATATTCTTTCTCTTGGTGTTCTTCGATGGCGGGGATGAACCTGGTCATCCCTTGACAGGTTCATCCCTTGGTGTCGAGGGTTCTTCCCTTCCCTTCCCTTCCCTTCCCTTGGTGCGTTCTTTCTCCGTCCGGAGGTTGATGCCTCGATCAGGAGGTTGTCGGGGTGAACAATGTTATCTCCAGCCTCGCCACGAAACACTCCACTTTGTCCTCCATCTCGACGGGATTCTCCCCGCCGCCTCCCTCCATTTCCATTCCACTCCAAGATGATTCAGCAGCACCAATCCCCAAACTTTTTAGATTGCAGCAGGTACCTTCTCTTCGTCGGAGCCGGGTTTGGAGCTGGCCACCTTCTTCGTCTTACATGGGCAGATCAGCAAGATATCATACAGATCCTGGCAAGGCAGCAACTCGGATTCGAACTGGAACTCGGACTATTTGATTGTTATCAAACCATAATCTTATCAAATCGAATATCCTGGCCTTAAACAGCAATATTTGTTTCTTTCTTTCTTACAAACCATGCATAATTTACCTAGCATCTCTGTCTAAAAGCTCTCGCACTCAAAGCGTGGCATCGTAGCACTGCAAACGGTACAGAGAATACAAGGTCAGGAGGTCAACCAACCAAGCCTACAACCAACTCAAAGCCACACTTGTTACGATGGACTGCAGTATAACATTCTTGTTACGTGCTACCATCCCCTGAATGCCTGCAAAAGTACACAGCTTACATGGCAGATTATCACAGACATTATCACAGGCATTATGAAGAGCAATCAATCCCACCTCCAAGATGTTGGCAGATTGCGAGATTTCCGGTCTAATTGGACATTTTCTAGAGCAGCTGATGCCTGTAGTACCTCTTCAGATATATCATCGGCATCATATCTCCAGTTGTACTCATCTTTCCTCGTATTGGAAGCTGAAGAACCCCCTCTTCGGTCTGAACATACAAAGAGCTTGTTTAAGAATTTAGAACAACACAACTACATATGACAAAACTGAAGGAATTACATAGCACGGCATGCACCTGATGTCTGTGATGATGAGATTGGCCTGGAAAATTCAAAGTAAAATGTTACCCTCACATATAATGGCAAAAACAAATAGCTGACGCACAATTGCAATGGCAGAACAATATGGCATCACAATTACCTCCCCATTGGAGGCAGGCTCCCAACTGAAGATGACGGCGGCCTCCTCATGTTCCGATGTTCAACATTTAGTGCTGGATCAGACTCAGAAGAGATCATTCTCCTACCGCCCATCCTTGTTTGGGACAAATTCTAATCAACGGAACAAAATTAGAAAACCAAAGTGCGCAATGGAAACAGACAACTTTTAAGCTAAATGTCTAAGGAGACAACAGTTAGTTGACTATTTTAGGAGGCTAATAACAAAAACCTTATTAACAAGGAGAAAAAAAGTGCAATGCTACTATACATGCTCAAGAACAGTGAAAGGCAACGTGAAAAAGAGTAAATTGGTTATATGCAATGAATTCATAGGCAGAAAGCAACCTTGCGGCTCACATCCCAAGCACCACATGTCCGTCAAAAGTACACCTCAACTAGATATCTTTACATAAATATATTGAGGTTTGACAAATCTCATGTAAACAGAGATTAGTAATGTAGTGCACTGTAAAATAACTGATATAAATGCCACTGGAGCCATTGCACTGTAAAATAACTAATTAAATATTGTGAACTTATAAATAGAGAAGATGCGCTTGATTTTGGTGACTTTAGTTTTCTTATGCTGTAAATGCAACTACACCCAACTTTTTTGTCAGCTTGACTAATTCAGATAACACAAAAATAAAGAAGTGGCCGTTCATCAACTCCATATACACCTATTTTAATGATTTCGAGTCCGCAAGAGATAAACCTCATATTTCAGATATCCTTCGAGAACATCTAAAAGCATGGGACCACTTTCAGCACTCCTGATCCCTTCAGCTCCACTTTTGTTAGAAAAATCCTTCAGTTCATTCTTCCAAAAGTCCTTGGGCTGATTTGCAAAGCAACAGACACATTAGTCAATGTTGATTTTGGAAATGTACAACTAAGATACATCAAATATAAAGAATGGTTACCAGATTACATTCTGGCAAGTAAACTTTCATTGTATGACTTAGCTGGGCCCACTCCAAGTATTCGCATACAAGCGCTGTTAATAACCTACCTGCAAGCAACAGAAATTCTAGAATGTAAACCATTTGATATTACATGCAGCTTGAAAAACATACAGCTAAACAGAACCATTAAGTACTAAAAATCATTTTAGCCTAGCATGGACACCTTAAACAAACGAGATATCTGTAATGTTTTTTTTTTCAACTAACATCAGCGCACAAGCAAACAAAGCCAATTACTCACACTAGTTATCAATCAGGAGGAACAAAGAAATACCTTTCAGATATAGTATTGCAAGCTAAAAAAAGTTTAAAAAATGCCAAAATTTCCAGCAGCATAGAAACTATCATGGAACATAATAGCAACCTTCAATAGTTCAGGAATATATGAGAAAAGTAGCATGAAAAGATTCTACACAGCTGTACATCAGACAGAAAGATGCACATATGTAGCAGCAACCGATACAAGTTCTGATTAACAGAGAAATTTGAAATGATTAACTGACTACCCATTAAAAGTGCAAACCTGAAGGTGAAGCATGCAATTGCTTAGCTCTGTCATTGCAGCTACCAAGCAAAGCTGGATTCCCACCATCGTCATTCTCTACCACACGATCCTCCTCTTCTATGGCCTCAAACACACTTGCTCTCAGCTCAGCCTAGTCATGCAATGAGACACATCATGAGGAAACAAATATAAGCATGTAGATTTGATCGAGCATAACCCGGGTTCAACAGATAAGGAAGAACTAAAAGGTAGAAACATACTTTTTGTCAAAATATTTCTCGAAGTTTGGCATAGATTTAACTGAATAAACACCAAGTAACTGAGGTTTTCGCAAGACAACCAAAGGAGCATTCTTTCACAAAAAACTTGAGAAATAGTTTTTTGCTTACAGTCCAAACAAAGATTCGCTCAGATCGTACCACTGGGATCAAAACCACCATCAAGTAATGTAGGCGCACTACTCGTCACAATGTGCCCACTAATTCATAATGCAATTGCAACTAGAACAACAAAATTATGCAAGGCGAAGTTTTTCTTCAGCAAGGAGTGAGCATTCTCATATCCTAAATACGAATCAACAGCACCAAGACGCTAAAATGTGCACATTACAATTTGAAATGGAGAGTAAATCTAACGGAATAGGCCCCTCCCCCAGGATCCATTCTTTCTTACAAAAAGGGGGGGGGGGGGGGGAGCTGCTAACACGTTTAGATTGCAAAATAATTCGCAAATTTGAGAAGGGGATCGCGGAGCCGGACGTCCAGATCCCCAAAACCAGAGGGGAAGGAAAGCTAGATCCGCGGGGCGGGGCGCGGTCGTGGCAACTGTTCGGAAGGAAAGCCTATTGTAGTGGGGAGGTGCATCAACGAAAGCAGCAAGTGGGGAAGAACTCACCCTGATCTTGGCGAGGACGCCCTTCTTCTCGAGGGTGCGGGTGACGAGCGTCTTGAGCTCCATCATCTCCCGCGCATAGTCGTCCATCTCTCCTCTGCTCTACTGCATGCCCCCTTGGTACTTGTGCCCCAAAGGGAGGGAGGGGAGGAGAGGCCCTTCTCGAAGCTTCTGGAAGTTGCCCCTCTGGTCTGGGGGTGGCGGAGCAGGCAGCTTCTCTCTCTCACTGTCGAGAGGATATCGAAGACGAACACAACACGAGGGGGAATTTACTTTTTTACCACCTACCGGGTGGCGCATGCCAAAACACCGGACAGATATCCTCTGATACATTAACAGTCACTGACATGTGGATCCGAGCCCACGTGTCAGTGACTGTTAATGCATCTGCAGTAACTGCAGAGGATCCCCACGGCAAAACACCATAGTACCGGATGCTCTCACCCGTTTGCCACCCACCCTACACGCAAAGGTTCTGTTATAAACAGTATCCGAGAGATTTGAAAAAAGAAAAAAATATGTCAATTTTTATACGTGCTCTGTAATTTATAAACCATCTATTTTAATTAGATTCGTCTAAAAATCTTATGTAAAATTCAAATTAAAATTCTTTAAAAGACGCTATTTTTGTAAGTTTTAGTAATTTTTAAGGTCTCACAACAATTCCCAAAAATCTGAAAAAAATCACTAATATTTCTCTAATGTGATGTACTAATTTAGGTGCCTGTGTCTTTTCAATTACTAACTGCTAATGACAATTAAATGACTAATTGATCCCAGGTTTATACGAAGAGAACGTCTATTCGCAACAGTATACATGGTCATGCATATGGTGTTTTCTTAAAGAGTAAGAGAGGTTACATGATCCATCTGGTAAACCGGGCGGGCACTAAGACTGTCCCCAACAATATTTCTTTTATTTTCGTTCTCTTTTCAATTCTCTTTCCCATTTTCATTCCCTTTATTTCCTCTTATCTTCAACAACTTTCGTTCGAGGGAAATCGTGAAGGGAAAAGAGAGAGAATCCCGGACTGAAAGGAATGACCTTAGGAATCTCTTCGCGACGGGAACCGTGAAGGAAATCCGTTAGAGCGCTGAAGAGAACGAAAATCCCGTCGTCAAAGGATTTTAGCCCCTAAAGAGAAACCGTTAGAGACAGTCTAAAGCCTACGCTGGGGAATAGAATATCCACGATGTGCAGCTTTGATGTTCTGTTCCGGGCAACTGACGGTGCCGACGTTCCTGGCCTGCACGTCGATCAGGGGGCTGAGATTTAGATGAGGCGGGGCGAGGCGAGCAGCAGCTTCCGTTCCGCCACCAATACCATCCATCTCCTGATTCATTTCATGCTCATGGATGGATGGATCACGAACGAATGTTAACTGTATACTGCTGTGCTGCCTTTTTCTAGTATTTTTTTGAAGCCCAAGTCAGTGAGTCTTGTGTCAAACCCAAATGAAGACATAGCTTGTCGATGGATAATTTCGCATCAGAAAGATATAGGATTATTCATACAGAGAGAGCAATGGCACATATACTCTGACGATCCACTAGCCACATCTTATACACTGCCCTCATCTCAGAACCGGAGAACTTGCTTTGGCTGGCTTCCATGTTTGCCGAGGGCCTTCTCCAGAGCCAAACTGAATTCACCAAAGGGACTCATCTCCATCCTGCACCCAAATGTTTCAAGAGTAGGATTTTCACTTCTCTCTTTAATCTTCTTCTTTATACGTACGGCAAAATCATATCAAGATGAGAGTATGCCAACATCTAACATGCAGCAATTCGATAAGAGCGTAGCTAGAATTTTACTTACTCGTACTTCAGTTTGCCTTCCTGCACCAGGCCCAAGAGGTAGTCTATCATTCTTCTACAATCTTCTGCCTTATCTGAGTTCATCCACTTCTGTAGCCAAAATCCTCGCAGGGAAACATCCTTTCACAGCAATACACCATGTTAGGAAATTAAGCGACTGAAGTGGCAATACCGTACCAAAAAAAGGGGGATATCAACCATCCCTGATCCGCATCATGAAATGATCACTAAGAAACTCCTTCAAATTGAAATAATATAACAACCTTTAAATTGAGATAATCTAACGAATACTTTAAAGTATGATTTTATTAAGTAGCTGATAATTCAGCATTAAGTTCTTTGATTGTCATCTATTGTGAGATAGTGGCACAATCCAGGGGTGACAATTTTGATGCAGAAACTAATGCTCGCATAAACTAGGCACTTTATTTTACCCATTTAAAACATTTAAAGTGTCCTAACGATATTAAGTAGTGCAATACTAGAAAGCCTGACTTTCAGAATTTGATGTACTGACCTTAAAAATGAAATATGAAGTAGGAACAGTGACAGGTTTCTTGGACATTCCACCATATGTCAGCATGGTGCCTCCTTGCCTAAAGAACAAGGGTTATGGATATGCATGAAAAAATAAGAGATTATTCTAATTCTACCAAATTCAACATGTTACCTCAAAAACTTGAGTATCAGAGAAGCAGCATTTCCTCCAACGCAGTTAAATCCTAATGAAGGTTCTGGCAAAGCACCCTAACATCACAGAAAACAAAATAGAGTCTAGATGAGGGTTCATTGAAGCGATCTTACTTCTTATAGGTAAATAAACTGGAGATCGCATTCCAATATCCGGTCCTGACAGCAGCCAGCTTCCAGTAAAACTCACTCAGTACCAGATAGGAGCTTCGGCTTTCCTACTTCCGTATAATTAATAATTACATTTGTTAACCTTGGATCATAACCTATCTGAGAAAAAAGATCGCTTTAAGTAGTCCAAAGCAGAAGATATACATTTTCACGAGACTGCATACAATACATGTGAAAAAAAGTGGCAAGTACACAAAATAATAGCTGTCAAGGATGAGCAGTGATTGGAAAAGCAGGTAGTTGACGATTACCAGCAAGCTCTTGATATTCTTTATGTCTAGCTGAGATTCTGTGAACACCT
Source organism: Phragmites australis (assembly GCF_958298935.1). NCBI lineage: Eukaryota > Viridiplantae > Streptophyta > Magnoliopsida > Poales > Poaceae > Phragmites > Phragmites australis. Next base: position 3,172,272 of record NC_084943.1, read on the forward strand.
CATCTGCACCAAGTTGTTTGAGTTTATCTTTTGCTTCTTCTGACCCAGTCCTACATCAATTTAGCTAAAGATTACTAAAGCAACAAAGTAGGATAATAAGAAAGGTAAATAATTTGAAAATGAAGCGTAGTACTAAGAGAATTATCAGTCATGTAGAAAGCCAAGACAGCTCTTGACAGAATCACTGATAGATCCTTATGATGTTGATGATGTGAATTTTGAATTGTATTATACCTATCCCTTATGATGTTGATGGTGTGAATTCCATGTACTTTGGCAAGCTGAATGACACACTGGCCGACAATGCTGGTAGCACCATTCTGGACAATGGCATCACCTAACGCAAGAGATTAAAGGCCATGAGATGAGGGGACATGCTAGGCACTCATTTTTTGGTAAATAAAGGAAGGGCGACTATCATTTAGTGGAGAGAAGAAGAGCACCAGGATTGAGTTTTACAAAGTCGTGGAGCATCCTGAGCGCAGTCAAGGGGTTGACTGTGACGGTGGCAGCGTATTCCATGGGCACATCGCTGTGGACTTTGTGCCACACGCTCTCATGCTTGACGATGTACGTCTGCCATGTCCCTGCAGAAATCAAAGGCCAACCAAATTGCCTCATAAATTCCATTCCAAAATTGAGCCTTGAAACATTCCTGAAGCGAGACAGGATGGAGAAAGGGAGATACCGAATGATGGCGGAGAGGGTATGACCCAATCGCCGGGAGAGAGTGGGGCGGTGACGGCCGGGCCGAGGGCATGGACCTGGCCGACGCCCTCGTAACCTCCCACGGCGCCTGGGAGCGGGGGCCTGACGGGGTAGACGCCCTCGATGCGGTTGATGTCGGAGGGGTTTATGGGGGCGGCCAGCATCCGGACGCAGACGTCGCGGTCCCCGAGCTCCACCGGCGGCACATCCGCCACCCTCAGCACCTGGTCGGGTGCACCGTGCTCGTCGTAGATGACTGCCTTGGACGGCGGGGAGGCAAGCGACGAGGCGGTGGAGAAGCGGAAGCGGGAGGCGCGGCAGCGGTGGAGAATCTGAAACGTCGGCGGCAGCAACCGGGACGGCGGCGCCATCTCCCCTGGTCTTCTTCTCTCCACTCCTCCTCTGCAGTGCTCGTCGCTTCGTGTCTGTTGTTCAGGCCAGAAAGAAGACGACTCCAGAAGACGATGAAGCAGCCCGGCCCGGCCCGGCCCAAGAATATATATTTAGTACGGTCCACTTGTCTCTTAGTTAAATAGACACTTAAAGAGAGAATAATTACATTATTGCATAAGAGTCTTAAGCTATAATGAGATCAACTAGTTTTCCATGCTAATCTCATGTTATCTAGGTTGAAATTGCTGGTTTCCACATTGAAACGGTTTAAGGTTCGATCGCTTAAGCAAGCAACGACGCCACGACAAGCGCTCCCATTAACATCCACCATGGCAGAAAAAATATCGATCACCCATAAACGTTTGACCAAACGTCCGCATTGTACATGGCCTGCCTTATGCAGTTGTTTCCTTTTTCGAACTCTAAATCGAAGGAAGACTATTGATTTGCGAGTAAGGAGGAGGTGTAACAACATTAAACAGCGACGGGCTTCTGATGCCGGCCTAGCCTAGCCTAGCTATATCAATCACGCGAATCGTAACTTGTATTAGAGAGGCATCTAGTGCATATGCATCCGGGTGCCTGTCAGTTGAATTTGGCATGTAAATAGATCAACCCTGTCCCGTCTTATGGGCAATCCACATAGCTTTATTGTCACAAACCTAAGTGGATCAAGCAACCGAATCAACACACAAGCACACCAATTTGTATCCAAATCGAAAGTTCTACTACCAACTCAATCCAATACAATATCTGGGAACAGTGAGGAGAGTGAAGCACAGAGAAAGGGAAGACTCCAGTCCGGGTACAAGGGAAAGGGGTGGAGACGAGAGGCAAACATCAGAGGGTGAGGGACTCAAAGAGGAGCTCTAGAAGGGAAGAAGAGGCCACAGGAGAAAGAAGGAATCAGTTCGGTTTGGTCTGATCTTTTATGTTCTATTCATTAGTTTGTTCACTCCCGTTTCCATCCTTTTGTACTCTTTGCTTGCCTTCTCCAGAGTGGTGCCAAACCAGCAGGATAGTACATGACATTTATGTGTGCCTATTAATTTGCTTTACACTTACATGCGTTCCTTCATGTGCTTTGAAAGCTGTCGTGATCGGATAAACGATTCATCTCTTATCGTATACTGAGTCATAAATCAATCGACCAACTTACTAATGAATTTATCATAAAGGTCTCATATACGTACCCACTAGTGAAGTCGTCTTTGCCGGTATCTTTGATTGTTACAACCGCTACATGCACTTGAGCTTTGGCTACCTTTTGCTGCTCAGGTGTCATCCCCTTATCCTTACGATTGCGGTATCTGTTGGTATTGGTCTTGTGGTCCAACCCGCCGCAGACGTAGCAAACAATCTCAGGTTTCTTCTTCTTCTTCATAGCATTAGCCTTCAGTCCTGAATATCTAGGATTAGTCTTCTCTTTCTTCACATTCCTCCTAGGATTGTTCTTGTGCTCGACAAGGTTAGCTTGAGCGGGTGCCTTCACCCCCACCATAGCCTGCCTTGGACTTCTCATCGATATTTATAGCAGTGATGATCTCATTAAAAGTCAACCGCTACTTTAAATACCGACATGCAGTGACAAAGTCACACCAAAAAAGTGGGCAGCTTGGCTAGGATGGCATTAACATGAAAACTCTCAGGGAGGACACAACCATGTTAGCTTAAGTCTCACACGATCAGCTGCAACTCATGAATCTGTTCCGTGACTGATCTGTCATCTCTCATACAAAAATTCATGTAGCTTGCTGCCATGAAGGACTCATTGCTATTGTCGCTTTCAACATACTTTTCATTCAGCTCCGACCATACCTTATGTGCTTCCCTGAACCCCATGTAGATGTCGAATAGCCTGTTCGATAGGATAGTCAGGAGACATGCTAGGGCTAAGACATTAGCCTTCTTTCAACAACCCCTTAACGTGTTAAGACGTGTTCTTTCGATCTCGTCTTGCACGGCTTCTCTCGGAGGGACAGACAACTTTTCGGTGAGTACCTAGAATGATCCAAGATCTATCAACCATAGCCTCGTCCGGACCTGCCAGCGCTTAAAGCTAGTCTCATCAAAACTTTCAAGTTTAATCGCGTATGAGGACGGCGGTGGCAGGGCAGGGGAGCTAGAACTAGTCTCAGAAGGAGTTGGATTTCTGGATTGGTGTAAATAATTATGCGATAATAAGAGAATGAATATCACCCCCGCATATAAAAATACAAAAGCATAACAGTAATAAAACATTGCACATGACCTTGTAAAGAAATGACAACAATTCATAACCAAGAATTTTCGATGACATGTGTACCGTAAGGACTGGACAGTAGGTGTATAAAAATGCTCTCAGAAAATGAATAACAATTGGCCCCAGGACAATCAAGGTCCTACCCTCTAATTGTTCTATTGAGTACATCAACGACTGTACAATTTACTAAGTTCTCAGCTAGTTATCAGAACCTAGATAGAATTTTCAAAAATCACACAATATCATTATGGACAGTATTGTTGTACCAAATCAAAGAGCACAGATTATGAACAAGACTAGCAATCTACTGTCGAGACAGAAAAAAAGACTGAATAGCATAAATCAAACAAGTAATGACAAAAGCAAAAAGAGATGAATCAACTTTCTTATCCAGAATCTGATATGCTAAACAATCTCAGAACTAATAGCAACACACAATCTAGGGATCAAATTATAACTGGTAGCCCATTGGAGAGATGACACAAGAAATATTCCTTGGTATTCAAATATAGACCAGCAAGAACCACCAACACGTATCACCAGGGGCTACTACAAATATCAGATAACTAGAGAATCACAGGTCTAAACTATTGTACTTAGTAAATTATCCAGTCTCAGTGTATCAATTCATCATCGATCAAAGAGAATATGTATCAGTACTGTCTAGAACATAAGAGGGGAAATAGTCATAAAGAGATTTGTTGAAAAGCACTGATGACTGAGGCAAGGCACGACTCTCTAGCCGCTGTCCCAAAAATCCAATCACGCATCGTTGCCACCGGCGAGTAGGAGAACCGAGATACAAAGCATCAACCGCACCACCACTGCAAGTGCGGGCAAGCCTCGGCATACATAGCTCCGACTAGTACCAATACAAGGGCTCCTCCACCCAATCCCTTGCAGCTCTGAATCACCAAACCAAAGCCTGAGCTCCACTCGGCTCCAGCACAAGAGGCAATTCCTAAAATCGAAAGAGAAAACCAGTGAGAAACCAAGAGGATGGAGGGGTTTTCAATCTTGTACACAAGGAAGAAGGAGCCGACCTACTAATAGCCACAACAGTACCCTCCAGCACCCCACGAATTCCTGAAGGGATCGGGGATGTGGTTACACCACCGCCACCACCAAAACGACCACCACCCGCTCTCTCCTCCTTGCTCTCTCATTTTCATCGCCTACCCTAGCCGGACCGCTGCCCCATCCATATATACACAACTAAATGAGCTCGGACCTCGCCAAAGCCAATGGGCTAGCAGGCCCAACCAAAAAAAGGCCCAGGAAACATTCAATATTTTTTCTTTTTCAACATTTTCTGCGCATGCCTTTGGCGTCCAATCTTACCTAGTGCTTGACAATAATATTGACTGCAGGATCTTTCTCCAATTTGTAAACCCATTTAAGCCTGATCGATTTGTGGCCGACTGGTAGCTCTGACAATTGCCATGTCTCATTCTGTTCGATTGCATTGGGTTCTTGCTCCATCGTCCTCTCCCAGTTTCGGTCACCTGCAGCTTCATGGTAATTGCTCGGCTCATCGGCAAGTAGTATTAGCTGCTCAGGATCGAGATGGATTTCTTGTGTCTCCGCATAGATTTCTGCCAGAGATCCAGACCCTCTAACTGGTGTATCATCATATGTGGATGAATCCGGCGTACCTCCCTTCGTCGGACTGGTTTGAGCAGCCTACGGAGTGTCAAGTGGTGACGAGGAAGCAGTTATCTTCGGCGTCGGTGCTACTGGTGATGCCGCTACTAGTGATGTCACTGACGGCAATGGTGGAGGAGAGCTCGGCGCTGCTAGTATAGGTTCGAAAGCACCATGGTTATCCACTTCTGACGGCCCACACGAGGCGTCTGCACGTTGTCGTGGACAACAGGTTCGGCTGCATGCGGCCCTTGTTCTTCAGGTTGGGGAATTGCATATCCTACTACTGTAAATGTAGCCGACATCGCACCACCGTATTCCTCCAGACTGCACCAATCCCAACTTTGATCCTCATGGACTCTATGAGGCCGTTGAAACACACATGTTGTCCATATGGAGGAAGCCGCCCCAATTGCTTGAGATATCCGGCAAGAGGGGCAACAGCTTGGTGACTATCAGTGGAGAAGCTAGTGACAAAGCAATGGTGGTACACTAATTCATCGTGCATTGATCAACACATGTAATTTCAAAGCATTATATGATAAATATGTGTTCGTTAGTAGTAAAATTTAGATTCATCCTGGTGTATGTGTACCACCAAACTACAATGTAGCGTCGCCACTGGTGACTATGTCAGGTTAAAGTGACCTCATGGAAATCTTCTTGGTATCCAAAGTCCTACTCAAGCTATGTATTTCTTGATCATTCTTCCAACCATTAATCAGCCTATATGATTTGTGACCACGCTTGTTGCCTTGTCTTAAGGGTGATCTGCAGGCTTTGCAAGATCTGAGAAAAGGAAACCGGGAGGGCAACGAACATATGATGAGAAAGTTTCACGTTTAGGTATGGAGATTTTGCATTTTCGAAAAAGTTCCACATCCGTACTTCTAGGAAGTGGCCGCACTTCTCTTCTGAATTCGTTCAAACTGGAGTTAAGCTCTGATATGTAATTTGCCTGAAGATGCAGCACAAAGATGCTTGATCTCAGGGTAAAAACAGTCGAAATATTCAGAAAATGCCCAAACCATTTTCAGTTTCACCTTTTCTTTTCTCGAAATCAGAACCGAAAATGATAATACCAGAAATAAATATGGCATTAGAACTATCGAAAAGTCAAAAATGGAGCTGTCAGGGCGGAAAGATGCTAATATATATTGACTGGGAATCGATAATTCATATGCAAAAGATTGACTCGCACAAATCACACATCTTTTTTTTTTCGAAGACACAAGTCACACATCTCTCACACATAAGACAAGTTCAATCTAAACACCATCATACTCAACGCTCATCAAAGTTATATCAGAATCATTTTCATCGCTACTATGCCCAAAGCAATCATCGTAGAGGCGATCGTCTTTCACCCCACCATTAACCCTCTCTGTCGTGATACGGCTATGATCGATTATGTTCGTGTTGGTGTAATAAGGCTGCATCACTGCAGGATCGAAATTCTTATTGCAGGGGTCTTTTCCGCAGACAATCTTCTCAAACTCCCGCTTGTACCCATGGAAGTCTACCCCAATCGGATGCACGATCTTAATCCCCATGCAATCGCAGTAAAGGCACCGGACTCGCTCTATCAACAGGCAAGGTAATTACTTTACTTAAGGATATAAATACTTATCGTTTTAATTAAAATTCGATTAAACTTTTAAATTTTTAACTATCGATGATTTTCAAAATATTTAACTTGAAAACATAAAAATCACACATGTAGATTTATCTTGAAAAATACTTTTATAATATTATTTTTTAATTAGATATTATAACTATATTTTAATAAAAAATTATGATCAAAGTTGTACATCCAATACCTAAAAAATCAAAAGCGAGAAGTATTTATGACCGGATGAAATATGCATGAAACATTGCAGAATAATTGTAAGTGATAAAAAAAATATTAAAGATATAGTGATACGCAGCTTTCAAGTTTCACCGTGCATAGAGCAAAGAATATTGTGCCTGCTTCTTGCATAGCAAAGTAACCCTCTAGTCAAAGGGGTCATCCAACTACATGGTGACGGCTTTGCTAGGGAGCAGCGTCAACATTGAGATATTCATGTAAAGACATTTGTATTGTTTTTGACACTTTTTTTCTTGAACAATTTTATCTTTGATGCTAAAAAGGAGGAATCCAAACCCGGACATTTTGTGGGTTGGACTGACAAAAGGCCGGCTTGTTTCGGACCTACATTTCCAGGAAAAAAAATCGAGTTGGGCCAGGCCGAATCTTTCTTTTTTTCATGCTTGTTTGCTATCTTATTTCTCTTCTATGTTTTCCTTCTTACTGTAAATATGCTTATTCCATCGTTCTAGTCATGACTAAATAGAGGGTTTATTTGACAGAGCTCCAGCTTCAAAAAAATTTAAAGCTGGGTATTACTTAGCTCTAAAAATTCGTGAAGCTACGGTTACACCAAGTGTATTTGTTTAAACTCAAAATAGCAGTTTAAAGGACTTTAATATAGCCTACAACCTTGACATTAAGCTGAAAAATTGAAGCTCTGCTAAACCAGATCTGAATAGCAAATAGATGTAATCATAGTGATTAAATCTATTTAGTGATCCTTGCAATACTTAGGTGTGTTATTTATCTATTGCTATTTAGTGATCAATCCTATTAGCCCTTGTCTAATTAGATTGGAGCAAAAAATTGAGAGCGACACAACTTCGAATAGATGCTTATCGAAGTTGCCAATAGCTTTGCCCTATTAGCCACTGTCGTGGCAGGATCCTAGCAAAAAGAAGAGGTTGTAGGCGATGAACTATTGAAGATTATAAATTTAAGATGCTAAGTTTAACTAAGATATGAATCATCTTTAATGCTGGAACTATAACTTTTTGCTTGCATTTATCTGGTTAATGCTTAGGACTACCTTTGTACTCCTTCCGGTCATAAATAAATATCATTTTTGATATCAACACAGTCCTCAAGATATAACTTTGAATACTAATTTTTTATGTAATATATATTTATAAAACATAACAATAATATATTATTATGAAATGTACTTTTCAAGATAAATCTATTTATTTCATTTTCAAATGTCGAAACTCAACACATAAAAAGTAATTTATATTATAAGTTTGCAATGGATGACTGCTCGCAATCCAAAACGATATATATTTTTTATTGGAGGGAGTATATCATTGCTTATTATTGCTTAAGCGATAACTCTCTCATAATATATAGTTGCTATCTATGTTACATGTTTAATCTGTTGATCAACTAGAAAACCTTAGGCTCTTGATTGCTGATTCCTTGAAATACTCCAGGTGAAAAAGCTATAATGACTTGTGCACTTGCGGTAATAATATTGTAGCGTCAACAAACCGTGGGCTACCTCATGGCCCCTCAGCTGCAGTCTAATAAGGAATTAGTTAAGTATTAGTGTGTTACAACGAAAATATAAATATTAGATGAGGTAACATCAAGCAAAAATTTAAGATATAGGATGTGGATGCGTCATGGAAGCACTGCTGAACGAACACGTCAAGAGCGATGTTGTAGTTTGATTTTATATGAGGTCTAAAAAATAAGTATGAGATTATCCGCTAATTTTTCTCCTAATTTTTTTATTTATTTTTATTATTAAAATAGCTCTCATATCCTTAACCGATAATAGGTGGGAAGGCTGTATGACGAAAATGGATGTTAAAAGTAAGTAAATTATTCAAAATTTTAGGATTTTATTAGACGGGTGGAGAGTAGAGGAAGAGGTGACCAACTCATGTTTTATTATGGGTATAAAATTTGTTCCATACCGTTATGAATTCCTCTATTTAGAAAAATGTCATTGCAAAGATCTATACTCGGCTGGTGCCATTATAAATTTAGTGCCTTTGAAATATATCATTATGTACAGCTCCGACGTTGTTGGGCCCACCTTCAGCGGTTGTATCCCACACCCGGGCTCAACTCGGTTGGACTCTAATGCCGTTGGGCCCACCTGCAGGCATGTTCCTCTTCCCAGCTTCCCTCACCGCTGCCCTGTTCTCCAGCGCGTGCCGTTGGTCGCAGTTGCTGGCGTCGCGTTGGGCTCCCCGTCACCCTCCTCGGCCTCATCGCCGCGCCTTGATCTCGTCGCCTCCTTATTCGCGCCGCACCACACCAACGCCAAAGCACCGCGTCCACCTCTCGCTCCCAACGCGACATGGCGATCAACACCTCCGCACCCGCATCACCATCCCCGTCCCCGGTCACCACGCTCTCTGCCATGTTCACCGAGGACCGCCGCCATGCAGTGCACGGGGCCTCGGAGAGGGCCGCCTCCTCCCACTCCTCTTCCCAGTGTGCGGGCGCCCGATCGGGGCGGCGGGGAGGTCGTCGCCCTTGTCCTCGCCGCACTCCTAGCTCATGATCAAACTCCATTCCTGGGGAGTAGCGAGTGCGCAACGCCGACCACTCCACCGTCCAGTCCCCTTTTTATTTGATCGATTCCAGATTGCTCGAGGAATTCCAGTTTGGCAATCCAGTTTGTCCCATTCCGGCAGCTACTCGCTCAGTCACGTTGCATTCGGGAATAGCCGTGAGATCTGAAGCGAACCACTGGAGCGGGCTGCCGGCCGCCTCTTCCCGACGAACGGCGCAGCAAAGGTCCCATGCTGCTGCTCCTCTGGCGGCGGCATCGGTCTTAACCAGCATGGCGGGGGCCTTGACGGCGAGCGCGACGACCTCCTCGCCTCGGAGGCCACGGCGGCTGGCCTCGCGGGGAGCAAGAAAGAGGCGGGGGTATTTTGGTATATATCGAAATACAGCCGCTGCAGATGGGCCCAACAGCATCGGAGCTGTACATGAATTTCGAAGCCACTGAATTTATAATGGCATCAGATTTGACTTTGTAGTGATATTTGTTTAAACGGAGCTGCTAGCTCCTGACATTAGATGGATCGGAAGTTCCAACGATCCGTTATAACATTAAAAAGTAACGTTTGTAATATTTAAAATCAACATTCATAATATAAAAAAATTACATCAAAATAACTCACTGTATGTATTTGATTCTGAGAGAAATTTTCATCGTAACATTCATCATGTTGAACACAATATTTTCAAGCAAAACCACATATCATCACTCAACCTTAAGCTCGGGCTAGAGATCTTAAGTGAACTCGACTCCTTACACAATTGCACTAAAAAATGACATGAAAATAGTCTTAAATACTATAAATCGATTTTCTTACCCTAAATATATCAACCACCCTAAACAATTGCAATATTAAAAATTACTACTGCAACATCTCAAAATAAATATTGCAACATTCCAAATCACCTTATACAACATTGAAAGAAGCTAATCCAACTGAATCATATGCAGTAACCTTTCAAAATATGTGCTGCAACATCCTTAATCACCGGTTGCATTCCAAAAGTCATCAATTGCAACATCCCAATACTTCATGTTGCAAAAATTGTTTCGATTGTTTCACACATTGAATCAAAATGTTGCAACATAAATTTTATACTGCAAACATTCTAATCGGTCTTGACCTGAATCATGCAAATAACATCAAAGAACAAATGAAAGTAACTTCAACATTTCGGATTTACGTTGCAACATTTTGATTCAATGTTGGCACATGAAGATTGATATCCTTGCGAGACGTAGCTTCATAGATTGATTCGGGTGCATAGTTTATTATCATTGTTGCAGTAAGTGGAGTATGAAACTTTGACCAACAACTTCACACATGACAAAATCAATCCCATCTAAGCTCACAACCCGATCAACACCAAAGGAAACGAGAAACCTGTTGGCTATAAGACTCTCTGCCTTAATTTTTATGGTAAATTTTTGTAAATTGTGAGTTCTAATATAATACTTGAGAATCCTGTTGAATCTCTCCTTCACTGCATCAGGGTAAGAAAAGATGCTCTTCTTTGAGAGCAACTTCTCCTTACATGCAACTGAAGTATCAGCTAAACCTGAGAGTACAGTATCATACTTCTCATTACTGTTTGATCCAATCTCATCATGATAATTTGTATTACCACCACTTAGAATTGTACATTTGGTATCTTTAATTAATCCAGATTCGTCAAGATCGGCCACCGTTTCCTTCGGGAGGCACCAACACCATTTTTATTGGAGAGGTGATGCGACGAATATTTTTCTCATAGAATGTGTCGTCTACACGTCATTTACGCCCTGTCCGATATTTTTCTAGCATCGGACGACCTAACAGGAGCATTACCGTTTTCTAAACAGAGGAATTCACAATGATATGAAATAAATTTATCATTTTATTATGAGTAATGCTATATATGTGATAGCAGTGTACGACTGCAGCATACGACTGAGCATCACACGGCTAGCATGACAGGACAAAAAGCTAGCGTTACTAAACCCTAAACCCCCCATCCTCCTAACCTTCCCGCCGCCGGCGACCACCGCACCACCATGGCCACCGCCGCCGCGGAGGACTCCATCGACCGCAAGCTCTCCGCGCTCGTGGAGGAAGCGCGGCCGCGCACCGCGGCCCTCCGCGCCGCCGCCGAGGCCGCGGACGCCGTCGCGGAGCTCATCAAGAGGGTGCCGCAGCAGCAGGCGACGCCGGAGGCCGCGGCGGGGTTCGTGAGGGACCTCGGGCTCGGCGACGAGAAGCTGGCGTTCGTCTTCCGGCCGCCGGAGGTGGTAACGGTCGCCGGGAGCCACGCGGCCGGCGCGGTCGCGAGGCCCGACGTCGCCGCGGACCTTCTCGTCCGCTTGCCCAAGGTATGCGCGGTGTTGCTAGTGTAGTTGCTCGATTTACTAAAAGAAGTTGGGTATTGCGGTGAGTCGAGGAAAGGTTTGGATTTTCACCAGTCATTGGCGTGGTTTTGCTGCTGTGGCTGTTGTTCGACGCGCCTTGCCTTTAAAAATATAGAAAGATAATGTTGTTATGTGATTCTGATGGATGTTAGCTGGAAAAGGTTGCATCTTTGGTGCTTATATTGGAGTATGGTTTTTGTAGTTAGATGAATTATAGGGAATGTGTTGTGGGGTAGTATGGATTCTAGTTATGTTGCTTTAGACGCACCAATTTTCTTCCTTCAAAAGCATTTCACAATATTTGATTGATACAACTGCGATAGAGGCTTCTCAGCAATTCTAGATTGTTCGCTCAATCCTGTCAACAATTTCTTGTTGGTACCTTTACCTGTCACTTTTAATCTTTTATGCACGTATTCAAATGTTTAAGCTACTATTGGGGTTTCGGATTATTATTTTAGTGATCATGGAGCTGGAATACCTCTTTGGTGATTTATTTTGTACTGATTTGATATAGGAATGTTTCCATGAGAAGGATTTCCTAAATCACCGATACCATGCAAAGAGGTGCCTTTACCTCTGTGTCATTGAGAGAAGCTTGAGATCTTCTCGATTAGTCTGCAAAGTTTCATGGTCTACCTTCCAAGATGAGGCACGAAAGCCCGTCCTCCATGTATATCCAGGTTATTCTTTTATCATGTTACTTACTTTTTTCACCTCAATGTGCATCCAAAGTTGATATGGCTTTTTTGTTGTCGTCTTTTCTCCCCTCATTTCTCAAAATTTTCATTGGTGCAGCAAAAGAAATCACGGAACTTCCTGGGTTCTATGTCAGGATAATCCCAACCGCAAGCTCTTTGTTTAATGTTTCAAAGCTGAATTTGTCAACAAGAATCAATGTCCGTGCATATGCAAAAGGTGGCTTTAGATTTGTTCGGTTACATTCTGATATTAATAAGAATGCTCATTCTTTGAAATCAGTACCAGTTTACCATAGTTTTGGCCATCACTGTAGGAATATGTTTTTTCTTTTTAATTTTGCTGATCAGATTTGCATTGCAGATGGCATAAACCTACCCACACTGAAGTACAATAGTAGCATATTGGAGGATATGTTTTTGGAGGAAAATGCAGAATTTATTAGCAGCACCTTTGCAGATTGGAAAGCCTTGCAAGAGGCATTGGTTTTACTAAAAGTATGCATTTCATCGTAAACTCTAGTTCTTTTATACTTATCAAATGTAAGGATTTAAAAATGTCCACCCATTTATAATGGATTTCTTGTGTTTAGTTATCAGTTGCTGTTAAGCAGTAGTTCTCGACATGAGCAGGATTACCTTTAAGAAATACCTGATAAAGGGTACTTCTATATTTGTCAGTCAGCAGGGCTGTTATATGTATTCTTTTTCCCCTGGAAGACAGTGTAATATTTACTACAAATGCAGGTTTGGGCACGTCAAAGAACTTCAATATATACACATGATTGCCTCAATGGATACTTAATATCGGCCATCCTCGTGTACCTTGCTGTGGACTCTGGAGGAAGCATAATTAATAGATCAATGACCACAAGACAAATTTTCCGTGTCATAATGAATTTTTTGGGTACGTCCAAGCAACATAAAGTCGATTTTCTTTGAACATTTGTCAATGTTTACTATATTGAAGCATCTCTGTGTTCTTGTAGCAACTTCGAAAGTGTGGGCCAAGGGCTTGGTGATTCAGCCAATAAAGAAGCGTACGGGCACCAAAGAGGTTTGTCAACCTGCTGCACGTAATGCATAGCTGGATGCCATCATTATTCATAAATACATTAATGCCCATAGCAGTTTCTGTAGTGCCCATAGCAGTTTCTGTAGAGTAAATGGAATAATCTTTTCGATACAAAATAATAATGTCTCCAGATAGGTTCTTTGCCTTATTGTGAACATTCCTGGAGTTGAGCAAGGACAATACCTAGTAGAGTTTCTTTGTGCACATGATGCATATGCACACAGTGCTATTAATTAGTGCAGTAATATTTAATAATTCAATCTTTCATTGTTATGCTATTCTGATCAAGTGAAATGTTCAGGACATTGCTAATTTCCTGAAGACATTTGATATTGTCATATGTGATGTATCTGGCCACGTAAATCTGACATTTCGGATGAGGAAGTCAGCTTTTCTAGAGGTACGTGCCATTATGAAAGTACTCTGTCTATGGCCCCGATTCCTTTTTTCCACTCAGATTTTCTCTTTGTATTCACATCTCATGTATATCTACTCGAATCCACAACTTTGTGGTATGATCCAACAATCCCTGGTAGATGTTTGGTTTACTGGGCTTGACTCTTCATGTTTCAGAATCATGCACCTGCATCTGTAATCAAGCTTGCAAATTTCTTTGAGTGTAACTGGTATGGTCTCCGGCTTACACCGATATCCTTTTATATTCAGCTTCAGGATGAGGCAGCTTGCACGCTTAATTGCCTTGATAAATGCAGAGATGGTGGATTTGAAGAGCTTTTTATGACCAAGGTTGACTTTGGTGCTAAATTTGATTCATGCTTGAGGTACATCGAATTATGACACATCACATTTTTGCACATTGTGCTATGCTATGCACTTTTACTGGAACCACTATCTGAGAGAGCAGTGCAGCACATACCTTCTCCTGACACTATGATGATTATCTAGTTACATTCTGTTTGCGTGTGTGTGTGTTGTGTGTGTGACAACAACAACAACAAAGCTTTTATCCCAAGCAAGTTGGGGTAGGCTAGAGATAAAACCTACAAGATCTAACTAAAAAGATGATGATAAAACAATAATAAATAAATTAATAAATAAATGTACTAGTAATAGTAAAAAGTAATAACGGTACAAGGAGACTGATACATAAGTTATGGTTCTGACACGTGGATTACTAACTTCTATATGGGGATATTCCATTTTTTCAAGTCTCTATTTACAGACTTCTCCCATGTTAGGTTTGGTCGATCCTTGCCTCTCTTCACATTATCAACGCGCCTTAGTATCCCGCTATGTACGGGTGTTATGGGCTGGGCCTTGGGCCAGTCCAACGGTCGTGTGGCGTGGTGACGATTCATGTGTGGCTAGGCAGCAGCACGTCCAACAGATTAAGTCAATTAGTTTAGTTAGTTACCGGGATGCATTAGTTAGCTACATGCATACATGAGGAGATTTGAGTTGTTAGCATCGTTAGCATGCATGGAGATTGTGTTAGTTGCATTGTTATCCTTTAGTTGCTTAGAGATAGAGTTTGTTTTTGTTTTTTTTGGGGGGGGGGGGGGGGGGGAGGGTTTGCCTATTTAAGGGGCAACCGTGCATCTGTTTCATTAAGCAATAAAAAAAACAAGAAAGTTCCATCTAAACCGCCGCTCAGAGCCTCTAGCGAGGGCGAGTGCGTTCCATAATCCCAGCCATATCAACGGGCTATGTTACATCGATTCGGACACGACACGTATCAGACATAGCGGTGCGGCAATCTTCTAAAATGACTGATACCGCAGTGTGGCAATCAATACTTGCGGGTTGATTACTTCCGCCACCAGATGCTATTCTTAACAAGAAAAACGGAACAATAACAAGAAGTAGTCAATAATTGGACCACGTCGAGATGCATCAAACAAGAAGAAAAATGAACAAGCAGTCAAGCACGGAGGCCTAACTCACCTGCTGGCGTCGAGATGTGTCACATGGATGCCGGAGTCGAGCACTCGAGATGGTCGGCGGCGTAGAGCTGCAGATGCGGGCGCAGCTCGGGTGCGGCGCAAGCACAGCTGCTCTAGGGTTGCATCGCTCGTGTACAAGCCAAGGCCATACATACACCGTGTACGGGCCAATATGGGCCAGGCCGTGTCCAGGCCACGTTGCTCGCATGTCCCACGCTTGTTGAAAATTCAACAGTTTTATTTTAAATCAGAAATACTTCGATACTCGACCTATACGTATCGGCATCGGACACGGTAGCAGAGCGGGTGCGGCAATTCATTGGCGTGTCTGTGTTTCCTAGTATAATGCCCAGATTGGACTCTGGAGGCCTTCGTTGGATATGTCCAAACCATCTCAACCGACGTTGGACGGCCTCAATTTGGATATTGTTTTCCAATTTGCACAACTTTAGAGTGTCATTTGAGCTAATTTTTCCTTTCTAGTATAATGCCCAGATTGGAAACTTTTCCATCAGCTCGCGAGTTGTAAAATTTCAATTAACTATCCAGTCCTATATAAAGATGAAAGCTAAGAAGCTGATCAAGTTCTCACTTATATTCCTCTCTGTCAGGATAAACTTGAAAGGGAACTCTAAAGTTACTTCATTAAGCTTTTGCTTGGATGATGAATCTTGGAGAATACTTGAAAAAGATGTTCAGTCCTTGCTACAACAAGGCCTTACAGATAGAACAAAGATGATCAGAGTCTTGTGGAGAAGCACACCTTCTGAATGGAATATAATGGATGTATGTATCATCCGTATAATTGACCGCCTTTTCTCTGCATTTCAATCCAGTGACAAGCAAACTTTTGTAGGGTTTCTCAGAATTTGGTAGCAGTCCACTGCTTGTTGGCATAATGCTTAGCTCACTGGAAAAGAGTTTTCGTCTCGTCGATATTGGTCCAAACCCTGAGAATCATGATGAGGTATTTCCCCTTTTTTAGATTATGAACCAATGATCAACTGCTATTATTGTGATCTACCACACTAATATGCATTGCTCTCGTAAATCCCAAGGCTGTTAAATTTAGGAAATTTTGGGGAGAGAAAGCTGAACTTAGGAGGTTTAAGGATGGAACTATTGCTGAAAGCACAGGTAACTATTGCATAGTTGCCTGTAAAGTGCATACATAAATTTAAGAATCATACTTCTTAATGGATCCTACTCTCTAAACTGCAGTGTGGGAATCTGAATCTTGGGAGAAGCACACAATTATCAGAAGAATTGCTGATTATGTGCTTACGAAGCATTTGTCGTTGCGGCAAGAAGATATGGTTCATGTTGTTGATCAGCTTGATTTTTGCCTCCTAGTTGGTGGCCAAGGTAAGTTTCAGATCTTTCTCTGTGTTACTTTACATGTCCATGGTTGTGAGCTTAACTGGAATTATGCAGATCCAGTCTCATCCTCTGGAGCTTTGCTCGAAGCCTTTGATACTTTAGCTAAGCAGTTGCGCCTATTGGATGATGTTCCTCTTAAAATATCCACCGTACAACCTCTAGACTCAGGTTTTGACACAGCATTTTTTATTCATTATGCATGATACTTATTTTGTTTTTACTATTTTCCTCCTTGCATGTGACATTCATTTCCTTTCATTATTTCTTATGCTAGCTTTTAGACACACTTCTGTGTTTCCTCCGGAACCTCATCCGTTGGCATATGGAAAGAATTCTCAGAGGCTGCCGAATTTTACAACAACTTGCATTCGATCTTTGGAAGTTATGATTCAGGTATTACCTCTCTTTACTTTTGTTATATGACAATGGGATAATATTACTCTTTCTTTCCTAGTTTCCTTTATGGTGCTTGAGTGCTCAGTAACTTGCATTTCTTGTTTTGTACATGTTATTTAGCCAGGCTTCATTGTGGGATTTGCTTTTTCACAGATTTCTTACCTTTCCACTTCATTTTAATAACAGCTAGAGGGATCTGGTAATTGGCCATTGGATCCTGTTGCCATGGAGAAGACAAAATCTGCATTTCTTTTAAAAATTGGTGAAAGGTATGTGAGAGCATTTAAGAAAGAAATTGATTGCTTAAATTCTGTTTCCACTCCAGTGACTCAATCTTGTATAATTACAGCCTGGAGGATCGAGGAATGTTTGTATCAGCCAGTGAAGATGAGGTTAATATTCTTACATCTGGGTATTCGTTCTTGCTAAAAATAATTCACGAAAGAGGTTTGCTGTTACAAAAGCAAGGTTAGCTTCTTATTCTGCATGCAAATAATTTATTACATTTGCTAATTACCTTCCGTAGAAAGATCATGAAGTTCCATAATGCTATTTGTCTTATTTAATCATCTCAGCTGGAGATGGTAACAAACAAAGTGTTCCATCAGAAGACGAGGAGCTCTTTCTGCGGAGCCAGCACTCAAGTATGATCAATGGCCTGCATGGTCGTTTCCAGATGTATGGACCGATAGTCAGGTAACTGTCAAGGTTCTGAAGGTTATTAGTTAAATGTCTCTTACCTCGATATATAATTTATATTTACTCTATTCTTGTGTATGTTTTTTCTGTTTCAAAGAATAGCAAAAAGATGGATTTCGGCACATCTGTTTTCTTCATTTATCTCAGAGGAGGCAGTCGAGTTGGTGGTTGCCTATCTATTTTTGAAGCCGTACCCATTTAATGCCCCATCTTCACGGGTTGCTGGATTTCTTAGGTACACTTCTGGAACCTTTCGTACAATATCCTATTTACTAACTGCAATGCTGTAACTTGTTCATTTTATCAGCTTCATTCTTTTTTGTCATGTAAGAATTGACAGGCACCAGCAATCCTACCGGCTATCCTAGCCATATCTTGATTGCTGGAAAAAGTTTAGTTTGCGCTTCTTAATAATTATGAAAGAGAACATTCACGAAAAGTAGAGTCCATAGCTTTGGTACCACCAGCTCCCTCCATTTCTCCTGTTTCACTAGTTGGTTATACATTTTACCAGTCTCACAAGTCCATGAAGGTGTTGAACTCTTCTGACCAATTACTACAAAATGACAGGTTCTTACGGTTGTTATCCAGTTTTGACTGGACCTTTTCACCCATGGTTATTGACATAAATAATGACTTCAACCTGAAGGATGAGAAGGAGATCAACGTTAGTTCTCTCTTTCTGTTTTGATATTTTCAATTAGCTCCCTAACTGCTAACATATTGATTGATACAACAGGACAACTTTATGCTGAGCAGAAAATCTTATGAGCAAAATCCTCATGATATAGAGCCTGCAATGTTTCTCGCTACATCATACGATAAAGCATCTGAAGCATGGACAAAACATTCACCAAGCAAGTCGGTAGGTGATTTTATTTTATCTACAGCCGAAAAGATAATTACTGCTTTCAAGCTCAAGTGTACATCAAATACAGAATGCAGTACTCAAGCTAGGGAGTAGAAATGTTGAAAATGCAGTATATCTCCTTTTCTTGTGCATCATTGACTTATTTCTCGTGTTGTAGTATTGCATTCTGTCTTGCAACATGTTAGAATTACACTCATTATCAAGACTGCAACCAGTAAAAGCATACACGTGCCTGTATACAGTTTCAGTTTCAGATGGAGTTTATTTATTCCATTTGTTCACATTTTATTCATTTATAAATATAGGTTCTTAAGCGGATGGCTACTTATGCTAAAAGCAGTGCAGAACTTTTAACAAATCTTATACTTCATGGTCAATCAGGGCAATATACATGGGAGGTAATATTATTCCTCCATCGCTTCATCGATTCTAGCTCTTCTAATTTTTCTCAATCCTTATGGATTTCGTTTGCTATAGTGCCTGTTCCAAACACCTATGAGCAATTATGATGCTGTTGTTATCCTCCATCAAGAGAAGCTTTGTCGTCCTCACCATGTACTTTTCCCAGCTGAGGTTCCTAATGGTCAGTTCACTTATATGAATTGCAGCTGCCTCCCCAGTTCCATCAGTTACTTGTTACATAAGTATTCTTTCCATGCAGTTGTACTTTTAAGTGAAAGCAAATTTGAATTCGCTTCTGCACTTCTGCTATTATTAGAACTTAGCTGAGTATTTGTTGCCGACCAGAACTCAACCTACGTCCATTTTATTTGTTCTAATGCAAACAACTTTTCGTGATAACCTAACAGGTAAGTTGGTAACCTGGGGCAAACCAAGTAAAGATTTCCACCCTTATATGCCACTCAATAAAGGGGCTGTGAAAAACTGGCATGATGCAAGAGACAAACTTTTGGTAAATTTCGACCCAATCACATACTTCCTGCGAGACTTGAAGGTAAAATTGAAGTTCTTGGCTTCTTGAAAATATGTTTGTCTATTCAGAATAAAAAGATAACATTGGTTTACAGTGTGCATTCCCCAAGACCTTCAAGCTGTGGTATGGTTCAGTTGGAGGAGACGCAGTTGGTCTTACGTGGGAGAACCCAAAGGTATTAGTCTAACAGCTTGGGTCGTAGAAGATCAGTTCTTCTCTTTTATCTCTTCAGAAAGAAAAGATCTGTTTTACTCCAACACTACTACGCAGGCTTGCGTTCTGCATTGTGTTCTAGGTTGCCAATTAGCATTTTGTCGTGTAGAGCTTTTTTGTTTCTTCCATATGCAGACATACTTAAGTTGAATGAATTTTTGCGTGGCACAGAAGCGTGGAAGAGATGAGGCTGATGAAAGCATCCGGGAGCCAACATGTATCCTTAAGGAGGTCGGAGATGTTGGTAAAGGTTTGGTGAGGGGTGTATATCTCATCAAAGCGCCAAAGCTTCAGTAAACTATTCTGTGAAGATCCCGCCAAATTTGCTGATGCGTGAGAAAGCCTTGTATGTTTTTTTGCGCAATAACTTGAGTTCTAACCGATGTTCTTCCACTGGCAAGAGACAGAAATAAGAGTCCAGGGCACTGTAGCAACGTAGTCAGGAAGTCATAGTGATGTATTGTGTTTAGAGACAACTGATAAAACAAGGCTCTAAAGTCTGTATCCAAATTTTGATTATGAGTACAGGAAAGCTTATATATATCAATGTAATTTTATTACCCGATTCCTCCATTTTTACTGGCACGGTTATTGCAGTGGAAATATTAACATGATGTGCCAAAGTATGTGTCAGTTTGATTCAAGTACGAGCAGATGCTGAGATAGAAACAGTGCATTTGCCTGTAGTGACATGAAGATAAGGAGCATAATTATCTTAAGATCTTCTGAAGTGGGAAGTCATGATTTGACATGCAAACCCCTGTCCCAATATCTGAGCACCTGGGACTTTTGTGTGTTTCTGTTTGAAAAAGAAGGTATAGGTCTTCAGGAGCTTATATTTGTGGATGAAGTTCAGAGCTATTTGTTTTTGGATTTTCTTTTTGGCATTTTTCTGTGGTTGTGAGAGTAATACAGAATGTGAAGTAGGAGTAAATTTTCTAGGTCAAGGCCTCAAGGGTGAAAAGGTTGCGCAATCAAGTGACCGATGCCTGCGCCCTAAAAAAAAAAGTGACTGCCTGAAGGGCCATATTTATTTTAGGAAAAAAAATGTTGAAGGGACAAAACTAAATGCTTTCGTTGAGAGTCGAACTCAAGACCTCCCGCTTACTAAACGGGTGCTCTAACCAACTGAGCTACGAAAGCTGCTCGAATTCAAGTTCGATCCTTCTCCTTATATGATTACGAGCTACTTAAGATGTTAGACACCTAAAGCCTGGATCTCTTAGATTCATCGGACTAAGGCAGTCACCAGTTGTGAAATGACATCTAAAGAGCCGTAAAAATGCCGATTGTGTCGTTGTCATGTCATGTGAATATTTCGCTTCTGGCAACTTCCCTTCCATGACCAATTAACACAGGTGAAATTGAAAGGAGCGGATGGCTACCATTATCTACCTCGACTACCACCGGTATGCACCGGCTTGGAAGAGGCATGGATGCAAGGCGGATCTACCCGCTGGGGGCTCAAGCCCCCCTTACCTCAACGGCGCACCGGGAGTCCCGCAAGCCTCTTCTCTTCATTTTTTTGCATGCGAGCGAACAGCTCACTGACGCGCACGGGCACAATCTTGTCGGTCCAGAGTTCGATCCTCGGACGTGCACATCTATTTAAGATCTCCAATATAGGAGAGAAGAAAGAGAAGAGTAGCCCTCTACTCGCTTCTCCTGCCTCCACCACTACATGGATGTGGAGAGTGATGGATGATCCAATAACAATGGAGGGGCATGGACACTTTTGTAGTCCGGATCGATTTGTGTATCCCTAATTCGACGGCCATATACACGTTACCAATGCAAGTGACGGTAATCTTTTTTGCGGCTTAATATAAGCATTCTCTCGCCATGTTTTCTCGTTCCGTTTACTTTGGGCAAAGCTAAGGGACGATCGTGATGCGATGTGAATAGATCACGAGATGGAGAAGGTGTGAGAGCCACTTGCAACCCAAATTGGTTGAGCTTCTCTCGCATATTGCATTACGATGGCGGCCCTAAATCAACCAAGATATTTATTCTTCTTTTTTCTGTGGAGCTTGATTAAATCTCGATCGATCAATCGGCCAATCCAGCGTCCTGTTGGTTAAAGGTTCCATTTTTTTTTTGCGAACAATTGGTTAAAGGTTCCATCAAGGTGATTTCTTTAAGCCAACAGGTCATGGATCCTATTAAAATATGACAGTAATTACAACACTGGTTTTACAGTACGACTGAAGTGATTTATAATCTCCCTTGTCTGAACAACTGAAAAAGGAAGAATAAATCGGTCGATCACATAAGTAAGAAGATTACAATTAAGCTTAGCAGTCCAAACAAGCAAACCAGATTTACACGCTTTTTTCCAATTAACACACGGGTAGAACATATGTCCAAAATTTCACGAAATTTGAAAATTTTGAAGAGAAACGACATATCTATTTTCAAAATTTTCTTTCAGTGACATATAGGACTCACAGAGCAGAGAACAAAAAATTGTAAAATAAAATTGAAATCCCT
This sequence comes from Phragmites australis, assembly GCF_958298935.1. NCBI lineage: Eukaryota > Viridiplantae > Streptophyta > Magnoliopsida > Poales > Poaceae > Phragmites > Phragmites australis. The sequence goes on from NC_084943.1 coordinate 3,194,677, forward strand.
GTATACATACGCAGTACATATACACACATGATGTAATCGCACCGATGGAGCCACGTAACACACCAGCCGGCTCCCTTATTCAACATGCAAACATATACACGTGCGCAGAAAATCCGACACCAGACGCACGGCCCCACCTGTCAGTCTATCATGTATATATACTCTCTCACACACGCTCAGGCGGGCCGTGCAAGCTCGACGGACGATCAGCCGAAGAGGTGGTGGTGCTTCTTCTCGCCGGAGGCCTCCTCCGCCTCCTTGTGGTTCTCCTTCTTCTCGTGGTGCTGGTGGAAGGCGAACCCGCCGGAGCCCACGGCGGCCGCCGCCGCGACCTCCTCCTCGATCTTGTGCCGGCGCGCGTGCTCCGGGTCCTTCTTCGCCTCGTGCTTCTCGTACTGCATGGACAGATACACACACCATCAGCTCATTAATTGGTTCATTGTGAAGTTCAATAGCTCCACTAAAAGCACAGATCGAGCATGCATGCACGTATGATCTCTTGTAGGATGCATGAATGAAAGACGACGACGTACGAGTGAGAAGGCGCCGGCGGCGATGGCGCCGGCCTCGCCGAGGCGCTGCTTGTTCTTGTGCTCCTTCTCCTCCTTGTTGTACTTGTCGTACTCCTCGTCGTTGGACACCACCTCCGTCACCGTGGTCTCTGAGTACTCGGTCGCGGCGGTGCCGTACTCGCCGGCGGGCTGCTCCTCGTCCTTCTTGTGGCGGCTGAACAAGTGGTGGTGTTTCTCCTCCGCCATGGGATCGATTGGATGAAACCTGAGTGACAATAGGATGGGTGTGGTGGGTGGTGGTTTAGTTGCACAATCTGCTGCTGCTGCTGCTTGAGTTGGCACTTGGTCGTCGTATATAGCCGGAGGCGGATGCAAATTGGACGGTGGAAAAGGGGGAAAGGAAACACGGATTGTCTCATAAGTTTATCTTTCTCACATGATATCTATCTATATCTTAATTCTTTTATTTACTTTATAATTTTTTTATCTATCTTTTTAATACGAATCTCAAGCAAATAAATAGTATTATCTCTCGAAGAAGAAAAAGGACGTGCGATTGAAATTCTCCGATTCTTGGTCTTTTAATATATGTAATAGATTACTTGATATGTTTTTTTCTTAAAATTATATTATTTCTAGCTTCCGTTTAAGGAGGAGGTTGGTGAAATGGACGGTGGAGGTGACGGTTCTAATTAACTGATGAATACTTGCGTGTGCAAATCAAACAGAAGGATATTGGGGCATGGAACTAGTAAACGAGTATTCACTTAAGTCGATGCCAGGAGTTCTGAATTTGTATATTCAGCAGATATGGCTATTCATCATGTTCCCATCATTTAGACACCCATGTCTGTTACCACCGCCTGATACTGCTCGTTAATTGCGTTTACATTAGGTATCGTGTTAGCTTATATCCATGAATATTATACTTAGTTGGACAACAATTTTGAAGTGTAAAAAGTAGTGCTCCATTTGTTTTTTTTTTCAATTCGATGTTATTGATTTTGTTTTAAATAATTGAGATGCCGCTTTTGCTATTACTTTTATATAAATAAGTAACATGTCATAGTTTCCTGAACATAATTTTAATGTCATGATGTCTTTTTTTACAGCTGCCCTATCTCGATAACTTATAATATATTGAAGCTCGGATTTTAGAAGTTTGGCTACCGCCATCCTGGGGCATTATTGTATGAGGTAATTTACTAAGTATTATCATAAAATTTGTAAAAGTTAAAAATTATTATCGGTTATACGGATAACATATGGATCTATGACCTACATATTATCTCAAACCGGTGATATTTTTTAATATAAATATTTTTACGATAATATTCATCTAATTTTATTCAGTACTAAGAACAGAGGGGATAGATAACCAAGATTATCCGGCAGTATTGTATTGGTGTGGGGGTGGCATCCGCGTCACAGAAAATCTGATGGGCAGTGGGGCCCATGACAGTAGTGGACGGCGCGGTGGAAAAGGACGCGCATGCACAGTGAGTTAGCGACAGATGATTGCGAGCTGTGAACCTAGCCGGATATTGCGACCTCTTTGAATTAGCGATTGCCTGATTCTGATCCAAGCAATCAAAGCATGACTACACTGTCGGCAGACGGATAATCCCTAGCGTATTCCACAGTTTCTCAAGCCGCACGGGGTAACATTCCATTTTCTAAAACCAAAAGAAATAAAAAATTATTTTTATAATGAGAATAAAAATCTTTGCAAAATTAAATAAACTCTAAGTGTATATGTGTATCATGCATACATATATTTGTATATATATACATGTAAATGGGTATTCTTTTCTTTTTAATGAGAATATATATATAGAGATAATAATATTCTACCCTAGAGCCTAACACACAACCTAACTAACAATCTGATCTAACTCAATCAGCCAACTCAGCCCACTTCCCCTTGGTATTGTAGCATCAAGATCAACTCACCTCCTAGCAGTTACTGTAGCATGAACCTAGCCCACCTCCCGATGGTTAATGTGGCACGAGGCAAACCACTCCCTTGCTGGTTACTATAGCAGCGAGCATAACTCACTCCCCGCCCGTTATTGTAGCATTTAGTATGTCTTCAGTAGTTGATAAGTGTGATAATTTACTATAACTTGGATTCTTCAGTAATTTTACTACAGGTTAGATACTTTCAAGTACAAGAGTGAAATTTACTATAGGTTTAAAATTTACTATAGTTTAGATGTTAAGTGTCAAAATTTACTATGATTCGAATGATTTAGTAGTTGTTAGTAGTTTTTTCAGTAGTTATGTCAGCAACTCCTTAGTAGTTTCAAGTCATAGAAAAATTATTTATTAGTGTCGGTAGTCATCAGTAGTTCAGTATTAAGTAGTTTCAAGTAATAGTAAAATTGTTCAGCAGTTCCATGTCATAACACATTTGTTTAGTAGTTTGTGTCAGTAGTGTCACTAGTTGTCACTAGTTACCAGTAGTATCAGTAGTTTATTCAGTAGTGTCAGTAGTTTTTGTTCAGTAGTGCTAGTATTTGTTAGTAGTTTCAAGTCATAGTAAAATTGTTCAGTAGTTATGTCAGTGGTGTTAGTAGTTGTCAGTAGTTACCAATAATATCAGTAGTTTATTCAGTAGTGTCAGTACTGTGGACTTAAGACTACTGAATATTAAACTACTAAGGGTACTAGAATTACTATCCTACACCCAGGGGTGTAGAATAGCTTTTTGTAGTGCTCAGTAATTCGCTAGTGTCAGTAGTGCTCAGTAGTGTTCAATAGTTTGTTTACTAGTGTCATTAGTACTGAAAACTATCGACACCTACTAGGCGGGTAGGCGTGCGAGGCACGGCTAGCTCGCAATGTGGCGCAAACTGGTGCGAGCGTGGGCGCGTGGCGTGGCTAGCGCACAAGGCGACGCACGCTCACAGGCGTGCCGGTGTGGACGAGCGAGAGCGGGCGCGACGCGGGACACGTGGCGCGTTCTGGTGTGCCTCGGGCGGGTTTGCTATTGTGGTGTGGGTGGGTTAGGCCAGATACGGTGTAGAATAATTATTCTACACTCTAGGTATAGAATAGCACTACTGTGTGTGTGTATATATTGTGTGTGTAAAGGTATGAGGACCATTAGGCCACCATCTCTCTTCTCTCTCTTTTGGCCTGTCGGTTAGCCAGTTCGACTCATCTTCTTCTTCTCCCTCCTTCTCACAACGGGAGGAAGTCGAGCCATACACCAACATCCACCCTCTAGAAGAGTTCAAGAGACCACAAGGAAGACAGAGCCTGTGCAAGTTCGCCCAGAGCCCGACGTGTTGACAAGATCGGAATAGGGATCCACCACTGGTCAATTTCAAATCTGGCAAAATTGGAAAGAGATAGACATGAATCCGCTCTACAACCTTAACCCATAGATTCCTCAAGCTTCACAACATCTTTAGCCCGTTTTATCTCTTCTCGAGGCCGGTTAGAACTCTAGATGAGCTCGAAGCCGCCACCATGAGCCATTGAACCCTATCACATGCCAAACTCGCTCTCTATGTTCCCCGGGCCTATATATGTTCGCCCAAACCCTCCTCTCGATGTACTGCGTCCCATGCCTATATATGTTCGCCCAGACCCTCCTCTCGATGTACTGCATCTTTTCCCCCACAGAACCGAGGCGAGAGCACCATATAAACTCGCTAGCATCGAGCTCAGAGCACCATAGCCGCTTCGCGTCGTCGCTAGCCCTCTCTGCCCATCCTCGACGCTGACATATAGCCAAAACGAGTTTGTTAGCTCGCCTTGACCATAAATCACCTCTTATGTCTTGTGTCTTGGGAAGTTGTCGACCATTCCAAATCTAGTCTATTGAGATAGATGGTCAAGAGTCGAGGTTGTCTCTGTGGTTTTCTAGGTTTAATTTAGCTAAGTAGTTTGACCGCTATGTCTTGTGATTTTTGCTCGATTTTTCCTCAATTAACTTAACAATCCAGCTCATCGGACTTTTTTCTTAATTAATACAATAAGCGGTTCTCCTTCCAATTTGTTTCAAAAAAATATTGTTGCCTCTTGAATTAGCGATTGCCTGACTCTAATTCAAGCAATCACAACAACTGACCCCCACAGTAGATATAAGTTTGGATAATCCCTATCATATTCCAGAGTTTAATTTCTCAAGCCGTACGTGTATACTGAAGCCTACGTAAGAAAGGAAAATGGTTTAATGAAATTTTGGTAAAGCAAAGGGTTAACATTAGACATTTTATTATTTTCATAGGACTTCTAATGTTGTACGATTGACGTATTGTAGCTAGCACGAGCTGCTAAGGGTAGCAAACCACCACGAACACGTGAAAAGTTTGTAATTAGGGTGCAAATTGGTGAACCTAAGTGTATAGAAGGAAAAAATTTCATAACATAGTGCGTACACATCCTCTATCTAGGTCGTTCATTTGTATTGAGATTCGTACTGAAAGGTTAGGTGAAAAAATATAGAGTATATAAGAGAATCAACGGATAGATAAGAGAGATAGATGATCAAAAGAAAGTAATTGTGCACAAATTGCGGATCGAGTTGCATTTCCTCTGAGTGTACTTACCGATCCTCTTTAGTTCAACAAATAACATTAATTTTTTTCAAAATGAGTATTTTTTTTAAAAAACTAGTATAATTAATTAAATTAAAGAGCATAGTTACCTTCTGTTCACTCATTTGCACCCCTATTTGCAATGGTATCCGGCCGATAATAATCCTTACTATGAAACACTAACAAATATCTCTTTTCCCTGATGAATTAAGTTTATTACTGCTACGTAAAAGTAGTGTAATGTAAATATGATATAAGATGCGCATCGAATTTGGTGAAATTAATGTTACAAGCTCCGGTACGGAAGAACCTGTGATCGTCTCACCGGCCAATGGTCCCTGTAACTGTCACTGACTAGGCAGGTCGTGACCACAATCGCACGTATGCTTGTGAATTGTCTTTCTTTTTCTTGGTTTGTGAATTATGACCTTGGTTGCGACACAACGCCCATTATGTTGTTATTCATTTGTCTATTTCTATGAAGGCCCTTTACAGTATATTATGATACTAAATAGTTGAGAGTATTATTGTTGTGATTCAACTGTCCATTTGAATAGGTATTATTGTAATTATCTCGGTACCTTTGGGGCAATTACGTCATTAGCTCACCGGACTTTAGATCAACATCACCCATCATCGACTGACCGACGGAGTGTGAAAACCATAATAAATGAAATGAACAGAACCAGTGAAAACTTATCTGAAGAATAAACTAACATTTTGACCTTCCCTAATTAAACATATAATTTATAAGTTTGTTATAGTTTTTTTTATTTCCAATCATACCCTTATGATACCCATGATACTCCTTAATAATACCTATGATACTGATAGACAATAGAGTATCATTAGAGCAATTTAAACCACCGAATAAAGAAAATAAACAACATACACTTATTTAAGTGTATTGTAAAAGTCTTCTTTCTATAAGGCACGGTTTGACCTGCTCTATCGGTCTCTAAGATTGAACTTCAAAAATCAATTTCTGAAAAAGTATAAAATTAAGAAAATACAAACTTATTTGTATCGACAAAACGTACCTATGCATTATTGGACAACTTGTTCGACAAAACTTCAAAGTTCGAATATTAAAATACATAATATGGACCCTAAAGCACTGAAGGGAGGTCCCATAGTTGTTCATGCACTTCACTAATGCACTAGCAGTACAAGATGTTTGTCCAAGGGACCTAACTGAAAATTGATTCTCCATTGCAAAATTTTCAAGGCAAATCAAAGTAATTAGGCCTTATAAGTCTTCAGAAAAAGTAAGTAGGCCCTATGGGATCAGAATGTGATCGATCCCCAACTCCCCAAATATACACATTCTTATGATGATCTTGTTAGTGCCTTAAGCATTCCTCCTCAATCCTTTTCTCCTTTAATATTACCTTTGCGCAAAGGCACGATCACGACGCAATATAATGCAATTAGATCACCAGAGGGAGAAGGTGTCGGCCGTTTGAAAAACCAAAAAGATAGATAGAGCCTCCCTTTGTATCACACACACAACGATGGCGACCCAAAATCAAGATATTTATTCCTCTTTGATTTGGGGTCCGGATTCGAATAGACTTTCTCTAAGTCTTATCGATTGATTGAGATGGAATTTTTTTAAGGACAAGGTCGGACGTACACACACATCACACTTACATCCACATCCATCCATGTGAGTGCGTCATAGAATATATCTAAACAAGATTAGAGGTATAACATCATGCAACGCAAGCATGTGCTTTGACAACTAAATGTACCTACATGTGCATGTACTATTCCTTTCTGCAGTAAGATAAATATACTGCGATAATTATGGATGGATTGTATTAAGCCTTGTGGTATATTTATATAGAGTACATAGTGGCTTGGATCTAAAGCAATCCTAGAGATACAATGGAAACTAATTCTACCCTATCATAACAGTCGGATCCTTGCGCGTCATTTACTCTAACACCCCTCCACAGTGGTAGCGTGAGCAATACGGACGCTCAGACTGGAGTGGAAGCCAATGATTTGCTCAAGATGATGATAGCCCTTTTGTTGCCTAGGTAACCGAGAGCGAGGTGATCATGGTCGTAACCGTTGAGGAGGATACAAGTCTAAAGCACCAACACAAGCACACACATACACACAGTCAGGTTGATCCACCTGAGGACCTCAACTGGCGGTGGTGGCGGCGGCCTCGATGGGGCGACGGTGGCGACCTCGATGGGGCAGCGATGACGGCATGGAGGTGTCCGAGGAAGATGCTAACTCGAAGCGATATTCAGCATGGTGATGAGGACGAGCAGCACAAGGTGGAGTCACTCCTTGGAGAGGCGGTGACCTCGACGATGATGGCGTGACCACGAGCACCAGTGCTGCAGCAATGATGTGCGATGCAGCGACAGCCTCGTTCTCAATGGTGTGATAGGCTTGTGCTCGCAGAAAACAGGGCGACGATGATGATCTAACGTGATGACGACGATAGATAGGGCACTCGGAAGGCCGTGAATGAGGGCCATGTCAACATGCGCGTCGCATCGCGTCGCGTCCAGCCGCGGTGCCATCTGAGGAGAGGAGGCACCAGAGAGGTCCAAGCCGAGGCGGTGAAGTATGCAGGCGAGGAACGTCGACGGGTCGGTAGGGCGATGCAAACAGATCTATGATTGGAAAGATATAGAGAAAACTCAATCTAAAGATAATCAGGAAAAACTCTAATTGGTGGCCGATCTATATATTAGCGACACGACTAAACTACGGGTTGTGCAGCCTCTGGGAGAGATCATGGAGATCATATCATCTCCCAGGGGTAGTGCGACGGAAGCTATGGAGGCGCCGGCTCAGGAGCGACGCCGGCTCTATATCATGTAGAAAGATAAATATACCGCGATAATTGTGGATGGATTGTATTGAGCCTTGTGGGCTCTTCATATAGAGTACATGGTGGTTTGAATCTCAAGCAATCCTAGAGATAAAATGAAAACTAATCCTACCCTACCATAACAACTAGATCCTTACGGATCCTTTACTATATACTCTAACAATAGAAATTAATCTCAAGAAAAATATGAGCACCCGTGCCGAGTCTAAGACTTAAACTTGGATGAGCAAATCTACCACAAGGACCCTAACTAACTGAGCTATGCCCAATTTGCGAGACAGAAACTAACATTTAACCAACTTTGTTCGACCATGTCAATCATGAATAAATTCTCCACGAAATAGTGGCATTTTTCTTTTGTGACAGTATACATATTCATATTTTTTAGTAGAATACACATTTGATCAGTAATATATAGATTTTCCAAAGATATAAATCATGGATTGTTGTATTGGTATCTTGAGGTGCTGTTTTTTTTAAACAGCACTCCTCCAACTAAGTAGTTTTCATCCGAGACTTAGGGGTGCAGAATGGGAGTTGGAACTCCCGTCGACTCAGCTAGCCTTACCATCAAGCTCCATGCGCGTCCGCATGTATCTCAAGTGCTGTTACTATTGCGCACCATGTTGTCATTATTATGCCACAGATCGGCTGTTCCCTCCTGAAAACGAAACGCACAAGCATCTGAGCAACTAGCAGTTAGTTGTGATCGACAAGGAACATATATATGAGAAAGATATTCTTCTAGGATCTTATAAAAAAAGAAAGATATTCTTCTATGCTTATTCAGAAAAAAAATGCAAATTATAACTAACGAAAGGTTGATTTGAAAATTTGGGCAAAATCCACCCACTGTGACCACACATAAAAAAATATTTATTCCTTTGTTCATAAATAAACGCCAATTAGACAATGTGTGGGGTAGAGCTAACTAATCAATCAATAATGAAAAGGATGCCGTTTCCTAATTACGAGAGCTTGTCCAATATTTCAGCTGCCCTCTTTTTTTCTCTTTTCTCCTTCTCCGTGTATTTAGCAAGCAGACGGTATTCTTCTAAGGTGTATCAACCACTGAAGCAACAGTTGTTCCATTGTCAAAGTGAAAACCTAAATGCGAGTCAAAGATGACTCGAACACGGGCAGCGAGGATGAATCTACATGCTAACACTTTCAGTTCCAATAAAAAAAGTGAACCTTTCATTTGATTCTAAGCTTAGGAAGAAATAGATGGTTTCTTCATTCGAGAGGAAAATGGCACCTAGTTTTGAATTTTGAAGAAAACTCAAACCTGCACTAGGCGGTGATGGGATGCACAAAGGTGGCTAAGTGGGCCGGATCAAATGGATCGGCACGAGGTATGACCATTTCAGTCCGACCCAGGCCTAACATGGCACGGCGGCTAACGGACCGGGTCGGCACGACGGTTTGGGCCGTGCCTAGGTCGAAGCCGTGGCACGACGGGCCGGTACGGCATGACCTGTTTAACTGTTTTTATTTTTAATATCTTATATAATTTATTTAGATCTAATACCATATAGGATATATGGTGCAATGGTAGTGTGTTTGACTCCAAGCAGAAGGTCGTGTGTTCGATTTCGGGAGAAAGCAAGTTTTTATGATTTTTTTTCCTAATTTTTCACAGACTGGCGAGCCAAAAAAGGTCATCGAACCTACCATACCGCGGATCGACATGACACGATCCGATCTTAAGTGGATCGTGCCTGAGTTGGAGTTGCGGCACGTAGGCCAGCACAACACAGCTTGTTTAGCTAACAGGCTTAAATGAGCCGTGCCTCAATAGACCCGTACCGTGCCGAACGGGCCGCTCATTTGGCCACCTCTGGGGATGCACACAGCCATACATCAACACTTGGCACCTCAGTTCAGTTGCCAAAATCAATCTTTTTTTTTATTACATGGTGACATACACACATACACATCACTATACATACATCATACTCACACACGTGAGCACACTCATATCAAACGCTTATAGATAATATTGTTAAAAGCATTAGTATGTGTGTAAATTGTAGACACCAACATTTGAACATTAACGGTGAAATCGTATCCTCACGCCTCCACAAGGTTTCAAAATTAGTCATTTTTCTAAGAAGAAGGGGGAAAACTTATGATAGAACCGGGCTAAACATGATTTGTGCTTGGTGCGTGGGTGACTTTAGCACCGATCGATCCAAAGCACTTAAGGATGGTATTCGAAAGCATCAATAATGCACCTGCCTGCATCTCCAGTTCTGATATCGTCGACCCGTACGTGATGGCTTTGCATCGAATCAACAATGTTTGTTTTTGTCTGTGATGCAAAGGAGTATAGATGACTACTGAAAATAAAATGTTTTCTCGTTTTCGGTTGATTCGACCGTGCCTTTTTGTAACAATTTTTTAGAGGAATATTTCTTTGAAACATTTGTGAGGAAAGGAGGAATTTCTTGAAACAATTAAACATGAACAGAGCGTGATTAGCCCAAATAGGACGAGCCCATATTAGAAAAGAAGACCCAAAAATACACTATAGCAAGTAATTAGAGTGCTTAGCCCAACATGAGCAGTCTAAAGGTTCGATCCAATCATTCGTGTGGGCTGCTGCAACTGCTACCACTAGTGCATGGAAATACTGATCCTCTCAAAAAAAAAAAAAGGGAAACATTTCGGATTTAACCTTATATAAACGTTCATGAGCGGAGACTAAACTCAGTCGATCGCACAGTTTTATTAACCTGACACGTAATTACAGATACCCACGCATACGCATGCATGCATGCATGCAGCGCGCGGCTGCGTTCACAAACGTGCACGTACACGCACTGACTGGCATAGCGGTCCCCTACGCCTTCCCGGGCGCCGGCGCCGGCGCCGGCACTGCGGGCGGGGGGGCCTGAGCGCCGGCGCCGGCCTCGGCGTCGCAGAAGCCGCGCAGGACGTCGGCCTCCTGGGCGGTGAAGCCGACGGAGGCGAGCATGGCGGGCCAGCAGTGGCGCGTGGCGCCGCGGATGGCGAGGCAGCACTCGGGGCCGATGTAGGACTCGCCGTTGACGAAGAAGAGCACGATCTCGTTCGTGCACGACCGCAGCTCCACCAGCGCGTCCCAGCACTCCATAAAACCGCCGCCGCCGCCGTCCTGGCCGCCATCTCCACCTGCACGAGCGTACGTACGTACGTACGCAGGTTGTCAATCACGACAATAAGTAATTAAGCAGAGCATTTTATACCATCGGTTCCGGTAATAACAATCTAATCAGGCTCACCGTCGAGGGTGACGGGGAAGGCGTGGAGGCGCGCCACCAGCGGCGGGACGGGGGAGCCAGGGGCTATGGAGGCAGCGGGAGGGGCGACGGCGAGGACGATGAGGAGGAGCGTGGCGACGGCAAGCTGCAGCAATGGTGGCACCGCCATTGCCGTCGCTTCGATGCGTTGCGTAGCAAGATTGTGTGTGTGTGTGTGTGTGTACGTGATCGTTGATCGAACTGAGAGTTTGCAACCGCGAGCTTTATATCGAAGCCGGCCGGTGTGAAGTAGTGCGATCCATGGAATTGGTAACGTGCGCGGCAATCGAATCGAAGGTTGGCGGCGTGAATAAGTGCGTTCGTCGATCATGGAAACGCCAATGGATTAACACTAGTGCTGAGTATGGTTGCCTGTTGATCGTAAATGGGCGGCGTGCATGGTTACTGGTTATGGATTAGTGTTGTTTACCGGCACTTATTGCTATCGTCAGGCATACTCCTCATCCATCCATTTGTTGAACATGTGTCGAATATTATACAAAACAGATTACATATTTGCTTTTGGAATTGTATTAACAATAGGATAGAGTTGATGTCGAACTCATGTGATCTGGTATCCTTATAAATAAAAGAGAAGGGTTGTTATTGTAATCATGACGATATAACGACAGGCTCAAGGAAAGACGATGATTCTATCGAGACTCAGGAACAACTAGTGTTATAACTGTGGGAAAGAGTATCTGTCATACCCTAATGATATAAGTTTCAAATAAACCTCGTTAACAAACATTATATCTTTAGTGTTATATGTCATCTCACTGTATCGTCATGGTCGCGGGCTATATTTTCGAACACCATTGATGAGCTGCCCTGAGCCCTTCAATGTATGCTGTTTTTTCGCCCTTTTCTGATATTTTTCTTTTCTTTTTACCCCTTTTTTTTTCTGAGGACATCAACGTTCAATTCAGCGCATCACTCGAGCAATCAAAAGCTTCATGAAATCTATCCACTTCTAGATCATCATTGAATTGTTCAACGAGTCAAGATTCCTCCTTCACCCAACTGGATAATCATGGACTGCTATGTAGTGAAGAACTAGTTAGTGTACACAAGTGAAAATACCAGCAGTTGGTTTATCACGCAGAAACCTTGTGCATCAGCAGCAGCATCTTGCATTGGCATGGAACATTTTCACTTGTATTGCAATAATTTACACAAAAAATTAGATCAACTCGGCAATAGGACATGGAACATTTTCTAATCAAACAGATTTGTCGCAAAATAACAGATGCAGAACTCGGCAATACAAATGAAATAGTGCAACTGCAATCCTGACAACACGCATTTCCTGAGCCTTGCGAGAGATTTTGGTCTTTCAACAAATGCAGGTTTTCTTGACAGCAGACAGCAGAACGATCTGTTCATGCAACCTGAATTACAAACTAGAGCTAACATAGGAGGAACCGTTCAAATAATATTTTAATTAATTATTAAAAAGATCATTATTAGTAATTATAATCTCACTGATTAATCAAAATACTATCCTGATAGTCTCGACACGTGTTTTGTATATAAGATTAGAACACATATCTTTCCAACATATAACATCACAACAAAGCTTAAGAAAGAGCGAGTAATTAACATCAGATTATAAGTTCTTAAGCATTCAACCATTTATAATAATTTACACAAAAGATTAGATCAACTACGCAGCGAAAACAAAACTATAGAGAATAAAAGAAGAGTGGAGTCATATGCCCTTAGGCTCTACCTCAAAAGCTTCGCCACTCGAGAGTAGATGACTACTCAGGCCCGTCACCAACATCGACGGGCGTGAAGTAGCTAAAAATGAGCTCCTTCATACCAGAAGTACCTGAAAGAGCAGCGTGAGTGTGAAAGTACTTGCAAGACTTAATCCATATAGGGTACATATAGATAACTGATTCCAAAAATTATGCATTAAGCCATTAGTAAGGAGAAGGCTACAAGATTATGTAAATTCATATGCGTAAACAACTTAGAGACATATGTGTGAGCACCTATACTTAACCAAACAAACCTTTCCAAACCTGTAAACAACACGAACATAAATGTAAAAGGAACCATCCCATGTAATCAATGATCATCGACAACCATACCCAATAAAATCATATCAACCATCCCACATTCGTGACTCTACGACCGATGCAGATAGACATGAGCATGCTCATGACCGAGAGCGTGACAATTCAAATTATTTTTACACCCTGCAGGGGTATAACTTTAACACACGACACGAAGACCATACGGCTTGAGTGACCAAACAGGCCCACCCAAGGAGTACCCGTGTCAACCTTTCTCATACCCGGAACCACCCACTTGCAATTCTCATATGGTACCGGGGTTACCACGAGCGTGTCCCGAACCCCTCCGGCTCCCCGTCACTTGCTTCTCATTTTCTTTTTCTCTTACGCATCATAGGGCCACAAGGAAAGTGTCGGCACGACGTATGATATTCGGCATACCTTACGATTAGATCAGCATGTGGTTAGTACAGAAAGTGCTAAAGCCAACTGAACCGACGGACGATGCTTAAACGATGCAAGTGGTCTATGGTGCTCAGACTCCCCTGCCGAACTATCCCGAGGAACTCCTCCGGGGTAGAAGACACTCCTAGCACCATCCACATCTCGTCTCAACCTCACCACTCATCCAATCATCAATATCATAATCAATGTTTGTGAACAATAAGTAATCCCTAAGCTCGCGAACAACAGATGAACCATTGCTCAACTTCCACCGATGACCTATGCATCTCTAAGCATTTCGAATGACTCTTAAGTTAGACATCGACAATGTTATCAAGGCTACAAGGATATGGATAATCAACAACTCAAGGTAAGGGTAATGCATCAACATAGGTTCTACCCATAGACGCCTGATATCTACTCACTGAACATGTAAAGTTACATAAAGTATAACTTATCAATTTAGACTCCACATTCAATCAAATAGTGTAATATGCTTATATGCTTGCATTGCTGCTTTAGGGTTTGCCTGATACTTCCTGCACAACACTGGCAAAACTCCGGTAGGTTGGCGTCGCCTTCACTCGGTTGGATTATCGGTGCAACACTATATAAACGGAATAAGAATGTATTGCATAAATAATAAACAATGAAAAAGTGCGCACATGATGTATACTTGAATAATACTCGAGCGTCATGCTTTAAAAATATTTGTAAAAAATCGCTAAGTGATTAGAGTTTTGAAGTTTGAAACCCCGGACAAGCTAACCTAAGTACATAGCCTTTTATGGCTGGCGGTCAAACCGACGTAGAGGTGGCGGTCAGACCGCTGGCTTGCAGAGAGTTTCGGCATATGGCGGCCAGACTACAGGCATGCTGGCGGTCAGAGCGCTGTATGACGGTCAGACCAACCCTAGTGGCGTTCTGACCCTTGTATAGGGTTTTCATCTTGGATTCTCCAGCCCTAACTGGCAGTCATACATGACCTATCGACAGTCAGACCGCCAGACCTTGCCGGCAGCGTCCTTGTGGGGTCACCGACGAGAACTTCGGTGAAACCTTCGACGACAAAGGATACCAAAGTGTTCCATAGGACTAGTGGAGTGCTTATAAAGTGATTTGAACAACATTTACCGAGCTAAACTCAAAATACATCATGGATTGGATCTAAGTGAAGCTAAGGTTTTCACGGCGAAAATCAAAATGACGACCGCCACGAGCTAGGAAACAACAGAAGAAGGGTATAAGGAGGTTCACCTTGGTGTGGGTGAAATTTGTATTGGATCGGTTTGCCTCAGGTACGCTTCGATCCACCGATTTGTCTTTTGGAGGGTGACAGAGCTCGCAGTGGGAGAAAACGACATGGGAGGCAAATCCGGTATGAAAAAGAGGGGGAAGAGTGGTGCCTCAGCTGAGTTCTGGCGATCAGATCGCCAATTCTCCTGGTCAGACCATGGTAAGTCCATGTGGCAAGCCCACGTGGCTACACACTTGGCGGCTAGACCACGGGTAAGCTCATTCAGATAGCGAGGGCGATTTTTGTTGAATTTTCCTAAGTGTCCCCCTTATCTTCACTCTCCACCTTTTTCTAAGTATTTGGGGCTTCTCCAAAGTGCTCTAAACCATCTCTAACTTACTTAAAACATATTTCGACTCAAGTCGATAAACAAATACGTATAATTACATGCGATGATGATCATGCATGCTTAATTAAGTAATTAGCATTTTGGGACGTGACAAACCTCCCCCCTTAAGAAGAATCCCATCCCGAGATTCGGTAGACTTAGGGAGAAGGTGACGGTGGAGGAATAGGAAAGATTTCTCCTCAATTAGAAAGAATCACGTTGACTTTCATCGATGGAAAGAAAAGATAATCATTGGGCCTCCCTACGAACTAGCGGTCAAACCGCAGCTAGGCTTGGTCAGATCGCGGCTCAGTTGGACCGTGAAAATAATGGTTAGACCAAAATCTATACATAGATTTTTGGGCTCTAGCGGTCAGACCGCAAGTCTTGTGGCGGTAAGACTGCCTACCAACGGTCAGACCGCCTACCAATGGTCAGACCGGCAGAGGCATCGGTCAGACCGCAAGCCAACATAGGGTTTTGGAAGTCTTAACGCCTCTGGCGGTCAGACCGATATATCAATAGCGGTCAGACAGCCAGAGCAGGTTTCTAAGTGCACTCTTTGGAACAAAATTTCCATTCAACACGGTGATGAATAGAGACATGAGAATTGTCCAAATTGTGCAAAATTACAACTACATTTACAAGTTCTCAAAAAGCTCAGGATACTCAGAGCCGATTTTATTCTCATGCTCTCATGTCGCCTCGCCTTTGGTGTGATTGCTCCATTGTACTTTAATGAACTTTATGGAATGTCGTCAAGTCTTGCGTTCCGATTCGTCCAAGATTCGGATTGGTCGCTCACAATGTGAAAGATCCGGCTGTAACTATTGGTTTACAACTTCGATCACTTCAGTTGGAACTCGGATGCATTTCTTTAGTTGTGACACGTGGAACACGTTGTGGATAGCGGAGAGGGACAAAAGCAAGTCCAATAGATAGGCCACCTCTCTACGTCGAGAAATTTTTTTTAGAATGGTCCCACGTATCGAGGTGCTAGCTTTCCTCTGACTTGAAAGCGTCGAACTCCTTTGAGTGGAGAAACCTTGAGATACATAAAGTCTCCAATCTCGAACACAAGTTCTCTCTGGTGACGATTCGCATAGCTCTTCTGTCGTGATTGAGCCGTGTGAAGACACTTCCGAATAGTCAAAACATGCCCATCTGCCTCTTTGACCAAATCTGAACCTAAAAAAGCCCTTTCACTGGATTCAGAGGGATTCAGAGAAATTTAACAGCGTTCGGCATCTACGGCCATAAAAAGCTTCAAACGATGATATTTCAATAGTCACTTAGTAGCTGTTGTTGTAAGAGAACTCGACGAATGACAAGCATATCTCCCACTTCTTCCCATATGTGAGAGCATGAGCTCGAAGCATGTCCTCTAGAATCTGATTCACCCTCTTAGTTTGGCCATCAGTCTACGGGTGGTATGTGATGATGTAGAAGAGCTCAGTTCCCATGGCCTCATGCAGGCTTCTCGAGAAATGAGAAATGAACTGAGTATCTCGATCAGAAACGATCTTCTTTGGAATCCCACGAAGGCAAACAATTCGAGTGAGGTACAACTCTGTATATTGCTTGACCGAATACGTGGTCTTGACAGGAAGGAAATGAGCAGACTTTGTCAATCGGTCTACAATGACCCAAATCGAGTCATATTCATGTTTGGTCTTCGGCAACCCGGTGATGAAATCCATACCGATTTCCTCCCACTTTCAGGAGGGAATGGGTAAAAGTTGGAGTGTACCGACCAATTTGAGGTGTTCGGCCTTCATTCTTCAGCAAACATCATACTCAACAACATATCGAGCGATATCTCACTTCATGCGAGTCTACCAAAATCTGGGCTTGAGGTCTTGGTACATATTTGTGCTACCGGGATAGATGGATAGCAAAGAATCATGAGCTTTATCCAGAATTTTCTTCCTCAATGCCTCGACTTTTGGAACCACTAGTCGGTTCCTTAACCACAAGACACATTGGCCATCCTCAGAAAAACAGATAGCCTTGTCATCCTTCATTTTATCCCGGATTCGGGTCATGTCCTTATCATCCTTCTAAGCTACCTTAATTTCATCCAGGAGGGTGGATTTGATCTCCAAATTTGCCAGAAATCCCTCCGGGACCATTTTGATCTAAAGTCTTTGAAATTCATCACAAAGTGTGGTATTTCCGTGCTCGACCATAAGACAATTACATCGAGCCTTCCTACTCAGTGCATCGGGAATAACATTTATCTTGCTGAGATGGTAATGGACTTCCAGTTCATAATCTTTGATCAACTCGAGTCATCTTCTCTGTCTCATGTTCAGATTGGCTTGAGTGAAAATGTATTTGAGACTTTTGTATTCCATATAGATACGACACAAATTTTCTCGCAAATAATGGTGTCAAATCTTCAAGGCATGCACAACTGCCGCAAGCTGTAAATTGTGGGTTAGGTAGTTCTCTTTGTGTTGCTTCAATTGGCGCAAGGCATAAGCCACAACTCTGCTCTCTTACATAAGGACACATTCGAGGCCTATACGAGAAGCATCGCAATAGACGTCGAACCCATTGTCCACCTCAGGCTGAATCAGAACGGGAGCGGTCGTGAGCAGTTTCTTCAAAATCTAGAAAGATAACTCACATTGTCTTGACCACTCGAACACATTTTTTTGCTTCAACATCAAGGCCATGGGCTTAGCAATCTTGGAGAAGTTCTCGATGAACCGGTGGTAATAACTCGCAAGTCCGAGAAAACTCTGGACGTCAGTGATATTATTGGGCTAAACCCAATTGAGAACCTCTTGCACTTTGCTTGGGTCAACGGCAACTCCGTTCTCAGACAACACGTGACCAAGAAAAGTGACTTACTTGATCCAGAACTCACACTGATGAACTTGGTATAGAGTTGGTGATCTCGAAGTCAGCCAAGAACAACTCGAAGATGCTCAAAATGATCTTCTTCAGTCTTGGAGTATATAAGAATGTCATCGATAAAAACCACGACAAACTTGTCGAGGTCCTACATGAACACTGTGTTCATCAATACATGAAGAACGCCAGAGCATTCGTCAAGCCAAAGGACATGACGGTGAACTCATAAAGCCCATAATGGGTTGAGAAATGCGTCTTTGGAATATCCTCCGATCGGACTTTTATTTAGTGGTAGCCCAATCTTAAGTCAATCTTTGAGAAAACATGGGCACCAGTCAGCTGATCAAATAGAATATCGACGCTATTAAGCGGATACTTATCCTTCACCGTGACCTAATTCAACATACGGCAATCAACACACATCCCCAGATTATCATCCTTCTTCTTCACAAAGAGCGCTGGGCATCCCCAGGGTGAGGAGCTCGGATGAATCAAACCTTCGATAGCAACTCCTGAATCTGCTTCTTCAACTCCGCCAACTCATTTGGCGGCATCTTATAAAACTTCTTCGAAATTGGGGCCGTATCAGGCAAGAGATCAATAGAGAATTCCACTGCTCGGACGGGTGGTATTCCTGGTAATTCTTCTAGAAAGATATCAGAAAATTCACAGACCACAGGAATATCCAAGATATTCGTGGTTGTGAAACCTTCATAGTGTACAAGTGGAGACCACCCTCCCCAAGACAGAGAATCCCGATCACCCTTGGGATTCTTGAGAGAAACGACTCTCCTAGCACAATCAAGCTGAGCCTATACTTAGCCAACCAATTCATTCCTAATATGATATCCATTCCTCTAGTATCCAGCATGATCAAATTTGCAGAAAACTGAACTCCCTCAATTAAGATTTTAGCCTTAGGGACAACTTAGTTGGTTGTCAACTTAGTATTGGGTGCATTAGGCAGAGGATAAGGTCTCGGTAACCAAATTTTGACTAAAAACATAACTACCCTTGATAAAAGAATGAGATGCTCCCGAATTGAAAAGAACAACTGCGGGATGAGAGTTCACAAGTAGAGTACCAACGAGCATGTTGTCGTCCTCTCAAGCCTCTTCATTTGGGGACGTGCATAGCCTGGGAGGCTTGAGAAGTGGGTTGAGCGGGTGGTGACCTTGGAGCAATCATCACGGCTCCTAGCTTCGGATAAGGGTAATCCCGTGCAAAGTGGCCGACATGCCCACAGATGTAACACGAGTCGTCAGGGCCACCTATCACACTCCTCTAAGAACCGATAGGTCTTGGAGTTTGTCCTTGCAGAGCGGAGAAAGTCAGGCGTCGCACCATGCACATTGGTCCATGCACGTTGAGAGCTCCCGCCCATGGAAGGCGACGGAACCCTCTTGCGCTTCTTCTCCTCCTGGTGGTTCTTCAGCTTTACCTCCATCCTGAGAGATGTGATCACTATCTTGTTGAAGTCGGTGAACTCATGAGCAGACAGCCGATCTTACATCTTGTAATTGAGATTGTTTACAAAGCGGTATTGCTTCCGCTCATCGGTTTTGACCTCATCCTAAGTATACTATACAAGGTGATTAAACACCTGCACATACTCCATCATTGATCTACCTCTTTGCTTGAGGTCTAGAACCTCCCGTCTCTTGATCTGCATGATCCCCTTGTGGGAGTGAAAATCATGGAAGACTTGACGAAACTCCGCCCAAAAGACGTGGTGATTGGTGGCGTGCATGGCCAAATAGTAGGTCCACCATGCACCGACCACACCTTAGAGTTATGGGTGACGAAGAGCACCTTCTCGTGATCCTAGCACCGAAGGATAGAGACCTTCTACTCAATAGTCCGTAGCCAATGATCGGCATCAAGTGGATCCTCAGCATGCGTGAAGGTGGGCAGCTGAGTTCGAAGAAAAATCTGAGAAGTCATCACGGTGTCCGGCCCCACCTCCTCTATGGGGGGCCGTGTTATGCACGAAGGCTTCAAGGAGCGCATTTTGAGCTTGACGGTTCTGTACAATTTGCTTAAGCACATTCGCCATACTCGGCGATGGAGGGTTATTCTTATTGGAACCCTCAAGAAGATCATTCCCGAGATTCTAGCGAGTCATCATCCTGTTGTGATGATGATGAAAGATTGAAAGGTCAAACTCCAATATAGCATAGCAGCATTAGTCGAATATCATTTGATTGGATCCTATAATATCGTATATTTGGAAAACGCATGCATATGAGCGATAGAAAAGTGAAGGCATGCTCGATTCCTATCTACACGTTTCTTTCTCAAACGTGTCTCTCCACAACAAACATCAAGATCACAGGCATTCATATATACAATAATTACCAATCATCACCCTTCGCACTATCTATTATTTCTTGCGCAAACAGTGCTTGCGCATCTTGTCACACCAGAGACATTTCATACGTTGTTGCCAACGTATTCACTTCCTGTATCGTCGCCTTGCGGTGTCATGCTCGGTTTTTCAAAAGAATAACCAGGTGCATTCCACATATATACCAGGATCAGTTTCATCATACATGCGGTAACATATAAGTGATATACAGTTCTATATCAAACAAAACAACTTTATTGAAATAAATACCTGAGTTTACAAGACACAGCGGAAGAACAAAAGACGGATTCTATGGATTTTCTCGGCACACCACAGGCAATCGGCTGGGGGCAACGTGACCTGGAATGCTTGATCTCTTTGTAGTCTTCTCCAACTGAGCAATATTTATTATTAGAAATAGCAAGTGTTAGTACATATCGTACTCCGCAAGTGTGGAAAAGTATGATATGAGGCCAATATCAAGAATGGCTTAACTCAGGGGTTTGTTTGCATAAATGCCATTTTAGTAGTAAAACAGTTATAAAAGCAACATATTTACTATGTGAAAGATCTTTTAAAACTTGAGCCAAGGTTCCAACCACCTTGCTCTTCAACTGAGGTTCCATCCACCTCTATCCAAAAACCTAAGGTCGATTCACAGTTCCCACCACTGTGATCCACCCGAACCGACCAAAGACCATCCAAACCATCAGAAACCACCCGACTAATCATGTGAGGGTCCATACCGCTTATAACTGTGAGCACGGCTAAATATTCAGTTTGACACTCTGCAGAGGTTGTACACTTTACCCACAAGACGTGTCTTCCTATTTTACCGAGTACCTGTTGGCCGACGGATGACTCTTACACACTTCTGAGGTGTGCACTAGGAATCCACTGCAAAGCCTTTCCAATGCCTCTCTCAGCACGTATCGATCCACTGAGGTTTCATCGCCGTACATAAGTGGAGTACACCCTCCACCCTAGAAGCCCCGTCTTGCGCCTTGCGGTTCCAGGAAGTACACCCTTCCATCCCCGTACTACCAAATGATCTTTACCATACTGAGAGGATAGCAAATTACTCGGCTAGGCCCGTCCCATACCAGTTTTGTGGTTATACTGTTTTCATGGGTGGTCGCTCCACGAATCGATCCTTAATATGGTTTGGGCAAGACCGCCTTCAACCAACACAGGGAGATAACTAATATCCGACAAAGCCCACAATCTGCCTGGAACACATCCATAGGCCATCCATCATGCCACACTTGCCCAGACCCTAACTTCCATGAGTCTAAGCATCTTTACAAAGGTTATCATCATGCATTATTAAACAAAACATCATTTGCCTATTCTACCCCATCATTTGCCTATTCTACCCATGAGTAAGCGACACTAAGCATTTTCTACCCAAACCATGATCTCCATTCTACGGCTACAAGGAAAATGGGGGAAAACTAGTAAACCCTATTCATGGGATATCATGTTTGACGAACATGCAATTTGTAAAGCAAAACTTTATAAAAGTTGGCGCAAAATATTCAAGGACACTTGCCTTCATGATGTTGCTAAATTATCTCAAATTGTTGCTCCTGGAGATCCTCGTACTGCTTCAGAACGTAGTCATCTTGCTGTGACGATCGGCGAAAAGAGGATCCGCAGAGACGACGATGGCACCGGCAGCATGACGAAGAAGCCATGGTTGCATCGAAGAGCTCTGGCCAATGGTGCTTCAGCCGGCCGGTGAAGAGGACGGGAGCTCGGCAGTAGCCTCCTCAGTGAGCTCCTCTAAAGGGCGGCATCCGAGGGCATGGCGCGCAACACACAGCGCACGAGGCAGAGGTCAGTGCGTGGCTGCCGCTTGGGGTTGACGACGACGGCGAGCTTGACACGACTGCTCCAAACACCGGAGGCGGCAGCAGGATGTCGATGTGCAGCAACAGGATGGCGGCGGCACACGAGTGGCGACAGCGACCGGCACAACAGCGGCGGCTAGCAGGGCTTCGTTGATCTGCTTTGATGAGAATAACAGAGAGGAAGAAAGAGATATGGCGCTGGGAGAGAGAGATCGGTGGGAGGAGGTGGTGCTTCTATGGTTTTGGGGGAAGGGGAAGGGGCAGGGAGGCTGTGAAGCTCCTATTTATGTGGTTGGGTGCTGCTGGACACGAATGGTGAGAGGAAGAGTCCGGAGTTGGAAGATGAAGCGAACTGGTGCAGGAAGATGAAAGAGACAACTCGGTTAGAGGATGATATCTTCACCGTCTGAACTCCAAATTGAACGTTGTTTGATTCTATCTTGTAGTACTCAAAAATATCTACAACTTTTGTATTCATTGGAACTTCTGGAAACGTCATATTGATTTCCAAAAATGTGTCACAATATAAACTGTTGGAATTCAGCCTTATCTGCGCAGCACTGATCTCGGGGGCAATAACTCTTAGATTCATTATCTAAATGGGGACTTCCATAGGTGCAAATCAAAGCTCTCGACTAGATCTACCACTTTGGTATTGTCAAGATTTGCATTTGAGGCAGTGTTGAACTCCGAAACTACAGGTGAAGATGAGGTTGGGCGACGAGGTGTAACTGGCAGCCGGAGTAATGGCTATTAGAGACAATTAAAGCGTCGGTTATGACCTTGAATTGAGGGAAATAAAGAGGAAATTGATGAGGAGATTGAATGAGGACAATAGCATATTCAATTTTGGCAATTAAACGACATGTGTGCTCAATGAATTCATCTATTTTGGGAGCTCCAATGAGCAGTCATGGAGTCGGGAAGGTGAATGGTGTTGTTCATGTCCTCCTCTCAATCTGGAGAAAGAAGAAGGGACAGGGCAGCTTGCACCATCTTTGGTATGGGAAGGAATTAGGGAGAAATAAAGATAAGGAACTTCGGAGCTTTTGAGAAATAATAACAAGATATAAAATGAAAGAAATTGATATAGGGATTTTGGATAATATTGGGAAAAATGGAACAAAGATTTGTCCAACCTTGAAATTCCTCAACATATTCTAATATTTTAAAAATACATTTTTCATCACCCAAAACAAATTCTTTTTAAACTCTAAAATTTTTGAGAAAGTTTTCAAATTTCAAGAAAAAATATATATTATTTTATTATTTTAAAATGCTCACAACCTAAAATAGGAATTTAGGGGTGTGACATACGGGATACCTCATGTAATCGCCACATGGGTAAACAATCATATCTATCATCGCATGGTGGATGTTCATACGTTATTGCTAACGTATTCACTTTCCGTACCACCATCATACGGGACACGCCAGGTCCCTGCCTCGCACTAGTTGAGCCCCCGAAATTTACCACCATTATATGTGAAGATGGTTAACCAGGCATGTTGGCGGTCAGACCGTTGTATGGCGGTCAGACCGGCCCTAGTGGTGCTCTAACCTCTGTATAGGGTTTTCAACTCAGATTCTCCAGCCCTAACTGACGATCAGACCAGACCTATCGGCGTTTAAACCATCAGACCTTGCCAACAGCGCCCTTGTTGGGTCGTCGGCGAAACCTTCGACGGTGAAGGGTACCAAAGTGCTCCATATGGCTAGTGAAGTGCTTCTAAAGTGATTTGAACAACATTCGCCGAGCTAAACTCAAAATACCTCATGGATTGGATTAGGTGAAGCTAAGGTTTTCATGGTGAAAATCAAAATGGCGACCGCCACGAGCTAGGAAACGACAGAAGGGTATACGGAGGTTCACCTTGGCGTGGGTGAACTTTGTATTGGATCGATGTGCCTCGGGGATGCGTAGGAGTCCCCTCCTCTAATCTCTGGCCTTCGAACACGACGAACGGATCACTGCACTCTTTCTAAGGTTTGGTGAAAAGAGAAAGAGTGAGAGTAAATGAGAGAATGAAAGAGTGAGAGAGATATCGGTTGCCTAAGTGGCGCCTCTACTGAGTTCTGACAGTCAAACCGCCAATTCTACCGATCAAACCGCAGTAAGTCCATATGGCTACACACTTAGCGATCAAACCACGAATAAGCCCGGTCAGATAGTGAGAGTGGTTTTTGCTAAATTTTTCTAAGTGTCCCGTTATCTTTACTCTCCATCTTTTTTAAGTATTTGAGGTTTCTCCAAAGTGCTCTAAACATCTCTAAAATACTTGAAATATATCTCAACTCAACTCGATAAATAAATACGTATAATTACATACAATGATGATCATACATACTTAATTACGTAATTAACATTTTGAAATGTTCCATAACACAACACCTGGTTAACCATCTGCACAATTGTATCAGTTTCATAACACTACTACCACGGACGCACTAAGTTAAGTACTCCAGATAACAAATGCAGAGCAGCTTCACCACTACTCGCTACACAAATACACGGATCGTTTTCCGTCAGATGCACAGGTGACCTTCAACCAAAGATTGAAAGACAACAAAAATAACAACCAAAGGTGTAACAGAAACGCAAAATACCAACAAGATACTACAACCAACCATCTATCAGTGATCCCTTGGTCTTCCACTGATGGGCTGCAACGTTCGTCTTGATGAGTCCTTCGCAGCCGAGCAATCAGGGTTCAGCTTAACGGGACGGTCCGCTTTGACAGCAGGTGTATTCTCCTTGTTCCTGAGCAACGCAATTGCAGATTGACTCAAGTTGTCCCCTTGCTTCGTACGAGGGGCGCTCATAGCAATGTAGCTTCCTTTTACTGTACTGGAAACTTTAAAACTTTGCAGCTTAGTACTGATTTTGTCTACAGCCCTTCGCCTGCTGCTTTGAGAAATTCCTGATTTATTAAAACAAATAAAAAAACAAGTGTCAGGAG
The DNA here is from genome assembly GCF_958298935.1 of Phragmites australis. Lineage (NCBI taxonomy): Eukaryota > Viridiplantae > Streptophyta > Magnoliopsida > Poales > Poaceae > Phragmites > Phragmites australis. The sequence continues at coordinate 3,219,998 of NC_084943.1, forward strand.
GCACTGAAAAATACTTCAGTAAGAAATTGAACAAGACATTATGTACAGAAAACATGAACAAGTCAGTAACGATGTATCACCTACTGATCCCAAAAGAGTGTCATTCTGAAAAATTGTAGATTTCTTGGGACATCTTGGAGCAGATAGGTCATTTGGAAGATCATGATCATTGGAAGGATCCCCGTGAGTGTCTTTGGGCAAGTTGGATGCTTTGTTGTTCCCCACCGATTCAGTATAAAATAAGCTGCAAGTGTCTTTATCGTAGCTACAGCTGTGTTCATCAACTTCGTTGCCCTCCAGCTTAGTGTAAAGCTGCTCATCTGGTAATGCCGATGTTCCTGCAGAAGGGTTCAGACCTAATTCCCTTTCAAGTCTTTCAATCTGTGCAGCTTCAGACATGTTGATAGCAGGGATACCAAGAGTGATTTGGTCTTCATTATTTTCATTGCACTCCTCGTGATCCTGATTGACCGCTTCAATATTAGAAGTCAACTGCATACTGCTGCTTTCATCAATACACTTTTTCCCACTAGTTTGACAAGGTCCTGACGTAAAAGAGTCATGAGACAATACACAAAGGAATCTCTGAAAGTTTGTGTGTCAAGAAAATATAAGCAAGTCATCAGAAATACTGACCTGATCGCAAAACATTCTCATCCTGACAATTTGCAGATTCTTCAGGAGATTTAGGTACAGAAAGGTTATCTGGGACCTCCTGTTTCTGGCAAGAGTCTATATGGCAATCTTTGGGCAAATGGGACAGCTCGTTCTTCACTGATCCAGTACAGAAAGTTTCAATTGTGTCTTTATCACAGCTAAAGCTGTGTTCCTCACCTTCATCACTCTCCAGCTTGGGGTTAAGCTGCTCATCAAGCAACTCTGACATTACAGCAACTGGGAGCAGCATTATTGCACTTTCCATTTCTTCAACTAAGGCAGCTTCAGACATGTCGTTTTCAAGGACTTCAGGAGTGACTTTATCTTCATTAAGTTCATTGCATTCCTCTTTATGATCCTGATGGAGCACCTCAGTATCACAACTCGACAGCTTGGAGTTGATTTCATCTTTATGCTTCAAGCCACGAGATTGACAAATTCCTAACATAAGAGAATGAATCGTGAGCAATACACAAATGAAATATATTACTCCCTCAGGTCACAAATAAGTGTAGTTTTGGGTTGCGTGCAATCAACCAATCCAAACTTTAGTCATCAATGTCTTTCAATATATTGGGTTTGAACATTTGAAATTTATAATTTTGCATGCTCAATAAAGTATATTACAATAGAAATTAGTAGTCAAATTTGCATTTTGGGGACAATATCGATGTCCAAGGAATTAAAAAAATGTGTCAGAAAATATCCAAACATGTCACGAGAAATACTAAGCGGATCCGAAGACACCCCCATCCTGACAAATTGCAGATTTAAATGCAGACAAGTCATTTGGTAGCTCCTGTTTCTGGCAACAAATGGTATGACTGTCTCTGAGCAAAAGCGATATCTTGTTCATCACAGATCCAGTACCTAGAATATTACTGGTGTCTTTCTTACAGTTAAAGCTGTTTTTCTCACCTTTATTGCCCTCCAGCTCAGGATTAAGCTGCTCATCTGGCAGTCCTGACGTTTCTACAGCTTGGACCAGTGCTATCCCATTATCTAATACTTTGATTGGAGCAGCTTCAGACATAGCATGGATGCCTGAAGTAACTTGATCTTCATTGTGTTCATAGTATTCCTCTTTATGATGCTGATGGAGAACTCCTGTGTTGAAATAGGGGATATCATTATCCAAAGCATCCACTGATTCTATAGGACACAAATGCAGTCCATCACAAATAGATGTTTTCTGTGAACTGCAAAATTGAGTTTCACTAGCACAAGAAGCATGCTCAGCTGCAATAAGAGATGTATGGATTAGTCTAAGGACAGATTGAAACAGAAACATGCTACAACGGTATGCAAAGCTAAAGACACAAATTTCATCTGAATCAAACAATACAGATATCAACAAAGCATCTTTTCTTCACTGAGCATAACTAAATATGAAAAATCAAGAGCAATCAAGTTGAGGCTTACCATATCCGTTGGAGTGCGATTTTTCATGGAGAATATCACTATCTGTAGTAGGCATAGACTTTCTTTTCTCTTTCTCCTCGCAAAGTACTTCCTCAGCAATAATATCCCTGTGGTTTAGTGGTTGCATGATTAAACGACTAAATAAGTGACCACGTATTGTTCATTACATATGTAGTTGTAGTTATCCAAAACAAAATTACCTTTCAATATGATGTGCATCCTCTGTCAAATCAAACTGGGATGATAAATCCCAATCTTTCATCTGTCTGGACTTCAAGAATCCTAAGTAATACAGTATCGTTCAGTTCTTTCTATGTGGGAAGATTAAACAAAATGATATTGTACACAGAAGACTTTCAAACAAAATGATAAGTTAATTGCATATAAATAAAGATATACCCTCTTGTTCATTATCTTCCAGGGAAACAGTCACGCGACCCTCTTTTTCTTCAGCTCTGCTGAGATCTTGACGAGGGCCTTGGTATGTATCAGGTTCTGAAGAAACAAGTGTGCCAACCAGTTTTTCAACATGGCGAACGGTGGATCCATCTCCTCCGCTTTCAGCGCTTGGAAATGCAAGGCCATCGAGCGGATCGTATTCTTCGGTGCTTTCCTTTGAGAACAGAGACTGCAGCTCCATGAGTAATTGTCTGGTATCTGATGAGCATGTTCCAGCATAGTTCTTCATTCTGCGCACTGCTTCCTCAGACAAAGCACCTTCATGTTTATAACCAGGAGTTGCTAAACTAAATGAGGGGTTCCCAATAGTAGCTGGCACATCAGTTGAACAAATGCGCATTAATTGAAATTTGAAAGCAATAGTACAGGAAGGCAACTCCAGAGTTTATAAATCATACTGAGTTACTGACCTCCCACACTAGGAGCAATTTTCTCCCCCAAGATAGCGGACCCTTCAAGAGATGTTTCCACTGAGAAGCCATCAAAAAGCTCCTGTCGCAGATAATGATCGGTAGGAGAATCTTTTGGTAAAATGGAACCAGATGGAGTTTTTTTACCAACAATGCCCACAACAGATCCATTGTCCGAAGTGTTACTAACATCGTTATTACTGTTAAGGCCAGATTCCATAACTTTTGTGCCCTCCAGCATGGAGTTAAGCTGCCCATCTTTCAAATTTGATCTTTCTTCCGCTGGGAGAAGCACCACTCCATTTTCTATGTATTTGGCAGTAGCAGCCTCCATAATATCATTTGTGCAGGGTCCGGAAGCAACTTGCTCTTCCCTATCCTCATTGCATCGGTCTTTATGACCCCGATGCAGCACTTCAGTATTGGAACACCCAATCATTTTATCCAAGAAATCAGTTGATTCTAACTGGGCCAGGGTAGAACCCAAACAAACATCATCATTGTCATTGGCAGGAGCATGCAAAGAGCTGCTCGGTACAGCGTCGCTAATTCCATAAGCATTATCAGCTGTAGTAGGTTACGGAAAAAAAAAAGACTTATCTGAGCTTGCTTTTAGTCTAAACAGAAACCAGTAAATTACTGTTGAAAGAAAAAAATCTGAAAAAAAAATATCTGTTTTCCTAATTAAGAGTAATTGAACCGTTGAATCAAGAAAGGATGTACCCGGCCAATTGACATCTGATTTTTCACATGAAGCACTATGTCCTTCAGAATGGACAAGCTTCCTACTTCCTTCACTCTTACAGGCCACTTCCTCGGAATTAATTAACCTACAAATTGAATTTCCCATCTTAAAATGATCAAACACATAACATTTCCATAACATAGGAACTTTTAGTAGTACAACAAAAAAATATGCTTACTCCTCTCTGTGCTTTGCATCCACCAAAAAATCTGACAGACTTGATGAACCCCGTTCTTCATCATGGCCACTCTTTGGTAATCCTAAAAAAAATTGTACAATTATTATGGTACCATTCAAATGACAGAATATACCTCACAATGTATAGCTTGCAGGAATGCAAGGAAATTATAAGGAGAAAAAAAATCAATAGAAGGAGAAAAGGAATGTGATATTATATACCTTCTAGCCCATTACCTTGCTGGGATGTGTAATATCTTTCCACGTAATATCCCCGGTCTATAAATGGTTTTTTTATATTATCACATGTACATGTATATATATATTAGCCTAGAGCCTCCAGAAAATACATGTTACTATTTCTAATATGGTATCAGAGCTAGATCTCTTTTAAACCTCGTGGTCCGTTGCACCCGCTTGAGCACCAATTGTTGTCAGTCCAAGCAGGTCGATCTGCCATGACCGTCCGCCCGTCCGCTAGCCTCCTCCGCCGGCCAGCCCCGCACCATCCTCCTCCTCTGGCTCCCTCCTACCGACTGACTCCTCCTGTTGTTCGTATTGTGCAGCTTGTTTCTGTAGTAGAACCGTCCCTTGTAACACAGCCAAAGAAAAAAAAATTGCAACAACTTGCCGTTTTTTTTGTGCTCTAGCCGTCGTGCTCTCGTTGTTACTCGCCGCTACCTTTGTGCTCTTGTCGTCAACTGACGCTCTCCTTTGAGCTCTCGCCGTCGTACGTCACCTCTTCAAGATGTCGTCGAGCACCGTTTCGATTCCTCGGTGATCTTTGATGGTGCCAACTACTGAGACTTCGCGCAGCATATGCATGTTCACATACGCGGCTTTCGTCTTTGAGGTGTTCTTTGTGGCGACGTTCCTTGTCCGTCTTCCCTGGAGCTTCTGACGGAGCCTATGCAGCTGACTGTTGACAAAGTAAACAAGGCAACTATTGACATCGCCACAACTACTTATGAGAAGGCCGTCTCCGTCTATCAAAAAACTTTGGAGTTGTACCATGATTGGCTGTCTAACTGTGCTCAATGGATGTATTAAAGACGTCCAAATGGCCCGTGCCTACTGGGCCGGCCCAAGGCACGGCACGGCACGAGGCCACAGGCCGTGCCTGGGCTGAGCGCGCGGCACGACGGGCCGGCACGGCACGGCCCGGCCGAGTCGGGTCGGCACGGGCACGGCCCAGCCCAGGCCGGCACGATCCGACCCAGCACGTAAATGCCCGGTTATTTTCTATTTTTTATATATATTTTTAATTTTGTAGCTATTTTTTATCTATTTTTAATATTTTTATCTATTTTTTATATATATTTTATATTATATATATTCATTTTTTATATATTTTTTATCTATTTCGCCCGTCGGGCCGTCGGGCCGACCGGGCCGTCGGACCGAAATCGTGCCCGAGCCGGCCCAGCACGGCACGGTCACCGACGGGCCGTGCCGTGGGCCGAGGGGGAGGCACGCGGGCCGGCACGGCACGGCCCGTTACAGTAGATGGGCCGTTCTGGCCGTGCCGTAGCCGGGTCGTGCAGAGCCGGGCCCTTGCCGGACCGGCCCGAATGGCCCATTTGGCCATGTTTGGGATGTATGATGATGCTCATACGGCGTCTATTCTAATTGCTAATGTGTAACACAAGTTTTCTTCTGAGATTGTTGAGTTCTCTACTGTTTTTCAGATGTGAACTCATCTTCGTCAGATCTATGAGCTGTCTGGGGATGCTCTCTATCTGTCTATTGTTAATATTTTCTATGCCCAGATGTCAGATGTGTGGTGTCAATTAGACTCTCTTTCTATTACTGGTTGCCATTCTTGTCAATGTTGCTTGGATCTGCATGCCGAGCATGACTTTCGACGCCTCTACGAGTTCCTGACTCGCCTTTGTCCGGAGTTTGAGCAGCATCGGACTCAGCTGCTTGCTCGACATCATTGTGTCACGCTTGTGGAGGCCATTACAGAGCTGCGCTTAGAGGAGACCCGTCTGCGTGATTCTGAATTGTTGCCACTTCCTTCAGTACTGACTGCCCATCCACCTGTTGCGCCTACATCTTCAACTACATCGTCGTCTACTCCTTTTACACATGCGCCCTCTTCAAGTGATGGTGTGTCGCCCTCGTTGCACCTACTGCATCAGGGAGGGCCATGTCAAAACGAACTGCTACCGGAAGAAGAAGCATCTTCGATATTCCTCTAGTGTTTCTACCTCGGTTACCTTCCCAACTACCTCTAAGACTGACACTCAGGAGGAGATTGTGAAACTGCTTCGTCGTCTGGTTGCTACCTCTGGCTCTGCACTGACATATTTCGCTACTCTCTCTTCTATCACTAAGGGACCACATTCTATGTAGTCAATTACTTCACCTTGAATTCTTGACTCAGAAGCATCTTTTCATATGACTTCTGATTCTTCCAGTCTATCTTCGCTTCATCCTCTTATTTCTCATATTCATGTCGTTACCGCTGATAGTACTTCTCTTTTTGTTGCTGATCGGAACACTCTTAGCACTTTTTCTTTTAGCATCTCTTATGTTGCTCATGTTCCCTAACTCACCATGCAACTTATGTCAGTTGGTCAACTTACTGACTATGGTTGTCGTGTTATCCTAGATTCTGATTCTTGTTGTATTCAGGATCGTTGCATGGGTGCTCTAGTTGATACTAGCCCCTGGCGCTATGATTCCCAACGTCTATAGGAGCTCGACTGCCTTCGTCTTCCTTTCGCTGCCGCTGCCCGTCTTTCTGCTTCCTCGACTACTGGCTCCTTCCAGTAGTGACATCATCTAGATCATGTTTATGGGTCTCGTCTGTCTTCATTAGTTCATCGTAGTCTTTTTGGGTCTGTCCCAGGAGATGCGCCATTAGATTGTCAAGGTTGTAAGCTTAGTAAATAGATTCAGCTTTCTTATCCTCATAGTGAGTCAGTGTCTCAACGTTTTTTTTTATATTGTTCACTCAGATGTATGGGGTCCGGCTTCATTCATTTTGAAAGGAGTCATAGATACTATATTATCTTTATAGATGATTTCTCTCACCACACTTGAATTTCTTTCATGTCTTCTCATAGTGAGATGTTATCGAGTGCTTTGCTACTATGATTCACACTTAGTTTGACACTCATATTCGTGTTTTTTATGCTAACTCTACTGGCGAATTTTTTTCTAGGTATCTTCATTACTTTCTTGCTAAATATGATACGTTGTTTCAGCTCTTCTATCCTGGAGCTCATGCTCAGAATAGTGTTGCTAAGCGCAAGCATCATCATCTTCTTAAGATAGCTCGTGCGCTTATGATTGTCTTTTATGTCCACCTCATTTTTGGGTTGAGTCGATCTCCATTACCACATACTTGATCAATATCCAACCTTCTCTACTCTCAAGGGTGGATTCCTTTTAAGCGTCTATATCGACGTCTTCCTGACGACTCCTCTTTGTCTTTTTGGCTGTATTTGCTCCGTTCTTCTCTCCCTCCCATGAACATACCAAATTAACTGCTCAATCCGTTGAGTGTCTTTCTTGATTATAATGTTGAGCATAAGGATTATAGGTGTTGGGATCCTGTTGCTCATCGGATGCGTATTTCTCGAGATGTTGCTTTTAATAAGTCTTGTCCCTTTCATCGGTCGTCTCCTTCCACTTCTTCAGCTTTCTTGGCCGATCCACTATCTTCTCCCACTTTTCCTACTACACCCACCACTGTTTCTTCTTCTCTTCCCCAGGCACCGTTGGCGCCTCCTACTGACTTCTTTGGTGCCTTCCACGCCTGTGGCTTCCACCTCACATACTCCTCCTTCTGATCTTATTGAGCTTTTATTTTCCACTACACTCGTCATTCTCATGCTACCTTACATTTTGTTGTGCCACTTTCTAATGAACCTTCTTCTAATGATTCAGTTCCTCCTTCATCTCCCCGCTATTCTCTTCATGATTGCTATTCGATTCAACCTCCTGATCGATTTGGCTTTGATGATGCTATTCCTGCCGAGCCGTATTCTTAAAGTGATATTGTTGTTCATCAGGAATGGCAGCATGCGATGGCAAAGGAGCTTGCTGCTCTTCAACGCACAGACATGTGGGATCTTCTTACTTTTCCCCCACATGTTCGTCTTATCACGTGTAAGTGGGTTTATAAGGTTAAGACCTGCTCTGATAGTTCTCTTGAGCGCTACAAGGCTCATCTTGTCGCCCGTGGTTTTCAGCAGGAGCATGGTCACGACTATAATGAGACTTTTGCTCTGGTGGCCCACATGACCACAGTGCGCACTCTTCTTAATGTTGCTTCAGTGTATCAATGGTCTACTTGTAATACTGAATTTTTGAGAAAAAAAAAAGAGAAGATGTTGACCAAAATTTGACTTTTTGATCCGTGGCTCGTATCGACGATCGGAGACCATGGTTGCGTTCATCTCGTCGAGACGAACCCATTTTGCTATTCATACGTCCGTTCCGGGCACTTTGAGACCCGTAGCGAGCCCAACATATTTAGACTGTTCGTTGTTTTGAAAAATAAAAAATAAAAAAGGGGGATAAGTACTGGATGGATCGGCCCTCAACCCGATCCATCCAGACGTCTCTACTGCGCTCGCGTTTCTCTCTCTCGCTCGACTCTCTCTCTCTCTCCTGCTGCCTTGCCGCTGCTGCGTCGCGCCGTCGTCGCCGGCCTGCCGGTCGCCGCCGAGCCCTTGCCGCCGGGCGCCGCCGCAGCTCTCGCCGCCGCAGCTACCGCCGTGCACGCGCCGGGCGTTGCCGAGCCGCGCCGCAGCCGGTTGCTGCGCGCCGCAGCCGGCTGCCGCCGGCTGCCTCTCTCTCTCTCTCTGTGTTCCGCCGAGGCAGCCCAGCCGGCCGAAACAAACTGCGCCGGGAGAAGGAAGCCAGGAAGAAGAAGGAAGAAAGAGAAAAGAAAAGAGAAGAAAAGAACAAAAGAAAAGAGAAGAAAAAGGAAAAAGAGAAAAAAAGAGAGAAAAGTTGGAAATTTCAAAATTTCGTCGGATTCGTCATCAACCCTTCGAAGGTGATTCCTCGGTAATTCTTGGACGTTTATGGTTAAATCAAATCAAGCAATTCGTGTCGTATCATTTCATGTGATCAATAGTTTGATTCGTTTCGATAATCATTATTGATTCGAAGATACGACATCCGAGTCGAAGTATTCTTTTCGTTCATCGGAGCGAAGTCTAATTAGTGAGAACTTTGGTTCGACTTTGAATTGGAAATAGTGTATCATTTCATGTGATACAGTTTTCTGTTTAGTTTTCCGAAATATAGGTGTACCGATGGCGTGGACGTTATTCTTTTTCGGTAATTGGTTTAGGTGATTTGGCTATTTGGAGTCGGTGTCCGCCGAGGTTTAGCCGTACGTTGTGGCTTATTCTTCGCTCTTTGTCTAAACTAGAGGGGGGGTATTACTCGGCGTCTAGCAAGCTAGTTGGTAAATATCTTTGAAGCCTTCAGTTGTCGAACGCTGGGTTTTGGCGTATTAGCGTGCATCCTCTTTTATTTCGTCGTTGCGGCGTCGTTGTGCTAATGGTGTGTTTGTTCAAGTGGTGTGACCTCACGTCACGACTAGCGCCCGGCTTCATCGTCGGTAAAGGCAAATGAATGTATTGTATGACTACGCTTTAACCTATTATTGGGCTGCCTACATTCTTTAATTACAATGCATTCATCTGATCCGAATAACTGATTATGAGCTAGTTACTATGTTGTTTACTTTTCCAGAAGTTTACTCGATGATTGATTTATGACGTGCAGTAAGTACGATATGCCATTCTGCAGTTGTTCATTATTGTTTTATGCAATGTTTTTTAAGTCTCAAGTATTTTTCGGGAGTTATGTTGGTTATGCTTGAAGCACGTCATACATATACATCTCATGCATTGGAAGTTTGTCGTCGTCTTCTGGCCGCGACCGTACCGGTACAGTACCGTATGTCACCCGAGGAGGGGTACGGTGCACACCCTTACGTTACCCGAGGAGGGGTAAGGGTGAGGAGAGCATGTCATGGGCATGGTTATGTATTCTTATGAAATTCAATGAATCATTCGCATCAAATCTTATTTCCTTTAGTTAGCTTGTATATAGATATATATGCGGCTCTGAAGGCTTATACCAACCGAATGTTAAAATGTTTAATGTTATCGTTGGACTTGCTTAGTCATAATTGTTTCTCCTAGTGTTGGCGGTCTGTTTCATTACTAGTTTCTATTTAGAATTGTTAGCACATTCAACTGTGGCTAAGTAGCTTTTTGTTAAAGTGCCTTTCACTTGCTGAGATTTTCGAATCTCACCCGTGCTTTCTTTCCAGGTTCCTTTTGAGGTGTCAAACGCTTGCGGGATGGGTAGCTACACGTCGCCTGCGCGTTCCCTTTTTTTTTAGGCTAAAATTGATGCCCTGTCAGATATTGTCTTTGCCCTGTAATGTATATATAGTGAGTTTGATGGTGGTTCAGTGGTTTGGTCGAGGCTTGTACCTCGTTTGCTAGGATTTTTTTTTTTTTGCTAGTGTGATATTCTATATCTGTTCTGTCTGGTTTGTTGTTGCCTGTTATACCTCCACTTTCAGGGGAGGTACTGCCGAAATTTTTCCTTAGCTTTCGGCAGATTTGTAGGTTGGTCTAAATGACCTTCCGGGCTTGTTTTGGTCCCCGGGGTGTTACACTACTGTTGGTGATATGATCTAGAGGTGATCGTGTATGCAGATTGGATCTACAAATGAGATTTAATATGATTAAAGGTCTATTAGGATTTAGAGTCATGATGGGTTTTAATGTGATTAAAAATCCATTAGCGTACTCTATATAAGATAAGGCAGGAGTCGTGGGCGCAGCAGTGGCTTCCGCCACCAAAACCCTGGCCGCCACCTCTTCCCGAACTCCCTGCGAAACCCTAGTCGGACACGCGGTGCTAGCACACTAGCGTACGGCATTCCATCCTTATATGTGTGGATATCGTAGAGGCGTTGCTGCTATTACAGTGCTGATCTTCTCGACGTGAAGACCGCGGTGCTGATTGTGCTCTCTGGTCACAACGTTGGTCGTGCTCTGTGGTCGAAGAGCATGAGCACCTGATCGATGAGGTGGTAAAGGTGATCAGCTACTTTCTCTTTGTGGTCAAGGACATGGTCGAGGTTTCCTCTTCATGGTTGCAAAGCTAGTTGAGGAACACGCGGCACTGCTCGGAGCTGGTCAAGGAGCATGACGCACCTACTCAGAGCTGGTCGGAGAGCTCTCCTCTGCATTGACGCGCACAACGTTGGATCGATCTACTCCAACTTTTCTTCCGCTGCACTACGCGTCTAATGATAACAATCTATGATTCTCTACTCGTATAGTTTTCTGATTGAACGCGATAGAGAAATTTTGATTTGTGCTAGTATAGCCTATCCGTTCCCCAACAATTATCTCCCAGCTTGATGTCAAGAATATCTTTCTAAATGGTAAGTTGTGTGAAGAGATCTATATGCACCTATCGTCAGGGTATTCTGTTCCTAAGGGCATAGTTTGTCATCTCCGTCGCTCTCTCTATGGCCTTAAGCAAGGCCCTCAAACCTGATTTGAGTGATTTTCTTCTGTGCTCATTGCCGCTGGTTTTTTGCTAGTGCTCATGATCATTTCTTTGTTCACACTTCCTCTCGTGGTCAGACACTTTTTTCTTGTATGTTGATGGCATAATTATTACAGGAGATGATTTTGAGTATATCAACTTTGTGAAGGCTCGCCTCAATGATCAGTTTCTTATGTCCGATCTCGGTCCTCTTCGCTACTTATTTAGAATTGAGATTTCTTCTACTTCTAAGGGCTTCTTTCTGTCCCAAGAGAAATATATTTAGAATCTTCTTCATCGTGCTTCTCTCACTGATGAGCGCACTGTTGATACTCTCATGGAGCTTAATCTTCAGTTTTGTTCCACTGATGGTGAGCATTTTGCAGATCACACTCGCTACTATCCTCTAGTTGGGACTCTTATTTACCTTGGTGTCACTCATCCTGATATTTTTCATACAGTGCACATCCTCAGTCAGTTAGTTTTTGCTCTCACTTAGCTCCAATATAGTCATCTCCTGCGCATTTTGCGCTATCTTCATGGGACTATCTCTCGTCGTTTCTTATTTCCATGCTCAAGCTCTTTACAGCTTTATGCTTATTCTGATGCTACTTGAACTAGTGATCATTTTGATCACCGGTCTATTTCTATCTACTGTGTTTTCCTCGATGGTTCTCTCATTGGTTAGGAGGTTAAACACCAGAACGCAGCTTCTCATTCTAGTGGAGAGGCTGAGTTACGAGCTATGACATTGTTGACAGCGTAGCACAGTTGGTTACGGTGGTTACTTGAGGATTTTGGTGTTTTTTCTCCTGTACCTACTCCTCTTTACTCAAACAGTACAAATGCTATTGGTATTGCTCAGAATCCATTGAAGCATGAGCTCACCAAGCATATTGGTGTTGATGCTTCTTACACACGAACACAGGTACATAATAAGGTGATTACTCTTCAATATGTTCCTTTAGAGCTTCAATTGGCTAATTTCTTCACGAAGTCACAGAGTACAGCTTAGCACAGGTTCGATCCCACTAAACTCAGTGTGATTGATCCCCCATGAGTTTAAGGAGAGGTGTTAGATATATATATATATATATATGTATCTCTGTGTAATATCCCCGGTCTATAAGGGATTTCTTACATATTATCACATGTACATGTGTATATATATTAGTCTAGAACGTCCATAGAATACATGTTGCTATTCCTAACAGGATGTATACATACCATTATCATTTTTAGACATCAAACAACTACCTTCTTGAGTGTCATAGCGTGAAACAGGTCCTGACAAAGGAGATTTTTCGAGTGCACACTTCACATGGCAATCTTTTAATTCACCAACTCCGTTTTCGGTATGAGCTGTTGCAGAAGCAAGGGAACCATATTCCACAGATTTTTCAATACTTTCCTGCGAGAACAGGGACTGTAGACCAAATGGTGATTGTTCTGCACTCGGTAAACACACCTTGTTCTTCATTGAGTGCAATACTGCTTCCTCAGGCAAACCATATTCATGTTTACATTCTGGTGTCGCTGAACTTAGTGAAGGCTTCTCAAGGGTACCTGACACATATTTACGTGTTACTCTCAAACAACATTTAAGTTACTATTAAAACTGAATCACCCACTATCCAAATATCATAAAATGGATGCTTACCTTCTTGTACATCGCCCTGCTGGACCTGAACTATAGCTTGTTCATCATCAGGATTATCTGCAACAAGCCTCATGTCCTTGCCAGCAAGGCTACAATCTGCTTCCATATAAAGACCAACAAATTCATTACTGGAATAGTTTTCTTTGCACTCTTCTGCAAATAGAAGCTTAAGACCAAATGACGAATGTGTTCCATCTGATGAACATCCCTTAGCAGCATTCAGTACTGGAAGAATACTGTCGTCGGTATCACCTTCTGAGTACAGATTTGTCGAAAGAGGGTTCCCTTTGCTACCCTTGCTGAGACATTTCCCCAGATCAGCAACTAGAATGCTTTCTTCAGCAATTGCATCACAGTGAACTTCTGGTTTACTGCCTGATATAGGTAGAGCAGGTTCAGAAGCTATTCGACAGTATGATAGTATTAGAAAAAGGCAAGGTCACTAGCCAAATTTGTCATGGTCAGTAGGGCAAATGCTTTAGTGAGGATTTACATGAAAACCAAGGGTTGTGTTCGGAATAAAAAAATAAATAGGTTAGAATTTTTTTTCTCAAACCAGCAGGAGAGCTAAATAGGTCAGAATAATTATTGTATAATCAATCAACAGTTCTATTTCTAGCTCTAGCTATTTGGTTGCATACTTTCTTGTATAATCAATCAACTATGTAGTACAGGTCCTGCGAACATCAAGTATGAATCACGTTGTAATGGTCTTCGAAGAAATATTTTCTTCTTAATACAAAGATACACAGTTCTTATGCATATTCTAGAAAACAAAATAATTATTGGAGAACAAATGATAATGGGCCATAGGACTAGAGGTTGCGAACAAATGGAAAGCCTACTAAAAACAAATGATTGAAAATACAAGTAGCCACGCTTTGACATAGGTGAACTCGGTTTGTTTAACAAATTGGTAAATAAAGCACAGTGTGGATGCTGCAACTTCCCATCATCATCTCCCAGATCACTAACAAGCTGTGGACACAGGATTGAGGCTATCTTACCTTCACCAGTCTCTTTAGTTAGTACATCACAAACATGTTGCAGATTTTTGGTCTGGAGACCAGTCGACAAGATGCCAACTAGGGCAATTCCTGCAGATTCACTTGCACTTGCTTCCCTACTAACTCTCTTTTCGACAGCTACAGGGCTCACTGAATATTGTTCTTCATGCTCCTCAATAGTGAAATCAATTGGAACAACATCTGGAGATTTTGCAAGCTTGCTTTAGTGAAAATCACGCAACAATTGTAATGACCAAAGCTAAGTACAAATTTAAAAAATTAGTGAACAAATTATATGCCAGTTTTTTAGCTTCCAACAAAATAAAAAATCCGAACCATTGACATCGGTGAACTAGGATGTTTAACAGACTGATAATTAAACATATTATCTTCCAAATTAGTAACTAGTTATAGATACAAGATTGATGCCATTGTACCTTTTCCAGTCTCTTTAGCTAGTACTACCTCCGTTCTTTTTTAATTGTCATTTAGGACATCAACATGGTTTCCGATATACATGTTTCAACATAACTTTTTATAATTATTTCTTAGTGAAACTATTAAACATATAATCATATGAAAGTATTTTTCATGGAGAATCAACTCATATTGTTTGCATGTGTTGAATCCTAGTAATTTTGTGTTTATTAATGGTTAAAAAAATTTAAATTCGATTGCACGCATTAGAAAACGGCATCTATTTGAGAACGAAGGTAGTATATCAACATCATGTTGCAGACCTTTGGTGTGGAGACCAGTAGACATGACATCAGCTAAGTTCTTTTCTCCGGACTCACTTGTATTTGTTTTCCCACCAACTCTCCCTTGCTCAGCTACAGGGCTTTGCTCTTCACGATTTCCAACAGTGAAATAAATTGGCAAAACATCTGGAGATTTTGCAAGGATCGAGGCCGCCTTCAGCATATTGACAAGATGGTAATGGCCAAAGCTATTTATAATTTTACATGATCAGTGAAGTAATTATATGCCAGCTTTCAAGCATCCAAAGACGATCGATAAATTACAATTGTGATTATGCTTGGCTACAACAGATAAAATGAACCTTGCAAAAGCCTATAAATTTGGCAACACAGGTAATAAATTCACAGTTAACAGGGATAGCAATAGCTACATTATATAAATTTAAAATTTTTGAAGATGCGTGAATTACCATCTGTGCTCACATCGTGACTATCCTTTTGCCAAGCAAATTGAGGTTCCGTAACTGTTACAGTGGTGTCATCACAGTAAGATAAAATTGGTGAAGCAACTTCTGCAGCACCAACAGGCACTGAAACAGGAGCCTCATTAGAATTTCCTACATACAAACCATCTGTGCTAAAATAAGTCAAGAAGAAGAGCGAAAAGGTACCTTCATCCAATTGTTTTTTTGTCTCAGCATTAACAGTATAACTGTCATCTACAGTAGCTTCAGCCTCCAAAATGAGTACAGCAGTGCTCGATCTAATTTCTTGTGCAATACCAACAGATTTATTTAAAGCCTCCAAACCAACTTCATAGGAACCAGCTTTCACAATTTGAATGCGCTTAGCACCCAAGTTAACCTCACCTTCATCCGTCAATGTTTTGTTCTCTGAGACAATACCAGTGTGCGGGACTAGTTCTGAGATGCTTGATGATTGATCCAACTCCCCAAATCTTGTTTCAAATAAATGGCTATCGTCAGTTTCAATGTCAGAGTATTCCTGAGCTTGTTTACACTTATCTGAACTTTCCATTGCACACGAGTGGTAAATTTCTGGATTTTGACACCATTTGTCCACATCACCAGATTCTGACCCAGGTATCACCTTATGTACGCTCTGAACTATGCAAGTCTCTTCAGGGAGTGTTACAAGCAATGGACCTGAAGAGAACTCTTCTCCTGTGGCATTAACCTGACAAATTTCTTGAATTTTGCTACTAGACTCCTTACTATATTCACGAGCAACTTTATCTCCATCCTGTGTTGCTTCACTGATAACCATGTCATCAGATTTTGCCTCCTCCACAGACATAACTTCTTCTGGAGCAGTTGTTTTTCTCCTCTTTGCAGGCCTTCCCTTTGAAGTTGTGGAATTTGATTCCTTCTGTGATTTCAGTGGCTTCTCATGGTTAGTCCCTGTGTTATCTTTTCCATTTGGAGTTTGTGCGCTCTGCTCCTTCCTGAATTTCTGCCCACCAAAACCCTCTGTATTCCAGGAATCATTGGCTGGAGATGATATTTCCATTGAAGACCTTCTGCGTTTTCTCAATTTCATGCCCTCTTCACCCACTCTTTCACATGACACATACTTGTTTGGTCCAGGATGTGCTTTGTTATCATCAGATAAATTATGATTTGAAGATTTGCGTGTTGACCGCTGTAGGCCTTGATTGTTCTGGACAGCCACTTCTACCTGCAAATTGTTTTCGGATGTAGCCACAGCCAGAGCACAATCTGTAAGTTGAACTCTTGCTTTCAGGTTCCTTGTTCCAACTCTTGACTGTTCCCATCCAACCATTTCAGTGTGATCCATGTTCCCCTTTTCAACCACATTAAGAGCAACAGATTTACGTGTTGATCTCCCCATAGGAATTTCTGACTTCTTTTCCTCATGAAGACCCTTATTCTCTTTCTCAAGCACCACTGTGGCAACAGATCGCCTAACAGGTTCCTTTACTTTTAGTTGCTTCTCCTCATCTCCACCCTTACCACTTTGAAAGTCCTTTCTGTCCATTTTGTTGTGAGCCTGGTTCTCCTTATTAAGCATATTAGGAAGAATAGATTTCTGCATTGATCTCCTAACATGTGCCTTAGCATCCGTTTCAGCAACTAGAAACCCAATCTCCTTCTCAAGCATATCCGACGGAACAGATTTACGTGATGAGAGTCTGACAGGTTGCTTCACAACTAATTGCTTCTCCGCACCTTCATCCTTAGCATTCTGAATCTCTTCACTAACACCTTTAATATCTTTAACCGGCACAACGGATTTCCGCATTGATCTCCTAGGGTTCTTTTCTGCACTGAGATCCTTCTCTTTCTCAAGCATAGCTGAGACAACAGATTTAAGCGTGGATCTTCTAACAGGTTCTTTCACTGCTGGTTGCTTCGCCACAACTTCACCATTAGCATTATGGATCTCTTCACCAACACCTTTGATATCTTTAACCGGCACAACAGATTTCCGCATTGATCTCCTAACATGTGCCTCGGGTCTCTTTTCTGCAATTAGATCCTTGTCCCCTTTCTCAAGCATAGCTGAGACAACAGATTTACGAGTTGATCGTCTAACAGGTTCTTTAACTGCTGGTTGTTTCTCCACATCTTCACTCTTAGCATTATGGCATATCAATGGCCGAGCTATGTTCGAGTCTTTGGCCTCCACTGGTGCACTACTCGATTTGTTGGTTTCTGAATTTGCATTACTGGCCTTGTTTCTCCCTGATCGCCTCAATGGGGGGCACTTACTGGGAGCAGCAACATGTTCTTGATCTTCTTCCTCTACAGAAAGCTGTTGATTCCAGCGAGTAGCTGGTCTGCTGGGCTGCCTCTTGTTTTCCAGCTTCTTTCCAACGTGAGTTTCCTCCACCAAACAGTTGTTAACCTGAACAACTCTGTTCCTCAACGACCTGAAAACAGGAGCATCATTTCTAGGCACCTCCAAGATTGTAGGTGTCTCTCCATCCAGGTGCACATCTTCTGTCTTCCTCCTCTTGTTCTCAACAACAGTGGGTGACATCACAGCAGCTGCTACTGAGCGGGATCTTGTGGTCCTAGCAGATACTTCCGCCTTAGCAGACATCTGCGCAGCATGTTCATAATCTCCCCCCTTCCTCGTACTTCTCTTACTTTCAACAACAACAGGTGAGACTCCAGCGAGCGCCACCAATCCAGATCTAAACGTTCTGTCCAGGTCTTGAACTTTGGCGGCCTGCTCCTCAGCACCAAGTTCATCCTTACCATTTCCAGCCTTCCTCCTCCCTTTCTTCCTCTCAACAACACGAGGCAACAGAAGAGCGGCCTCCGACAAGCTTGATCTCCTCGTGACTCTAGAAGAAATTCCAACTTGCGCACTGACAGCATTCTCCTGGGTCTTGCGCTTTCGCTTCCTATCAGTTGCTTCTCGTACCACCTCCTCCCCTTCTTCGTCAGCCATAGCAGAATTGTTGTGACTTTCGACTCCATCAACAGCACCCCACTTCACTGCATTCCTACTTGACCGCCTCACTGGAGCATCCGCACCAACCACTCCGGCAACACCATCATCATCAGCACAATCACCAGGAACTTCTACAAGCTTCCGCTGACGGCCCCTTCCGCTCACTTGTTCAGCAGGAAGCATCTTCCCAGTCATGCGGCTCCCCCTCTTCAACCGGGGCCTTAATCCTCTTCCGCTCACATCCACCTCTTCCTCCAACGCAAAGGTCACCCTCTTCACCTCGTCCAAATCGCCGCTGCTCGAGCCACCGCCCGAGCGCTTCAAACAGCCCTTCCTCGCCACAACCTCCTCCGCACCAGCGTCCCCCTGAAAAATAAACCCAACAACATCAGCAGGATCAGCACCCCCACCATTCCCACGAAACACAACGAATCGAGCGCGCGAACCACACACGCAGAAACGGGAAACGGCGCGACGGGCGAACAACCCAGCGGAGCATTCCTGCGAGCACTTGGCGCGCGGAGCGAAAGACAAGCGAGGGTTATGGGGCCATGGGGGCGTGCGTCCTTACCGAGAGCGCGGCGGCGAGGCGGGCGGCGAGGTCGGCGTTGGAGCCAACGGCGGGGAGGCCGTGCCGCTTGCAGAGCGCCTGCAGCTCCCGGCGCTTCATCCGCTCGAAATCCATCCCCGCACCCAGCCCGCCGGAGATCACCACAGCCCGGTGCGGCTCCCAGCCATCTCAGCGTCACGGATTCGGACTCTGACCTCGTCCTCTCGAAGCTTTCGGGGTGGCGACGCGGCGGATTGCTCCGGGCTTGTGCTGCTCGGTGGCTTTTTGGAGCGTTTGGGAATTCAAGTTGGATGCGGTGGTTGCTCGGTGGGCCCCGGGTGGTGGCAAGTGGGAACGCGCGAGTCCGCTCGGTGAGCGGTGATGATTCACAGGCTGACTGGTGGGTCCCAAAGTGGAGGGGCCGCGTGGCAGTGGGAGCGAGGCGAGGCTTGCAGCGGGAGGAGGCGACGGGTTTTGAATTTTGGGGCTTCCCGCCCAGAACGACGCACCAAAGAAGGGAAATTTTAGGCGTAAAGGAGAGCCTATCCATCGACTTGCTGTTTGAATTTACAGTATATATTCAAAAGTCTATCCACCGACTTGATGTTTGAATTTACAGTGTATATTCAATTTGTTTTTTCAATTTTAAACCAAGTGTTGAAAGATAATTTCTTGTAGCTTTTGTTTGCCGCATACTAGCAACAGATATTTAGTTAGTAATTCCCAATGGTATAAGGAAAATTACTCATATACTGAAATAGAGGTAAAATGGTCTTTTATAATATTTAACATAGGTTCATAGCCTGTCTAACAGAGGCGATGGTATAAAAGAAATAAAACTCACTATTTGATGGCATAGAAGGAAATCAGACATTTTCAATGACGCATCGTAGAATCAGTCGCTATTCAGGGGTAAATTGTTCGTTTTCCCCATGAACTACATAGTACACTAGTTACTAAGTACATACTACACTACTGTAGCATGCTGCCCTGAGCCCCTGCTCAACCTCAACTCCTCAATCCTCGAGCCTCAACATTAAGACAAGAGAGAATAGCTCAAGCAGTCAGGTCAAGCCTCAAGTGCTTAGTGCACTCAGTGCTCACCACTCACTAGACACCAGTCACCAATCACCAGAGTCTAGAATCAAAGAAATGGAGAAGAGCAGAGCATCGAGCAGGAGTGCTCGCTGGGGACTGGCCGACTGGGGACTGCTCGCTGGGGACTGGCCGACTGGGGTCTGGTCTCTAGCTCTAGGGACTTTGGGGTTGGGGAGGCCGAGGGGCCAGGCCGCTGGAGCGATGGGATCTTCCACCTGCCGCCCTGCCGAGTGATGTCGCTGGGAGCTGGGAGCACACGCCTAGGGTCGATGAGGACTTGGAGAGGCCGTGAATCAGTGCGGGGTGATGCCACCGTCGGGGAATCAATGTTGAACACGCATGGGCAAGGTCGGTAGAGGGGCACTTGGTACTAGACCATGGGGTAGAGGGGAGGGGTGTGGGTCATTTAGACCAATCCTGTGCTAGAGCCCCTTAGCACGAACAGTAGGTCCGCCCTGAAATGAGTGACGACAGGTTCGCACAAAAAATGACTTTTCTTTAGCACCGATCAATACACATCCGTATCAATTCGCTAGCACACCATTCGTACAGCTGCTATTGTTCTTGCACACATAAACTGCAAGCAGCATTTACCAAAATGCACCTGATGCTACCATCTGTATTCATACATATGATGATACAAAGTCATTCTAAAAACTGATACCCCGGCGGAACCAGTGTTGGAGATGCTAACCACCATGGCTGAGTGATCCACCAAGAGTAAGAGGAAGTCGAGGCTGCTCCGTTGTTGCTCTTGCTAACACTTCAAATGCAGATCATGCAACACTACGAGTACCCTTAAGAAACCTTGTCTTCGATTCAATGAATCTTTGTCTCATTTAAACCTCTTGTATCTCATTCCTTGCTTGCAAGTACCCCTCTCAGGACCGTCTCTCTTTTATGTCTACAATGTGTCGCCACCACCACTAGCACAATTACTTATCACGAAATAGGGAAACCCCTAGTTATTTAAAAAAAATTGAACAACCCTTAAGAGAAGAAAAACACCGAGGACCTAGTAACTTATTCCATTTTCACACAAAAGTATGTTCCATGTTCAAGCCATCTCAATAAGAACTATCTCGAGGTAACAAAAGTAGACCCACGTAAGCTGTCGGAGGGTGAACTCCTCAAGCAGGGATCCGGAGGGACCCCCTTTGAGATTCGACCGGGGGGTGATTCTGAATCCGTTTTGCGGGTGAAATAAATGGGCGTAAATGAGATGCAGGTGGAATGGAAGGATCGGATGCAGGAAGTAGTAAATGCTCAGGGGATTTTTAGACAGGTTCGGGCCGCACTGAGCGTAACACCCTACTCCTGTGTGTATGCTATAAATGTTCTGAGAATGTTTCTCGGGGTGCTTGCTGGGTTACAAGAATATTTGTCTAGTCTAGAGCTCCGTGCTCCTTGTTCTTCAGCCTATTTAAGCTTCTGTGCTTGTCGCCAGTTGCCGAGGATTCGATCTCGTCTGAACTGGTCTCTCTTCTGTGCTTCACTTGGCTACTGTCCCGTGTCGTTCTTTGGCGAGCCCGCCCGGCATATATACCTGTCGGGGCGGTAGCATGCCCAGAAAGGGTTGGTGCGAGTTCCAAGGCGCCATAAATGGAAAGCAACCATCATGGGTTGCTACGTGAGGTGACGGGGAGGGTTGAAAACGCGCCCTCGTCCGGTCTTGTTCGTCATCATGCCGTTCTTCAACGGGCGCCGCAGGGAGGGCCCACCGGGCAGCCACCGAGCAGCCCGGCGTGCCCGCCCGATCAAAGCAAGCCTGACACAGCAGGTCAGCAGGCGGGGCGCCTTGGGCTTCGCGATGTTATCCCGAGGCGCGCCGGATATCCCGCGATGGGACCCGTGCATTAAATGTCCCCACGCCTCCCTGCCAGGCCGTGGCAGGGACTGACCGAAAGCATGGAGGGAGCAGTTAGAAGTGACAGGCCACGCGCCCTCTTAAATGCAGCATCAGGCCTCTCACCGGTTGACACCTCACCGTTGGACCTCTGTGGGGGCCACCGACGAAGGACTTCTCAGGCCCTCGGGGAACCGAGTGCTCGGAGGCTACTGTTCGCTGTCCCAAGCACTCTCTCCCAGATATGCCCTTTCTTGGTCCTTGGGGAACCGAGTGCTCGGGGACCACTGTTCACGGCCCCGAGCACTCTCTCCCGGAACTGGTTGTTCGGGTCCTCAGGAAACCGAGTGCTCGAGGGACACTGTTCATGGCCCCGAGCACTCTCTCCTGGAACTGACTTTCCTTGGGTCCTCGGGGGACTCGGGTGCTCGAGGGCCACTGTTCGCAGCCCCAAGCACCCTCTTCCCGGTACTTGGCTTTTCTTATTGTCGGGGGACTTGAGTGCTTGGGGGCCACTATTCGCAGCCCCGAGCACTCTCTTCCCAGTACTTGGTCTTCTCGGGTCATCAGGGAACTCGGGTACTCGGGGACCACTGTTCATGGCCCAAGTACCCTCTCCTGGGACTTGGCCTTCTCGGGTCATCGGGGAACTCGGGTACTCGGGGACCACTGTTCATGGCCCCAAGCACCCTCTCCCGGGACTTGGTCTTCTCGTACCTCACGGGGATAATCCCCACGGGAGGGCGCCACGTGGCAACCTGCTGATCTGGCCTCGGGACTCGGGGACCCCTGGTTCCGGTGTCACCGATATAAACCATCTAGCTGACATTAAACAAATCACCCATAACAGTATGATGAGTCAAAAAAATGTATAATGAGTGCTTTTTTCCTTGTTGCACTATCTGTCCTACTTAAAAAAATGACTTGTGATTTTTTTTATTCGGATCCAATTCCCGTTTCGCTCCTTTGTCAACGACCCACCTCATGTTAAATGAGCACCGATGCCATAATCACCGCCCCACATCTCCCCTCCCCTAATCCCCTCCTCAAGCCACATTGCCTTCTCCTCGCTCGCTCCCTCCTAATCCACGGCACTCCCCATTCAGAGCCACCTCGGCCTTGGCCTCGTCCTCCTCCAGCGGTAACCGCACTGCCCCACCTGCACCCAGCAACAGAAGTGGGCACCCTCTGACCTAGTATAGTCTCCCCCAGTCCCGGCCCCTACCACCTCCATCAACTGCATCATCCACCGCCTTCGCAACCTCGGCCTCGCCCTCGACAATGACGAGTCCTCCGCCTCCATGGCCAGCGCTCTGCCCGGTGGCTCCCGTCTTCCCGCTCCACCCAACCTCCTGTCCCCACGTCACCTCTCCACATGAACCGCTCCTGTTCCCTCCCACTTGCGCGACCACTCACAGGATATGGAGGGCGTAGGCATGTGCTCAAACCTTCTAGTTTGCCTTGTCCCACGTCACCACCGTGAGGCTTCCCTACGGCGCTCTAAACGCGTGGGGGCGAGGCATGCTCACGCAAAGAGGTCACGCTCGCATCTTGCACACAAGACCAGGGAGAGAGAGGTTACCCACCGACGCTCCAAGAACATCACAAGTTGGGTGTGGATTCGGTTATGGAGTTGAAGGCGGGTTGACATTTGTTTCGAGGAGGTGGAGAGAGGTGAGACATCGACTGGAGGGAGAGATGGGGCCATCCATGAGGCCCGAGGAGAGGACCACCAGCTTCGCTGTGGTTTGTAGCCTCCTCAGCTGCTTTGTCCGCAAAACGGTGCCGCAACGGCAGAGCTCGACCTCGGTATCAAAGGTGAACAGCGGCGCTGGCGGTTTCATCCGAATTTTACTGTTGACAACTGATTGATTTTTTTTTCTTTTGGTTTGTGGGGAAGAATTGCAAATTTTGTTGTTTGCGGCTCTGTTGCTGCAAAAAGATTTCAGTTTTGTGGGGATTTCATGTGAGATCTGAGACGGGTTTTGGATCTTAGAGGTGAACTTTCACGACTTTCTGATGTCTTTGCCTGGAATTTTTGACTCGTTGATTCTGTTTTAGTTTTGTTGTAGGTGAAATCAAGACACAGAGGGCGTCAATGACAATGAGCTTGCTGCCTAGAGTGGAGGGCGAGGAGGTAGAGAGGAGGAAGGAGACCATGGAGTTCTTCCCTCAGAGCACCGAACCTGGCATGTAGGACGCTATTGCTGCCTCTGATGCTTCTAGGTACCACTACTAACTAGATCACAACATGTTGCTCCATTCGGTTTTAGCTTTGTGCAACAGTTCTTAGGTAGTACTAGCTCTCCTTCGCATCGCCTCGCTACTCCACGACTCCCTTGCAGCGGTGCTTTACGAGCCCCCTGTGGGCTCATCCGCCTCCGTCAAATCTCTCCTCGCCTCTCTCCTCCCTTCCCCTTCCCACTCCCAGCCCCAACCCTCGGCGGGTAAGGAGACCGCCGACCTTCTCAGTGGAGCACGAGTTAACGAGGGCCAACGTGTTGCTGCTCGATGCTCGCAAGCACGGCGATGACATGCACCTCTCGCCGCCGCAGTGCTCCTACACAAGGTGAGTTTCGAGCCAGTTTTGACATGCTGATTCTGATAAATTTTGAATTTTTGATTGATCAATTACATCCATACAATTGTAGTAGCAATAATTCATCAAGTTGCCTCGATTCCATCATACAATTGTAGCATAACTCATTGAGTTGCAGCGATTCCCATTTTTTAGAAAAAAAAAATTGCATCGATTTTTGAAAGTACTTGATATCAACTAGAGGGGGGTGAATAGTTATTTCTGAAAATTAAAACTTTGCAGCGGATCAGACAGTGTCCGAAGACTCCGGCTCAATCCGGATACTCTAGGTTCCGGAGTATCCGAGTTCACCCAGATTATCCGAACTACACAGGAACTCAAAATCAAAGTAAATCTAAGCAAGTCTAATATTGTCTACAAGTTACCACATACTCTATAAGATGTATATGCTTCTTTTAACAACAACATGCACTCAAATACTCACAAACAACAATATGGAGACAAATCCTCAAATATCAATTTGAACGAGTAAAGTGTAAGAAAGTAAATGGAGACAAGATTTGTTCTCAAAGTTCGGTCACCTCACAAAGAAGTGCTTACGTCTCCGTTGAGGAGCTCACAAAGAGCCGGGTCTTTTTAAACTCTATCCTCACCCAAGCAACCACAAAGATCGAGCTAGGGTTCTTACTCAAATCACGGGTAATACAAACTTCCCGTGGCACTCCACAAAGATTAGGTGCTCTACGGGTGACCTCTTGCCGTCTAGAAGCACCAAGCTTCAAGAGTAAAGAACGCAGATCGCAGCTAGGCAAGAACTCAAATGCTCAAAGGTTTGCTTTTGCTCTCTTGCTCTAGATTTCACTCCCTAAACCCTAACTCTCAAATCTTGCAAAGATCAAGCACTAGAGGGGTTTGGGAGGGCTGTTGAATGCTCTTTAAAAGGTTGGTTCACATGTAGCTCAGCAGCATTGAATGGAGGGGGTGAAGAGGTATTTATACCCTTCCCCCAAAAACTAGTCGATATTGTGCTTTTCAGACAGACCCAGAGTATCCGGGTTCACCTGGAGACTTCGAGTAGCACAAAAACACACGCACCTAACTTGTCAGAACTAGCCGTTACACTAACTCGGAGTATCCGGGTTCACCCGGAGACTCCGAGTAACACTTGAGAAAAACAGCTAAGAAACTAGTTCGGAGGATGCCCGGAGGGTCCGAAAGCATTAGGACTCGGAGACTCCGGACCAACTCGGAGACTCCGGCTTTAGCACCCTCGGCAGATAGAGACTCTTTCTCGGAGTCTCCCACTCCGGGATACTGATAGCATCCAGAGTATCTGGGCTAACCCGGAGACTCCGAGCTCAGGCTTTGAAGCGAGATAGAGACTCTCTCTCGAAGACTCCGGAAC
The DNA here is from genome assembly GCF_958298935.1 of Phragmites australis. Classification (NCBI taxonomy): domain Eukaryota; kingdom Viridiplantae; phylum Streptophyta; class Magnoliopsida; order Poales; family Poaceae; genus Phragmites; species Phragmites australis. The sequence continues at coordinate 3,245,666 of NC_084943.1, forward strand.
ACTTTACACAGTCTGGAGTATCCGGGCTAACCCGGAAACTCCGAGCTCAGACTTAAAGTCAGACAGAGACCTTCTCTCGGAGTCTTACTCGGAGACTCCGCAACACTAACAGAATCCGGAGTTTCTGGGCTAACCCAGAGACTCCAGGCTCAGACAACTCTACCCTTTTTCCCAGTGTCCGTGAGCGATTGTGTCTCTCAAAATTTGGTTTTAACAAGATACTTTGAGCACTGAGATACTAGCAAGACTATCAAAATGCATCCCTCTTAATAGTACGACATTCTTAAACTCAAATTCAAAAGTAAAATAAATTAAACCCTATGAGTTTCTTAATGCCGCTTCTATTTTCTTTTTGAGAGACTCAAAGACTAAATTCTGTTCATAAACTCGATAAACTCATAGGATATAGTATTAGGATTTGGAAAAAAAAAATCAAACTTCATAAGTCAAATTATATGCATGTTTAGTGTATGAAATAATAAAAGTTATATCGATATATTCATATTTCACAGATCTTTTAATACGATATTAATTTTATAGCAATTGATAATATATTGTAAGAGAAATTAATGATCAATGTATACTTTTGAAGATTTTTCAAATTCTAATATGCTCTATAAAAAGGAAAAAAAAGGGAGTATTTATTTGTCACCAAAATAGAAATGCACCACACTCACTTGTTCAATCGAAATATGCTACCTCAACTCGAAATTAATGCATATCTTAGCCAATTGATTTTTTGCCACCATCAAGAAGTGGCTTTGCTTATTTGCTTCTATGACTCATAGTCATTGATTCAGATAATCTCACGTTTCATTGACATGAATGGTATCATAATCAAATGATCAATATTTTCGGTGGCAAATTATCAATTTATTCAGTTTGACCCCTGTTGAAAAGACTACTCCTGTTCATCCACGCCTAGGGTGTGTTTGGCATGCGTACTATAACTTGCCAACTCAAAATTTGGCTATGTCAAAGCAAAATTCAGGGAAAGAAGATAGTGCTTCATATGATTCGATGTTTATTTATATTTTCTATACGATTGACAATTTATATCCATTAATATCTGTTTTCGAATTCTCAAAAACATTATAGGATCAACATCTTCTGATTCTAACCATGAGCCCACTTGGTCCTAGTTTAGGGCAATGAAGAAGCTTCCATAATAACATGATTCTATAGTGGTCAGCACACTATTTTGTCATCTACTTTCTGAAATCCACTGAATATTCATGTACAAGGACTTACAGATCAGTTGCCTAAAGCCCCCATCATACAAAATTTTCAGTACCTGTAATAAGATTACGAAATATCTAGCAGATCAATTGCCTAGAGCACACAATGGCCCCATCTTATACAATTTTCAGTACCTGGAATAAGATTAGGGCCTATGTAACATAGCAGTTGCCTAAAGCACACAGTGGTCCCATCTTATACAATTTTTAGTACCAGTTGTCGTTCTCTGTCTACATCCTACCCAACAAAAGAACAGAAACACAAGGCTAGAAAATACATAATTGCAGGAAAGCAAATGATACTAACTAGATGATTCCCTGGTCAGAAAGGGTGTAAAATACACATATTGCTGAGGGAATGGTCTTACATAAGAAATACTGGCCTGTAAACATGCTACTCCATACTGTTTGGTGCAACATCTGTAACCAAAGGAAGAGACACTCCACAGCTTTCCTGCAGAGTAAGTCGCCTAAACAACTAAAATGTGGGGGGTACATGAATAAGGAACACAAATTCCAATAAAGCCCGTGCAGTTTGTCCATCAAGACGTGTTTTTGTTATCATTTAGATAATAGTATGTAATGTCGTATGGAAGCTATTTAAGTATCATATATAAAAGGTTGGCTTAACTATGATTAAGTAAACATATATTTCATAGTTACTCCGTTGATCAAATCAATTGGTCCAAGATACCAACTATTAGGCATAGGGATGCAAGTTTTGGAATTTTTTTTCATTGGGTCGACCCAAAACTCATTTAATTGAACTAAATATTCACCTCCACCTAATTAATTTAACCGAAAAATAAACTAAGCAGTGATCCAGAACTAGGCAGGAATGTAGTCTCAAGGATCATTAATGACCTCACAAGTTTCCACCTCTGCAACACCAGAAGCTGAACCCTCAGCAAACTTGAGCTCCGCAATGCCTCCATGTTGAGTCTGAAACTGCGCCTTCCTCTTGCATCTCCTCTCCCTCCAATTCACTGTAACACCTTCAGATGATTCTGTGCCTGGGCTCTCACCAAAATCTCCTCTACCCAAATCAGAAACTGTCTTTCCATTGCCCTGAAGCTCAGATAATCTCCTATTCCTCGCAGATCGCGCGGGGGGCCGGACCCAACAAACGGTAAGAACAACTAGGACAGCGTAGACAGAGGAAGACACCCACACACATACTGTCCATTGCAAACCGCGCGTCAGGCTCTTCGTCCATGGAAGAGTCGTCTGCGCAAGGATCTCTGATTTGTACACCTGGGGCAGCTGCACTGTCGCAGCTCTCGGCTGCAGCAGAACTCTGATGAGCCCTGTTCTCTGATGACGGCCATGGCCTTCCCTATAGCGCAGCACCTCGAGCGTTGCCTTCTGGCTCTCACTGCGTATGCCCAGCGTGATTGGCACACACATCAGGGCAGATTGCGCCAGCCGGACAGGGGCGCTCTTGTACCTTAGCATATATGGCCGTGTAGCTGATGCCATGGTGATTCCACTTACAGAGATCGCCTCTGCTTTAATCTACAAAAACGAGTGTTTCTTGAGATGCAAATCAATCAGCAGGAATTGGTACGCTAGCTCCAGGGTTTTATTTACCGATAGCAGAAATTTATCAAAGTCATCGATAAATAGGATTTTCGAATTTATTGAAGTTTTATCGACGATAGCCAAATTTTTCGATCAAAAATTCAGAAGAAAAAAAAACAGCTCAATTTCTTTAGAAAATAACATCAATTGTCTCTAAATCATTTAACATAAAAACTACACATAATAATATAGAAATGAGAGAGCATCACTGGTCAAAGATACAACGATGGTTCAAAGATACAACGGTAGTGGTGTACTAGTACGCTTCTAGGTGGGAATTAAAAAAACAAAAAATTTGGGTTGTAAAAAAATTCAATGATAATTTTTTCCCATGCTAGCTCCAAAAGATTTGGATTGGGAATTGAGTAATAGTCATGCAAATATATACCTGGAACATGCCGACCTCGCGATTGTGATAGGAATCAGGCAGCAGCAACGCCGGATGTTGGAGGCGACCACCGCGGGAACGGCGCGCAGCACGCCGACGAGGGCGGCGAAGGGGAAGACGAGGCTGAGGATGGCAGAGGCAACGAGCTCCCCTAGGAAGGCGGCCAGCCAGATGAGCCAGCCTGCCGGGCCGCCAATAAAGAGGATAGCATCGTTGGACTCCCCGGCGGCTGTGCTTCTTGGCCGGCCGGTGTAGAGGCCGTCGCCGGAGGCCGCGGCGGGCAACGAATCGTGTTGGTATCTGGACACCCGGTGTGGTGCCGAATCCATTAAGCTTGCCGTTGTAGGACCGTAGGGAGTGGATCAAACTCGGCGAAGGCTCGACGGTTGCCGTAGCTTGTAGAGTGCAGTTCTGCTCCAGGGGGAAGAGCTACATGTGGCAGGAAGAAGACATGTGTCATGCTCATGCATCTGAGTACCATCCTCCACGTACATTGCTGACGTGTGACGGCAACAACTTCTGCCAGTCTCATCTCTCATCTCGGTACATGAACCCATGTCACTCTCTGGAACTGATAACCACTTGGCATCATGCGAACAGACACATCCAGTTGCTTGGTGTGGCAGAAAGATGTCACATCATAAATTGGATCTACTCTTTAAATGTACGATCGTAAGATTATTTTCCGAATGATACCTCTTCCTTTTGGCCCATCCAGGAAATCAATCACACCGATGCTGCCATCGTCCAGATGAAAAGATGACATGTACTCAATTGTTGATAAATTGAGACACCGGCAGATTAGAGCTAGGTGAATGGCAGGATGTCCTACGGCAACAGGGACTCTATCCGATGTACTATCATCAGGCAATTCATTTAGCAAGGCTTGCCAAACATCCTTCGACTGAGCCCATAACCGCTCTAGTGTTCTGTACTCCATGCTGCCCAACCAACCAGATTGAACTATTTCCCCAAAGCTCTGCAGAAAGAAAGCCAAGAAATATTCGTTAATGAAATGCACAAAACATTGTTTTCCAAGCAACAAGTTTAGTATGCACTGTTTCCAAGCAACAAGCTCAGAATGAATTTTAAGACATATAAAAGAGCTTCGAATCATCCATATGCCAGTAAAGATAGTGTGACGCTTAGCAGAAATCATAGAAATTGGGGAAGAGCTAACCTTTTGCTTCGTTTGGAAGGCATCGTCAATTTCCAGTTCTAGCAAGTTCTTCCTTTCCACATAACGAGGCACACAGTCAGCACCTAAGCAATATGCAGCCTCTCGGACCTGCACTTGACTCCACAGGATCAGATAGAGCAGGCCAAAATTAGGTACAAATAAAAGGGAACAAAATTAACTAAACTTCATGTTTAGTTCAGATTATAGTTACCTCACATATAGCAGTTGCAGTATCAACAGCTGCAACTTGCGGGCTACAGAGATTACTGTTCACCTTCAGATCTAGAAGTAGTTCTGCAGTCTTCTGGGACTGAAAGTATTTGTCAAGAAATGAGCTGAGTTTTTTTTTTTTATGGAAATAAAAATGGTGATGTAAGAAACAAGTGACATACCTGTATTATGCCAAGAATGTTCAGCGGTGCATATCCCATTCCAGCTAAACTAATCTGGAACTCAGCAATGAAAATTAATTACAAAATGAAAACCTTAAAATCTACAAATTGTCTACTGCATGGTGCTCTATATACACTAATTCTTAGGAAAACCAAACTATATAGTTGGTGTATTTCGATCCATAAAACAAGAGCAAATGTATCTAGTCTTTATTCAAAATTCAAAGTTTTAGTGGCGTGGTACTTTCTTTTCGGCTTTTCATGCCATTGGTTGCATTAAGTTGGATTAGTTTAGTCAGTTTTATAGGTAATTTCAGAAATTGTAAATTCGGATCCCAAAAGAACAGTTGGAGTATTTTGATCCATAGAACACAAGCAAATTCATTAACGCACAGTCACACACATGCCAATACAAGGAAACCTATACCTCAGGACTGTTCTGTGTAACTCCTCGTCAGGCCAGAATGATCCTCTTGCTCGTCTTTCTTCCTCCAGAACTTCCCACGGCAACAGGAGAATTCGGAGTCTGTACCAAATACAAGTATGACAGGAAGATTAAATCCATGTTTCATTTCTTTGATTCTTTCATGTCGAGTCTTGGGTATTGTTTCATCTTAAAATTGATACGAACAAGCAACCACACTAATAGAAACAGGAAAGTATTTCAAGTTTCACTTAAAAAGAATATCACACGCATAAAAAGCACATAGCCAATTATCCATACAAAATTACTTGCACCTGATTTAAGCGATTGAGGATTACACCTGGAGGACCTCCTCCAGTCTGTGGGGTGAAATCCAAGTACTCCGCACTAAGTCCTAAACATAAACATCGGGAAACCACGCATCAATTTTGATCACCCTTGGGATTAAAAAATCCACATCAAAATGTAGCAGCACCCACCCAATGATGTAGCAACAAGCGTCTGGTTTACTGCATTGCGTGCAACTAAAAGCGGACTTCCCCTCATGCGCCAAAATCCTCTCCCAGCAGTTCTGGGCACAGTCCCACAGCTCCCGCTGTTATGGTGCGCAGCAGCCTGACACAGCTCGCTATAACTATGAGCTGGCGCTTCCAGCTCGCGTCTCAATGGGTCGCCCAACCAAAGCCACGATATCAAAAAGATTAGCCTAATAGGTAAGTTACCCTTCATCTTTTATGTCATGCTTTTTTATCATTAATTTTTGATGTAAGACTAAATCTAACAATCTCTCCTGTCACTCATTGGGTCCCAATAATCTCCCCGTCACACACACCGTGTGACCCTGTAGACGTTTTGGGTTGACCCGTCCTTAGGTTTGGATACCAATTGTTATGATGTGCAGCAGTCTACCTCATCTCGTTATACTCACGAGTCGGCGCCCTTAGCTCAGATCTCAATGAGTCTGCTGTACACACATGTTTAACTGGAGTCACGACCAATATCCTATACCAACTCAATTTAAAAGACTGATCTGATAGGTAAGGAATCATTCACACCGGTAATGCCCGTCAATGCTGAAATTGGCCACATTCTTCTGCCACTGCTGGTACAGAACACCGTACCTCTCCTTCCCTTCATGCTTGAACAGTCCCTGAAAGTCAGAATATCCAGCTCATTACACTACTGCATTTATACAAGCACCTGCGAGGCATCCGTCACGGAATCAACAGGCCCATGACAAGATGCCCTAAAAAAACAAGCTCATGACAAGACTGTACAGGCATTCCCACAAACATCCTGTGAGTATTGCACAGACTACGCAGTCATGCAGATCAAATTACGACCTGGAAAGAGCAGAAGAGATCAATCTCGCGGAGGTCAGAGTCCGGTATGGGGTCCTCGTCGCGTCGAGCGGTGCGGCGAGAGCGGGCGAGCGGGCTGTAGGAGGCTTGCACTGAAACTTCTATTTGGCCCAGAAAATTTGGGGAGGAGCAGCCATTTTCTTCTCCTCACTAGAAGCTCTCGAGGATTGAGTTCAGGTCCTTGTACGGCCGTCAGCTTCCCTCGCCGCCTGTTCCTCTCCGACAGCCCGTGGCGACGTATGCTCCGGCCGCGATCTGACCAAACAAAGCTTCAGAAAGCTCCCAAAAATGTAACAATGTTAAATCGGCTGGTGTCATGAGTCAGGCCATAGCCTGTTCGGCCGACCCAACAAAGAGGCGGCGATGGCTAGGGCTAGGACTTCCTTAGATCTTCACTGAAAGGTGTAGGCGCCCTAAGGCTAGCCGCCATCGCCACGTGTCGTCGAGATCAAATCATCATCATAAAGAATAATTTGAATTTAAATTAAAAAAGAGATTGTAATTTATTTGGTAGTTAAGTTCTATCTATAAAATAAGAGGTATTGTATTCTTTAGAATTAAGAAAGAAAATAAACATGGCATCTTTTATCTCTCTCACCCTCCACTTGTAGGTACATAAACAGTACCACACTCTACCCCTCCTGTCACAGGCCGCTATCTTCCCGTCTCCTTACAACAGCCACCACGGGACGCAAGGACCCTAAACCATGCTCTATGACCTATTTAGACTACGATCTTCGCTACCCTCCTTCCACAAATCAACGCCCATTACACCTGTAATCTAAAATTCTTGTGTTTAAATGACGGAAATTCAGAGATTTACATTACCTTTGACAATACAATAGCTAAAAAACTACTCTAATTATCACAACTACCTGCAACTTTTCTGCGGCTATTACCATGCATCCTCAAATACTCATAAATCAACCATTTCCGTCTATACATTTAGTCGACACACTCGCTTATCTTTGTACTCCAAATCTTACTTTTCCTTTTCTTTCTCCTTCTCGATCGAGATGGCGGTGCTAAATAGTTATATCTTGGTGCAAAGTTCGAGCCATCGTGTACGCATGCAATGTTGGCGCCAAATGTCCAAGCTCCTGCAAGAAACACTACTGTTTTTTGCAAAATCAGCTGCGGTGCTCGTTTCATGGATTATCCCCGTTCGTTGAACGCAGAATCCAGCTATGATGGAACAAACAAATCCAAATTCATTAACAACTCTATCAAGTGAGCGAAACGCTGAATGTGGATCCTGCTCTTGAGATAGATCCTAAATCTGGTAGGATTTGAGTTACAAAACAGAGCCCCTATATTACAAAAAAAAATAAAAATTGAACTCATCTAAAAATTTTACGTGCATACTTTAGATTTATAACATATACACTTATTTTTAGTAAAAACAATATCTGAACATGATCATTTTATTCTATTTTAGACCTTTTTAAATATGGACATGTAACATTTATCTGTGACCAACTTCAATACGTGACAAAATATAGAGAAAATATTTGATAAAAAAAATCATATGTTCGACTACCTCTTAAATATAGTTATATAAGTAATTTTGTAAAAAATAATAAGCAAATTAAAATGTATTCGTGAGCAATTTAAGAAATAGATTAAGACAATTCAGATTGAGTGTTCAACAAATTTTGTAAACAACTAGAACCATTCAAATACAATATTAGATCTAGCTACTACATTTCAATAAAAAAGAGAATAATTTGTGAACAGTTTTTCTACAAACAAATTTCATAAAAGTAAATTGGTTCAAACTCAAAAACAATTTTATATACTTTCAGGAGCAAATACGTGTGCATGGCATAAGACTAAAGCATGCACGTGCAACTTTTAGATTTTTTTAAAAAAAACAGATGTCTCTAATGTGTAGACGTAATTCTAAACCACATGGATAGATCAAATCAGCTTATCCTATATATACTTTGCATTACAAATAGGCAAATGGCACTCCTGGGTGCAGATTAATATCTATTGCCAATTGAGCCCTGGATATTGATTTGTTTAACCAGGACACTGAGCAACGGTGATGTGTACAGTGAACCAAACAATCCCTATTTCCTCTGCTGGTTCATTTGGTGATAATATTTTTAAAATTGCCATAAAACACCAAAAAGGCTCATTTTCAAGTTTAGAATGGGATGCACCTCTTGGTGCAGTGATTGATTTGTAGGGATTCAAGTTTATCCACGAGGGTTCAATTAACAGTGGTCACTTATTTACACATGCGAGTGTCCGGTATAAAAATACGACTGTCGGCGATGATATGCGACTCTTTAGGCGTGTGAGCACTAGCATGTACTCTAGTCAGTTAGCGTGGTGTAAGTACGCGCATAGATCCTCCATGTGATCGAAAAAAATTATGCTAACATGGGAAATAGGAGCAATAGCCAATCAATACTATCTACTAACGGTGTGGAAGAATTCTCAAGATCTCAGGGCCTCTGCAACTGTAGCAGTAGGACTAGGTATGTATATGCATGTATACGTATGTATATACATATATATAAGTATATACATATATTTATATATATGTATATACATATACATATACGTATACATACATATGTAATTTTCTTTTTTAGAAATTCTAGAAAATATCAAAATGAATATTAGTTATATTAATAAATCAGCTGAAAAAAAATCTAAAATGCAAAGAAAAATATCTAAAACTCAAAAAAAATATGAAACAAATTTTTTTAAGGTTAGTATTACTTTCACCTACATGTTAAAACTATATGCATGCATAAAAGTACTATTGTTTTCTCTATAATTAATTAAATGTGTTTAACATTAATAATTTTATAAATAAATATTGAAATATACAAAATTTGTGAACCTAATTTTTTTTAGTCTTCTTTTTGTCGTGCTCCATACAGAAAAATAAAAACAGGCGCGGCGTAGACGCGCTAATCAGACTAGTAGATCCTACCTAGCAACGAATAATTGACATTCTTGGGGTGGCCAAGTGGGGATGTGACACGTGGCATAGCGTCCAAATCATTTTGCACCCTGAGCCGGGGAAAGGCAACTCACAAGGGGTTGTAGACACAAGGCTTAGATCATCTCCCATCATATTTCCTTCATTTCATTTTTTTTCCGTTCTCACTCCCTTTATTTTCTCTCATCTACAACAGCTTCCCTTCGAGAGGAATCGCGAAGGAAAATGAGAGATAATTCCGTCTTGAACGGAATGATCCTAAGAATCCCTTCGTGACAGAAACCGTGAAGGAAAACCGTTGGAGCGCTGAAGGGAATAAAAATTCCTTCGTGACGGGATTTTCGCCCCCAACGGGAATCCCTGGGGCATAGTCTTATCATAGCCGTCCGAATGCTTTAAGATTCACGCGGTTCGGTCGAAGTGGGTCCGACGGTGGGTTTAGTAGAGGGTAGAAAGGGAAATGTACCAGCCCGTCCGACACCCACCCTCTAGTCCGCGATCCGTGCTCGCGCCAGGCCCCGCAGATTCGCCGTTGTCGCCCGTGCTGCGCCACCTCGCCCAACGCTCCGCACTACCACCCCCACTGGCTGTGTTCCGTGGCCTCCGACGAGTCCTCCCGTGCCCCCACCCCCTCCCTCGCTGCTGCCCGTGCTCCATCGCCTCCGGCCCGTCAACTTGTGCTCAACCTCCGCCACCACCACCCAACCTTGACCGTTGTCTCACACGAACTCCGGCCGTCTATTCCCACAGGAAGTCGCAGCGAACTCGCCGCCACCGCTGCCTCCCATGGTGTAACACCACCGGCGTCGGTCATACATTTGTGTTCTGTATTCATGATGCAGGGACATCATCAAGTTGAATGATGAATGGTTTGCCGATGAAGAAAAAGTCTGCCATATTGTTGCTTACTTTTGACTGAAAGTGATTTTCCTAAATCCAGGAAGGCAAGTATTATTTATTCGTATTTTCTTATGTTGTTGTTTCATCATATCAGCAGGTCAAATCTGATCGAACCTTTGCGCTCATTTTTATTGCAATGAATGTTGTGAAGCTCGCTCTCTCTCTCTCTCTCTCTCTCTCTCTCTCTCTCTCTCTCTCTCTCTCTCTCTCTCTCTCCCTCCTTGCATGGTTAAGGTGTTTGTGCATAACGTACATATTGCAGCATAACTTCATGTTTTACCTTGGCTACCCGCAAACTTGTTTTGTTATCAATCGATTACGAGGACTGATGAGAATGAGTTTGGGTTATTGTACATATTCCTATATTGTACATATGGTAGAATGATTTTGTGGCAGAAAATGTCTAGTTTTTAGTATTATCTAAAAACCTGAAGGTACTTAAAATTATTTTCTATTTAATTTTTACGTTCATCATAGAACTATATTAGGCACAACTGGATAATTTTCGTAATTTCAATTTGAAATGCCATAAATATCACTCAAGTTCTTTAGCTGCATTGTTATATGTTTGTCTTGTGTTGGCATTGCTCTATTCCCCCTCTTTGCAACCCCCTTACGTATAACACACACACAAAAAAAGTAGGATGAGAAAAAGTAGGATACCTACTGCAACGCCCACGGAACCCGGAAACCATCGCATGGAGAGAGTTCAGAGACGCTTTCTGTAGACACCATGTGCCCACGCGAACAATAACAATGATGAAGAAAGAGTTCTGTAATTTGACGCAAGGAGCCGTGACAGTGAATGAGTATGTGAGTCGGTTCACCCAGCTGTCCCGATATGCCCCTGAAGACATGGACACAGACGAGAAGAAGCAGGAGCGCTTCTTAGACGGACTCATCTACGGACTCTAGAAGCAGTTAAGCACTCACGATTACCTGGACTTCCAGCACCTTGTGAACAAAGCCCTGGTTCTGGAAGGAAGAAGCGGACCGGAGCCGTTTGCAAGCCCTGGCGTGGTGGCGAAAGCTTCTACAGCAGAAACACCTTGGAGGAAGACGACAGTCCGCCCTTCAGTGCTTCGTGGACAGACAGTTGAGACAATGGCTGTCCAACACTGCTGGCAAGCTACGCTTAGGCGGCGGAGAAGGCTTGGGGTCGCATGCTCTCCAGTGGGCAGAGCAGCCGCCGCAGCCTGACGACGGCGACGACCGACAACCTTCGTCCAATCGTCGTCAACAAACGAGGCAGTGACACGAGTTGGACAAGGAGGTGCCAAGGGTTGTGCACGCCTGACATCGAGCATGAGACCCGACGGGGGTGCCCTGCGCGGAGGGACTTCAAGGGCTATGGCCTTCCCTTTGGAAGCAGTTGACTGCACGCCGGCGATAGCAGGCGGCATGACAACAGGCTGTACCGCAGACGAGCGCGCGACCGGGGAGGACGAGAGCGGAGAGTCGTGAAGCCAGCGCTGAGCCTTAGTTCTCCCGGAAGAGACAGCGAAAGGGTAGTAGGGACGAGCAAGCGGAGAGAGGGGGGTGGAGCTCCCGGGGACCCGGGGATAGCGGAGGGTTGTTGCTGGTCCGATAGCGGCGATCGGGTGGACGCCGGGCTCGGGGTGAGCGACGGCGGAGGGGAGCGGGTGGGAGCGCCCATAGAACTTGTGTTGTACACTTGAAGTCTGAATAGCAATGATCATTTATGATCATTCATGCATCCTCATTGCTATTAATTGAAATTGGCCTGATAGGGGGAACATGTATCTCAAGTAATTCCAGCTAATCCAGTCTTGAGTAAGGCTCCAAGGTCACCAGCACCTATGCAAAAGATAAAGATGGTTTGGGACATACTAAAAAGTGGGAAGGTAGCTGCGTCAAGGAACAGATCTATGGGGAGGCGAAAGCCAATAGCATGGAAGATAGTAACTGCAGGCGGGGTTGTTTCAGTGTTAAAATACGTGAAGAGAAACTCAGCTGGAATCCTTAGGTTTTGTGTGATTGTTCTCTTTGCGGGTATCATCGCCCTATCTACCATGAATCGAAGGGATCAATACAATTGAGGGGAGGGTCATGCTGATTGTGGCACATGATGTTTTGGCTCATGAAAAATCTAGAAGAGTTCTGGTCAAACTTATCCAAAGGATTGATGTTGAAGCTGTTATTCCACTATGTGGTGAGTCAAGGCTCATTTTTGTTTATCACTCATAGCAGCTATGGTTTTTATGGTTTAATGCTTTGTTTCCCTGTCCACAGTCATGGAGCTAGTGCAGTTTGATGAGACAGTGGCAAGTGGTAAGGGCTCCCTCATAGCAAGAACACCAATGCTAGTGATAGAAGACTTGTTGAGGCTTGGCAACACAGCTTTTGAGCAGATGGAACCTTGGGTCTGGGCCCAAAATGATGTTCGACTCTATGAAGATCGCATCTTGAATTGTGCTCATACCTGCAGCATTCTGAACATAGGGGCAAAAGTATTCATTTTTACCAACTCAGACAATATCAAAAGCAAGGCAGCTGAAAAGGTAACAAAAAATATGTCCCCTGCGTTCTATATTCCAACTTTGTTCATATTTTAAATAATATATTCATTGCAGGACCAGAGATGCGCGTCGCCAGATCTGCTGTCGAGGTGGTTGGGACTGTGATGCTGTTCGCCTGCAACAGCTCTTGAGGTGAATGGGAGTTTCAAAGGCTTACTGCGGTGTCTTTTTTGCTTAAGATCTAGCTTTGTTGAGATGTTGCATTCCTGAACCTCTAGAGTGGAAGAGGTTTGTGTCGGCTTTGATTGGTGATTATATACGGACATGAGTTCATGGAGAAAAGGTACATACACTCGAGTTAGCTTGTGCTTTTTGGTGTTGCTTTTGGTGAAAAGAAGAGACCGATCGAGAAGAGTATCGTTGTAATATCATCTGACTTTGACTATTGTGTCGCTAGGATTGGAATAACTAGAAACTGAATACCAGCTGCGCTGCGCTTGTTACTGCTCAATCTTTTGTCTCATCTTGGGTATGAATTCGATCCCTAACCATGAGTTTAAATCTTAAACGTACACGTGCATCTTTTAAACAGAGAAATTGTAGCAGCAAGCAACAACTGAAGCAGCTCATTACGCTACCAGCTGAAATAACAGCTTGTCAATGCAAAAGCCAGCATCACTGCGACTTGCAGCAGCTCGATTGTATTGCTTGCATACACTTAACCTGAGAGTTGAGTTGAGAACACACCGACTACTTAGGCAATGAACAGCCCTCGCTAAGTATAGCAAAGCCACGATACTAGATTCACTATCACAATCATTCAGTCAAGACAGAGGAAATGAGAGGCTGAACTAAGCCACACATAATCCGGCCAAACAAAAGTTTAAGAGTGCCAACTGAAGATCACCCTAAAATACAATAAAATAAAATAAAATATTTCAACAACTGCTTTAACAATATAACTGATAAATAACTACTCTCATTATCACATCCTCCTGCAACTCTTTCCACGGCTGTTACCACATATTCTCAACCATTTCCATTTATACATTTAGTCTACATTCACTTATCTTTGTGCTCGATGCCTTCTCCGTCTTCTCGGTTGAGGTAGCGCTACTAAATTGTTATATCTCGGTGCAAAGATCGAATCATCATATAAACATTCAATGTTGACTCCAAATGCAATAACTCCTGCAAACAACACTACTAATTTTGTGACATCAGCTGCAGTGCTCGTTTGATGGATTATCCCATTTCGTTGAATGTAGACTCCAGCAAAGATGGTAGAAACAAATCCAAATTCAGCAACCACTCTATAAAGTGAGCAAAAAGCCGCATATGGATCCTGGTCTTGAGATAGATCCTCGAGCGGAGGCACCCTAAATCTGGTAGTATTTGATTTAGAAAACAGAGCCATCCTACATTAAAAGAAAGAAAAAATGTCAGATGTCTCTAATGTCTGTCAATACTACTGAACCACATGAACACATAAAATCAGCCTATCCTGTATACTTTGCATTACAAATTAGCAAATGGCACTATTGAATACAGATTAATATCTGTTGCAGTCCAGGACATTTGAGATGGTTCAGCAACTTCTGGCCTGATTTGTTTTGATCAGGCCACTGAGACAACGATAATGCGTACAATGAGCCAACCAATCCCTATTTCCGTTGCTGGTTGGTTTGGTCCAAGTCCAAACTCCCTACACCTGTCATGCATGCAATAAACTATTCTTAGCTTTCACACTATCCAACTTCTATTTTCGAAAGACATAAGCTAGTGATACTGAATTCACGTGCAGAAACAAGCTAAATAATCTTACTGCAAGCGATCATTGTGATCAAGCAACATAGAGCAAGAGCATGACTGAAATATAATAGCAGTAGGAATATTATTCAGGTCTTCAGGTCCGCATGCACTTTTCCAATCAATTAAGAGTAAATTGTGCATCTGTGTTAGATTGCCCTTAAATTTTTACTGTATAAACTACACAATCATGTGAAACTATTCCAATAGAAATCAAGTCAATCGGATCTCTTGGAAAGATCAAAACAACACGAATTGCAATGAACGATTAAATCCACCGAAAATCACCGCGAACAATAAACACAAAGAACATGGAGAAAAACTTACAGATTCTTTATCTTCATTGCATGAATAGGTCCACAAAATGCACATCAAAGTATCCCTAAAAAGTTTCTCCTAGAAACCCTAGATTAGTTCCTCTAATCTCTTTCTTCTAAAGCGCTCGGTACCGTTCTCCTTCTGTCGATCGGCATTGTTCACGTCCACGGTCTTCTTTTAGTTATATCGCCGGACGGTAACAGTCGAAACCGACTCGATCTCCCAAACCGTCTCTGGCCTGCTCCGTTCGCCCGCATGGGCCAATTGAACTGCCGCTCACCCGAGCGGCCCACAGCCTGCCGACACCTCAGCCCAGCGCCTCCTGCCCCTTGCGCGCGCACGGCTCCGCCTGGGCCGGCCTGCCTCGCCCGCGTGGCCGATTAGCCGCCTCGGCCCGCGCCGCCTTGGGCTAGTGCGACGAGCCGCCAGCACTGGACCCACGCGCTGCTGGGCCGTTGCTCGCCTGCCAGCCCACACAGCACGCCCAGCCCCAGCCAACAGGCGATCCGCAGCAGCTGCGTATCCGCCTGCCAGGCCGCCACCTGGGACTGTACCGACAGCTGCCACAGTACCATGCATACCTAGCACAGTGCCTATTCGTTAAGTAGGGTGAAAAACTAGAAACTCGTGTTAACCTTAGCTACTCAATATCCACCAATAATGATTCTCTGTCAACTATAGTGTCATGGAAAATAGTTCGTTACTTGCAAAACATATAACAAACGGTACAAGCTTAAAACTTACTACCTCCGTTCGGAAATATATGACGTTTTAGATTTTTAATGTTGTTCGAGAATATATGATATTCTACAATATCAAGGTGAATTTTTTATAGCATTTTCTATTATGCCCTTGTCTATACCAACAGTAAATGCCAAGTTAAATAGGAGTATGTGTTTGGCGCCAGGTTAACTGCATGCATGCATGTGTGTTTGAGAGGAACCGAATAGGCAAAATATATTAACTGCAAATCATAAATGGTGCAATTAATAGGGCTAATATGCTCATTTGAAGCAGTTTCTTAATCTAGAGCCAAAAGCTTAAACGTCAAATATATGTGAACAGAGGGAGTAAAAGCCACAAGCACCACTACATAAACAACATTCTTGCCCCCTATCATAGTCGGTTCGGTCCTAAAAGTCCATCCAAGAACGAAATGAGTGAAAATTCTGTGTCAAGAACCGACACTAATATTATTACTACTGGTTCTTGATATGAACCGGCAGTAAAAATAGATTTTTTTTTTTACTGCCGGCTCATATTATGAACCAGCAGTAACAGTGGATGGAGTATCACTATCGATTTTTATTATGAATCGGCACTAATAATAGTGGATAATCTGTCTTTAAAAATTCATAACTTTTTTATATGAAGTTAGATGGAGATAAATTTATATAAAAATTGTAGCTCTTGATGAGATCTACAACTTTGTAATTGATAACTTTTTTATTCAAAGTAATTAAAGCACTCAAATCTGGCTTATAAATAATTCAACATCCTAAACAACATGAATAAAGGAGTAATAAACATGAAATGATACAAAAATATAGGTTATATAAACCCTAAAAAATAACAACATGTTTGTACATATAAAGTGCACTCATAAAAATATGTGTCGGTTTGCATATTTGTGGTGTGGTATTAAAAAATTTATAATATATTCATATAGAGTTAGATGAAAAAATATATATATACGAACATTGTAGCTCCCAATGAGATCTACAACTTCGTAGTTGATTTTTTTTCATTTGAAGTCATCTAAATGCCCAAACAATCGTCCAAATTTTTGGCAAGAAGATCAAAAGAATAAATTATTCTATAGCCACTAGCTGTAATTGTGAGGTGAGATGATAGAGAAGCTTCACGCGATGGGTGAGATTCCCACAAATCACACACGCGTGTATTTCGCACGAAAAATCACGTGACTTCTAACTTTAGGGTGACTTACAACGCGAGGGTTCGTCGGGTGAAAAAAAATCAATTTTTTCGGCCCCAAAAACATCATATTGGAGACCAATTATCGAACCAGCATTGACAGTTGTATTGTTGCTGGTTCCAAAATTGGGAGTGATACTCTGTTGTATCAGTGCCGACTAATCACTATCGCTTTTAAACCTGCAGTGATGCTAGTTTGAAACTGACAGTAATGACCTTTTTACAGTAGTGACCAACTGAAAAGCATATGATGGCCTTCGCAACCACATGCAAATATGAAATGTTGTGAACCAATTTTAGCATTCCAATGCAAGCCTGGAGGAAAGATGTCTCATGAAGACCTGCCAGTAGATCACAGGTTCAAAGAAGAGTGGGCAAAATCATTTCGTCTAACTTTGTGATAGAAATTATGCTATCTAAATGATAATTGGTGATTATTTTGTTGGATAAATCTGCACTTTTCTGTTTAATTTATTCTAACGATAAATCATGATCCCAAATAGATAAATTAGCATAAGCATATAATATGAGCATATTTTAGACATGTATGTAACAATGCAATCTTTTGGAGAGGAAGCAACAACAGGAGGAGATTGATCTCCCTTTGGAGAACATGCTGAGGATGCTGTGATGTCGATGCTAAAGACGATAAGACGATATAGAGGAAATAAATCGTAAGCAGTCACACAGAGAGGTTTCCAAAAACCTGATTTATCCTCTCCCGGTGTAATATCTCAAGGACGATAGGTATAACACCCTAAGTTTTGGGCATTCAATAAAATTCACTAAAAAATTGATTTTTAAAAAATTTACAACAAATTTCAAATTGACAGATTGAATTAAGGGAAAAGTATCCCAAGTCCACTACAAATTTTAAATTTATTTGTCTTAAAACATGCATAAAATAAATCGCATAGCATTTTATCATTTTTTGGATCTAATCAAATTTTTTATATTGCGGTTCAAATTTGAATCTAATTCAAATTTGATTCTCTCCTTCTAATATGAAATTCTCATATCAATTCTTAATTTCCAAAACCTTCTTGAGCTTAATCTACTCTTCCCCCTCTCTTTTTACAACCCGCCAGTTGCCCCATCTCCACCCTCATTCTTTTTCTTTTCCTTCTTTTCTAATCGGGCCATAACCCATCTCCATTCTCCAATCTTCAGCCCTCCTCCCTCCTTTTCCCTTTCTCCATTTTTCCACTTCGGGCCGAATCCTTCCCTCCCTCCTTCCGGTCTGACAGGAGCCCAGCTCGTCTCCTCACTTCCCTCTCTCCCTCCCGCGCTCGAGCCATGTCCCCACGCCGTCGTCTTCCTCGCGCGCTCCATCCCTCTCTATCCCCTCACTGCCATTGTCACGCCAAGCTCAGTCGCGCCCATGCCACCCTGTTGCCATGCCTTGCGCGCTAAGCTCGAGCCCCGCACTTTCCCTCCACCATTTCCTTCTTCCTCCCGACCTCCTCTGTTTCCCCCTCTCCAGCCGCTGCCATCGCGGATCTCCCCTCAGGCCGTGCTTCTCCCAGTTTGAGACCCCAGTGAGCATCCCCAGTACTTCTTCCTCCTCCTCCAAGTCTCCTTTTCCGTCCCTTGGGCCAGTACACACGCACGTGTCATGTCGAGACCCTCTTCTCGCCGCCTTTCTCTCTCAGTGCCGGCTGTTGGTGATGCCGCTCCGGCTGAGCAGACCCCCCCACCTGAGGCCTTCACTCAGTCACATAGGTGCCCTGCAATGCACACATCTGGCTCCCGAGCCCTCACCCCCGCGAGCCCATATCTAGCAGCCGCTGCGACCACCTTTGGCATGCCACCACCGCTGCAGCGCTGCTTCGGTGATCCACCATCGATACGGGACCCACCAACATCTTCACCATAGCTTGTAGGCCACCGGCACATAGAGCAAGTCCAGCCTCGCCGTCGTTTCGTCATCACCAACGAGAAAACCTGCGAAGATCCGCCGAGGAACATGCATTGTTCCGGTGCTCATCTCCCACTCCGATGACCACGTGGTAGACATGTCAGCATAATTGCTAACATGGCACACCCTTCGGTCCGATCAGCTCTGTCACATCAGCCCTGGTCCAACACAATCAGTGCACTATGCCAAGTCCATGACCCATGGACCAAGTCCATCAAACAGTAGCCAGCCGGTCAACCAATGACCAAGTCAACATTTACTATTGACTGGATCCATATGTAAGCACTATACATATTTCCAAATTCCAAAATTATTTATAAAATCTGAAGATCATTTTTCCAGAGAATATTCTCCTCTTTTTCTTTTTTTGGAATTAATTCTCTGGCAAAACTTCATAAAGCCGTTTCTCCTCCGTTTAAACTCTGATTTCGACGATTCTTCCTACTAAATTCATCTAAATTCAAGATATACACGCCCATAAAAATTTCACAAATTTTGGAGTTCATTGGAGCTATTTTAATTTATTTCCAAATTAAGTTGATTTTGTCGTAAGTTATAATTAACCTTTTAGTTTATACCATAAATATTGTTAAATATAGAAAAATGTTTAATCATGTTATAGCTATGAATATAATTTTTTAGTATGAGTAAAATAATGTTTTAATTAGTGTAGTTCACAAATAATGCTCGATAATTATATATGAATAATAAATAGCTGTAGATGATAACCTGCATGCGCTAAGGAAGCGTGAAAGAAAAAATAGTTTCCTAAAACTAGGAGTAATCAATGATTGGCACATGAAGAATAACCTATACACATATGCTTGCACATATATGTATATATGTTCACATACATATATACGTAAGTATCACGCATGTATATGTCAATACCAATAATGGTTAGTATACATAACCTTTTGTATGTTTGTATATGTATACACATGTGTGCATATACGACCTGCACACACCCTTGCGTACCCATACACTAAGTCTGTACATGTACGCACTCTGGCATCTAGAAGTACAACGGCACACCTGCACATACATACACGTAGGAAACCCTAGTAGTTACATAGTCGTATATCATAGAAGAGTCCATCTAGAACCGCTATAATTTTCTTCATGTGTTCTTCCTTGATTTGGAGTTCCTTGGATTTTGAATTATTCTTGAGTTCGACTTAGGGTTTCTTCAATTACATGCTTATTAATGTTAAACCACATAGGTTAAAAGTACAAGAAGATGAGCACGAATATGAAGAAGAAGCTGAAGGGTATGACCCGAGCAAACCGGAAGACCCATATCATGAGTAAGGACAAAGATATATCCTCGATACAGCCAAGTCCTAATTTCCTTGATCATATTCAACCCATGTTTTATCACCACAACCCAATCACCCGTTTTAAAACCTTATTATGTGCATGCTCTATTTTAATTATTTCAAATGTTTGAGTAGTTACGACTTAGCTTGATTATACCATACCTTGATATTGATTTATCTTTATTCCATGAAACCTTAGAAGGTCCCAACATCGACTATACTTGATTGTTGGATGATGTTTTGTTTATTAGTATGTTTAGGGCTTAATTACTCTCAGGGTATAAACTTGACTTATCATTTACCTTAATCATGCTTTTACAAAAAAGATATGAAATGTAGTGTGAGTCTTGGTGGTGTGTGTGGGTAAAAAGGTGTGTTAAAGAAAACCAAAAGATTGCTTTGGCGGAGGCTAGTAAGGTACCTCGCAAGGGCGAGAATATCTTGGGAGCAAGTGGGCTTACCAGAGCCACGTATTGCTGGGAGACACTCATCTTAGTCATACAGCGACCAGTTCGTTGTAACATCTCACCTAACCCAAACCATACGACCCCATGTCCTGTTGTAGGCAGGATCTTAGCCTTACACCCCACTAATTGAACCCGATATTCACTCTCAATCTTAATAGCTGAAACTATTTCCTCGCAATCTCTTTACGCTCGAAGAATTAATTTAAATAATATTGAAGTCAAGGGTGAAACTAGAAAGTCCAGAAAATAGTTTTCCTGAGAGAAAGAAGGTCAGAAAATAGTTAAGGTACCAAAACAGACACTTTTTTTTCACTTGAGAAAAAAAAAAACTTCGGGCTGGAGCCCAACCCAAACCAGTGCGATCCAACAATTGACCACGATGAGCCTGAACCAGGCAGGCCCTTGCGCCGGTGCGGTGCAGCCGCCGAGCCCTGCCCCTAGGGCCAGGGGCATTTTCGTCCGACCCAACCAAACCCTCCCATTCGCAGCCACGTATAAATTCACTCCCTAGGGTTTACTGGCTTCGCCTCTGCCCAACCCGCGCCGCCGCCCGTGCTCCCCTCAGGTAACCAAGCAACGCCCCTCCCTCTCAATTTCTCGTTGGGATGTTGGTTTCGCCCTTATTCATCAGTCATTTTATCGCCTGAATCTGGAGCACCCGTTTAGTTGTTCGGAAAATTCTCAATTGCCGTCCTGCGAGGTCGAATTCTCTCTGAACTGGCCATCCTATTCGAACTTGAAGCGCGAGTGATCTAGGAGTCGACGATTTTTCATCCTTGCAGCTCGAAATTGCAGTCTTGTAGTCGGTATTGTGGTTGCAGATCTAATAGTTTCGTGGGTGTTGATTGCTGCAGGTAAGGAAGGAGGAGGCAGGCGAGGATGTCGCACCGGAAGTTCGAGCACCCGAGGCACGGGTCCCTCGGCTTCCTCCCCAGGAAGCGCTGCTCCCGCCACCGCGGAAAGGGTACGTGTTGTATGCCGATGCATTCGGCCGGTGACTGTGTGATTTCTCGTCTCCTGTCCCTTCTGATCCGACGAGTGTGCTTTCGTTGCGCGTGAGAGCTGTCGTGATTCATCATGCGTGTTGGCTGTTTTGCATGCTCTGGCTGTAACATTATAGTTTTATTCGCTGACTGTGTGTTGGGTTCCATTCAGAGTTTGGCTCACTGAGTAATTTGGGATCCTATTGCTATTAGTAGTTTACATTGTAAAATTTTGGAATGGCTAGTTTATAGTTACTGATGTGGTGCTTGATTAAGTTGTTCTTGAATTGCCGTTATAGTTTGTGTGCGCTAAACATTAAAATTGATTAGGAGTTTTTTTTCATGTAGAATGAGAAATGCGGATAATGCTTTTGTTACCAAATTCTAGTTAATTGCCAGTAGTTTGAACAGAGTATAGTTTTAGCGCAATTTATTTGTTTGCTTCTGTTCAACTCAGTGAATGTACATACTAATTGATAGCATATTTAGCTCACTTTGCACATTCTGTGTGTCTGCAGTGAAGTCCTTCCCCAGGGATGACGCCAAGAAGCCCTGCCACCTCACTGCCTTCCTTGGCTACAAGGCTGGAATGACCCACATCGTTCGTGAGGTCGAGAAGCCTGGCTCCAGTAAGTTAAACTCTTTGCACTAATCACATATTTGCATTACTGTGGCATATTCTGTGCATCTTGAGGGACCAATTATTTTTGAGGAATTTGTGGTAGTCATCGATATTGTTTTTTCTGGTAATATAATCAGCAGATTATGATAGTCTCATGAATGCTTAGCTGGTTCCTCTACTGTTCAATTTCAGGTTCATGTAGTTATTCAAAGCAAATTGACCCTTGTAACACTTGCTTGTCAATATGGGTCGTGTGAGAGTTCTGATAGAACCATGTATTGTTGTTATGCAGAGCTCCACAAGAAGGAAACATGCGAGGCTGTGACCATCATTGAGACCCCTCCTCTTGTCATTGTTGGACTTGTGGCATACGTGAAGACTCCTCGTGGCCTTCGCTCCCTCAACTCTGTCTGGGCCCAGCACCTTAGCGAAGAAGTGAGGAGGAGATTCTACAAGAACTGGTGCAAGAGCAAAAAGAAAGCTTTCACCAAGTATGCCCTTAAGTATGACCGTGATGCAGGCAAGAAAGAGATCCAGTTGCAACTTGAGAAGATGAAGAAGTACGCTTCAGTTGTTCGTGTTATCGCCCACACTCAGGTGAGATTTCCATTTACTGTCATCGTAGCCAAGTAATTTGGGATTTTAGGATGTTTTGCTCACACATGTTATGCTATTTCTCAATTTCAGATTAGAAAGATGAAAGGATTGAAGCAGAAGAAGGCCCATCTCATGGAGATCCAGATCAATGGCGGCACTATCGCGGACAAGGTGGACTATGGCTACAAGTTCTTTGAGAAGGAGGTCCCTGTTGACGCTGTCTTTCAAAAAGACGAAATGATTGACATCATTGGTGTCACTAAGGGTAAGGGGTATGAAGGTGTCGTCACCCGTTGGGGTGTCACCCGCCTCCCACGCAAGACCCACAGGGGTCTCCGCAAGGTTGCCTGTATCGGTGCCTGGCATCCTGCTAGGGTGTCCTACACCGTCGCCCGTGCTGGTCAGAACGGATACCACCACCGCACTGAGATGAACAAGAAGGTTTACAAGATCGGCAAGGTGGGACAGGAAAGCCATGACGCCTCCACAGAGTTTGACAGGTAGGATAGGAGATTATAATTGACACGACTGACTGCTTTAGCTATGCTGCCAATCTTGTTCAATGACCCCGCTGTGTATAACATGATGGTTTGGCACTCGCAGGACTGAGAAGGACATCACCCCGATGGGCGGGTTCCCACACTATGGTGTTGTGAAGGGCGACTACCTCATGATCAAGGGCTGCTGCGTCGGCCCCAAGAAGAGGGTGGTCACCCTCCGCCAGTCCCTGTTGAAGCAGACCTCGCGGTTGGCGCTCGAGGAGATCAAGCTCAAGTTTGTCGACACCTCGTCCAAGTTTGGGCACGGACGCTTCCAGACCACCGATGAGAAGCAGAGGTTCTTCGGCAAGCTCAAGGCCTGAGCTTCGAAGCAAAATGTCTTACCTGATAGTGTTCAGTTCATTTTTCTTACGTTTTGTGGGAGATTCGAGGACCGTGTTTGTGTCAAATTTGAGCTGCTACCCTTGCCGACGATTTAAATGCTGAGAATTAAGAATTTTGAACTTGATAGTATGTTTATTTGCTCCTTCAGTGTCATTTAATCTTTTCTCTGTTTGATCGATTCCTGAGATGTTGCCGAGCCATGCCTCTCCTCTTCCCTGCCGCGCCGCCGGATGCCAGCTGCTACCGCACTGCCTCGCCGTGCGCGGGTCGCCATGGCATCGTCCTCGGGTCTGAAGGCGTGGAAGTGGGCGATACGGAAGCTTGTGTGGGACACCTTGGAGGCGGAGGGCGTCGTGTGGGACCCCGGCCCGTCCACCACCGCATCCCCAACTTCGATAGCGCCGGCCGTAGTTGTCGTGGAATCGGTGAGTTCGCTCGCCCTCCCACCTGTGCTAAGCGTAGCACCCTCAGGGTTTGAAAACGCGAACTAGCACCGAAATGCGACACCGTCGAATTCTCGATATTCGCTGAATGCGAGAAAATCGAGCGAAAATGCGAAGAATTTGAACGAATTCGTGTGGTCAAACGAGTCGAAATCCGATCGAATTGGGATATCGATATTCGATCGGTTTATTCGCATTTAGAAAATATCAAATACTGATCGAATTCTTCAAAAACCAAACACATTATTCGCATTTCTCGAATTTTAGTGAAGTACAACAAAAAATAAAAATATATATGAAAAAATAAGGAAAAAATCAGCTAAAATAAGGAAAAATCAGGGGGAAAAAATTTGGTATGACATTTGCTATATTTTAGATATTGATAAGCAGAAAAATAGATATTAATAGTAATATCACCATCATCTACTTATTATCTCATCAAATATATCCATAGATTAGATTAGTGGCACTGTAGATTAGCGAATATGTTGAATTACACATACATTACCATAAAACATAATCACATTGCACACAATCTCACTTTATACTAGCATATTGC
This sequence comes from Phragmites australis, assembly GCF_958298935.1. Lineage (NCBI taxonomy): Eukaryota > Viridiplantae > Streptophyta > Magnoliopsida > Poales > Poaceae > Phragmites > Phragmites australis. Next base: position 3,270,426 of record NC_084943.1, read on the forward strand.
CAATCTGCTATACACACTAACCAAAAGTGATGATCTGTAGTTTTTATTGTATCCACGCCATGTGCAACCTACGAGATGAAAAAAAATTAGTCCAATATTCTGTTATGTATAGAAAATTAGAAATTGATTCCATAAGGTAAGCATCACCTTCAGTGCCACCAGCTTCTACCGTCGTGAAATTGGCTTGCCATTGTTGGACCCCTCCTTTGGGATCACCTCGTGTAGCTCATACCAGTCCCTGGATCAGCAGCTGGTACGCACGAATTCCAACAGAAATAGACATCACAGACATACATCGATTAAATACGATAATAGGATACAACACAGAGTTCATTACAACAGAGGCCCGTAGGCATAAATTAACAAATCCTCACAGCACAACGGAAACACGCAAAAGCGACCCATGCCCCACAGGCAGCTTGAGTGCAGACGAAACCAACTTCTCTAATTTTCATCTTCTCTTTCGACGAAGTCGGCCTCTGGATCATCTGGATCCATAATTAGCAAGTGTGAGTACATAAGGTACTCAGCAAGTCCTACCTCAAGGGGGAATATTAGATGTTTATGTGTAGATCAAGGATAAAGCTGTAGAGTCTTTTAGGTTTTGCGGAAAGCTAGTTTTGTTGATGCAAGGTTCATTTTGCAAAGACTACCTTTAATAAAACACTTCTGAAGAGAACACATGAGTTGAGCTTATGGGGGTTGACGGCCCTGGGGGAGATACTTCCATCCCGCCAGTTCCCATAAGTCTTTTGCCAGCGGACACACAGTCCAGGAGGCTTAGGGCACAAAGCCAAAACCCTTCTTTTCGAAAATACGGGCACACAACCCACTCACACACCAAGGAGATACTCACGTCGAAAAGCTAATCATTATGACCAAACCATAGCATGTCCTTGACCGAGGACACGGCTATCCGGATAGGTTTAACACTCTGCAGAGGTTGTACACTTTACCCACAAGATATGCACAGGCTCCCACCTTAGCAAATGGTGGAGCTGCCATAACGAGACCCAACGACCTCACAACGAAGTCACAATATCCACCCATGGGGCACTAAGATACCAGAGGCCTTAGAAGATCCACGGGAAGGACCACTTAGCAATCCCAAGGCTTTGACATAGCCTTAACAATATCACCAGCCGGACCTTGGGCTATGTACCACCCAAGTCTTCTCCTGGTCCCCATTGCCACTACCGGCCTCCGGGTGGGTACCGCACTAAGTCAGAGGGGTTATGTCAAGTCCTACCCATTCAGGCCATGTGGTTGTACGAGTGGATACTAGGTGAGATATCACAGCGAACCGGTTTTTATACGACCGAGGTAAGAGTCTCCCAGCAAGAACACCACAAAGACGAACCTTGCTCCAAGGTAGTTCCCACCTTTGTGGGGTACCTTACTCACCCTCGTCAACACTACTCTAGAGTTTTCCCAAGAACACAAGTTTTACACGCACACGCACCAAGCACACATTACTTCACATTTTTGAAAAGCAAGATTAACATATGTAAATAATCTAGTTCTTTCTTTTGAGCAAAGCAATCCTAAGCATGCTAGTAAACAAACATTCATTCAGACAATCATTATAGTTGATGTTGGGAACCTTCTAGGGTTTCAACGGAATAAAGGTAACAATGATAAGGCATGGGATAAGCAAGCTAGGTCATAACTATTTTAGCATTTCTCTAAAATCACAACTATTAATTTAATCATGCATACTCCTATTGTTTGAAACAACGACTCTACGGGTCGTATTTGAAAACATAGGATCAATATGATCAACGTTTAGGACTTGCCTTTGTTGAAGTCCTCGTCTGCTCCTTCTTCAAACTCCGGGTCCTCGGGGTCTTCCTCGAATGCTCCTTCCTCTAATAATTGCAACAACGATAGAGGTACACACGATCAATCAAACAATTAAAATAATAACTAAATAATTTACAAAAATTATGAAATCGACATGATTGGGTAGATCTCGAATTTAGATGAATATCGGTGGAAGAATCGTTGAAAACGGAGGAGAAACGGGCTTTAGAAGTTTTGCCGGGGGAGAAATTCAAAAAAAAGGAAAAGGAGAGAATATTCCTGGAATATTCTGTTGAGTCGGCTCGAGTTGGGCTCAGCTCGCGGCTCTCAGCTCGGCTCAGTGGCTCAGGGCTCAGCGGCTCGGCTCGGTTTGTCGGCTCGGCTCGGCTCTGTTTTGGGTTCGGCTGCAACGGCTCGGGCTCAGCTTTGGGGGCCACTTGTCAGCTGCGGAGAGAGAGAGGGATATAAAAGAGAGAGAGGAGAGGAGGGCCGCCCGGCTCGGCTGCGGAGAGGACGAGGGGGCGAGAGAGAGGGAGGGGTGACGGGCGGCGGCGGCGGCGGTCCTCACCGACCGGATCCGGCTGGTGGGCTGCCGGGGCAGCGGTCGACGATAGGGAGGCGGCGGCCGGTAGGGGGGAGGGCGGCAGCCCGGCGACCGGAGGCCAAGGTACGCCCGAGGGGAGGGAAAGGAGAGAGGGAGGGTCGGGGGGGGGGGGGGGGCTCACCGGCGGCGGTGGTGCTCGGAGGGAGAGAGAGTGGATGTGAGGAGGGGATGGGAAGTCCTGCACTGTTCACCTCTTTTTATAAGGCCGGTGATAGGGCAGGCGCGCGGGGCGAGGCAGCTTGGAGCACGAGGCAGCGACACGGGGCGTGAGGCGGCGTGGGGCGCGAGGTCTGTCGGCGCGGCGCGCGGCGATGGGACTACGCGGCGCGGCGCTGGCAGGTGGGTCACGGGGAGGGGACGGGAGAGACAGAAGAGAGAGGAAGAAGAGAGAGAAAGAGGGAGAAAGGGGAAAAATTTAGGGATTTGACAACCATATTGTACTCATCGGTGGACATGATCATTATTCGTCGTGTAGATAGCAACTCAGCCTTAAACTCTGTCCAACTTTGCTCCGTCCATGCATAAATGGTTGACCATTGTGTTTGCAATATGGCATAAAAATTAGGATCTTGCCACTTATAGACCCACTGAATAGGAGGTTGTAACTGAGCATCGGTGACATGATAGTGATACTGATATGATCTAGAGCTATTCTTCATACTATAGTTGCTGGAAGAGCTCACACTATCTTGTGGTACATCATGGCCACCCTACGCCCACTGTGTATCCGCCCCTGGTATGACTTGTCTTTGTGAGGATGGGGTACCGTAGTTATGGTCCTGTGTGACATGCGTAAACCGACTCTCATTAGTGAATTGGAAGGGAACAATGACAGAGGATAGGCGTGGAAGAGCACTGCCTCCCTGACCGTCATCGTCATCACTATGTGTCTTTGAGTTGCTGTCATTAGACTCTTGGTAAGTTGGGCTCTGTGAGCCACTATGCGTGCTCGAATCACTTTGCACTTATTTTTTTTTGCCTTTATGCTTAATCTTCTTGCTCTTCTTTTGATGCGCACTTTGCTTCTTCCTCTTTTGGACCATGCCAAACCAATAGTTACATTTGCATTCTTTCCCTTTTTAGTCCATGTCCCAGTGTCAATTCTCTATTGCACGAGGCTTTTTGTTGTTGCAACATTGTAATCCCTTACACTCAATGTCTCCCTCGTTGAAGATGACCTCCTAAACATTTTATTCAACACATTGGTAGGATCACCCCCTCCTCTACTAGTCCCATTGCCACCACCGTGCTGGTAGAAGTCCCTTGCCCGGCTCCTGAACTCTGCGTCCTCTCTAGATTGGGCCATGACATATGTTCCTCTTCTGTCTCCTTACAATAGCTTGTCAAATCTATGTGGGCCACCTCCCTCCGAAGCCTTGTCTCAGACCTTTTCTTCTTCTTCTCTATCGTCCTATCAAGCTCACATCTGAAGTAATCACGTACATCAGAAGGCACCCGGTCACAATGTATAACATTAGTACCACGCCCTTCCAAATGCTGTTTCAACCTCATGGCACCACCACTTTTTCCTTTCCTTATGACAATACTTGCACTTAAATCCTGGGTACAAGTTCTCGCCATGCTCCCACACCACGCCTTTGTCCGCCATCGATTACTACAAAACAAAATAAAATATTTAGATGTCAAACTTTTGCATCTCTAACGTATGAGATTGGTAATGTTCCAAATGATGATGAGAGGGCTCTTTCCATCTCTCCCAATAAATTATTTTATTTCTCGGTTACTCATATGTAATAGTTACTATGACCACTTTAGCCAAGCAACCACACTAGAAATTGAACAACTAAACAGCTTATAGATGCCAAACTCAATATTCGAACGATTACCTCGATATTTGATCGCTTTCTTGTAAAAACCGAACGCTCAGCTTCGATATTCAATGCTCACCCAAACCCGACAGCGCCTGCTCGACCAACCTCGATATTCGACCAATTTCTTTGAAAAATCAAAATGCACCGTCAATATTCGAAGCTCATTGAACTCGGCGGCATCCACTCATCCGACCTTGATATTCGATTCAATTCGGTCGAATATCGACTCGTCCGCTTGGTTTTCGATGTCTCTGGCGCGATTTCCTCATCGTCGGTGGCGGATCCGCTAGTGCTCTCCTCTGCGCCGTTCGGAGAGGAGAGGAAAGTGCTCCAGTGCCACTGTGCTTCACGAGGAGGACGAGAAATGGCTGCCTTATGCACTCAAGAAAGGTGAGCCAAAATGGGCCACTAGGCCAAACCAATTTGGGCCTTTTTCTTTTCTTATTTTCTAATTTTCAAACTTCCCATCCACAATATTTGATGCAAATGTTTTTTTTAAAAAAAATCACAGAATGTCTTATAATTGTCATTAGTGTTTTTAGGATTTTTTATTTTTTATTCAGATTTGAAAATTTTGAATTCAAATCTTGAATTTCGATCGGTTTCTGAATGTGGTTCAGCTCGCATCGGTCAAATATCACGCATTTCGCTCGATATGCAACGTATTTTCGAACCCTGAGCACCCCCTTTTGGTCCCATCTTTGTTCTAGATTTTGGTAGCGACCCGTGCAAGTCACGTGCATTCTTTGCCTTTTGTTTCCTGTAGCAAAGTTTCCACGAAAGCAAAAACAGACCTTCCCTGTGATGTGAAATTATACCAATTGCAGATTTAAAATTGGGTCTGTCTAGTTATCTATCAATAGATTTTAGAGGTAAAATCTATCAAATTTTCATCCATCGAATCTTCATTGGACGTCCCAGATCAACTACAACTTCATATAAAAATCTAGCTCTAACCTCCCTCACTTCTGCCCCCACCGCCTTGCGCGCCTCTGCCGCTCTGCCCCTGCCCGCACGCCGCCTCGCTGGCATCATCCCCGGCGCCAGCGTGGCCCGCTCACCTGCGCCGCCCCTCTCTCTATCGCTCCTCCGCAGGATCCGAGCACTGCACCTCCCACGTGCTGCACCTGCCCCTCCCTTCTCTGGCGCCGGTGCAACCCACCCTCCTCCACCGCCCCTCCCTCCTTCGCTGCTCCTCTCTTCCCAGTGCCCTCCTCTCCGCACTCCCCCGCCGCCACTGCCTCCTCGACCAGCTCCGACGATGCCACCACCGCTCTCGACAGCTCCCTCACTGACCACTTCAAAGAACTACACCCCTGCCACCAACCCCACCCAACCAGCGGTCCTCCACCACCGCGGCAGGCGCACGCCGCGGTACCATTGGCTATCAGTTTTATCCTTGTTTCTCTTAAATAAGTACCTGTCAGTACTGTCTACCTTTCCAGCAGGTAGCCAACCAGCCAGGTTATTTTAAGTTGTAGTTGCTCCTTTTGGGTATAAGATTATATGTTGAAGTGAGTTCTGAATCTAGATCCAAAGGAGCATGATACATGAGGTTGATTCTTGTCCACTGCCGCAGAGGGTGCATATGTCAATATGGCATTCTGTATCCTGCTTAACATCTGTAAGTTACTGGCTGTTGATCTCTAGGTAACTTGTGGAGCACTGCAAGACAAACTATACTGGTTGCATTAGGGCTCCAAGCTTCCAAGCTTTCCATACAGTTTGCAGCTTTTGATTTGATGCTCTTTCTAAATTACTACTCTGTACAAACTTATGTTTGGCATGTACTCAATCAGGCAGTGACAAAGCCATTGCGATCATGCTTATTAAACTTCCTGTATGGGCTTGGCATTTGCAAATGAATTGTCTTTTTCCCCATTGTTTATAAATGGTGTTATTTGTGTCATCTAGGTGATAAAAAGCTGTTGACTCCACAACCTTGGCTAAGGACGGGATTTTTCTCAGTTCTGGACTCCCAAATGATCCCTCTGGATGCATTCCTGAAGCATGCACTTCTGTTGGTGCAGCCAAGTATGGGAGACCAATTGGTCTAGATGAAAGGATTAAGGTGGATTTGATTGTGATTGGGCCGGTTGCAGTTGATCCAAATTCAGGAGCACGTCTAGGGAGGGGTGAGGTAAATATTCTCTTCTCGTATATGCATTTGAAGTCGAATTGATATTGTTGTTCATTTCTACATTTCGACAGTAATAACTAATAGAATAGGCAATAAGCTTTCAACTGCTGTTTCCCCTTCCTTTAGCAGAAAATAAACTAGATTGAACTGGTGGCCGTTTGTCCAATGTCAACAGTGCCTTAAAATGACAAACTATGCTTTGTCTCCCAAAATTAAATCCTTCCTGTTTCTCATCCAGAACTTTATCTATGATGTATGATCATCAACTACAGGGATTTGCTGAGCTGGAATATGGGATGCTTCGTTATATGGGAGCTATCGATGATTCAACCATGATAGTAACCACTGGTGGGTTTTTTTATTGATTTAGCTGGTAACCTTTTTTTTACTTGGATATGTTTTGTTTGGTAATGTATTGTGATTTTATATAAGACCCAATATTATTTTTCTTGGGAAGGAGTGCGTGAGTGACAACTATTCCATTTATGGTTTTTCTCAACATATGTTGGCTGTAGCTAAGCTCACCGATCTTTCTGATGCTGTGATGCATTAGCCTGTGGTTAACTGGATACAGTTTTGATTCTAAAAATGCTTGAAATATAATGTCCTCTTATGCAGATTATTAGTAATCACTAAGTAACAGTTTCCAATTATGCCTTTTCTTTTCTCCCGTTAGAACCCAAAGATACTCCTGTTACTTGTCATTCAGTGACCGAATTTCATCTATGCATGCAGATTTATCTTTTCTTCCTGAACTGGAAAATTATATGCTTATGCCCCTTTTTTTCTTTGACTGGAATCAGAATTGATTGCTTCTTGCTCATTTAGTCCTCGACTAATCACTGACATAAACTGTCAACTGTGTCTATGTTTACAGTTCACGACAAGCAATTAGTGGATGACATTCCAGTTGAGAAGCTGCTAGTTCATGCAGGCCTTTGAGAAGCTGCCACCTACAGCTCAGCGAAGGCGGCGGCAACAACGATAATTATGTATGCTTGTCTTAACTTATTTTATTGAATACAAGTAATACATACCTTTGGGGAAATTGAGATATGCTCAGCTTTGCATGGTTCAAACGTTCAGACGTTCGGTCCATAAGCACATTATCCTGTCACTGAAATGTCAAAAGCACTGTCTCATATCCACTGACAGAATTTTGATTGCTTTCATTGTAAGCAGGGTAAATCAATTATCGAAAAAACGGTCAGAATATTGAAAATGATTATGTGCAATCACCCTAGATCGGCATTATTTTGTTACAGCTGGGTACCACTGTAGTAATAGCAACTAATCCAGTACTAAAAGAACTTTGTTCTTTGTTGGTGTAGTCCTTCCTAACTCATAGCTGCAGGCCAGTAGGATCTACCAAAAACTTGTTAATCTCCAAACGATCTCTTCTTCCAATTGCTTTTTGAAAGATTCAGTTAGCTGCATAAGGCTACTAAATTTTTGCCTGTCATAGTCAAATTAAGTTAGCAGCGGTGTAATTTTGGTTCCGGATCCGTAAGGCCAGTCTCTATACAGTGAAGATTTGAAATCCCAGATTAATTTATCCAAGGTTCGAACCAGATCGGGGCTTGATTTCTGATAACTGACCACAGCTGCTCGCTGTCTTTTTAGTTCTGCATATGCAGGTGCACATACATCTACGTGCAGGTGCCTTATGTCAAAAAAAGAGAGACCTGTTTATGTAAAACTGCATGCTCTTAACAGCCTTTTATGTTTTGCCTCAAAACTATATTTAGAGATCAACAGCCTGTTCTTTTGAGAGGAAATTAAGGTATCCGCATATCAATTCTCAAGAGTAATACATGCAAACGAATGAACTATCACTTTCTTGACCTGCATTTGTATCTTTTGTGGGTGCCATGACTTTGCTGCAGAGAAGGTGCTGATTGGTAAGTGGTAGGAGCAGACAGCGCCTAACAGTTTTCATGAGGAAGCAACATGCCGAACCACTCCAATTCCGTGTTCAAATATACTTTGTCCCAATTTCAGGTTCTTCAGCATGAGGACAACATTCTTCAGCATCAGGACAGAATTCTTTGGAACCTAATGTGCTCCAGCCACACCGCCTTGGAAGTGCTTAGAAAATGTTGCTCATGCAAAAAGGGCAGGGCGTCTAGCATATATCTTGGCTTGCCATTCTAATTTGCAAGAGAGACTTATTCATGATCGTGTAGTTAAAACTGTTCATTATTTATAAACAAACAGAAGCAAATTATCACAGAAACCATGTAAATAATTATTCATGCCAGTGATTTCAGTCTTCTATATGTCTGGTTGGAATGAAATCCCAGTCCGTGTCACCTTGCTAAGCTGATTTTCTTTTTCTGCTGACGTGTGCAGGTATGTACACGCTGGAACGGTCAAAGCTACTCGTCTACTCGAATGTGCAACTGGCAATTTGTAACTGCATGTTAGCAGTACGGAGTTGCTGTCAACTTTCAACGTCTGATTTTGAATTTCTGATCACTTTTTGGAGTTTGAGAATGAAGAAATAGTGCGTGGTCTGCATAAAATATGAACTCGTCACCTATTAGATATCGTCGTGGTCAAATGCAGGTATATATACGAAACACATGCTGAAAGGTGCATTTCTCGTGCTATTACGTAAGAGCTTATCTAAGCATGCATGTTGATTGTTCACGGATGAAACGTAAGGCATCATCAACAACAGACCGGCCAAGTCAATCGTCACGTGCGGGGTAGATTCATGCAACAAATTTATACTAATATACGTACAACTTGATTGAAAAAAAAAGCCAGACGTACAATATCATAACTTCCGATGATTTTAGACCATTAGATAAGAGAGGAAAGGACTAGATTTATCGCTCCAATATATGTGATATATTTTATTAGATAATAAAATAATAGGGGATTGAAAGAATTTAGTAAGAGAACAAGGTAAAAGAATAAAACTTTATGTTACTCAAATTTATATTTCATAAAAGCATTTCTACATATTTAGATACGGATACGGATATTATCTATATCAATTTATAGAAAAATATATTCGGACATATCCATATTTATATTTGGTAAACGAGTTCGGATATATCCATATTCGTATCCGTCTGTCAATCGAATATAGATTTTTTTACCACATTTACATTTAACCAAATACAAAAATCGATAATACATATCCATATTTTACAAAAATCTGCTATCCATTTTACACACCTAATAATAAGTGTCTACTCTAATTGATCACCAGGCATTGTTCACATCAGTTTGAACCGGTTGACCGCGACCATGTGGCGTTAACAGCGGCTGACCAAACCTTACCACGTAAGCATCTGCCCCCGACCAGCCCTTGAACGCAGGGCAACCTGTCAGTGACAGTGAGGGCTCCTCCGTTGACGTCGGTCAGCCTGATTGGTCCCATCTCCACGACAGGTACGAGCCATAGTAGTTCGCCCACGCCGCTTGAGATGCCGAAGCCGTCAGGTGGCCGCCTACCCCGCCGCCTGCTTCGGAGCTGCTCTCCGGCGGCAAGAGGTTGCTCATGGTCTCACCCTCTCCTCCGAAGTTGTACGCTGCAGGAGAAGGCAACGCCCTTGGTCATGGCATCCCTGACGAGCCACCGGTATCGTCGACGTTCTTCAAGAACCTTGCATACTCCGAGTAGGACTCCCCGCCAGGGAGCGCCTGCGACTCCGGCAGCGCCTCCGACTCCGGCAGCGCCTCCGACCGTGACGGTGGCGGCGGCGGGGATGGGAGGATGGCGGACTCGGGGAAGTTGAGCTTGGCGCGACTGCTGTCTCCTACCCCGCCGCCTACTTCGGAGCTGCTCTCCCACGGCAAGAGGTTGCTCATGGCCTCACCCTCTCCTCTGAAGTTGTACGCTGCAGGAGAAGGCGACGCCCTTGGCTGTGGCGTCCCTGACGAGCCACCGGTATCGCCGACGATCTTCAAGAACCTTGCATACTCCGAGTAGGACTCCCCGCCGGGGAGCGCCTCCGACCGCGACGGTGGCGGCGGCGGGGATGGGAGGATGGCAGACTCGAGGAAGTTGAGCTTGGCGCGACTGCTGTCTCCTACCCCGCCGCCTGCTTCGGAGCTGCTCTCCCACGGCAAGAGGTTGCTCATGGCCTCACCCTCTCCTCTGAAGTTGTACGCTGCAGGAGAATGCGACGCCCTTGGCCGTGACGTCCCTGACGAGCCACCGGTATCAACAATGTTCTTCAAGAACCTTGCATACTCCGAGTAGGACTTCCCGCCGAGGAGCGTCTGCGACTCCAACAGCGCCCCCGACCGTGACGGTGGCGTCGGCGGGGATGGGAGGATGGCGAACTCGGGAAAGTTGAGCTTGGCACGGCTACCACGGAAGCGGAGCGCGGCGCTGTCGTATGCCCGCGCGGCGGCCTCGGCGGTGTCAAAGGTGCCGAGCCAAACACGCGCCGCCTTGTGCGGGTCCCGGATCTCCGCCGCCCACTTCCCCCACGGCCGCTGCCGCACGCCACGGTACCGCTTGCGCGGCGCGCCGCTGCTGCTCTCCCCGGCGCCGGAGCCGGCTGATGATGGCGAGGGGAGCTCCTCGTTAGCTGCGGCAGGATGCTGCGACGAGGATGACGCCCCTGTCGCCGCCGCGGGCCAGTACTGCTCCGGCGGCTGCGTTGCAACGTCCACTGTGCACCGCAGAAACAGAGGAGCATGCTCAGAAGAAGAGCATCTTAATCGGCAGCAAGCTTTTAAGGAGATGCAGTATCGTATATCGTTCCAATATTTAAGCAGTAGGCATTACTACTAACCGAGAGTAAAATATTGCAGCACAAGTAAGGATGATGATTAGCTAGCTCTGATAAATAAATTATCTTGTGCGATCTCGGCTCCTCTGTTTTGTTTCTTCTTGCTCTGTTTTTCCTTCTCTTCGAGCAGAAACTGAACGGGAGTTCAAAGCAAGTTCGCTCTCGCATCATTACACGGAGCACCTATGTTTCACAAGGAAATTTTTCGCACACAAAGTTTATGAGGATAATTTATTTGTGATAAGATTTGTATCGAAGAAATAGGTAAAAAATTATGAAGTGGACGAAGAGAATCCATGATAAATACCCGATGAGAGGAATGAACGGTTGAGATAATTTGTTGGTGCATAAGTGCATATGGTTTTGTATTTTCCCTTAAATTTCAATGAGTAGGCCTTTGCAATGCACTAATAACAGCATTTTAAATTTTATTGCTCCTTTCCTTTAAATTTTAGGAGATGAAGCGTGCCGAAATTTTTAAGAGATGTAGAGAGAGAAGAGTTTGAAAGGAAATTAGAGACAAGGAAACGTGCTGAGTTGGTTGCGTGTGGATGCACACGGAGGCGTAATCATGCATCCATGTTGCACGAACGCGTGTAAGCTCCACGTAGAATAATACTCTATTTGATCATAAATATTTTAAAACTTTAATCATGATCTAATCAAATTTTTAAAATTTTGATCATCAATATTTTTCAATACATAAAAATTATACGCATAGATTTATCTTAAAAATATTTTTATAATATTATATAGTTATTAGATATTTTATATATATTCTAATAGAAAAATAGTATTCAAAATTACATATAAAAAATAATGAAAAATAAAAAAATATCATATCGTATATTTTTTTATCGTACGAAGTACTACTCGAGAACAATCTTAAACCAAAAAAAGTTCAAGAACCAAACCAACATTCTCATTAAAAAAAAAAAAATTCTAGCCAGCGACATATAGTATAGTCAGTGATAGACTAAGAATTAAAGTGATCGGATGTCTTAGACTAGTTTGTCAAGGATTTAGATGTCCCAATTATTAAACTAAGAAATGTTACATGAACTATTACATATAATAAATCATAAAAAAAAAAATTTAACCATGCCTAATATAGTTTGTCGTCTCCTTACTCATTCAAAAAGAAAAAGGGAAAAAAATCACGATTAACGGAGCGTGCGTGCGTGCGTGTTCTCACCGTCCGGCCCGAAGGCAGAGGGCGGCGCGGCGTCGAGCTCCAGCTCGTACGGCCACCACGCCTCATCCTCGGCGGGCCTCTTCGCCGGCGGCGTGGAGCCGGCGACCACGCTAGCCAGCGCCGAAACCATCTCCGACATCTCCTGCGCCTGCCCGCTCCGCGACAGCGCCGGCGAAGACAATGTCGTCACGGACTCCGGCGGCGCGGAGCCGGCGACCACCCTCGCCAGCGCCGAAACCATCGCCGACATCTCCTGCGCCTCCCTGCTCCGCGACAGCGACGGCGAAGACAATGTCGTCATGGACTCCGGCGGCTGCTGGTCTGCTCCTCCGTCGTCGGCGGCGGCGAGGCGCCGCCCGTGCTGCTCCCCTGGGTCCGCCACCGCGGTGTGGCACATGAACAGCACCGCACACCGGAGACCGGCCCAGGTCGAGGACTCGAGATGGGTCGCTAGCTACTGTGACAGGGGCGATGTTTTCACAGATGGTTCCATTCCTTGGCGAGCAACATGTGTGCATATATAGGACCTGCAGATGTGATACATGGATGATAAAGGAGCCGACTATAATTTATTAATTGGTACCGCAATTTGCCATTTATTAACTTGTAATAAAGATAAATTAGAAAATTATAGCATATATAGAGTAATATGTTTTGGAAGTGTTTTTAACAGCAGTCTAAACAGTATACAAGGATTAAAATTTGCCAAATATTTGGTGAAATTTCGCGAATTTCAGAGAGGAACGAAATGTCTAATTCCAAAATTTTCTTTTACTAACACGTAGGATCCACAGAGCAGAGGATAAAAAAATAACTGAAATTTCGGTGAATTTTCACAAAATTCGGTCTTTTCGTTGGTGAAAAAAAAATTTGTAAAATGAAATTAAAATCCTGTATACTGTACATTAACCGTATGATCAGTCTAAACAGCTTTAACCACGCGCATACTTATGTCAATGTACATCTGTAAACAGATGAAGTAACAGATATATCATTATATATCAACTTATCAAGCAAGGATAAGTATCCGTCGACATGCATGGCACTTGTGCCGTTACTGGGACAGTGATCCATGTGTGTTTATCCAGGATGCAATGCATGCATCCATGCCTAGTTTCATCTAAGGCAGTAAGGAATCTGCATTTGCAAACTCTGTTCCTACTTGTACTTTCCTTCAATTTTCTGTAGACTACTTGTTATACGTTAAAAAAAAAGAATTTGTTTGCCTGCTACCTTGGCCTAGAATTTACTACTTCATGGAAAAACAACTGAATTGGTAAAATAGAATAATCAAACAGATGAAGTCTTGGGAAATATATATTCACGAGCTTAATTTTTCATGCCGTGAACAAAGAAGAAGGAATTCCTTTTTGTTCCATCAAACAAAATTTTATTTCTTTCTCTATTTCCACTACTCAAAGAGAAGAAGGAATTTGAAGGGCAATTGGCTTTGACCAGATGAGGTTAGGTTTCACATCCGTTTTTCCATGAACTTCTTTTTTGAGGTCTTTTGACCCTGAACTTGTGAATGCAAATGCGACGCGTTATCTTGTCTGTCTTACGTGTCCTTTCAGCCGGTGGAACGGAACGGGTGAATGGATTTTAACTTAGGGTTGGCTTCATTCCGTGATTCCAGTACAATTACGATGATGCCAACGATTAATTATGTGCTAACAACTACCCCTAAGACGGCTAATTAAATCTAGCTACTACCCTTGTTCTTTTTTACTTATCGATTAGCATATTAACACGGTCTCTCATGCATGCCTTTGACTACTGCCTTTTCTTAGCGTTTGTCTTTAAAATTTATCAAAAACATAACTATTTGAAAGTACTTTTCATGATAAATCTATTAGTATCATTTTTATATGATAAATTTTCTTATTATGTATATTAATGGTCAAATTTTATAAAGTTTAGCTACACGTATCCCTAAACTACATCTATTTGAGTATACATAACCATTCGAAGTATTTTTTACAACAAATCTACTAATACCATTTTTATGTTATAAATCTTCTTATTTTTATGTATATTAGTGATCCAAATTTATAAAATTTGACTACATGTATCTTTAAACGTATTTGAGAGCCGATGTAGTACTTCATTTTTCTTTTTAAATTAAGGTCTATTTGAGAACGGATGTAGTAATTTATTTTTCTTCTTAAATCGAGCTAAGTACTAGGCTAGCTTCAGTACGTAGAAATGCTCACTCTTGACAGTTACATGTTTACATGCATGGTCTTCAAAAATACGATTGTATAACTGCTAATTTCTTTTTGGTACCTTATAAAACATGGTACTATTCTGGTAGACAATATCATGAAAATTTTCTTTCTAAAAAAATCATGAAAAATTTATTGAGCACGTAAAACTCACATCACTTTAGAGGTCAGACTTCGTATCTTACACTTTTATCTACGTGGCATGAGTTGCTTTTTCTAGTTATGTGGTTGGGTGTTTGGTTGGGTGTTTGGTTGGAGACAAACCGTATAGAGATGTTCGCTGGATTTCCCATTTGTTAGTTTTTTTGAAAGTGATATTTTCCATCAAAATGAAAGTGATATTGATGAAATCGAACATATGTGTTTATGATGTATCCAAAACTACCTAAGCCCCAGAAATATCTCTGGTTATATAGTACTGACAAACTCTGGTCTCAAGGACATGTAATTCAGAGAGCTTGCTTGATCGCTTACCTAGAGTCGACGCGACCACAATGATATCTTCATAATGCACTAGGAAATACGTACTCACAATAGTGAGACACGTGTTGCAACATGCATAGCGCTAGTGATCTTTTTCTTTTCTTGAGACCAGACGCGTGTTATCTTTTATAGTGGGTGTCAAGCTGTATACCTACATTTCCCTAACTTTTAGGAAAACTTCTAAGCTTAGCTAGTTAACCTTTTTACTCCTGTTAAGCTGGGGCTATATGTTTTGACACCTGCTCTAAGATAAATAATTAAATCAAGCTAAGCAGTGCTAGACCCGGTATCTTTTTGACAGTTGTATGGTATCCGAAAACAAACACTGTTATATAATAGTACATCACGGTCGACTCCAAAACTCCTGCACTATCGGTTTTGGAGCCGACAATGGGTAACAGGACTATCACTGCTGGCTCCGTGGATCGACAGTGAAAGTGGTTATCACTCTCGGCTGAATGATTCGGCCGGCAGTGATTCCTTGGTATCACTGCCGGTTAGTGGTTTCAGCCGGCAGTGTTGTACCCCCCTTCTACTCCGGCCCTGTCATCTCTCTCTGTCCTCCCTTTCTCTTCTCGATCTCTATCCCACTCAATACATACATACAATAAAACATATGTAATATAAATCAATAATAAAGGTACATTCATTAATACATAGTAATTCATGTCACATATAATATTGTAAACGAGTATGTTACGATCACATTTAACAAAAATATCACATCTTACATAACAAAATAGATATAAACGTACTGACAATTAACACATTGATCTTACAAGTAACATCGTCTTACATAGCAAAATAATGATGATTACAACCAGAACTAGGATTATGACATCTTTACACGTGAAATCGCATTTCTTCTTATTTTTGAAGTTAGCCAATTTTAGCTCGGTTTGGATAACTTGACTGTTGTACGTTGCAATAGCTTCATGTTTGGACTTGTATCCTTTGTAACATGCTCTTTTGAATCCATTAATTTATGCGTGGCATTCCTCTCAACTGGAGAACACTTAACTTTGCCTACCACGATGAACAACATATCATGTCATAGCAGTCCTAAATTTCAGAGAATATGCAAAAATGATATACTACAAACCACACTAACACCAAAGAATGTTCTTGCAAAAAAACTATTAGGCACAGTGGCTCTAGCAAATTGTCTTATTAGGACTTCGGTACTGATTACCTATTTAGAGAGAAAACATTCTTCTCAAGTCAGCATTTATGTACCAGTCCTACTAGTTTAGAGAGTAGCTTGTCTCAAGACGAGCTGGACGCCCTATCCGTCTTGAGAGAAGCTGTTCTCTGAACTAGTAGGATTGACACATAAATGCTGACTTAAAAAGAATGCTTCCTCTCCAAATAGGTAATCAGTTCTGAAATCCTAGAAGTAATAAAGAAATACAGCCTCGAGTCATATCATCATCGCCATTATTTTATTGTATTTCAAAAGAAGAAAAGCAAAAAGCAAAAACAAAAAACTGTCACCAGCATCATATGCAACCACCATCCAACAAAGAGTCTAGTATTTGATTGATCCGCATCAAATTATGGAGATAATTATATATGACTGCAAGTTCGATTGGGATAGTGAAAAGACGTACAAGGTGCATGTGTAATAACCATCCCAGTTGAGCTTTACAGTCATATGTATGGTAAATAGTTCTCCAATTTCATCATTTGCAAAAAATTAAAACTAGTAAGAAAACAATGCAATTTTCAATGGCTAAGTTTTGAATGAACTTAAAAAACATGTCAGTTAATTGATTGAAATTCCCTTCCTATCATGTCCTAAGCAACTGCATAACTTGGGATATATAACAATATAAGCAAGTAATCCCATATTTACTTTCTCATTACTGAAAGGATCATATAGTTTTTTTTGATTGAGAACATTGATGCATCCTTTACATTAACAAGCGGGACTTAGTTTGATTGAGCGTTAAAATAAATATGGGGGAAATTGAAAGGAGACTAAACATTGTAATAGTCTTACACTCAAGTTCACCATTTATGAAGAAATAAGGGAGTATTGGAATAGGACACATGCATCTGTTCAATTGAAATTGGACTGATTGTACAAATTATGGTTCTACCTACTTCTTAAATTGCTGCAAAATCTAACTCAGAGTGCAAATAGTTATCCATTAGGCCAATACACACAATGAATATTATGAACACATCCAACACCCAACAGGCAAGAAAATACAGTTGACTTCATGAATTTGATGTTCTATTAAAGATGACTTACATCTTCCTATTTATGGCAAAACATCCATTGAACATGCATAAGTGCACAAAAGCATTCATTCGGGAAATCTGTACAAGCAATGGCCTGCGGTCTACATCAGTATGAGGTCGTGAAAAACTGATGAACAAGAAGAGGAGAGGAGAGGAAAGAAGAGGAGAAGAGAGGAGAGGAGGAGGATGGTGGGAGATGTCGTCACTAACCTTGGGAGCGGAGAAGGAGAGGATGACGGGGCTCCGAGACGGGGAGGTCGGGGGCTCTAAGACGGGGACGACGATGTCGGGGCTCTGGGACGGGGACAGCGGCGTCGGGGCTTCGGGACAGGGACGACGGGGTCGGTGAGGGTGCGAGGAAGGCAAAAAAAATTCTAAGTGTCAGTGGACGTAAGGCGTCGAGCAGTATTATAGGGGGAAGACTTTCACTGCTAGCTGAAGAAGTCCACCGGCAGTGAAAGGTGACCTTCACTGCCGACTCAATAGGACAACCGACAGTGAAAGGGGTTTCATTGCCGACCCAAAGTCCATCGGCAGTAAAAATGGTTTCACTAACGGTCGAATATGTGCACTGGCAGTGAAACCCCTTTCACTGCAGGTGCAGGTTGAAAAAAAAATTAGATTTGGCTACACGCACGCTGAGACGTGAACCCACGACCTGCTCCAAGTAAAACTGAACAAACCGCTATGCTACTGGAATATTTTCGATTGATTTTTTACTATCTATATTTATCAATATTATGTTAACCTAAAATCCTAATACATATTTTTTTAAATTACAAGGCAGTGATAGGTCAACATATAATCCGCCAAGGTAGCTCTGTTAGCTCGAGGTAGAAGAAGGTGGGGAAGAGGAGTATATCACTGCCGGCTCATATAATCCGCCGGCAGTGATGTACATATATCACTGACGGTCAGTGGATTAAACCGACAATGATGAGAGTGTTGTGTATCACTGTCGGCTCAATCTATCAGCCAGCAGTGATGACTTTTATCACTGTCAGTTCATAAACTACGATGGCTGATTTTTTTCACACGGTTTATGAACCGGCAGTGATGCCACATCACTGCCGGCCTATGAGGAACCAACAGTGATAGATCGACATATAAACCTAATTCTGTAGTAGTGAAAATGTGACTTAGTTTTGACTACTAATTTCTACTTGATATGTTACCGGAGTAAATAAATTAACAACATTTAAGAGTTTAGACTCCACACTTTACACCTTTCTGCTAGTTCTTTGTACACATGGCATGAGCGAGGTTGCTTTCTCCGGTCAAGTGGTAGGTGTTTGGTTGGAGAAAAACCTTATAAAGTTGCTTTGCTTAATTTTCCTATTTCTATGTTTTTTAGAAAGTGATGTTGATAGATGTACCTAAATGAGAGCATAAGATTGAGTTTTTTATGATCTATCTACATTCCATAATCTACCTATGTCAGAAACATCTTCTTTCTACATATTAGTAATTACAAACTCTTGTCAGAAGTATATATGTAGTGCAGAGCTGGCTGGATCGTTATCTGTTTGACTGAGAGTCCATGTGACCACAATGATATCTTCATAATGCACAGTGCCATCAGAATAAAAATCATCTAAGGAGATGTTGGAAGCCACTCACCAGTCACCACCATGCTCAAAGTCATGCATGCTACATATCACATGTCAAAGCCTTAGCGTCTCTTTAGAATGCAGGATAGAAAAAACGTAGGAATATGATTCGAAAAGACATGCTTCTTGAATCCTACATAAGTAAAAAGTATAGGAATAAGGAAGAGAAGCTCTTTGGTATACCACAGCTGGAAAAATATGGGAATCTAAAACCTGCGCTACACTTTGAATTTGAACAAACTAGCAACTTAATTTGTCGCTAAAAGCAATATAATAAGCTGCCGTTGCATCTAGCTCCTCGTATGCACTAGTATGTGTGTATGTCTTCCAGCAATTTGCGAACTAAATACTCCTAGAGGAAGCCAGGCACCAACCGAACTGATTTCATCTCTAAGAATCAGAATCTTGCTCGGTCACACTCAAAAAAATCTCACTGCAACTTCTTGAGGCATGGGCATGCACGTACCTGCATGGCTGCTGGGGAATATGAAACGTACCTGGCAGATGTGGAACAAGCCAAGGGGTGGATCTGCAGGCCGGTGGCCGCACCTGCAGTTGCGTGGAAGGGAGGCTTCGGCCATGTTTGACTTGGACCGTGAATTCTGTATTTTGAATTATAGATTCTTCAAATAAATGGTTAGATTCTGAAAGTGAATTCTGTAAATATATGTCTGTATTATGATATAATTCACAATCCACTTAAGATAAACTTTTACAATCTATAATCTAAAATATAGAATTTAGGGGAAATAAACAGGGCCTTCGTTTGGTTCCATTTATTTCTGTGTTGCTTTCACTTCCTGGATGAACGCGGAATGACTCAATTTTATCGCCATGAGCCACACGATTGGAGCGAGGGACGCCCGAGCGCACTTTCTTTTCCCACCAGGATTCTTGGTCTGAACTCTTTCTTATTTTCCCGCGAAATTGGGGCATAGGAAAGGATTCCATGCATAAGATTATTTCCCTTGCATTCCTACGTTTCAAAGAGTCCCTATAGGAAAAAAAAATCCTTAGGAGGTGAATCCAAAGAATCCTATGTGAATCAGGAGGCCTTAAGAGGTTAACATTTGGCATCGAAGGAGCAATGTAACTGGCAAAGAAAGAGTTGATATTTCATTGCGAATATCATCATGCAGCATGCAAGTCCAACTCATATTTGTGAGACACGTGCTGCAACATGCATGACCTTATCTTCTTTTTCCTTGAGACCATAACTGAAGTGACTGGCAAGGACATATTTAATTTAACCCTAAAAATAGTGGGGGCATTATTATATTTAGTGGGTGCCAACTTGTATATCTAAATTTCCTCAATTTTTTGGAAGATTGCTACGCCTAATCCACTTTTTTCACTCCTGTTGAACTGGGCTACACGCTTTTGACACCCCTTATATCGACTAGTCTCATTCTTATATATGGTTGTTATATGTAAGTAACACGTGGAAAGATTATCGAAGAACATCAGAATATTAGAGCACTCTTCATGGTCAGTAGTAACGACCAGTCTTAAAGCATGTTCTTACGTTGTCAACGGGAATGTACATATGACACGTCTTAAAGTAAGAGAGCTTCAAAATGGCAGACAGGACGCGTCTTGTAGCTACATTGTGCGTTT
The DNA here is from genome assembly GCF_958298935.1 of Phragmites australis. NCBI lineage: Eukaryota > Viridiplantae > Streptophyta > Magnoliopsida > Poales > Poaceae > Phragmites > Phragmites australis. The sequence continues at coordinate 3,290,939 of NC_084943.1, forward strand.
TATTCCCGTACTCTTCGTAACCGGAACTGAGTGCTATTAAGGCATCTCCAACAACATAATTAGCTTACAAGCTATAATATTGTTCATATCACGGTGGATAGCATATCAGACAACATTTTTAATGGACTAGTTATAGCACGCTTTCAAAATTAATATAGATCCATATGTAATAGAGTTATAAAGTTTATATGCGTTTTGGAGTGTGTTATAGACTAACTTATTAACCAGTAGCTAGTTTTCATCTCTTTTCTCTCATTCTCTTCTCATGCTATAATAAATAATGACATGGATCTCTTATAGGTAACTAACTCACTCTTATTGGAGCCTACTAGCATATGTCTATGGAGCAGTATACAAGCATGTTCTCTATGCATGGATGTCAATCTATCAGGTCGCGAAAAGAATATCCACACGACCACAAGACCACAATACATTTGCCACACTGGCTGAACTGCCGATTGGTTGGGTGATCTAACCAAAATAAATGTAGCTTATTCCATCTAATTTACTATAGCTGTAAAGTCTTCAGTACAATATCTATTGTATGGTAATATGTAGCAACGAGATTAGTGATTAGAGGGGATGAATAGACGTCTCAATAAATTTCTTGTGAAATCAATGGTCTTCTTCTATTTAAATCACCCAACGCACCTTAAAACTCAAGCGAAAGCAAAAATCAAAAGAAATTTTAACAACAAAAAATCGAGGCAACACAACTCTACGGATGGTATATAAACTATATGTTATATTTAAGATCAATCCATATGTCTTAGCACTCGAAAGATCACAACTAGCAAAGAAACAAGAAAAGGTAAACACGAAGCAACAGAACTCTTTAAATTGATTGTCTAGAGGCAAGGAATTCAAGACCCCAACACATAAGCATGTGTATGCGAATTTTATACCTCTAGCAATAAGAAGAATGATCTCACAAGATGCTAGAATTTTAGTCTAAAAACAAAAATCAAAATCAAAACTGGAAAAGAAAAACTTACACACAAGGCAAGAGAACTAAGAGAGGGAAACTAGAAGAAGGGGAATTCAAGCATATGAAACAAAATAAACTTCATTACTCAAAGAGGTCAGTCCTATTTTAGGCAGATTACAAAGATTTTTCTCTCAAACTTTCACATATTACATAGGTTAAGCATTCATCCTTCTCTCCACTAAAACCCTAGCATAATCCTCCATATGGGTGGCACAAGGGGCTCAAATAGCTAGTTCATCCTCTCCCATAGCTCTACCCCTCTATTTATAGACCTAGAAAACTTAACCTCCAAGTTTTCTAACTTTTTCCCAAAATACTCATCTCTTGTAGTACACTTCTACCTACCACTGAGGGTATTTTAGTTTATTTTTTCTCCATTCATCGGACGGCCGCGGTGCCATTATGACTTAACTTCCCCTCGATGTAAGCTTCACGATGGTGCCACATACTCCTCCAACCCTCCCACGGTTTTGAGGTCAAACCGCGAAACCTTAGCACGCTTCTCAAAGTGTGACTAGCCACCACTTGCTTTCACCTAAAGCAAGCGCTCCGATGATAACGCGTGTCCTCCGTCTTGCGATATTAAACGTCGGCAAGTCCCTTCCGCTTCCAATCCCTCGGGTCATCTTGTCACTTGCACCGACATCCACTTCGCTTAACTTTGTCAACACACCATCTTTATTCTTCATTTCATGCTTTACTTTACCTTCATGCGTACAACTAGGATCACCCTTGACTCCGCTCAGCCCTCCTTGATCGTCCGGTACTAAGCATCCGCTTAGCCCCGATAATCTCCGTCGACCGCCAAGTTGCATCCGTTACCTGCACACCATGAAATAAGCAAACACATTTCTTCACACTCCAAAACATCTTCAGGTTGGCACAAAATCAAAAACTTCAACTTAGAGCACATTCTGCAGAAAACGTGAACACTTGACCATCCGATGAGTGTAACATTATCTGTTCCAGGAAAATTTTGCTCTCTGCAGAAAAAGGTCCAGTGAAAACTTCCGATGATCTCATACCCATCACTGGATAATTCGGTATGTGCCAATCCACCGAACCACCCTCCTACAATCTCTCTGCAACAAAAGGTCCAGTGCATTCTCCGGTATTCACAATTACAACACCGAACTATCCGGCATACATAATCTGATTTGGCCCAAAAAAATCTCCTCTTTGCAGACAATACTCCGATGCTCTCAAAGTTCATCACTGGACCATCCAGTGTTTGCTTTCATTTCTGCTTCAGCACTGAAAATGCTCCGGTGATACCCTCCGGTGTAGCCACCACATGCACCGGATCTTCCGGTGCATTGATCTCCAATTTCGCTCAAAAATTGCTCTCTGTAAAAAATAGTCTGACGAGTATACACTGCCTACACCGGAACTTTCAGTGTGTGTAATTTTTCTATATACGAAGAAGAATTCTCCAATTTCAGACATCGCCAACTCAAGTTAGATATAAACTAAAATAAACATCATAAACATATGCTAACCAGATTCAAAACACATCACATATAAATAAGGCACTTCTGCGTAGCGAGATTAACTGGTTAGCGTACTCAGGTTAAAGCTAGCTAGTCACAACCGGAAAAAAAAACATTTGTTCGAGAAAGTCATCTCATTCATATAGATAATAATGCAAGCAGGTACGTGAGTAACCTACTGTCACATTGTACCTCATGCATGGATAATCGAGACCCATGAGACGATGCAACAATTGAGATTTAAAACACACACAAATAGCGTGGTGCGGTGGTGGCGAATGCTGTGCGGTGGTCCAAGGTCCGACCGCAGGAGCAGCAGCGCATGGGCACGAACTGGACAGCCGGCATGGGTCCAAATCTGCGACGGCCGCTCCACAACGCACAAGCTAGTAAACAGAGGGCGAATCCAATGGATGAGGATTCGGTGGAACCGGCAAGATTGGTGGCAAGAAGGAATTTGGAGGAGCACAGTGAAGGTATAAATTTGTCAAGTTCTATAATTTCTTGTTCTGATAACAGTAGTACATCATCCAACATTACAAACCTAGAGGAATCACTATGGGAAATAATGTTAGTGACGTTAAAGTTGCAGTAAATCAGATTAAGAATATTGAGCTTGATAGATTTTCAGTTGCTCCAAAACCTAAGAAAAGTAGTGGTAAGAAAAAGAATAAAAACTTAGAAGATGGTGAGGAGTACGACGATAAGTTTGATCATCTACCTCTTAGACCCTTCTGTGGTATTTTGTTGGAGGACAAGGATGCGACTGATGGTCACTTAAGTTGTGATTTTCAAGTCATTTCTAGAAAAAAGAAATCCAACTCATCACACAAGAAAAAGTATCATAAAGTAGATGCAAGTGAAAAAGGCAGAATAGTTGTTTATGATGAAATGCATTTTTTGAAATAGCAGAGGCCTTCAAAACTTGACTAAATTTTGCTTTTATTTAAGACATCTATTGAACAAAAGCTTAATTTCATTGCACTTTTAGAAACCTGGCGAGACAATTTCTCAGATCAAGAGCTTAGTCACGTGTGTGTGTGTGGGGGGGGGGGGGGTGGTAAGGAGTTCCTATGCACCTGGACCACTCTCCATGGTCCAATTTCTCTAGTAGTGTTTGTGCTCTAGTGAGCAGCCCTATAGACCGCCACCAGCGCCCACTGAAAGCCCTCTTCTTTATTTTTCAAATAAATTTTAATATGACAGTTCCCTTTAGAAATACTACAAGTGTCAAGTAGAATCATTTAAGATTACATAATCTCTAACGGTTAGAAAAAAAATCCGTTTGAGATACGGTTGGAAGTAACCGTTATAGATGACTCTTCATCTACAAAGATTCATAAGTACAAATTCGTAGTTATGAACCGTTATAGATGAAGCATCTATAATGGTTCATAAGTACGAGTGAGAATGGGAACATTCAAATAGAATGCATATCCTATGAAGACAAGAAAGGTTTGATGGTTTGATGGTAGGTGGGCTCGCGTGAGGGCTGGAGGTCTCCATAGTAGATGAGGTTTTCTCTAGCAGTGAAAGAAAGCTTTTTAATAGAACTAGCAACTGCACGCATGGAATCAATTCATGATATAGCAATTCGAAGAAGTAGAAGAATATAGCATAACAAAAGAGATATTTGTATACATGAAATTCATAACATAATCATATAATTTCAAGAGGTAGGAGAATAACGAGTACATGGACAGGAGGGTGGAGGGGATCGTATCGTCCAGAGTTGACCATCCTAGCAATGTTATGAGGAGGATCAAGATAATGAACGATTTATAAGGGGATAAAAATAATTCTCGTATAGTATCTTAGTGTAAAGATAGTGTGACAAAGGTGACCTCCATGGTAGATGGCGGCGAAGGCGATGTGCGGGTGTTGGAGCACCCTCTCTAGAAAGCTAGTGTTGTAGGCGAAGTGCAGGAGACAGCGCACCCTCTAAAGAAACCTGGTGGTGAATGTATTGAAGGCAACTATTGGGCATCTATGTATGGAAGGCAAATAATGGGAGATTGAATGTATTTTTAGAATATATGGAAGGTAAATATTGGACGTATAAGCATTGAAGGCAAATAATAGAAGACTAAATGTATTTTTTGAAGGAGAAGAGGGATATAACTTAGCACCACTACGTAAGAAACCAGCAAAAGAGACATATCATTAGTGACGGCTTCTCAGTAAGCGTTAATAATGCACTATTAGTGATGGGTCCAGTGACAACCCGTCACTAATGTGTGGCCCGGGCTAGGACCGGCCAAGACCCGTCCCTAATGAGGGTTCATTAGTGACGGCGAGCGAATGACCCATCACTAAAGATATTAGTGACGGGTCACATTAAAGTCTGTCACTAATAATTCAGTCATTAGTGACTGGTATATGGGGCACACGTCACTAAATGTAGCCTACTCATTAGTGACGAGTCGTTATGATACCCGTCAATTATATTAAAGTAATTAGTGACAGGGTGTCCTTATCACCCATTACTAATTTCTTCGTCGGCCACTACTATCTGTTCAACCAGTCTTATCCGCCCATTTCTCTATCTCGACTACTCGCATCTCTGCTCATGTCCGCTTGCCTCCTCCACTCGCCACCACTGTCATTCGCACCTCACCACTGATGCTGCCGCCATCCTCCCCCCTCCACCACATCCCGACATATGCCATCGCCCCCTCTACCCGCTAGAGTTAGGGCGATGAATCAAGGTAGTGACGGGGGCCGTTGCCGTCGCCGTGGCAGACTTGGATGGATCCCGACAACTCCTCCATCGGCTCGCGCACCAGGCGTACACTACCATCCAGACGTTCCCCCACCGATGTTCCTCCACCGGCCACGATCGAGACCAATCATAGTAACCTCTTTTCTTTTTCTCCCTCATTGTTAGGCTCATAGTAACACTAATTAGGACACAACAATTTAATTGAGTTTATAGTACGTTAGGCTCAATTCATAGCATCCTATCATGTGGGTGTTGAAACCGATCGTATGGCTCAAACAGGTAATCCCTGCTATATGTGGTACTGTATCTTTGGTGCAATCCACTCTAGATGGAAGGAATTTTGTGAAGCTATCTATCTCTTTTGACATACGTTCAAGGGGAGTAAGTAGTGAGGATATCACTATTAGGGTCTGTGGTTGTCGGTGAATCAGGAACCGGGGGTCCCCGAATCCCGAGGCCAGGCCAGCAATCCACCACATGGCGCCATCCCGCGGAGTCTCCACCGTAAGGTGAAAAAGATCGAGTCCCGGGAGAGGGCGCTCAGGGCCACAGTCGGTGGTCCCCGAGTACCCCAGTTCCCCGATGATCCACGAAGTCTAAGTGCCGAGAAGAAAGTGCTCGGGAAGGTGTGCGGTGACCTCCGAGCACTCGAGTCCCCCGATGACCAGGAAGGCTGAGTGCCCGGAGAAGTGTGCCCGGGGCCGCGAGCGGTGGCTCCATAGGCGCCCAAGTACCCCGAGGACCCACGAAGGAAGTTCCGGGAGAGAGTGCTCGGGGCTGTGTGCAGCAGCCCCCGAGCACTCGGCCCCCCGAGGATCCGTACAAGTGTGCCCGGGAGAGAGTGCTCGGGGAGGTGAACAATACCCCCGAGCACTCGGTTCCCCGAGGATCAAGAAAGGGCATTCTCGAGAGAGAGTGCTCGGGGAGGTGTACAAGTGACCCCCGAGCACTCGGTTCCCCGACGACCCAGAAAGCCCCCTGATAGTGCCCCTCGAGGGGCCCACCGATGAGATGTCAGCTAGTCAAAGGCCCAAGACCGCATTTAAAGAGCGTGCGTGGCCTGTCACCTCCAACTGCTCCCGCTGCACTCGGTGTCAGTTCCTGCCACGTTCTGGTAGAAGGGCGTGGGGTCATTGAATGCACGGGTTCCATCCCGTGCCGTCCGGCCCATCTCGGGATAACGTCGTAAGGGCCGAGGTGTTCCGTCTGCCGCGCTGCTGTGGCAGAGGAACAAGACAGGGCGCGCACGCCAGGCCGCTCTGCGGCTGCCCAGTGGGCCCTCTCCACGGCGCCCGTTGCCAGTGCATTTATGGTGACGGGCGACCGGGCATGGGACGCATTTTCCACCCCCGGTCACTTCGCCCAGAGGAAATGATGACGCCCTTTCCATTTATGGTGTCTCGAAACTCATGCTCCCCCTCCCGTTCGGGGCACGCAGCTGCCGGTGGGTATTTAAGGCAACCGGCGGCACAGAAGAAAGAAGAAGAGGTGGAGAGGAAAAAGAGACAAGCCTCGGAAGAGGAAACAATTGCTCATAGACAGAGAAGAGAAGGTCACAAGCCGAAGAACAGAGAGCCCTAGGCTCTAAGATAGATAAACATTCTTGTAACCAGCAACATCCTTGAGGGACTTTCTCAGGGCATTTATAGTATTCATACAGGAGTAGGGTGTTACGCCCCCGTGCGGCCCGAACCTGTCTAAACACCAGCGTATTTACTCCTTTCCGCATTAGATCATTCCACCCCGTCGGCCATCACATTCATACCCATTTATTTCTCCGGCGAACATATTCAGGATCATCCCCCCGGCTGAATCTCGAAAAAGGGGTCCCCCAGGATCCCTGCGACAGGAGTTCACCCTCCGACAGCTGGCGCTAGGTAGGGGGGAAGCATCCCTAAATTTGTTCGTTTGTTTCCTTCTGCAGAAAAAATGGCCGGTGGTCATCGCCTCCAGCGTTCCGGCTACAGCTCCAGCGGGGAAATGCAGCCCCTCGCACAGGAGGCCCCAGTCGGTGCTGCGTCCCAGCAGCAGCCGCGATCTGCACGCGCGGCGTTCCCCTCCCAAGGGGACCAGGGCGCTGGGCCCAGTAGGGCCGCCGCTGCCGTCGCCGGTGCATCATCCGACCCCCAGCAGGTGGCCGAAACTCCTGCCGCCAGGTCCGCGTCTGGACAACGCCGGGCCCCTCTCCGGCGTAGACTCGCCTTGGCGAGGCCAGCCCTGGGAGCGCGCTGCTTGCGGTGCACGCTCTCCTCAGGCATCCGCCAGTCCAGGCGGCGGGGGAAACCCCGGAGGGCCGCTGGCTCCAGGAAGTCGTCGCCTTGGTCGGCACTGCCCACCGCCAAGTGCTGGCCGAGAGTTCCCACGCCACCACCCAGCGTGGCGCCGCTAAGACCGGCCCATCGTCAGGTGGCGTTCGCACTACCAGGGGGTCCTCCAGGCGGAGCACTGCCCCCCTGGCCGCTTCCGGAACTCCGGACCTCCGCTTACACCTTAATGAGCGGAGGGGCATCGAAGACGCGCGCGTCACTCTCGAGCGCCAGCGGGAGACCCGGCAGGAGGCTGAAGCTGAGGACCAGGCTTCCTCTTTGCTGGCCCATGATTGCCGGGTCTCCCCGGCTCACCGGTGTTCACCGCCAAAGGGCGCTGCCCGCGCCGCAGGGTACGGCACCGGCTGCCGTGCCTTTACCAGTGAGCTTCGTCGGGTCAAATGGCCCACCAAGTTCCGCCCTGAGCTGCCTGAGAAGTACGATGGGTCCATCGACCCCGTCGAGTTCCTCCAGATATACACCACCGCTGTCCAGACGGCTGGTGGCAGCGAAAAGGTGATGGCAAACTACTTTCACGTTGCCTTGAGGGGCTATGCCCGCTCTTGGCTTATGAACTTACCCCCAGGATCTATCAGCTCCTGGGATGATCTTTGCCACCAGTTCGTGGCTAATTTTCAGGGCACATTCACGTGCCCCGGCCTGGAGTGCGACCTCCATGCCGTCAAGCAGCAGGAGGGGGAGACTCTGCGGCGCTTTATTCAGCGCTTCAGCCAGGTCCGCAACACCATCCCGCGGATAACCCCCCACGCCATCATTGTCGCTTTCCGGCAGGGCGTCCGCGACGAGCGGATGCTCGAGAAGCTAGGAACGCACGAGGTCGAGACCACCGCGAAACTTTTCGCGTTGGCCGACAAGTGTGCTAATGCGGCGGAAGCTCGGGCTTGGCACATTTCGCGCCCTGAGCACCCCGCCGCCGATCAACCAGGTCCTTCCCACTCCGACAGGCGGGAAAAGAAAAAGAGAAGGAGGCGCGAGGCTGTCCCCATCGAGCCAGCCCAGGGCCCCGCCCGTGGGCCGGCCCAGGAGACCGACCGCCGGCAAGCACGCCGGGCGGCCGCCGACAGACGGCCTGCGCCCGCGAGAGCCCCGGCCCGAGCCCCTCCTAGGGCTCCGGCCCCCGCAAGGGTTCCGGTTCCCGCAAGGGCTCCGGCTCCCGCCAGGGCTCCCGCTCCGGCAAGGTCCCCCGCTCCTGCGGGGCCCGAGCCGGGGAAGTGGTGCCCGATCCACCAGACCAGATGGCATGACCTCACGGAGTGCCGCACGGTCAAGGGCCTCGTTGAGCAGTGCCAAAGGGACCGCGACGAGCTCCGTGGGGGTGGCGACGATGAAGCCGCCCCCAACAACACAGAACTCGGCTTCCAAGAGCCTGAGCACACCGTCGCCTTCATCGACGGAGGCGTGTACATGCCCTCCTCCCGCCGCAGTGTCAAAACCATGCGGCGTGAGGTGTGCTCGGCGACCTCGAGTGAAGAGGCCGCAAGGCCTCTGAAGTGGTCGGACGCACCGATCACGTTCAGCTTGGCTGACCACCCCGCCAGTACTGCAGGCGTGGGGCGACTACCCCTGGTAGTGTCCCCCACCATCTGCAACGTGAAGGTCAGCAGGGTGCTGATCGACGGGGGTGCAGGCCTTAACGTCCTCTCCAAGGAGGCTTTCGAGAAGCTGCAGGTGCCCTCAGGGCGCCTAAAGCCATCGCTCTCGTTTTACGGGGTGATGCCCGGGCACTCCCTGCCCCTCGGGCAGGTCGAGTTGCCCGTGACATTCGGGAGCCGGGACAACTTCCGAACAGAGAACGTCATCTTCGATGTCGTGGAGCTCCCCCTCCCCTACAACGCCATCCTCGGGCGCCCGGCGCTCACCCGATTTATGGTGGTTACGCACTACGCGTACCTCACGGTCAAGATGCTGGGTCCAGCGGGCCCCATATTCGTGTTCGCCGAGACCAGCAGCGCCGTCTCCTGCGCCTAGCAGTTATACTCGACCTTGGTCTTAGCCCGAGCCGAGGTCGAAGGTCGTCCAGGGGGCCCGAGACCCTCTTCATCCAAACCTCGACTCGCTGCCGACGCCTCCGTTCCTACGAAGGAGGTCGTGGTGGGCGAAGGCGCCTCCCAGGTCGTCCGAATCGGCGGTGACTTGGGCAGCAAATAGGAAAGCGCGCTCGTCGCCTTCCTCCGGGCTAACGTCGACGTGTTTGCGTGGCAGCCATCCGATATGCCCGGGATCCCTAGGGAGGTGATCGAGCACCACCTGGCTGTGCGCTCGAACGCACGCCCGGTGAAGCAGAAGGTCCGGCGGCAGGCGCCCGAGCGCCAGGAGTTCATCCGGGAGAAAGTCAGCAAGCTCCTTGACGTCGGATTTATCCAAGAGGTCCTCCACCCCGAGTGGCTGGCAAACCCAGTTATCGTCCCGAAGGCCAACGGCAAGCTCCGCATGTGCGTGGACTACACCGATCTAAACAAGGCTTGCCCCAAAGATCCTTTTCCTTTGCCCCCGCATAGATCAAATTGTAGATGCCACCGTGGGATGTGATCTTTTGTGTTTTTTAGATGCAAACTCTGGTTATCACCAGATTCGCATGGCCATAGAGGATGAAGAAAAAACTGCTTTTACCACTTCGGTGGTGACTTATTGCTATATGTCGATACCTTTTGGTTTGCGCAATGCTGGGTCTTCTTTCCAGCGCGCTATCCACATCACCCTTAATTCGCAGGTTGGCCGCAATGTTGAGGCCTACATCGACGATCTCGTGGTCAAATCCCGAGACCGCGCCACCCTGCTCGAAGATCTTGTCGAGACTTTCAATAGTCTCCGCACTACCCGCCTAAAGCTCAACCCCGAGAAATGCGTCTTTGGGGTGCCTGCGGGCAAGCTTCTCGGTTTCTTGGTTTCTAGCCGAGGGATCGAGGCTAATCCAGAGAAGATCCGGGCCATCGAGCAGATGCGACCCCCGACTCGACTCAAAGAGGTTCAGCGTCTCACCGGCTGCATGGCGGCCCTCGGGCGCTTCATCTCCAAACTCAGGGAGCGAGGACTCCCCCTTTTCAAGCTTCTGAAGAAGACCGGTCGTTTCGACTGGACGCCGGAGGCCGAGCAGGCCTTCCGTGATCTAAAGAAGTATCTCACCTCACCACCAGTGATAGTGGCCCCGTCTGAAGGCGAGCCACTACTGCTCTACGTGTCGCCACTCCTCAGGTCGTGAGCATGGTGCTGGTGGTAGAGCGCGATGAGTGCACGGGGTCAGGTGCTGGGTCCCAGCTCCCGGCCGCCCCCGAGCACTCCCCCGTCCACTTGGCTCCCCCCGAGCAGGGGGTCGAGCCCGAGCACTTGGCTCCTCCCGACTAGGGAATAGAGCCCAAGCACCCGGCCAGCCCCGACCATGTCGCCGAGCCTGGGGGCTATAGCGAGCCCTCGGGTGAAGCCGCAATCCGGGCCCGCCGGGTACAGCGACCGGTGTACTTCATCAGTGAAGTCCTCCGGGAGGCCAAGACAAGGTACCCCCAGGCTCAGAAGCTGCTCTACGCTGTGCTCATCGCTTCCCGGAAGCTGCGCCACTACTTTCAGGCGCACAAGGTCTCGGTGGTTACCACGTACCCACTGGGGCCCATCCTCCGGAACCGAGAAGGCACCGGGCGTGTAGTCAAGTGGGTGGTGGAACTGGCGGAGTTCGACCTGCACTTTGTCAGCCGCCAGGCGATCAAAAGCCAGGCGCTCTCTGACTTCGTGGCAGAGTGGACGCCCGTCCCTGAGGTTGTCCAAGAAGAAATCTCCACATATTCCGGGCACGATGCGCCCGGGTACTAGATTATTGTCGGAGGATTAACTCCAGTCGCAGGGATCTCGAGAGACCCCTTTTTAGAGATTCGGCCGGGGGGATGATCGTGAGTATGTTCGTCGGAGAAATAAATGGGAATGAATGCAACTACCGGTGGTGGTGGAACGACCTAGTGCAAAAAGAAGTAAATGCACCGAAATTTAGACAGGTTCGGGCCACACGGGGGCGTAACACCCTACTCCTGTATGGATACTATAAATGCCATGAGAAAGTCCCTCAAGGATGTTGCTGGTTACAAGAATGTTGGTCTATCTTAGAGCTTGGGGCTCTTTGTTCTTCAGCCTGTCTCGTGCTGCTCACTTCTCAGCCGTTGTTTCTCTTGTGCTGTGTTCTTGTCTGTGCTTGTGTGTCCTCTCTTTTTTCCATACATGCTTCCTTCTGTGCCGCCGACTGCTTTAAATACCCGCCGGCAGCAACGTGCCCCGAACGGGAGGGGGGCACGAGTTCCGAGACACCATAAATGGAAAGGGCGTCATCATTTCCTCTGGGCGAAGTGACCGGGGGTGGAAAATACGGCACACGCCCGGTCATCCGTCACCATAAATGCCTTGGCAACGGGCGCCGTGGAGAGGGACCACCGGGCAGCCGCAGAGCGACCCGGCGTGCCCGCCCTGTCTTGTTCCCCTACCACAGCAGCGCGACAGACGGAACACCTCGGCCCTTACGACGTTATCCTGAGACTGGCCGGATGGCACGGGACGGGACCCGTGCAATTAATAACCCCACGCCTCTCTGCCAGAACGTGGCAGGAACTGACGCTGAGCGCGGCGGGAGCAGTTGGAGGTGACAGGCCACGCACGCTCTTTAAATGCGACCTCGGGCCTTTGACTGGCTGACACCTCATCGGTGGGCCCCTCGGGGGCCTCTGCCAGGGGGCTTTCTGTGCCGTCGGGGAACCGAGTGCTCGGGGGTCACTGCTCACCTCCCCGAGCACTCTCTCCCGAGAATGCCCTTTCTTGTCCTCGAGGAACCGAGTGCTCGGGGGTACTGTTCACCTCCCCGAGCACTCTCTCCCGGGCACACTTGTACGGATCCTCGGGGAACCGAGTGCTCGGGGGCTGCTGCACGCAGCCCCGAGCACTCTCTCCTGGAACTTCCTTCGGTGGGTCCTCGGGATACTCGGGTGCCCAAGGGCCACCACCGGCGGCCCCGGGCACGTTTCTCCCGGTACTTAGCTCTCCTGGTCGTCGGGGGACTAGGGTGCTCGGGGGTCACCGTACACCCTCCCGAGCACTTTCTTCCCGGTACTTAGATTTCGTAGATCATCGGGGAACTGGGATACTCGGGGGCCACCGACTGTGGCCCCGAGCGCCCTCTCCCGGGACTCGATCTTTCTCACCTTGAGGGAGAGACTCCGCGGGATGGCGCCATGTGGCAGATGGCTGGCCTGGCCTCGGGATTCGGGGACCCCTGGTTCCTGATACACCGACAGCAGCCCCCAGGCCCATTGGCAGGCAATGGCCCAGAGACTGCGGATGGGCCCTTCGTCGCCAACGTGGCCGAAGCCGGCACTGACGCCACGTGGCGGGCTTTCAGATGGTGGTTCCTCCGGTCCGAGCCTTTGGTACGGCCCAACGGGGAGCCGAACGGACGCGCGTCCAAACGACTCCCGAGGCGTGTGACAACGGGACGGGCGGCGCGTGATAACGGGGCAGGCGGCACGCGTGGCAGCCGCGCAAATCGACCCGTGGGAGATTCGCCTGGCGGTTGCATTGATCGAGGAAACCGTCCCGCCGAGTGCGCCGTGGCAGGTGATGTTTGAATTCCCCTGGGGTATAAAAGGAGGAGGGGAGCGAACCGTCCCCCTCTTTACGCCATCTTGCGATCAAGCTCTTGCCCTCTTTGCGCTCCTGAGCCCTGGACTTTCCTTAGGCGATTAGAACACCTTCCTTTCCCCCACCGTCCAGATCATCCCCCACCCCGACGAGATGTCAAGAGCAGGAGGAAGCCGCCGCGACAGGACTCCCGACGGCGTGCTGCCGGAGTCCCACCTGGTGAATGAGGAGGCGGCGGACAGGGTTCGGAAGCTGATGGTCCCCGAGGGCCAGCGGGGGGCCTCGGTGGTGACGCCGGCGAGCTTCCCGCCGGTGACAAACCGTCCGGGGCGCATCGTCCTCTTCACTTCCTTCGTGGCGGTCGGGCTGGTGCCGCCATTCTCAGCGTTCTTTCTTCAGGTCCTGGAGACGTTCGGGCTCCAGTTGGTGCATCTCAGCCCCAACTCTGTCGTCATCCTGGCGGTCTTCGCCCACCTCTGTGAGATGTTCGTGGGGGTGCCACCGTCGGTGACGCTCTTCCGGCACTTCTTCATGCTGCGGTCGGCCGGGAAGAAGAGGGGCCTCTCCACCGCGGACGTCGCCGGCTGTTGCAACTTCCGGCTGCGGGACGGCCTGGGGGAGCAATACATTCCCCAGGTGCTGCGGAGCAAGTGGGAGGACTGGCGGCGTGACTGGTTCTATGTCGACGTCAGCCCCCACGACTGTCTGACTCTGCCGGAGATGGCGGCGGAACCCCAGAAGGCGACCTGGGAGGTGCCGCCGCAGATGGACGCGCGGATGGCGCCGGTCCTGGAGCGCATCGACTTCCTGCGCCAGGCCGGGCTTACTTCGGTGATGGTGGTGGCGGACTACCTGCGTCGCCGCCTGGCGCCCCTGCGGGAATGGGCCCGGCCCTGCTGGTTTTACACCGGCCCCCAGGACATCACCCGGACCTAGATCGGCGAGGAGTGGGACCTGGGTAGGCCGGCGCTGAGGGGCCTGCTCTGGGTGGTGATCGGGGTGGACGACCTGAGCATGGCGGAGCTCCCGTGGAAGGAGATGGCGCTCTGCGCCAATCCTGACCGCGTGGCGCTACAGGTGAAGCTGCCGGAGTTCGACGCCCAGGGGCTGGTCGACAGGCCAGGGCGCCGAAACCCCAGGACCATTCAGATCCCCGGGGCGGACGAGGCGGCCGGCGAGGAGGCTGCAAGCGATCCGGTGCAGACCGGTGGCCCGGGCGCCGCAAGCGACGAGCCGCAGGCCAGCGGTGGGGCTGCTGCGGGCAGCAGCCGCCAAGCCGGAGAAGGAGGCGCCACCGACAGCGGGGCGGCGATAGCGCCAGGGGACAGAGGGAAGCGCCCCCAGACTTTCGTTCCTGCGCCGGCGACCCCGCCGACGTCCCCGCCGTCGCCGTCGCCTGGCGAGGAGGGAGGCCGGGGCGGTCAGTCGTCCAGCGTGGGGCCGTCGGTGGGGGCGGCATCTGCGGTTTTGGAACCAGACTTTGATCTACTTGGGCCTGGTCTGGAGCCCAGAGACCGCACGGCGGCCCCGCAGAGCCCCCCACTGAAGAGGAGGAGGGAGGACTCCGGGCCCACGTCATCGGGCCCGGGGTACATGATCCCGGCATCGAGATGGCAATACAGAGGACCCAAATATGCGTAAGTTTTCCCCCCTTTCTTCGTGAGCATACTTCGCCCAGAGCGACTTTGGAGACTAACCTTCGTTTTTCTTCTGCAGGCCGCCAGCGGAGGCGCCGAGGCCGGCTCCAGCCCCTGAGCCGAGCGCGCCTAAGCCAAGCGCGCCAGCGGAGCCGGAGCCACCGAGTGCGCTGGCCGAGACGGAAACACAGGAGCCGCCCAGCCCCGAGCGGGCGGCAGCGGCCGTGCCCGAGCAGCCGGCGCCGGCCGAGTCTGCCCCAAACGCGTCGAGCGTGGGGCGGTCAACCTCATCGTGGGCGGTGCCTGCATGGCAATTTTCGGGGACCCCGAGCCCCTCGGAGGAGGCTCGCAGGGGACCCAGCGCCCAGCCGTCGCCCAGCCAGCCCGCCGATCCCCTCCCAGTCGTGCTGGGAAGCGCCCGGGAGGTGATCGGGTGGCTGGAGGCGGCCGTGGCGGGGGAGATGACGCAGCTTGAGGCGGACCGCGTCGCTCTTAATGCGGAGAGGGCGCGGCTTGTCACGGGCTGGCACCTTTTGGCGGCCCGCGTTGCCGCGGCGCGCGCCGCCAACGAGGGCGAGCGGTGCGCCCTGGAGGAGGAGTCGGTGATGATCCGGTTCGGGACACCGAATCGACTGGTGATGCCGCGGATAAACTGGAGCGCCGTGTTCTTGGTCACCTCGACGACTGGGACCGCCTCCGGCCATTTGGTGAACTTGTCGATGACGACGTAGAGGTACTCATAGCCCCCGACTGCTCGGGGGAATGGACCCAGAATGTCCAGCCCCCAGACCGCGAAAGGCCATGACAGGGGGATGGTGTGAAGAGCCTGAGCTGGCTGGTGAATCTGCTTTGCGTGGAACTGGCACGCCCTGCAGCGCCGAACCAGCTCGGAAGCATCCTGGAGAGCTGTAGGCCAGTAGAAACCTTGCCGGAAGGCCTTACCGACCAACGTGCGGAACGATGCATGGCCACCGCACTCGCCCTCATGGATCTCAGCGAGAAGCTCGCCGCCTTCTGCCCGGGTGATGCATTTCAGGAGGACGCCGCCTGCGCCGCGCCGGTAGAGATCCCCATCTACTATAGCGTAGCGTTTGGACTGCCGAGCAACCCTTTCGGCAGAGGCATCATCCCCGGGAAGAAACTTTTCCTTCAAGTACCCTTGGATCTCATCCATCCACAAGGCATCTTGAGAACTGTCAGCAAGTGCAGCGCACTCGCCGGATGACGGCACCCTGACGGGGCTTCCCACTGAGGGCGCCGCCGGGGTCCCCTGAATTGAGTTCGAGGTTTCCCCTTCGCCCTGTACTTAGCTCTCCTGGTCGTCGGGGGACTAGGGTGCTCGGGGGTCACCGTACACACTCCCGAGCACTTTCTTCCCGGTACTTAGATTTCGTGGATCATCGGGGAACTGGGGTACTCAGGGGCCACCGACTGTGGCCCCGAGCGCCCTCTCCCTGGACTCGATCTTTCTCACCTTGCGGGAGAGACTCCGCGGGATGGCACCATGTGGCGGATGGCTGGCATGGCCTCGGGATTCGGGGACCGTCGGTTCCTGATACACCGATAATTATGCATTTTGACGGTTCCCTCACGCTGAAAGGCGCGGGGGCCGGAGTGGTTCTCACCTCCCCAACGGGTGAAGAACTCCGGTACATCGTGCAGCTGCAGTTCCGCGCATCCAACAACATGACGGAATATGAGGGCCACATCGCCGGCCTCCGAGCCGCGGTGGGCCTCGGGATTCGTCGCCTCCAGGTTAAAGGAGACTCCCAACTGGTGGTCAACCAGGTATCAAAAGAGTACCAATGCACGGATCCCCAAATGGCGGCGTACGTGGCGGCAGTCAGGAAGCTGGAGAAGCGCTTCGATGGCCTGGAGCTGCGGTACATCCCTCGCCGCGACAACGCTCTGGCCGACGACCTCTCCCGCCTGATCTCCTCCCGTGCGCGCGTCCCTGCCGGAGTCTTTGAAGAAAGACTCACACGGCCTTTCGTCCTGCCTGCCGAACAGGACGAAGGGGAAACCTCGAGCTCAATCCAGGGGACCCCGGTGGTGCCCTCAGTAGGAAGCCCCGACATGGTGCCGCCATCCGGTGAGTGCACTGCGCTTGCTGATTGTTCTCAAGATGCCTCGTGGATGGACGAGATCCGGGGGTACTTGCAGGAAAAGTTCCTTCCCGGGGATGAGGCTTCTGCCGAAAGAGTTGCTCGGCAGTCCAAACGCTATGCCATAGTAGATGGGGATCTCTACCGGCGTAGCGCAGGCGGCATCCTCCTGAAATGCATCACCGGGGCAGAAGGCGGCGAGCTTCTCGCTGAGGTCCACGAGGGCGAGTGCGGTGGCCATGCATCGTTCCGCACGTTGGTCGGAAAGGCCTTCCGGCAAGGTTTCTACTGGCCTACAGCCCTTCAAGATGCTTCCGAGCTGGTTCGGCGCTGCAGGGCGTGCCAGTTCCATGCAAAGCAGATTCACCAGCCAACTCAGGCTCTTCAAACCATCCCCCTATCATGGCCTTTCGCGGTCTGGGGGCTGGACATTCTGGGTCCATTCCCCCGAGCAATCGGGGGCTATGAGTACCTCTACGTCGCCATCGATAAATTCACCAAGTGGCCGGAGGCGGTTCCAGTCGTCAAGGTGACTAAGAACATGGCACTCCAGTTTATCCGCGGTATCACCAGTCGCTTTGGTGTCCCGAACCGGATCATCACCGACAATAGCACTCAGTTCACAAGTGCCCTGTTCGGGGACTACTGCGAAGACCTCGGCATCAAGCTCTGCTTCGCCTCTGTCGCTCATCCTCGGAGCAATGGGCAAGTCGAGCGCGCCAACGCGGAGATACTGAAGGGGCTCAAAACCCGGACCTACAACGTGCTCGCAAAGCACAGGAAAGGGTGGATCAACGAGCTGCCTGCCGTGCTATGGGCCAACCGGACCACGCCAAGTCGCGCTACTGGGGAGACTCCTTTCTTCCTTGTGTATGGCGCTGAGGCGGTCCTCCCCTCTGAGCTCACTCTAGGCTCCTCTCGGGTGCATGCGTACTCTGAAGGTGAACAGGAGCAGCAAAGGCGCGACGACGTCGACTATTTGGAAGAGCGCTGGCGCCGTGCCGCCATCCGGGCAGCCCGCTACCAGCAAAGCTTGCGGCGCTACCATCAGCGCTACGTCTGGGCCCGGTCCTTCGAGGTGGGGGATCTAGTTCTCTGACACATCCAATCACACGAAGGAAGGAGTAAACTGTCCCCTATGTGGGAAGGCCCCTTTACCGTGATCGGTGTCCCGCGAGAAGGCTCCTTCCGGTTGGCTGCAGAAGATGGGCAACCGCTCCCCAAACTGTGGAACATCGAGCACCTGTGCAAGTTCTTCCCGTAGATGGCCATGTTGCAGGCTCAGGTCAACCAGGCCGGGGGCTTCCCCCCGCCCAAGTTGACCGGGGGCTACCACTAACTGGGTAAGTCACCCAACCTTGTAAAAAAAATTGTCAATACAATATGTATATCAATGTGCAATCCTTATGTCAAATTTCATTTTTTTTTCTGGATTCCATATGTTTAATCTGTCTGGTGAGATGCTCGATCGTGCGAGAAAAATTCGCTCTCTCTTTTTCCCCGTTGATAAAAGAATCCCGATCGGTATGTGCGCGGGCAGTTGCCGCTGACTTACGTCTATTGTGGTAGGCTATAGTGTTCGGTGTCGTGGCAGTCTCCCGGGTACTACCGAGCCCCTGGGGTTCCCGGGTAATCCTATCACTCGAGCCGCTCGAGTAGTCCGGAGCCTAGGCCCTAGGGGCGGGCTGTCGATGCTCGGTCTGGTCTGTCATACCCGGGCGCCACCGAACCATAGGACCTCTGGGTTATGCCTCTGCCTGCTCTTGTCCACCGGTCTGGGTATTCGAGAGGTCTCAGGTCGAAAACGAGAGCAGTCTATAATGAGTACCGCACTAACAGAGCGCACCAAGCAAAGAATTTCTCTATTTTTCTCAAGTAACAGATCAACAATCAAAAGTAAAAGCAGCTCGACCACGAGGGCCTCGGTGCCCAGGTCGCTGCTCGGCCATAAGGGTCCTCGGGTGGTCCTACTGCTCAAGTGTGAGTGGTCGGGATCACCTGATCCGGGCCCCCCTGCGCCCCCCACTGCTCGGGCGCCCCAGCCGTGGGAATCAAGCTTCTCGGGTGCCCCGAGCTCGGAGCGCATGCCTCTCCTGGATCGGTTGGCCGGAAAGCTGACAGCTGTCCGGTGAGTGGTTGAATTCAGATGAATTTACATTCAGTAATATATTGTTCCCGAGTCGTCCTCGGGGGCCCTCGTATTCTAATCTGTTCGGTGAGATGGTCTCCTCGCGCACAAAACCCTGCCTCGTGTCCACTTTTTCCTAGAACGACAGAATGGACAGTAGAAAGGTGTACCGTACGTACGGCAATGTCTGACCGAAGTCTTTCATGGTGGTCATGGTGTTCGGTCCGCTTAAAAGGCCCTGGGCACTACCGAGCCTCTGGGGTTCTCGGGTTTTCTCACGACTCGAGCTGCCCGAGCGGTCGGGAGCCTAGACCCTGGGGGCGGGCTGTTGGTGCTCGGTCCGGTCTGTCCTAGCCCGGGCACCCCCAAACCGTGGGGACTCTTGGTCGCATTCCCTCCCGTACGTGTCTCCAGCCTACTTGTTTGAGTGGTCGCAGTGTGGGAAAGTGTTCACTGGTCATGGCGTGCTCCGTGCTGGATCGATCTATCTCCCGAGCAAGGAAGTTCGTGCCTTTATTTTTTGACTTAGCCGTTGCGGACTCGCGAGGGCTCGGGGGCTGAACGCGCCAAGAAGGCATCACTGCTGGGGCGACGAGTGGTCGGGGCGACTTCGTTCTCGAGGAGGGAAAGGTTGGGCTCGGTCCGACTGAGTACTCCTCGGGGCATCAAGTGAAAACAGCAGAAACTTCATCAAGCACTCAGAAGAATACTGGAGCTGCGACCCCAAAGAAAGGCTTCCATTATATTCACAAAAAAGGACAGCTATTCTGAGGGATCACTCCCATATTTACATGAAGACAAAGAAAAAGAAAAACTACAAAAGTCTACTCTAAGTCGGAGCCCTCGCCGCTGCTCCCCGGGTCTGGAGTCGGCGGTGCCTCTCGCGCAAAGCAGGCCGCCACCTCGGTGGCGGCGCCACGAACCGCCTCCCAGGCCTCCTCCTCCCGCGCCTGCGCCTGCCTCTCCCTGGCGAGTGCCTCGGCAGCCCGCTGCTGCGATGCCTCGGCCAGGCGGGCGGCTTCTTCCCGTTCCCGCGCGGCCTCCGCGCGGGTGCCCTCTAGGGCCTTCCGCTCCTCTTCCAGAGCGCACCGCTCGCTCTCGTTGGCGGCGCGAGCCGCGGTGACGCGGGCCTCAAAAAGGCGCCAGCCCGCGACAAGCCGCTCCCTCTCCTCAGCAAGGGCGGCGCGGTTCGCCACAAGCTGCGTCATCTCCCCCGCCACGGCCGCCTCCAGCCGCCCGATTACCTCCCGGGCGCTTCCTAGCACGACTGGGAGGGGGTCGGCGGGCTGGCTGGGCGACGGCTGGGCGCTGGGTCCCCTACGAGCCTCCTCCGAGGGGCTCGGGGTCCCCGAAAATTGCCATGCAGGCACCACCCACGACGAGGTAGACCGCCCCACGCTCGACGCGCTTGGGGCGGACTCAGCCAGCGCCGGCTGCTCGGGCACGGCCGCTGCCACCCGCTCGGGGCTGGGCGGCGCCTGTGTTTCCATCTCGGCTGGCGCGCTCGGTGGCTCCAGCTCCACCGATGCGCTTGGCTCAGGCGTGCTCGGCTCGGGGGCTGGAGCCGGCCTCGGCGCCTCCGACCTTCCTTGGTCTCCGGCGGCGCCCGCCGGCGGCCTGCAGAAGAAAAAATGAGGGTCAGTCTCCAAAGCCGCTCCGGGCGAGGTATGCTCAGGAAGAGGGGGGGGGGAAACTTACGCAGATTTGGGTCCTCAGTATTGCCACCGCGATGCCGAAATCCTGTACCCCGGGCCCGATGGCGTTGGCCCGGAGTCCTCCCTCCTCCTCTTCCGCGGGGGGCTCTGCGGGGCCGCCGTGCGGTCTCCGGGCTCCAGACTAGGCCCAAGCAGATCAATGTCTGGTTCCAGAACCGCAGATGCTGCCCCCGCCACCGGCCCAGCGCTGGACGACTGACTGCCCGGGCCTCCCTCCTCGCCAGGCGACGGTGACGGCGGGGACACCGAAGCAGGAACGAAAGTCCGGGGGCGCTTCCCTCTGTCCCCCGGCGCTGTCGCCGCCCCGCTGTCGGTGGCGCCTCCTTCTCCGGCCTGGAGGCTGCTGCCCGCAGCAGCCCCACCGCTGGCCTGCGGCTCGCCGCCTGCGGCGCCCGGGCCACCGGTCTGCACCGGATCGCTTGCGGCCTCCTCGCCGGCCGCCTCGTCCACCCGGGGGATCTGGATGGTCCCGGGGTTTCGGCACCCTGGCCGGTCGACCAGCCCCTGGGCGTCAAACTCCGGCAGCTTCGCCTGCAGCGCCACCCGGTCAGGATCGGCGCAGAGCGCTAGCTCCTTCCACGGGAGCTCCGCCCGGCTCAGGTCGTCCACCCCGATCACCACCCGGAGCAGGCCCCTCAGCGCCGGCCTGCCCAGGTCCCACTCCTCGCCGATCTGGGTCCGGGTGATGTCCTGGGGGCCGGTGTAAAACTAGCAGGGCCGAGCCCGTAAGCTATCTATCTCTTTTGACATACGTTCAAGGGGAGTAAGTAGTGAGGATATCACTATTAGGGTCTGTGGCTGTCGGTGAATCAGGAACCGGGGGTCCCCGAATCCCGAGGTCAGGCCAGCAATCCATCAGATGGCGTCATCCTGCGGAGTCTCCACCGTAAGGTGAAAAAGATCGAGTCTCGGGAGAGGGCGCTCGGGGTCACAGTCGGTGGTCCCCGAGTACCCCAGTTCCCCGATGATCCACGAAGTCTAAGTGCTGGGAAGAAAGTGCTCGGGAAGGTGTATGGTGACCTCCGAGCACCCGAGTCCCCCGACGACCAGGAAGGCTAAGTGCCGGGAGAAGTGTGACTGGGGCCGCGAGCGGTGGCTCCATGGGCGCCCAAGTACCCCCGAGGACCCACGAAGGAAGTTCCGAGAGAGAGTGCTCGGGGCTGTGTGCAGCAGCCCCCGAGCACTCGGCCCCCCGAGGATCCGTACAAGTGTGCCTGGGAGAGAGTGCTCGGGGAGGTGAACAATACCCCCGAGCACTCGGTTCCCCAAGGATCAAGAAAGGGCATTCCCGGGAGAGAGTGCTCGGGGAGGTGTACAAGTGACCCCCGAGCACTCGGTTCCCCGACGACCCAGAAAGCCCCCTGATAGTGCCCCTCGAGGGGCCCACCGATGAGATGTCAGCCAGTCAAAGGCCCAAGGCCGCATTTAAAGAGCATGCGTGGCCTGTCACCTCCAACTGCTCCCGCTGTACTCGGTGTCAGTTCCTGCCACGTTCTGGCAGAAGGGCGTGGGGTCATTGAATGCACGGGTTCCATCCCGTGCCGTCCGGCCGATCTCAGGATAACGCCGTAAGGGCCGAGGCGTTCCGTCTGCCGCGCTGCTGTGGCAGAGGAACAAGACAGGGCGCGCACGCCGGGCCGCTCTGCGGCTGCCCGGTGGGCCCTCTCCACGGCGCCCGTTGCCAGTGCATTTATGGTGACGGGCGACCGGGCATGGGACGCATTTTCCACCCCCGGTCACTTCGCCCAGAGGAAATGATGACGCCCTTTCTATTTATGGTGTCTCGGAACTCGTGCTCCCCCTCCCGTTCGGGGCACGCAGCTGCCGGCGGGTATTTAAGGCAGCTGGCGGCACAGAAGAAAGAAGAAGAGGTGGAGAGGAAAAAGAGACAAGCCTCGGAAGAGGAAACAATTGCTCATAGACAGAGAAGAGAAGGTCACAGGCCGAAGAACAGAGAGCCCCAGGCTCTAAGATAGATAAACATTCTTGTAACCAACAACATCCTTGAGGGACTTTCTCAGGGCATTTATAGTGTCCAAACCGGAGTAGGGTGTTACGCCCCCGTGCGGCCCGAACCTGTCTAAACACCAGCGCATTTACTCCTTTCCGCATTAGATCATTCCACCCCACCGGCCATCGCATTCATACCCATTTATTTCTCCGACGAACATATTCAGGATCATCCCCCCGGCCGAATCTCTAAAAAGGGGTCCCCCAGGATCCCTGCGATAGGAGTTCACCCTCCGACAGCTGGCGCGCCAGGTAGGGGGGAAGCATCCCTAAATTTGTTCGTTTGTTTCCTTCTGCAGAAAAAATGGCCGGTGGTCATCGCCTCCAGCGTTCCGGCTCCAGCTCCAGCGGGGAAATGCAGCCCCTCGCACAGGAGGCCCCAGTCGCTGCTGCGTCCCAGCAGCAGCCGCGATCTGCACGCGCGGTGTTCCCCTCCTAAGGGGACCAGGGCGTTGGGCCCAGCAGGGCCGCCGCCGCTGTCGCCGGTGCAGCACGACCAGATAGTGTCTATCCGTCGCGGCTGCTCGGCAAAGGGGTGATTTTTTTTTGGTGATTCTGTTGAGGCCAAATCAAATCTCGGTGATTTGAAGTGGTGTTTGTCCATGGCCTTTGAAGGTTTGCCTCATCCCTCTCCTCCTCCTCTTGCTCATATATGCATGGTGGATTCTAGGGTTTGAGTTGGAATCAACAATTTTGCTCCTTCTCCCAGATCTTGATATATGTGGATTGTCCCCCTTAGTGTACATGCATGCGTAACCTACGTCTCCCATTCGGGAGTGTTTGATTATAAATATGACTTGGTAACTCGTCATATTTATAAGAAGATGCTCTTGAATTGTCCATGTACTTTGGACAGTTCGAGGATATGTGGCCTAAGTAGTATGTTTCTGTGCTCTTGTATGGTTCTAGAGAGAATTTCGGTGGCGTCTCCCTGTTATTCTTCGGATACACACCCTCTCGACTCATTGTCGAGACGTGTATTTGGAGAACAGCGGGGAGGTGCTGCCAAAATTTTCTCCAGAACCGTACAAGAGCCTGGAAACCTACTCGGGCCACATATCTTCGAATGGGATTAGGATCTATCTTTGCCCATTAGAAATTAGTTAGGATCCTTCGCTATAGGTAACATGTATCATACTTGGATGTTAATTGTTAGCTTGAATATCACTAGAACACACGTACATACTTAATTTAGTTAAATTGAGTTAGAATTTTTATATTTATTCTACCTTCTCTGTTGTTTCTATTTATAATTAATATTTTTTCAATTTATAGATGGTGGACCGAAGTTGGATGTACCGTGATCCCGTACTTGTAATGAGTACATAAGCGGGGTGAAGTCTTTCTTGATTGTCGCGGTGGCGGAATGGAAGGTCGGGGTAAAACAGCAATATGGTGTCCATGCTGTGATTGCAAGAATGAGAAGAAGTTCCCAAAACCTGACAATATGTACGATCACTTATTAAGGCATGGATTCAAAGAGAGATATCACGTTTGGAACAAATATGGCGAGGAAGGTCTTAACGAAGGGGAAATGGATCAGGTCCTCCCAGACGGTAGTACGGATAAAGAATACCGCCAGACGGTGATATGGATGATTATCTCAAGGACTCAGACATATTAGGATTCAATGATGACTACGTGGATTTCTTGGAGAATGTGGACCAAATGGTGCGTGATGCTAAGGGGAACGACGAGTATAGTGATAGTGAGTTTGCCAAATTGAGGGAACTCGTGCGAGACTCGAAGACACCATTTTATCCTAGCTGTAACGAGAAATACACGTTGTTGTTTGTGGTGCTTACGCTTCTGCAATTGAAGACGATCCATCGTTGGTCTGATAGGAGTTTCAAAGCATTGTTGCATCTGCTAAAGGACATGCTACCATAGGGGAACAAGGTGCCCAAGACCATCTACAACGTGAAGAAGATAATCTGTCCTTTGGGATTGGAGGTAGAAAAAATGCATGCATGTAAGGAGGATTGTGTCCTGTTTCGTGGAGAATATGCAGACCTGGATCAATGTCCTATTTGTGAAACCCATCGATACAAGCATAGAAATGACAGTGGCGACGTGGAGGAAGGCAGCAAGAGAAAAGGGTCTCCTAGAAAGGTGATGTGGTATTTCCCTGTAATTCCCCGTTTGAAGCATTTGTTCCAGAACAAAAAGGAGTCTCAATTGTTGCGGTGGCACAAGGAGGGTCGTAAGAACGACGCAATGATACGGCACCCCACTGATTCAGCTCAGTGGCGAACCATTGATTCCACATTTGGGTGGTTCACTGAATAATTAAGAAATATTATGTTTGCTTTGAGCAAAGATGGCATGAATCCATAGGTAACATGAGTACCTCACATAGAACCTGGCCTGTTGTATCGTCTATCTACAACCTTCCACCTTGGCTTTGTAAAAAGCAAAAAATACATTATGTTGTCGACCTTAATTCCTGGTTCGAGGCAGCCTGGCAATGACATCTATGTGTACCTCAAGCCTTTGGTACATGATCTTAAAGCACGCTGGTCTGAAGGTGTTGAGGTTTAGGATCATTACAAGCGAGAATACTTCACCCTACATGCCATGTTGTTCGTTACCATCAATGATCTACCAGCACTTCGTAACTTGTCAGGGCAGAGTAAAAGAAAAGGTGAAGCTTGCCCCCAATGCTTAGATGACACAGAGAGTATGTGGTTGAATGAGTCAAAGAAAAATAGTGTACATGCGGCATGGACGTTTCCTTCTAGGGAACCACCGGTACTGGAAAATAAAGTGTTAGTTTGATGGCACAAGGGAGAAAGCGTCACCTCCAAGGCATTTCAGTGGGCAAGATATCTATGATAAGGTTAAGGATATCAATGTTGTACTTGGCAAGCGAAAACGATCCTCCACAAGTGAAGAAAATGGAATGTGGAATAAGAAATCAATTCTCTAGGAGCTTGATTATTGGAAATACTTAGACGTTCGTCACTGTATTGACCTCATGCACGTAGAGAAGAATATCTGCGATAGTCTCCTCGGTACAATGCTCAACATGAAGGGGAAAACAAAAGATAATGAAAACACACGAGCTGACCTTGAAGAAATGGGCTTAAGGCTGGAGCTTCATGTCAAGGATACGGATAAAGGGAAATTCCTACCCCCATATTGCATCACCCTATCCAAGAAGGAGAAAAAAAGAATTTTGCGAGTTCTTACACGGTATGAAAGTTCCCTCCGATTACTCATCCAACATTAGAAGACTTGTTTCGATGAAAGAGCTAAAAATGGTTGCCAGCATGAAAACTCATGATTGCCATGTGATGTTGATGCAGATGATTGCGGGTGGAATTAGAAACATGTTACCAATTGGTGTTCGAGAGGCTATCATGAGCCTATGCTTTTTTTCAATACAATTGGTCAGAAGGTACTCGATTCGGAAGTGCTAGGCGAGCTAAAAAAAGATACTTTGAGACTCTATGTATTCTCAAGATGTATTTTGTACCATCCTTTTTCGATATTATGGTCCATCTCACAGCTCACCTTGTGAAGGAGATTTATTTTCTTGGCCTTGTGTTCTTACATCAGATGTATCCAAATTTGTAATATGTTAAGTCTCAATTTCAATGTATCTGGATGTCCGTACAATGTGATTATGCAATTTGTGGTTGCATATCTTCAAATGAATGGTGATTGTGGCATGAATGTATCTGAATGTGTCTTATTTGCAGGAGAAGACGGCTGCCAAATCCTGACTTTGCTTCACGATGCAGCCAGTATACAGGTAAAACCCTTAGAGTGATGAGCACATTAGTGACGGATGATAAGATCACGCGTCAGTAAAGATGTCATTAGTGACGGGTGAATTTACCACCCGTCACTAATTAACAAGTCCCAGTGATAGGGTGGAAAATCCACCCGTCACTGTGACCCGATCGTTAGTGATGGGTAGTAAGTTCACCCGTCACTATGATCCGAACATTAGTGACGGGTGGTAAGTTCACCCGTCACTGTAATCCTAACATTAGTGATGGGTGGTAAATTTACCCGTCACTAATGATATGTTTATAAATAGCGGGCCCGGAAACCCTAGCCTCCAATTTTTCCTAAGTCTCGCCATGCCCGCCGCCCATTCCTCCTCGCCTCCTTCTCCCGGTCATCCCCAAGGTCGCCGTTGTCTCCCTACCATCCCCATCCCTCTCCCCGGCGTCATCTTCCCCTGCAACCTCATCCCCAACTACCCCGGCGCCGAAGAGCCCACACCGCCGTCACCTCCTCCCCGACGAGCACCCCGACGCCGAGGAGCCCGCACCACCATGCTCTGGGCCACCATCATCCTCATCCGTCGAAGTAGGCCTCCCGCCGTCCCCTCCTCACCAACGCCTACCGCCATCGTTCTCATCCGCCATTGTGAGTTACTTCTGTGCATTGCCATACTTTGTGTGCCGGGGGTGAATACAAATGGTACATTGGATTATATTACTCGATCATGACAGTGGCTAAGTGAGGCTGTGTGTGACAGCGTAGTCTATATAGGTGCGATGTTATCTTACCCATTTAACACTCAGCATAGTCTACCTTGGTGAGTGTAAGTCCAAGTCCACCAACTTGTGTGGTTAGCAAAAATATTGGAGCTCCATGACCCTTTGGAAGTCCTGGAGAATGCAAATGCAGGTGGCTATACTTTATCCAAAAGGGTTCCTATTATTGTATAAATCCACTTCAGAAAACTGCTGCAGTCTAAAGACAAAAGGAATAGAAATTGAAATTGATTACTACTACTATTTTCTACTGTTTCAGTTAAGCTTAAGTTTCATTTAAGCTATTGTTTGCTACTATTTTAGTTAAGTTTAAATTTCAGTTAAGCTATTGTTTGCTTGTCCTTCTTTCATCTCTACCTATTTTTTAGCATACTTGAATGTTTTTTGGTCTGAAGTGATGCATATGCTTAAATGTAGTTGTAAGCAGCCAAACCAATATGATCAATTCATATGCTTCCAGTAGTAATCATATGCTACTTCTAGTCCTATTTACCTATATGCAAGTTGTAGTCATTTTATTCTTGTTTATATGTATGCATATTGCTTTGATGATGATATTTAGGAAATGAAAAATAAATTTGTAAGAAAATCCCAAAAATGAATTTAGGTTGCGTAACTTATTACGTCGTCTACCGTTCGGGAGTGTTTGATTATAATATGACTTAGCAAGTCGTCATATTTATAAGAAGATGCACTCGAATTGTCCATGTACTTTGGACAGTTCGAGGATATGTGGCCCGAGTAGTAGGTTTCTGTGCTCTTGTATGGTTCTAGAAAAAATTTCGGTGGTGTCTCCCTGTTTTTCTCCGGATACACACCCTCTCAGCTCGTTGTCGAGACGTGTATTTGGAGAACAGCGGGGAGGTGCTGCCCAAATTTTCTCCAGAATTGTACAAGATCATGGAAACCTACTCGAGCCACATATCCTCGAATAGGATTATGACCTATATTTGCCTATTAGAAATTAGCTAGGATCCTTCGCTTTAGATTAGAAATACATCATATTTTCATAAATTCATATAGAAGTGAATATAGTTACTAAGACTTATACAATTGTATCTACGTATTCATATCTACTAGATGTCTGCCAATGAGTCATCGGGATCCTCTGACGAAGCACAAGCTCCCAGTTAGAAGTCTACGCAACCAGGTCCCAATAGAGCAACAGTATGAAAGCTAAGGGCACAAGCAAAGTGGCCGACTGAAAAGATTACCATCACAGAAATCAATGATGACGGCGTGCCTATAGAGAAGAAGGCATTGCATATGTTGCGGAAGCTCGCAGGCCTTAATGCTCGGGAGAGGGTGCCATTGACCCTTCCAAAGTTCGATGACCTCACTGTGGATCAAAAGAATGCCTTGTTTAATGATGGTGTCAATACGTTTCTGGAGTTCCCGGAGAACATGAAAGCGAAGGCTTGCAGGGCTGCTATGAAAATGATTGCCAAACTTTGGAGAAACCACAAGAGCAAGCTTGTGAACGAGTATATGGCAAAAGAGTTAGAGCCCTTCAACAAGTACCCATATATTAAAAGAGAGGATTGGGAAGCTTTTGTGGCGTTGAAGAGCTCTGAGATGTTACAAAATGAGAGTTCAACAAAGAAGTAGCTTCGGGCAAAGAACAAGTAGAATCACAACCTGGGCACAGGTGGGTATGTGGAGAAAAGGGATAAATGGCAGGCGGAGGATGCAAAGTTAGCCAACGAAGGCTACGATAATCCTTGGTTGCAATTCCCAGGACGATCGCAATTATATTTGCGCGCGAGGGGTACGCTGTCAGATAGTGGAAAAATCACCTTCAAATCCAGCAAAACCAAGTCAGTTGCTCAAAAGGTGAAAGAAATAGCTACCCACTTCTCCGAAGGTTCATTCACTGTGGTAAGGGAACATGACGTGCTCTCCACTGCGCTGGGAAATCCTGAGCACCCATGTTGCGTTCGAGGCATGTCCAGTTCCCAGGGCTGGAAGTTAGGCTTCCCCGAACACGTCAGGATTTATAAGAAGAGGAAGAGGTTGGTCCCAATAGATGTGGAGGCATTGACCCAGTCAATCAGGAATATCGTTTATCAAGACGTCCTGCAAAGGTTTGCGACACAGGGAGTCGTAATTCCTAACGCACCAGCGGGTGGTAGCCCCATTGCTGGACACAAGAGTAGTCAAGCCTCTAGGGAGGTTGAACAACCTGCCTTTTCTCCATCTGTGGAGCCCGATACCATAGACCTTCTCGATGGGCCCACGCCGTGCTCGCTGGTCATAAGACCTAGAGATTATTATATTGAGGTTGCAAAGGGCCAGGTGCATCCAAATGCTCAGGTGTTACATACGGTCCCAATACGTCCTGGCTATGTCATGGTCTTCATGGATTTTGTACATGTCAATGCCGTGGACACAGATTTGCCCGTCCCCCCCCCCCCAATGATGAGATATAAAAGCTGAATCAAGCTCGTCTTCAAAGGATCTAATGGAAAAGGGGGAACATCGTGGTGCACACGGAACCATCTAGCACGCCCTCTTGGAAGTTCTTCTTTTGGGCATGTCTCTTTTATATTTGCTATATCCTTCATTCCTCATGAATTTCTTGAATTTTCTTACAAAGAAAGCTATTTCTTCATCATCGGAGCTTTCATCTTCACTTGAGCAAGATTCTTCAACTTGTTTTCTCTTGCTTGCCTTGAAAGCTATTTCTTTGTTCTTGGAAGAGGAGCTTTGCTTGGACATGTTCTTCACTTCATTTGCTTCTTCTTCCATTAGCTCATGAGCAAGTATTCTCCCAAGAACATTACTTGGGGTGAGCCTTTTGTAATCTCTTCTTTCCCAGATGAGAGTGACCAAGGTTGGATTTCTTGGATCAAAGGCTCTAAGTAACCTTCTCACAACCTTGTGGTCATCGAGTTCTTCACTCCCAAGTCCTCTTATCTTGTTCACAAGCACCATCATCCGATCATACATGACTTGTGGAGTCTCATCATCCTCCATGACAAACCTTCCCAATTTTCCTTCAAGTAATTCAATCTTGGATTCCCTCACACTAGTTGTCCCTTCGTGTGACACTTGAAGTGTGTCCTAAATTGATTTAGCCTCCTTAAGCCCATCCACCTTGTTGAACTCTTTGGGGCTTAAGGCGCTAAGTAGGACACTTGTTGCTTGGGCATTTCTATGTATGGCTTGTTCTTGTTCGGGTGTAAGCTCCATGTCTTCAGCCGGAAAATCAATACCTACACACACAATTCTCCAAATGCTCGGATGGAGCGATATTAAATGCATCTTCATCTTGTGCCTCCAAGAGACGTAGTGAATACCATCAAAAAATGGTGCACGCCCGGACGACACAGAGATGAAGTTGTTAGAAGGGGAATTTAATTTGCTATAATCGAAATTAATTTCAACTCCCTTTCTTTCTTTGGAGCCACCGGCGGTTGACGCATCTCCCGAATCCATTTGTCTTCTAGAACCACCACCCGAGGTTTCACCTTTGTGACTTCTCGGGCTTTTCTCTTCGGATGCCGACATCTCTAATTCCTCCAAGCAGTTAAGCCTTGTAGGAGGTTAGGCTCTGATACCGATTGAAAGTCCTTGATGTCGACTAGAGAGGGGTGAATAGTCGTTACTGAAAATTAAAACTTGGCAGAGGATTAAACAGTGTCCGGAGACTCCGGCCTGATCTGGATACTCTGAGTTCCGGAGTATTCGAGTTCACCTGGATTATCCGGACTATACAGGAACTCGAAAACAAAGTAAGCTTAGGAGAATCTACTAGAGACTATGAGCTATCACAGTATCTCTAAGATGGATATTTTCTACTTAACAATAAAGGTACATTTAAATACTCGCAAGCAATAAAATTGAGACAAATCCTCAAATAGCAATTTGAATGAATAACTTGCAAGAATTTAAATGAAGACAAGATTTAAATCGAAGTTCGGCTACCTCACAAGGAAGTGCCTACATCTCCGTTGAGGAGCTCACACAGAGCCGGGTCTTTTCCAACCATATTCTCACCCCAAGCGACCACAAAGATAGAGCTAGGGTTCTTACTCAAATCGTGGGTAATACAAACTCCCCGTGGCACTTCACAACGATTGGGTGCTCTACGGGTGACCTCTTGCCGTCTAGAAGCACAAAGCTTCAAGAGAAATGATTGCAATTCGCAGCTTGGCAAGAACTCAAAATGCTCAAAGAATTTCTTTTTGCTCTCTTGCTCCAAATCTCACTCCCTAAACCAAACTCTCAAATCTTAGCAAAGATTGGGCACCAGAGGGGTTTAGGAGGGCTATTGAATGCTCTAGAGATAGTAAATGAATTGGTGGTTCAACAAGCCTTGAATGAGAGGGGGTGAAGAGGTATTTATACTCTTTCCCCAAAAATTAGCCGTTATTGTGCTATTCAGATAGACTCTGAGTCTCCAGGTAGCACAGAAAATCACGCACCTAACCTGTCAGAACTAGCCGTTACACTGATCCGGAGTATCCAGGTTCACCCGGAGTCTCCAAGTAACACTTTGAGAAAAAACGGCTAGAATAGTTCGGAGGGTGCCCGAAAGATCCGAAAGCATCAAACCTCGAAGACTCCGGACCAACTCGGAGACTCCGGCTAAAAACCTTAGTTAACCGAGAGTCTTTCTCGGAGTCTCACTCGGAGACTCTGGAACTTTAACAGCATCCGGAGTATCCGAACTAACTCGGAGACTCCGGGCTTAAAAATAAATCGAAACCGAGAGCTCTTCTCGGAGACTCACTTGGAGGCTCTGGAACATTTGCATTGTCCGGAGTATCCGGGCTATCCCGGAGACTCCGAGCACAGAATTAACCTAACCGAGAGCTCTTCACGGAGTCTCACTCGGAGACTCTGGAACACCTACAGAGTCCGGAGTTTCCGGACCAACTCGGAAACTCCAGAACTAGACAAAAACTGCCTTTTGTTCCCGGTGTTCGTGAGTGATGGTGTCTCTCAAAAATTGGTTTTCATAAAATACTTTGAGCACTAAGACACTAACAAAACTACAAAAAGCAACCCTCTTAATAGAACGACATTCCTAAAACTTAAATTCAAATTAAAAACCAATTGGATTCTAAGAGTTTCTTCATGTCACTTCTCCTTTCTTTTTGAGGGTCATGGACTTCTTTTATCCTTTTTCAACGGGACTAAAACCTGTTCATACACTTTATAAAACCATTAGTCCCTTAATCATTTATCATCAATTATCCAAAACCCACAAGGGGCCTAGATGCACTTTCATGCTGCGGCATATCCACTTCGGCGGGCGGAACAACCTTGTGTTGAGTTGCATAATTTCTACCTACAAACTTGTAGAGAGAAGAAGATTTCTATTGTCTTATATTACCAAAATCGTCACTTCTTGACTGGGGACGGCTACTTCCTCGTGGGCTTCAACGACTTATACGACCTCTTCAACCTCGATGGCCTGGACGTGTGGTTATTACAATGCTTTACATTGCAAGCCCTTTCAAACTAGACGTTCATTAATTATTACCACTAAATTCTCCTATCTAACTAATTTTTTATCTGTAAACACTTGATATAAGAAATGAGGAAGAAGGAGCCCTTCGGATTCCTTGACCCTCGAAATATGTCGATTTCTATGATGCAACAACAAAGGCAATTTGTTGTGGAATATGTGGCTAGGGCAATGAGCCACTTTTCAAAGAAGGACTACCTAATGGCCGCCCACAACATGGGTGGCCATTGGATCTTACTGGTCACTGCCCCCAATTGGAACTTGGTCTGGTATCTCGATTCATCAAGAACAGTGGTGGGACCTAACGGCGAACTGGAACAACGTGACTATACTGTCGTCAAACAAATCATCAACGAGTAAGCTCTTTATGACTTAGGTTTCATATTGAACTTTTCAAACTTACACCAAATGTTGACTATTGGATCCCTCTTTGCATGTAGGGCTTTCGACATGTATATGTGTTGTTATCCAAAGTGCGATCCGAAGGAGCCCCGCACACTAACACATAAGACCGTCTTCACGGTAAGTACCAGCAGACATATTTATTTACAAATACTCTACTAATACATTTTTTCCTTTCGAACTGACAGTTTTTCCCTCTCCAGTGCCACCAACAACCATCGGGTAACTCCTGCAGATTCTACGTTACGCGTCACATGCTTCATGGCAGCAAAGGATATGAAATCCCCAGTTGTAAGAAAATTGCATAGTCTTTTCATTGCTTCTTTTTATTCATTACAAATATCCGATGATAAAATGATTTTTCTCAAGCTAATTGCATACTTTTTCCATAACTACTTTCATTAAGTAGTAATTCAGCGTACCAGACGGCAACATTGAGGAGTCTGCACTCTCCAACATTCAAGCACGGATCGCCTCGTTCTTAATGACCAAAGTCATCTCTTCGAAAGGCGAGTTCTATTATAGGGAGACAGGGCTCTGACTTATGTAATTTGTAGTTGCACTTTTGACTTATGTAATTTGTAACTAACTTGATGTGGACTTGCGCCGTTGTACATTTTGAGGACTTTTGATTATGTAATTTGTGGTTGCATATCTCGTGATTTTGTCCCTACAATGCGGGTCGTATCTGGATGTCCCTACAATGTGATTATGTAATTTGTGGTTGCATATCTTCAAATGAATGGTGATTATGGCATGAATGTATCTGGATGTGTCTTATTTGCAGGAGAAGATGGCTGTCAAATCCTGACATTGGTTCAGGATGCAGCCAGGAAACATGTAAATCCCTTCGAGGGATGGGAACATTACTGACGGGTGGTAAATTCACTTTTCACTAATGACTCATAACCAGTGATGGGTGGTAACACCCCGTCGTTGATGACTCAGTCACCAGTGACAGGTTGTAGCTACCCGTCACTGATTCTAGATAATTAGTGACGGGTGGTAAATACACCCGTCACTAATGACTCGGTCACCAGCGACGGGTTGTTGTTACCACCCGTCACTAATGATAGAGTCCCAGAGACGGGTTCGAAACCAAACCGTCACTAATGAATCGGTCACCAGTGACGGGTTATGGTTAGAACTCGTCACTAATTACCGAGTACCAGAGACGGGTTGGAAAGCTACCCGTCACTAGGGATCGATAATGAGTGACGGGTTGTACATACATCCGTCACTAATGATGGTCACAGTGATGGGCAACAGGCCTTCTCAGGCCATAGGAGACGCATTTTAGTGACGAACCTCAATTATGACCAGTCATTAGTGACGGGGCCCAATCCGTCACTAATGTTTTATCATTAGTGACGCAATAAGAGTGACGGGTGTGGTAACCGTCACTAATGACGGTTATCACCCATCACTAATGTGTTGTTCTGGCGTAGTGCACGTGCATTTTAAAGGTGTATAGATTAGTCCATGCTTGCAGACAAGAATCTTTACCTATTATGATTGGAGGAGACTTTAATATGATTAGAAGTCCCAATAAAAAGAGTAATGATAAATATGATAATAGATGGTCTTCCTTATTCAATGCTATTATAAATAGTTACGATTTACAGGAGCTAGAATTGTCAGGTCACAAGTACACATGGGCAAACTCCCTCGAGATACCAACTTATGAGAAGATAGATCTAAAGGAATGGCAAAAAACACATCTCCTTCTCCATTTGAGTGTTAAAGGTTGTGTTTTTTCCGTTCGTTTAGACTTACTATTGTCATTCTTGAGTAATAAATTCAGTTGGAACATCTAAAGAGCGTGCAAGATGTATACGGATGGGGCAGAGCTGTTGTATCAGGAGCTCTTTGATGTGGAACGTCCAAAGAGCTCTTAGTACATCAGCTTCACAATATCTGTTTCTATTTTTAGATTTAGGTATAAAATACTCTACCTCGAATATTTCGGTATGGGGTGTCTGTCTTAAGTTTAACATCAAACTTAAGAAAGATTCTCATGCTAAAGAGTTTACGGTAGAGTATTTTTACACATATGAAAAGATTATCACTATCAATTCATGCCTTGAACCGTTAGTGATAATGTTTATCACAACCGATTCATGTTATGAACCGATAGTGATAGTATGGTTATCACTACCGGTTTATAAGCCAGCAGTGATATCAATTTTGAACCAATAGTAATGACCTTTTCTGTAACAGTGTGGTTACAATAGTCTAAAACAACTAAGCTCTTAGAAGGTGATTGCAATTCTAAATATTTTCAATTAGTAGCAAACAAAAATCATAGGAAAACTAGAATTTTTCAGCTTGAACATGGAGAGCTAATAATTCATGGTGATGAAGCTCTCAAATTGTGCATAACTAAGTATTACAAAGGTTTATTTAGACCCTCAAAGAATAGTTCACCTAGATTATCCGGACTATACAGGAACTCAAAAATAAAGTAAGCTTAAGAGAATCTACTAGAGACTATAAGCTATCACAGTATCTCTAAGATGGATATTTTCTACTTAACAATAAAGGTACACTTAAATACTCGTAAACAATAAAATTGAGGCAAATCCTCAAATAGCAATTTGAATGAATAACTTGCAAGAATTTAAATGGAGACAAGATTTAAATCCGAAGTTCGGCCACCTCACAAAGAAGTGCCTACGTCTCCGTTCAGGAGCTCATAAAGAGTCGGATTTTTTCCAACCCTATCCTCACCCAAGCGACCACAAAGATCGAACTAAGGTTCTTACTTAAATCGTGCTTGGGCTGGCCCAGTAGGCACAGCCTATTTAAACAACATTAGTTTGGAGCTTCAAAAATATATTATGATTGGCGTTGATGCCCTATATTTGGTAATATGGCTTAGTAGGAATGATTAACAGGGATGTTTGGTTGCTGGTCACACTTTGCTACATGTTTGACAGCCAGATTTGACCAAATTTGGCAAGTGTTTATCTTGTTGCCACACATTTGGCATGCCACAAAATCTTATCCTAGTGCCACACCTGCCATAGGCATAATTTCTTAACAACTCTTGCCTAACTTATGGCGAAGAAATTATTTGCCACATAATATGTGGCGCGCCACAGTTTGGTATAGAAAGTTTGGTAATGTGTAGTTTACATCCAAACAAGCCCGTTGTTTTTAATAAAGCAAAAGTTGAATGTTATATGCAGGTAATCTTCAGAGACACGCGATGGATCCGCTTTTGGGCTTCATTCCAAAAGTTGAATAAGGGGATCCTATGTTGAATACATGCACGCTATTGATGACTACAATAATGAAGATCTTCACTAAGCATGAGCGGAGGTTTAGCAATAAATTTGTTCTTAATGTTATTCCTCCTATGTTATATTGGCAAATTTGGGTCATTTGTTGGATCACTTTTGGTTGTTTTTCGGTTTAAACTTTGTAATAAGTACAGTCTTCTGCGTACATCGGATGTAGAACTTCGGATATTTTATTACCTGAATGAAATAAAAATCCTTTTATCTTGCATATAAATAGCATATATATCACTGCTTTTTATCTAGACCACCTTCCAATACTAGCGACCCTTCGTGGCAACGTGTCGTGCAGGCGAGATCACTGGAACCTGAGGTTGAACCTGTCCGGAAAAGTGTGCCCGAGGCACTGGGCGCGTGTCTCGTTTTTGATCGAGCTTAGCTGAACAAATCCTCCACACGTGTCGCACGGCGCGCGCTCCGCTGTCGATACGCACCATCCATCGCAAGTCAGCGTGGGCTCCACAATTGTGCACGTGTGATATTTGCAACAGCACTTGGATTGCATGTGCAGCTAATATATGAGTGGGAAACAATAAACAGCGTTTCATTTTATCAGGGCAAGAATGGGATATCCTAACTCCACCGACTGATGAAGTCGGTGACTTCAAACTATCGTGAATAGTTGGATTTTAGCGAACTGATCAGATCTAATATCACATTAGCGTACAGTACTGTTGCTACAGTACCGCTGCAGTGTTTATATCCTCGTGCCTATTTATCCTCTCGCATTTTACTATTTATCCATGACTCACCGTGCTGAAGTCAGAGGATTTCAATCCAAGCAACATGTGCTATGCCTTGTTCAGTACAGTTTCAGCTCTAAGGTTCATTTTATCACGGCAAGCAACTTGTATTGGGATCTGTTTAGTAGAGTTTTGGCTTCAAAATTTTTAGAGTTAGGTATAGCTAGTACTAAAAATTTATGGAGTTATGACTATAGTTACACTGAGAGTATTTAAGTGAGACTTATTTCTATTTTAAACTAAAAATAATAATTTAATCATTTTATTATAACCTACAACCTCAAAAATAATAATTTAATCATCTGATATAGAGCTGAAAGTTGAAACTCTATCAAACAATGTCTAGGTATTTAATCTGGAAATGTAGCTAATTTTGAAACAATAATTGGGATGGTTTCCAGCTTAAAATATCACTATTTGGTAGATCTCCATACAAGGTGCATAAAATATTTATCATGCGTGAAAGTAAGGATGTTTCAGTTGAGCTATGCATCCTACCATATAATATAGATGGTAACTAAGTTGTTTGCCGACATAAAGAGGACAAGAAGACGCGAGAATGGTGTCCTTTTGTTTTGCTTTTCGAACAAATTTCATGGAATTTGGGGTTCCCATTCTTTTCTAGATGTTGATTTTTTACATACGACAAAAAAAAAAGCTTAACTGTTAAGGAACGGTGATCACTTTGTCGTGGAATAAATAGTCGAGACTTTATACATCTCACTTGGCAATGTTTTCAAGGACGACAGGATAAAGATGTGGTCGCACTCCATCTGGTCAAAGTAATGTTTGATAAGATTAGTATGGATAACAGTTGTTTGATTAGTTGGTGTGCGTGTATGCAAATATATATGTCTAGGTAATTCAATGCGTAATGGTGGTGGGAAAGGAACAAAACTTTCCGTTTTTACTTGTTCGTTTTTAGGGGCAACGAACTTGTATACATGTGTTGTGTCGTGCTGGACAAGTCTTGTGTTCTTATCATCTTATGTAGGTGCAGGCTTTCATCCTTGTGCCTTTCACATCAATTTGAAGGAAATGTGTGTAGATTAATTGTACGTTGAAGATGAGTTTCGGTTTCCAGCTGCCAGCTTGTCGAGATAGATTATGTACTACCTCTGTTCTTTTTTATTTGTCATTTAGGTATCAACACAATCTCCAATACATATATTTTAACATTACTTTTTATAATTTTTGGTGAAATTAATTTGTTAAACATATAAAGCTATGAAAGTATTTTTAATGGCGAATCCACTCATATACATGTGTCAAATCATACCAATTTTGTGTGTATTAATCAAAGTTTTTAAATTTAACTGCACACATCCTAAAACAACTATTTTTTAACAGGGTAATAATTATGCATAGAAATAGAAGTTTCAACCAGTTCTTTTCGGAGTTTGCCGCCACGTCTCTGGTGAATTTCAGAATCTGGACAGAAAGAAACCAGGAGAATTCGACATAAACACAGCTCCTTAATTATTGACCTCACTCTAGAAGAGCAGGGGAAATTTGAAGAAAGAACCTGACTTCTCTTAAAAAAGGGGAAATCATTCACTGCGAGAGGTGAATTCGGAGAGTTAAAGAAGATATATATTTAC
This sequence comes from Phragmites australis, assembly GCF_958298935.1. NCBI lineage: Eukaryota > Viridiplantae > Streptophyta > Magnoliopsida > Poales > Poaceae > Phragmites > Phragmites australis. The sequence continues at coordinate 3,329,706 of NC_084943.1, forward strand.
CATATCAAATAAAATATCGTCATTTTCTCGAGCAGCACACATAACAGAGAAATGGACTTAATAGCCTTTCTAGTTCACACAACAAAGTCTCCCCATCACAAATAATTATGCAGCCGGCAGTCTTACCAAAATGATGCAGCCTTATTTTGAAGAACTTCGACCATCACAATAAAGTACAGTGGAATTAAGGAAGTCAAAGCTCAAAATTAACCACGCAGATCAGCCTATGAGGCTCTGACAGTAACAATCATCAGAGACCAAAAGGAATTAAAACAAGTAGGACGGCAGGTTGAGTAACCCCGGTACTGCAAAGTACGGCAAAACCGCGACCAAAAAGTGCCGCCCAACCAGACCATGGAATGAACGAAAACGAGATGAAACTTGCAGAACAGTTTGGACTTCAGACTGAAAACTGCGAGCCAGAATTAACTCGAAAAGAAATCTCAACATCACGCAGGATTCTGGCACCGGCAGATGATCGAGCGCCTTGCAAGTGACATTCTTGACCGGTCAAATTAAGTTCGAGGCAAAACAAATGACATGAGAAGCTGTCGACTTCACCATGTCAAGGTCTCAGAAAGAAAAAATTTTATGGTGGTCTCCAAGAAACTTGAGCTATTTATTTTTTAATCGGATGGTTTAGATTGGTTAGAATACTACTTATTATTTAGAAGTAGTATGAGTAATATATGAGAGTAGTATATGTAGTATAAGGGTATTTAAAAAAAAAGAAATAGCATGGTAGTTATATCGTGCAAATTTATAGGTTTAATGTTTAGACTGGCCTGAATGCTAATTATTTGGTTGAACGATTATTTAGAGATTAGGTATAAAAAAAGATTACAGTGCCTTCAATGATATGGTGAGTAAATATTAACACTACTGTCACAATTACATAAATATATAATCACGTAGACGATCAGATTAAATTTATACTACCTCCTACCTATAAGTGGTATGAACTACCGTAAAAAGACTCCTCAGAAAGTTGCTCCAGCATGATAATTGACACCTGAAAATTGCATGCAATTCTGACGAATTTAGGTCAGGCACCTCACCAGGAGGCAGGATGCATGTTCTCATCTCTAACTACTACTACAGACAGCAAGCCTCATATTCATTTTTAATGAATCACTCATCTGGCTCGTGACTCAAAATCAAAGGAAATCGGAACCTGGATGCGGCATGAACATAAGATGATGGCTTCAGCGCAAGATCATCATCTGTAGCATCCAAAATCAATCAAGCAGAACAGGTCCCCCACCCCCCCTTAAAACCTCCTCTTAATCTGAGGCATAGATGTCAGCTCCACTGGAGTTGCCGATCGGATCGGTGGGCTTCCAATGGAGGATTCTACGTATTTCAGGGTTGGAAAAGGTCGGAGACTGGGTGAACCACCTCAGTTCCAGATGGCCCAGAAATTGGATCACATTGTACAGGAGAAGCTGCAAGTCTCTGGCCCGACCTTCTGATTGTGATGCTTGTGCCTGTCATCAATGTCTTGCGATTTGGCCTTCTAGTAGTATTTACCCTTCAATGTGACCCCGATGCACGTGCAATTCTCCGTCAGTGCCTAAGCTATTTCCAGTCTATGTTAATGGCAATGTCAGGGTGCAATTATATAATTCATCGTATGATATATATGTTATTAGCAAGTCATGTTAATGTTCAAGAAATTTTATGCTTATTTCTAGAAAGGGCAGTTTGCACAGGCCCTCAAACATATCAGTTTTCGTTCTTTACTTAGGTTCTTAGAACTTCAAATCTAGCTTCGTATTCAAAGCAGCAGCCAAATTCCAGTGGTATATCAGCATTAGACTACCCTATATGGCATACAAGGAATTTTCCCGAAAAGAAAAGTAATCCTTATCAAATGCTATAACATATTCATCTCATCAGCTATAAGTAACAAAAGATGGATGTTACATGAGAAACTGACTATGTCTCTGGTTGATTTCGTTTTAGATTATCACAATCTAGATTCTGTAGAGAAGCTCTTTCCTACTTACATTATGGATTATGAGATTTCGTAGTACAACTTAGCTTGTGGATTGTGAGAATCAGTTTTTAGAATGTGACTGTTTATTTTTGCTTTTGCTTTTGAAACTAGAACCCATAATCAGAATAAAAAACAGACAGAGCCTATATAATTACTAAACGGATAGCCTCAAAACAGATTAAAAAAAAATCAGTTTGATACATGGTGAAACAGAACGGCTTCCCTTAATGCTGTCAGATCACGGCTCGCACCACAAGAGCAAGTTATATGGCGAGGTCGACGTCTTTACTCTTTTGATGTTATGACCAGCAAGCCCAGAGCACCAATCAGCAGATACTGCAGCAAGACACAACATATATAAGCAGTCCTTTCAATAATATTGATCTACAATATTATTGTTCAATTTTAAAGCTCATGAAAGCTCCAGATTATCTAGAAAACAGATAAGCTATATACCTGCCTAATCTACACTAATAAGGAGAATGGGTGAAGAGTTCTGTTGACAATAAAAAAATATAATCTCTAGGGCATTTCAATATATAAAACAGTAGTTATGATCATACCTTAACAAATGGCTTCTCAGTCATGATAATTGTAACCCACCCGACATATGGAAGATAGCTGTTCACAGTAGAAAATATATTGTGATGTTGCTGGAGCCAAAGCTGCCCGTGTGCATATAAAAGTCGGTCATCCCCAAAATTATTGTCACCTGAAAGAAAGGCAGATTAACAGTAAAGAAAACATTGCAGAGACACGCACAGAAGATAATATATTGGTAGTTGTTGGTTATTATTGTCAGGATTACATAATACCATACAGTAGTTGAATCACCAAAAGAGAAAAAACTTTGGTCACCAAAAAAATGGTACCTTTCGTTAGGATGTCAACTTCTGCAGTGTCCTGACGTTCGTGGACCTATACAGAGAGAAGAGCAAACACAAACTGAGCCAGCAAAAAAAGCAGGCATGAAAAACCCAAGGTAAATATCATTGAGTGATGTGAACTGTGAAGACTTCAATATTTATTACCTTAATCACACAGTGAACAATTGGAATTTCACGGCCATGCACAGATAACAGCCAAATGACATTTCAATGACTCAGAGAGTTGTACAAGCACACATTACAGTGAGGTGTAGAGCAAACTGATGAATTCATGATTCAGCTGCTAATCCACGACTACGCAGTAGGACTTACATCGACATTAAAAACAACTATTTCTACTGTGCAAAAACAGAATATTTCTACTGCTCATGTGCAAAAACAGGATATCACCCTGCAAAGCAGATAATTAACCATTCAGGCATGCCAGTGTGAAAGATGCTGGCACTTCGTAAGAATACAGATAATGAACATTGGAGTTAAATCTAAGTAGTACATAGCAGATCATCAACTAGAGATGGCACAAGTCTTGAAAAGAAAAATCTAGGAAATAGTTGAGGCCAGAAGTTCAAAGCTTAAACTCTAAAAGCCAATGCAATCATGCAGCAGCAGCAGCAGCCTCCTCTCGTCCACCCCAGACACCACTAGTTCATGTCCCCTCCACGCCAACTCCCGCCCCCCACAAGTTCAAGTCTCCACAGCAACTGCCTCCTCCTCCTCTCCTCCACCTCTCACGCGTGTGTGGTGCCGCATCATCACCCTTAGCGAGGGCACTGGCAATGATTTGTAACGCGACAGAGGCGGCAATTTGTGATGGTGATAATTTCGATTAGCTCCCTCCTCCACCCTCCCTCTCGCCCTCCTCTCCTCGCACGTCCCAAGGAAGCGACCCTCAGCGTCGAACTTGAGTCCCTAACCCCGGTGACTATGGGTTGGACAAATACCTATGTCTGCATCCATTCATAAATACCATGAAAGCATATAACATCTAAGCTCATTCCCAATTTGCTTACGGAGATAACGAACCCTTTCAAATCCAGGCTCCATGCTACCAGAAAGAACCACTACCACCGGGGACCAAGGTTTACAATATCTTTTGACCCCAAAAACCGGTCCTGACAGTAACCAGAAATTCACGGTTGTTGCGAAAACCGCTCAAAATTCAGTGAAAATTCACTCAAAATTCACTCGATCAAATTTAAAAATCAGATAAAAAAATCGATCGAATCGACATTCGGTAACCCGTCAAATTGCACGAATAACCGAGCGAATTCATCAATTTATCGACCGGTTTTCCGTATTGACTGTATTTCTCGGTAACCATTCGGTTTTCAGTGAAATTCAAAAAAACTAAAAGTAGCTCAACCTTGTAAAATCAATAACTAATTTATCTGAGCTTCAAATCAATGGAACAAATTTTGTTAAATTCCTTGTAACATGATCTACATGATAAAAGCATTTATACTCATAAAAAAGTTGAATATTTTCTGTGAGAAAAACCGTTCGTATTATGAAATCAGTACGGACCGGTAAACTTGGTAACACGATAATCACTCGACGTTGCATTTTCAAACCCTGCCAACGACTCACTCGCCGTTACAACCATAAATCCCTTCTATATGATCAGTGCCGAACAATCATACCTGCCACGAGAAACAATTCAAGGTGAAAACTCCATCATGAGACTCCTGTTACAATCAACAATCAAAATACCTAATTGCAGCGATACCCCAACCACAACCAGCAGCTAACAAAGCCAGATAACGTTGTGAACAGTAGGTCCTCCTTTTCTCCCCTAAGTACAACAAATTCACCGTACAAAAATCTATTTGCAAGCAAGGATTAGTGTCAGGAGGAACAATCTATGGACACTAAATATCAAGAGAGCGTGTATGATTCACAATAACATTTAATGAGAGCAGGGAAGAGAAAAAAAACCAACAACCCCAAGAGTCCCCTCCCCCGATATTGCAGGCCAAAACCCTACCAAAACCTGAAAAGTATCGGTCTTGCCCACCAAAATCCTACTGGAATCAAATCACACGGTAAAGACCAAACCGTGACCCCAAGAACTATACGCCCGGCGCACTGATCTGAAGACCTCCGGAAAACAAAATCAGGGGAGGAGGAGGAGAAGGACCAGAAGAGAGATTGCGGCAGAGGAGCGCGTCACAGACCAAGGCTGATGATATGCACGAGCACGTGGTGGATCTGCATCGAGCGGATCGACTCCACCGTGTCTCCGAGGAACCCCATCTCTCTCTCTCTCGGCTCCCGGCGTAGGAAACAAGCGTGCAGGGAGGGGCTAATTAATTTTAGTTCACTCTAACAATAACACACTCTCAAAAGACATTTTTGTTACGATAACGCTACTATATAGACATCCGAGCAAATGCTTTCTATCAGATGCTATATGTATTATTTTCGTCCACATCTAAGTTGTATTACTATCAACTCCAGTCTCTGTCACCTCTCTGTCCTTCTAAACCTATAAAAAAAACAGACAGAAACAGCAATTGCCAATCTCCTTATAGTAGATCTCTACAGAGGGGTAAATTCTTCACCGCGCAAGTCTTAGCGTCGGTGCACGGTGTGGGAAGCCAGCCCACGGTGGCATGACGAGGTAGGCTAGCGCCCTGCCGTGTGGTCTGGGCGGTGAGGGCCGGCGACGCGGTGGCTCTCAACTACAAAGAGTGCGGTATTATCGTCAGGGAGCTTGTCGGAGGGTTCGTCTCATCTTCATTTAACGAATAATCATAACAAGTAGGGCACTTCCTGGCGTGCTTAAACAAGGACTGATAAGAATGATCGTGTCGAGGGAAACAACTAGCATCTGGGGCCATGATTGGTTTCCTAGACCAGGAAAATATTTTCAGCCGGTGGCAGCAAAAGCATCTGACCCTCCTATGTGGGTTTCAGAGTTTATCGACTCTTCTACTATGAGCTGGAGGGATGACATTCTTCAGACTTTCTTCTTTGATATGGACATTGAGGCTATCAAGAACATTCCCCTCAGTTCGGTCAGGCAACAAGACTTTTGGGCTTGGCATTTTGAGATGAGAGGAATATATTCGGTTCGATCCGCACAGGATGCTAGTGCATCGTAGAAATAGCCATGAAGATTGGTTGGAAAGCAGACCAGGAGTTTCAAACATTCCTGGAGATGGGAGGGAGGGAATGGAAGGCGCTGTGGAAAGCTGAAGTACTGACTAAGGTTCAAATTTTTGCCTGGAGACTTGCTCAAAATTCTCTTCCGGTTGCTGTTACACTTTGCAAAAGGAATAGGGAGAAATCAGCACAACCGATCAGGATACTTGTGACCATGCTCTGCTTGTTACATCTTAGGGCTTAAACTAATAGGATCTTAATTAGCCTAATGAACATGAACACCTAGAGATCATTACTGATCCGATTGGAAGATGCCCCAGTGGACTGCAAAGACCTTGTGCCTACTTAATGCAGGCGCGTGTTGTTGGTGTGGGATCATTTCTGAGCTTCTCCTCCTTGTAGCGCTATGGACAAGGAGGTCGCCAGCACAGACAGCTGGTGATCGGTTTGGCCTTCAAGCCACTGCCTGAGCTAACCTTGATCGGTAGGTTTAGGGCTAATTCTCCTTAATTGCATTACTTCGTTGAGGACGAGGTTGGCCCTTTTCTTATTGCTCGGGGTGGCTTGGGACCAAGCCTACAAGTCAGGGGCATGGCTGACCGATCATAGCCTCTCGGTCAATCGTGGCCCTATTTTTTGGGTGGCAGTTAGCTGAGATCACACCTAATATTCTTCCACTTGATCGAAAAGCTAACAACATAAGTTCCATGCTCAACCGAACAGCACACCAAGATACAGTGTTACAACAGTTAATAAGACACCACTGAAACCTCAGCATCTATAGTGTACTACTATATCTCGATAAGATAGTTACTTATACTTATTTGGAAGATGGCTTATACATTTATGGTTCTTTTGTGCAATTTATTTTCATTTGTCATCATGTGCACATTAACAAGGTGAAAACAAACTTTGCAGTTCTAGAATCGAAGTTTGAGATCTCATTTTATCTAGAAGTATATGATGTGAATAAGTCTTATGCGGTACTAATTTTGAGACAAGCCTTTAACAGGGAATCATCAAGCTAAATATTATGCATAACACTTATATGCTGAACATAATACTTAACTCTTATAGGTTGAACATTAATAATTTGATTCTGGATCCATCTTTCATAACGTCAGGTATTTGGCAGCACCACTTGATATGTTGTTACTCGAAACAAAATTGCACTTTAACATAAGAAGTTTCAGGATAGAACCTTAAGCCAAAAGAAAAAAAATCTTTTTCTTAAACCACAACATCCTAATGTGGATTTCTCATTATCCAATAGCTTTATAGCATGTCACAAAATAGCTTGCATCCTTAATAACGTCTTAAGAGATTGGTTAGAACCATTCCACAATATGACTCCTCCTGTAATGGTGAAGATTTAACTTGATGTGGATTTTTTAGTATTAACACCAATTGCATAATTGGCGTCTGAATAATGCACAACTTTATGGTTATGAGAATTCTCATATGTGAGCATGCAATCATTAGCAGCCTGCATATAACGCAAAGTTATCTTTAGTAATATTCCAGTGGTCCAATCCTAGATCAATATCTGCTAAGCATCCTATTTATAAACATTAAATGAGGGCGCATACAAACTTAAATATACGTAATGTTCATGACAACGGTAGCGTAAGAAAAACTTATATCACCTTTAATGATTGGAGTAAACTCCCTTAAAATTAGACCTATTGTGGTGAATCTTAATGGTCAAAACATAAGATGCATCATTGAGGCAATCTTAGTACCCAGAAGAGAAAAGAGTTCTTTAGGTCTTAAATATTAAGCAAAATTAGGTAGATACTATCGCAAAAATACTCATATAGATACTTAAACATTATGTTATCCTCATAACCGATGGTATTTTTCAATATAAACACTTTTATGATGCTATCTATCTAATTTTGTCTAATGTCTGTGTCTACAGATTTACAATCAATGAAACAACTTTTCCAAGTGAGGAAGGAGGGTCTAGCCCTATTGAAAACCTTTGAATTACGTTGCTTCCAGATTTCCCAAGCAGTGATAGAGAAAACTTCCATGAAAAAATAGTGCTGGAAATTCAGCCTTGCTTCTTGTATAATTTCTGAATATAAATGTTGATGCGGCAGTTTCTCGTTCAGGAAAGGCCAGAGCTGTTGGTGTTGTTTGCCCGGTAATCTCGGGCGTTTCGGATCCACCATCGCTAGAGGCGATTGCTTGTGGTGAAGGACTAACGCTAGCGTTAGACTGCAATATCCACAAGTGTCCTTGTTACCGCCTGCCTGAAAATGGTAAAGAATCTGCAGGAGCAGAATTTGTGCGTGTACAGCACAATCTATGCAGCGAAAAAAGTAATTAGAAAATATTTTCTCTTCGTATAATGCACGAACTTCACAGAAAAATGGATCGGGAGAGGTGTCATAGATTTAAGTGCCAACCCAACACAACCAAGCCAGACTCATGAAATGGAACGTAACGAAACTTGCAGCACAGTTTGGTCTCAAGACTGATTAGCTGTCGACTTCATGTCAAGATTGCAGAAAGGTGCTACAGCAAAACATCTGAAATTACATGCATGTTTTGGCCTGCGTTTGCATTGTTTTCTTTCCAAATTTCTACCTGCAAACTCCAAACAACACACCCATATTCATTTGCATGGACCATTCGTTGCACTCATCACTCAGAATAATAATAATATAACAACAATAATAATAATAGGGAAAAAAAGCACTTGGATGCAGCATGGTGTGATGATGGTGTGATCATCATCTGTACTATCCAGCATCAATCAAGAAACGAGAAGGAACAGCTTTTTTTTTTTTAAGGTTAAGATCCACAATCTCCTTTTGAATGCTGACGTGGAACTGGAGCAACGCTGCAACAAAGTTCCTGCTTCAGTTTCTAGAATGCCGAGTTACCAACCATCCACAAGATGGGATGAACTGAGAACGATTCTGACTCTGTAACACGCACAGGTAACTATACAAGTTAGTAGAACGAAATGCTGTATGCAAGCTTCCGCTTGTGCTGCTTCTCAAATGCAGTAATCAGGTCATCAATGATTTCTTCCCAGTCACCATCAACTCCTAGAAGCTGTGGGGAAAAAAACACATATACAAATTATTCTCTCGCTGCTCACCAATAACATGCATAACTTCATTGGTACATTCAGACTTATAAACAGTAACTCTACAGAAATACAGTAGCAGGATCTTTCGAACAAAAGCTTGATGAAAAAAAGATAGTAATACAGACATCAGATTCTACATTGCAATATTGTCAATAGTAGGTATTTTGATCTCATTCTAATCTACATATGTATATCACATTAGATAGCATATGAGGACAACAAGGCAAAAAGGCATTCTGTAACAACCACTGTTTTGGGGTAGTACATGAGGAATCAAAAGAAATACCTTAATATACATCAGTTTATCAAATAAGTTATGAAAAATGGAAACTTCATAACAATGAGGGTACTAGTTTCATACACGATTTCTCAGTGCAAAAAAGGTGTTTATAGAAGAAAAAAATCACACATTATTTTTCAAGGAACAAGAGTTCCCAATGTATGGTCTACTATATATTTGATTGATCGTCTATGTTTATGAGGAAACAGAGCTATGTCCATTTATTTCCAAATACTGGGTTTGGGGCATAGAACGAAAAAACAGACCGGTGATCGAACTGGTGGGCACACTGGTACAATGGTTCGCTGGTCGGACCACTGGTTTACCGGTTCAACCACTAGGTTCAATTAAAAATAATAAATAAGAGATTTGTTGTAACATAGAGAGAAAATAAGGTGTTAGATAAAATAAGATCCTGTTGAAGTCGCCAACTCCACATAAGCCCAATTGGTTGTTAGGCTGTGGAGTAGCGCATGTTGCTCTTCCTCAGGTCCAGAATTTGATCCCCTTCCATGCATAATTTTTTCTCATTTCCAGTAGAGTGACCGGTCCAACCGGTGCCGGTTTAGTAGTAAAACCGCCAGTTCAACCGGGTTTTGACCGGTTCTCACCAGTTTAATTGCATAGCCGATCTTTTCATTGAATCGAGTCAGTGAGGTCATCGGTTCCAAGTTTTTCAGGTTCAACTGGTGACCCGGGTCAGTTTTTCGTTCTACGGTTTGGAGTTACAGGTCTATGAATGTTGGCAATGAGTCAATGATATCAACATCCAAGCAGAAAATAAAAAAATGTGAATGTCACAAATTTGAGTTTATCAATCCTTGTATACCAATAAACATAACACCCATGAAACACAACTGTATGCACTAATCAGGATAAGTGGATTGCATGAGAATCCACCATTGATGAAAATAGCTTGCTATAAGCATAGCGGTGGTAGAGCCAGAAATGAACACAAGAGTTGGGTAACAAGTTACTTTTCATTACTGCAGTTTATGATCATGCTGGGCGAGGGGGCGAGCGCATCTATAATATTTCTTTTAACCATGGTATACATGTATGATTGGAAGGAAGAATTCGATTCGTGGTATTTGATACCATTCCATATAATTTCAACTTCACTCTCTGATACAAGCTTAAGCACGTGAGGAGGTGGCTAATGGAAGTATGATATGCTAGCGGTTTACAAATTGAGGACCCATTTCAAACATCATGAAAAGTTGTTTTTTCAAAAATATTGTGTTATCTCTTTTTTCATATATGTCAGAGAGAGAGAGGAGTGATGGTGGGCTGTTCCAGGTGTTTTAGACCCTTGCGGAGTTGGCCACATCTGCATGCCCGGGTAAGCTGGTGAGATGCAACAAAATGGAAGAACAAGAACTGCCCATTATTAAATTCCTGTTACAGAAGACCCTAATGTGCTGCCCATTTGGAAATGAAGGGGAGAAATTCGATTGGACAGAATATAAAATAGAGGATTTTTGTCTATTGGAGCGAATGAAATAGAGGAAACCAAATGTGTTCCCTTGTGTGTTTTTTATCTTCATGTTCACAGTAAGGAGTCATTATTGCATTTTCATTGCATATTTGTAGAAATGGATGACTCAATCATATTCATCTTTGCTGTGTCAAGTTCTTTGCCATCCTACCAGTTTGGCAGCCTCTCCTCTCTTCGTATTCCCTTTCTCCCTTCCTTTTCCCACTCTTTACCTCCCACCACCAACAGCAAATCCTTCCTCACCCCCTTCTCTTCACTATCAAGTTGAGGCTTGGCCTCCAATCAGTGTGAATGTGCATTGTGTGTATGGAGTTATTGATGGGCACAATGACTGGGTGCACGCTTGAAGAGATCAGTGGATGACAACAGTGACCCTCTAAGTAGAGTAGGAATGTGATGGATGGTTTTTGACTCATTGAACTAGCATGTATTTCGAGCTTTATCACTATTTCAGGTTTTCTTTACTTGAAGTCTTGAACTAACACGTAATTCTGCTGTTCAACCTAAGAGCACACGTGGCACTAGCGCCCCAAGTAGTTAGGGATGTTACTGATTACTTCATCATTATCATTAATAACAACATAGCCAGATTAATAGCTACCAAGTTAGTAGACGGAATAGATTATTAAGTAAATATGTTATGTTAGCTGTATACCTTCTGGCACAAATCTAAAGCAAGTTTTGCTCCAACACCAGCTTCTTCATGGTTATCTTTGACATCCATATTGACTATAAGCACGCTCTTCATCAGCCTCGGCTCGCGGTTATTCATATCTGGACACAAATGGATTTTGGCATCCGTTAGTGAATGCCCACACAACCATGCAATCTCACAACACAGGGTTCAAATGTAACTGCTAGATGAATCTCCTAGGCCGAAATCACTCTCGAGTTCAAAGGTGAATCAATTACCTTCAACGACCAAGTCGAAGACCCTCTCCTCGAAGGTGAGTATCATATCAAACACCCCATCACCGGCACTGTCCTGCCACCGTTGAGGCGCCAGCTTCACTGAGGTGTTCCTCTTCAGCATCGGCAGCAGACCGTTCCTCTTGTACCTGGATGGTTCACCACAATGAGCACAAGCATGCACCGTGAGCAGCAGGCCGATTCAAGTTTACAGGATGCCAAGAAGGCGAGAACGCGCAAAAACCAAACAGGGGAAAATAATGCTGCAACATTCCTGTCCAATTCGCCAAGGAGCATGTCTTGTTCAATTAATTTTTCGTCAGAATCGCCTAAACAGAGGACATTTTTTAAAAGAAAAAACTGCACAAGATTTAGATGACTGTCATCTGTTCCCATCAAAGCCCAGCCTAATCCTCACCCATCCAAAACACTCGAAATCTCCCACCGATCCCCAACCAAGCAAGAAAAGGAAACAAATCTGTCCAAGTGCAAAATGGCCAAGAACCAGAGACACAGAGAAGTACAAGAGGGAGCGAGTGACACTACGGACAGGTCGGGGTCCTTGCGGCGGAGGTCGTCGTATATGGCGCCGTAGGGGGTGCCGAAGTCGTAGACGTTGGGCTCGTGGAGGGAGGGGCCCGGCAGTTTGACGTGGGTGCCCGTGCCGTAGGAGGCCACGTCCAGCCCCGCGCGACCCAGCTGCGAGTGCGCCTCCATGCTCCGGTTCATGTTCGACGAGCACACCATCGCGAACCGCCACCTCTTGCCCTCCGCCGCCACCATCTCGGGTCTGCCGCCGCACGCCGCCGCCGCCGGCGAGCTAGGAGGGGTCTCTCTCTCTCTCTCTCTCTCCCGATCTCCCGACCTGCGGCTGCTGCTGTGCTGTGCTTTAGGAGTCGGGCGCAGGGTCTTGGACGGCAGGGATGGTTTGGAGTATGGGCATGGGAGTCTCGGGCTGGCGCATACCGACCCGGCCCAGAAATGAACCTATGATGGGCCGGGCCTAATCGGGCTTGTTTGCTCAAACCCCAAGCAAAGAGGTGTGGATTGCCGGGTTTTCATCCTCGTGCCAAGTCTCTTTTGCACCATCACCCTAAATACTGTTGATCTCTATTATATAAAACATGAGTTTTATGGTGTATCATCTCCGCTTCTCCACCTTCATCTAATAAAAAACCAAAAAAACCCATCAAATTAAAAGCCAAAAAAACCGAATTGTTCCGTGCTTCCTTCACTCACCCGCCTCACACCCATCTTTCCCCCACCGCACCCCTCTCCTTTGTCACCTCTCGATCCTTTTCTCCACCCACCCACCCCGTTCGTTCTAGTGCATTGTGCTATATATTTGCCTCCCTATCCGCTCCTTCCCACGCACGCACTTACACACGCACCTCGATGAGACCGGCAGTCATGCATGAAACGATGGTCGATTACCATAACAGTATGCAAACCTGGCAGTCAACCTTTTTTGTTTTGTGATGAACTATTGCATGCAAGCTTTTGCTTCTTTCGAGGATCATAGTCTCAAAATCGTCTTCATCTTTTTAAGCAGGATAATCGTCTCATTGCAAAAGATCTTGCGGAGACAATTGTGCATCATTTACAAGAGCATTGTTTTGCACGGGCATAAGCAGTAGAATTATTACAACAATGTTAAAACTTAAGACATGTCTAAGGAAAATAATTAAACACCTTTCTAATAAGCTTCTTAAATTTCAGAGGTTTCTGGTCAACCTCTGATCTGGAGCACCCACCCCAAATACGAGTGAGGACCCGGCTATCAGCTTCGATCACTAACCATTGCGTTGCGCACCAATTTGTATCCCAAAAAGAACACCATCCTGACACGCGATAGCTTCCACAACGAGCGTGTTCAGAGCATGCTCATACCAGATGGTAGATGCAAGGTCGATCCTGATATATCGGAGGCCCAAAGCGCAAAACAAAAGTGGAGACCCTCATCTAAATATGAATATAAAGTGAATGCCTAGTGTATTTATAGGTACATAGCAAAGACAATTTTCATCGGTGACTACTTCGAGCATCATTTAAAGACTTCAGGTCGGATGTACTTTTGAACAATGACTTCCTTATATCTATTTTCTCCATGTCAAACATAATTATAAGGTAATTAACTTTAAAATCATTCTCATCTAATAGATTTTCTCTGTCACCAGTTCCGTCGAAGTTTTTGGATTTGCTTCTTGGGAAGAATGAGAAGTAGGTGGTAGCATTGTTTCGGGAGGGGAACGATCGAACGAGATAACGATTGTAGGGATGGCTTCAACACTTGAAAGGAGAAAGCAAGTCACTTAGGCCCTGTTTGTTTAGGCTTCTGCTTCTGGAGAAGCCTGCTTCTGACTTCTGGAGAAGAGGGGTTGCTTCTCCAGAAGCTGCTTCTACAGAAGTAGTAACCTGTTTGGCAACCCTGCTTTTAGATGCTATGGATGATGGCTTTTGAGCTGAAATGTATCTTATGCCCCTGGCTATTTGAAATGGATTTGTTTAGGTTGTACAAACTGTTATTAAAAATTGATGGAAAACTCTTGAAATTTTTTCTATTCTTTTTTAGCATCATGTATTCACAGAGGCAACCATTTTCGGATCAAGAATTGTGTATGATATAACCATGGAACACATATATGAATGTCATGTCATCTAGTATATATATTTCAAGAGTGCACGATCCAATTAGCAAAAATACAAATCCAGATCAACAGAGAGTTTGATGTATGGGATGAAGGTAGTCAATAAACACTTGGATAAATGGGATGTTGATCGAAAGGACTGAGTACATGCTCCAGTTCGTACAAAATACAATTTCTGCTCGCTGAACACATGGAATCCATTAGCAAAATAAAGATCTATGCTTGAAGTAGAATTTCGATATGACCACAACCATTTACCACACAAAATGAAGCTTCTACTACTTCTTGACCTGAAAGGCACACGAAACCACATGATCAGTAAAAAGAGATCCATAACAATTCTTCCAAAATAAAATAAATAGACATAGAAGAACTACTAGGAAATAGATCAAGAGTAAGATAAAAAGAAATAAACAAAAGGTTACATGAGCATTATGAAAGTTCAAAAGTACAAAAGGATGACACAGATCATAATTTGTAGCCTATCCTCTCATGCTCATCAAAGCATCAGCAATATTGTCACGAAAGGTGTTCATGTCGCTCTCTTCGTGTCCTAGTGCACTAGTGGTATCATCATGTTGAGATGATGATGCTTGACCAACATTTGGAATGTAATCTTCTTCTTGATCGCATCTCTCAAATAGATTATCTTGCAAATGGCTTTCTCGAATGGAGTTGTGAAGGGCCATGCATGCAATGATAATTTTTTATTGCTTCCATATTGGATAACTTGGCAAGTGAAAAAGTATTCTCCATTTCATCTTGAGAACACCAAATGATCTCTCTATCACGTTGCGAAGGGATGAATGCAAATGGTTGAATACTTCTTTCTTACCCCGAGGGCCCGGGCCCTGTCGAAACTCTGCTAAATGGTACGTCTCGCCTTTGTATGGAGATAGGAAACCCTTCCGATTAGGATAGCCTGAATCAACAAGGTAATACTTACCTAAACATATAACACCTACGTCGGCAATATGAACTAGATGATGAAAATAAAAAATAATTTAGAGGTAATGTTGATACCTTCAGGCGGAAATGGAAACTTATCACCATAGTTGTTTAATGCTTCATTGAACACCCTTGTGTCATGCACAGAACCCGGCCATCCAGAAACAACAAAAGTGAATCTCATATCGAAGTCACATATAGCCAGCACATTCTGAGTAGTATATCGGTATCGTCCAACATGTGCAACCGTCTCAGTACAAGGCACAACAACGGGATATATGAGTACCATCTATTGCTCCAATACAATCATTAAAGTAAGGTGAGAAACAAGGATCTTTGAGCCTAGAATGCACTGCAACAAACTCAGAATCTCTTGGTTTGATAATATCCGCAGCTAGATTGTTCAAACAATTCAGCACATGTGTTAACTTTCTACTGATAGTCTCACTAGACCTCTCACACCGATTCTCAACTTGGCTAAAAGATTGTGGACCACCACAAATCCATAAAAACATGGCCAAACATTCGATAGAGGTCATACCTTTAGTTGACTTCAGTCTATAGTTTGACACCAATGTATCATGCAAACTATCAAACACTGCTCTGGTCATCCTAAACATCTTGTAACAAGCTCTAGGTTGATTCAAAGTTTTGATGACCCAATCATATCCAGTCACATCAGGTTGTCTCCTAGCTGCCTTCTTCAAGAAAGTTTCACCATAGTATAGCGCAAAAACATTTGTTGCATTTACAACCAACTTTCTCCTCTTCAATGCAATATCTAATTTTTTAGCATAGGCATCGTCACTTGAGTTGTCACAGTCACTTGAACTCATCTACAAAGCAATAGGTAGCATCAGATAATGGCCAAATTTTGAAGGAGTAATAAACAGGCAAGTCTCATACCACATTATTACAACTCTCAGGCAACATCACACATAAATATCCAAGTCTAATGCAACATAACACATAAATATCCAAGTATCATGCAACATCACACATAAATAGTCAAGTCTCATGTAACATCACACATACATATCCAAGTCTAATGCAACATAACACATAAATATCCAAGTCTCATGCAACATCACACATAAATAGTCAAGTCTCATGTCACATTATTACACAAAGTTGAAGTTCTAGAAAGAAGACATCAATATAAATAGGATACTTTAATAACAAGATAAACTACTTCTTCCTTTCCTCATAGCATCTCTTGAGCCAATTGAACCTCCCTTCATTTGTCTCAAAAGTGAGGAACATTTCACGATTTTCAGCTTTCACAAATAATTTTGTAGCCATAAAATGTTCATCACTCCCTTCAACTGCTCCAGCTTCTTTTGTCAAATTCATCACCTCTCTAATTGACTGACGAGTGTAGTCACCAATCAATGCTTTCGAGGTTACAGAGTTGGAGCTAATGACATCATCCACCATGCGTGTCATGACCCTAACCATAGGATTCTTCCCCTTCTTTAGACTATTCTTCCTTGGGATACTAGATTTTTCCTTCCGCTTCAACTGCTTTCTAGCAGCCATCATGGGTGTAAGATCTTCCTCCATGCCTTCTGCATCCTTGTCGTCATCATCATCGACATTTATGTGGCTACCAGTATTTCCCTCTATGCCTTCTTCACCAGGGATGCATGCAGACAGACCCGATACATGACTCCTCTCAAACATAAACTCCAATTCTCTGAGGTTATTTGGTGGACCAAAACACAACGCCTTCTTCTCTCTCTGATTTTGTCCCTGGACAATGAAAAATATTAGTACAATGTGATAGTATGATAAATTGAAATGTATACACACAATGTTGTCCAATATCTAACCTTAGTGGTCTCTTCCCAAAACTCTAGACTTGCTGATACTGTCCCTAATTCTGCATTCCACCCAAGCCCAGTCTTGTTCAAGAGTGATTTCCAAAATGTGTACAAGATCTTTAGGTTGTCCCAACGGTTTTTGAGTTGCTTTTGAGTGTAATTCCTCCCTGTTTGAGCCAAAAACTTCTGACCCAAGCTCTGATAACCTCTTGCATTCAACCCACCTAGAGGTCTATTGCCAGCATGGATCTCCTCAACAGCAAGCTTGCAAAAAATTGTGGTAACAAGGGGATCCCAATCTGCTTTTGCTACACCCTTCTCCTTCTTGTCCATCTAAATTTCTCAAATTAAATTAATTGTACCAAATAGAACATGGAACCAACCATCTCACGGAAATAAAAACATAATAGGAATTAAACAATGAGTCAATGCCAAGAATTAAACAATGAGTCAATCCATAGTAAAAAAGTAGGCATTAACTTCATAACGCTGATAAATATGTAGAGAAGAGGACACCCCTGATAAATCAAAAGACATGACAAAAATTGGGCAGGATCAATTTAACTGAAGCAATTATTTGAAAAGTAACAAGTATACCTAAAAGGAGCCTTTGTCATTCAATTAAATTCAGTTTTTTTCATACATCTCACAAATCCAACAAAAAATCAAGCTATTGCTCAAATTAATACACCGAAAATTTGACATGATTTTGCAACAAGACATTTTTCGAATGCAGCATTCACCTCTCACAAATTTTTACAACAGTATATGATCATTTAGCTCACAATGTGTTTGACAAGGAGTTCAGCCTAACCTAAACAGTCACATAGAACACCAATATCTTCTCAATTGCTGCAGGATCCACGTCCTGGAGGCATTACAACAAACACATGATAGGGGAGGTTCGGCTCACCGCTGCGTCAGGCACGTCGGGGTTGTCCTCGGGCTGGTGGAGCTCGACTGTCGTGGGGCGGTAGGTAGCGGAGGGCCTCCGAGGCCAGCGGTGGAGCGAGGGCAGCGAGGGGAACTAGCTTCGAGGGCGGCGGTGGAGACCTCCGAGGGCGGCGGTGGAGACCTCCGAGGCCAGCGGTGGAGAGCTTCGAGGGCGGCGAGGGGAACAAGCTTCGAGGGCGGCGAGAGCAACTAGCTTCGAGGGCGGCGGCGGCGGCGGCGGCGGTGCCGGCGGGTGCAAAACCCTAGTTGCCTGGTCAGTCGCCTGGAAAGCTCGGGATGAATCGATTTGGAGGAGGCGACTCAAATGGCCAGTTTCAGAACTGGCGGATGTATTTATGTGATGGCAAAGGCGGGTAATTTCTTGTGAACTCTTGGGGTACTCTTGTTTCCTCAGCCCGCAGAAGCAAGTTCCACCCGCCAGAAGCATGTTCCACCCCGGCTTGTTGGCTTCTAGCTTCTGTAGTGTTAGCGGGAGGATATGGCTTTTGAGAAGCTCGGTCCAGAAGCGAGATCTTTGTTTGAGCTTCTCGCTTTTGAACGTGAGAAGCTGTTCAGAAGCTCAAACAAACACGGCCTTAGTTTTTTTTACTGTTGTATACTTGTGACTAGGCATTAGGAATTGTCGATTAGCATATGGTTTCAATCCTTAATTGGCAGTTGGCCTATGTATATATACATGCTTCATGTAGATTTTAGCTGGACTACGCCTCCTGACTTTTGGGGGCCTGGGGCAGTCGCCCCTAT
This sequence comes from Phragmites australis, assembly GCF_958298935.1. NCBI lineage: Eukaryota > Viridiplantae > Streptophyta > Magnoliopsida > Poales > Poaceae > Phragmites > Phragmites australis. The sequence goes on from NC_084943.1 coordinate 3,348,607, forward strand.
GTCTCATCCCCAGGATTGGTCCTAGGTGGATGCAACATGAAAATTAGCTTGGTTATCGCACACCACCACACCCGTAGCTCCTTGATATTCAGCGTGATAAAAAAATCTCCTATTAATCAAGAATTTCAAGACGTTTATCGTCTCAAGTACTTGGTGGTAGCAAGTTGTTCATCAATGATTTGCAATGTAAAAAAAAAAAAACTCAGACAGTTATGTACTTCAAACTTGTATTATTATTGATATATGAATCAAAGGGTTTTCTCTTAAAAAGAAAAGGAGGAGAGAATTCAACTCTGCGAAAAAGGAAAATTAAAAAAGATGGCTAGATAAATACCATCAGAAAAGACTAAATGTCCGTATGAAAAGCATCAAAACCAAACTTTGGTTTGGTTGGAGAGCTACAATGCCATCCAGTGGCTACGCCATCGCGTTTGGAGTTAGGATCGGAGTGAGAGCACCTCGTTTGGAGGTGTCGTCATTCGAGAGGCAAGTGCCTTATATGTATCACTGATGAGAGGTGAACTACCGCCACTACCACCACTAGTGTTAGTGTCAGTTTGAAACAGTTTGGAGCGGTGAGTGGATGTGGAGCGAAGGTGTGTAGTGTTTGTTTGATTAAGTTAGGTTATAGAACAGAGTGTATTAATAGAACATAATGAAAACCAATGGTGTATAGGGTATTTTAGTCTTTTTGGTGTTTTTATCTGAGAAATATGAAAAAACGAAACATGAGAAAAATGGCATACCTAATAAAGTATGCAATATTTCAAACAATATTCTAAAATAATTAGTTACAGTTGCGCTATAGCTCAGCTTTTACTACTTTCAAATATTACGGTAAAGTCGTAAAAGCCAAACACACCACACCAAGATTCCAAATAGCTAGATATAGCCGCATTATAGATTTTTTTTAAAATTTTATTATAAGACCACAAAAACCTCGATTAATAACCTTAATTTCAAGTATATCTTGTACATAAGGTTCTCAGGTAGTATTTCGCTAAGTTTTTTCTGTTGTGGTAATTTATGAAAATTTCCGAAATCGAAACCTAAAACCCTTCCCCCAATTCTTTCCTGCGGTTTAACAACCTCCATCAACCTTCTGCACAAAGTAGGGTTCTCCCCCTGTCCCCACCACCCGCCTCCGCCCCCATGGCGCGCGCCGCCGCCTCCAGACTCGCCGCCGCGGCGACCTCCTCCTCAGCGGTGAGCTCCCTCCCCATCCCGCTTCTCCTTCATCCAACCCCGAGCCTGCACGGCTAACCCCTGTACCTCCTTGCCAGCGCGAGCTGTTCGCCCGCCACCTCGCCGCCGCCTCGGCGTGGGCCGGTCCGTCGCGGCTGCCCGGTCCAGGTGAGCCGTTTCGCTCCAAAAATTTGATGCTTTTCGAATGAATTGTTCGAGGGAGGCTGTGCACGTGTGTTGCTGACCCAGTGAATTGGGCAGGGCGGGAGAGGCGGAGCGCGAGCTGGTGGTGCCCGAGCAGATCGTTCCATGGTGCGTGCTCCAGTCAATTCGACATGATCTTTGATGTAATTTCATATTTTTCGCTTTGTCATACACAGCAGTTCATCTTGTGAAATGGTCATGGCGTGATTCACTGTTGTAGCTGATCTCGTAGTGGTTGAAACCTAAAATCTGATGTTATCATAATGACAATTGAAACCAAGGCGTCGTCTTCTGGTTAAGATTAGCTCTGTCTTTCTGCTTTCAGTCCGGGCAGCCAGCACTTTTATTGTTTCTAATTTAGGTTTCTTAGGGATTTAATAGTAAAGGTCCGTGGTTGCGTGGGTGTGGCTAACTAACTTCCCTATGTGTAAATTGGTAGAAAGCACAGTTCTGTAGCAGCTATCTAATCACTCATATCATAGCCATGCTAAGTGCCGCTTTAGCACTCGACCTGAGCCCCTGCTTCTAAAAGACTTTACAATAGTTTTTTGGTGTTGTTTAAAAAGAATACTATACAATAGAGTCGTACAAGGCTATTAATATTGACACCATTGCATGTCTCTTACTTGAAATGGTATGGATAGGTATTATAAATAAAACAACATAGTGATTACACATTAGTGGGAAAAGGAACAGCTGTAATATATTTCCAAGTGCCTGTGATAAAACTTATATATTTCTATGTTGTTAGCCACAAGGAGGGTGAATGCAAGGGATTACTATGATGTGCTTGGAGTGAGCAAGGATGCTTCTGCGCCAGATATAAAGAAGTCATATTATGCGGTATGCATTTTTACTGGTATTAGTTAGGATATGCACCTCCTTTCAGAAAAAAAGCTAGGATATGCTCTATTAATTGGACATTGTTAGACTTCTGGAGGATCATATTCCTTAATTCCTCAATGTTACTGTACTCTGTTGAGCAGGGGGCCAGGGACTGTTACCCTAATGAATTTGGCGTGTTGTTTGACTTACCATCATACGCTTTTGTTAGTTCTACTGTGTGAATAATACATAACAATGCTTGTTTTTAGTTGCTCCATATGATTGGTCTATTCTACACTAAACCTTAAGGTCCATAACATGTTCCATTGCTGGCCATTGTTTGGCATCTTTGGCATTCCTGATTTTCTATTACCTGATAACTGAACAGGGGAAAACTCCATTTGAACCCCAAGGCCTCAACTCTCACATATTTCATCCTCAATGCCTCAACTATGAAACCCATTTGAACTACAGGTTTAATCATCAAAATCAGTACAAATCATCCCCTTATCCTAAAGTAACCATTTGTGTGCATATTTCTTCTTATTTATAATGCCACCTAGTTCCTCCTAGGTTGGTCGAGTATTTTTTTTATCCTAAAGTAACCTGACATTGCGATGGCTTGATATCCTAGTAGGCAAGTATAAGCTGGTGTAGCGTTTCAGTCATCAACATCTATTCCGTCCTTCCTATTTTCCTCCCTTCTATTTCTCCCCTCTCTTCTCTAGTCTGTACTCCACACGACCGGGGGAGGGCTCAGGCTGTCCAGGTGCCAAACTAAGGCTATCCAGGTGCCGAGCTTGGGCTGTCAGCTTCCTCCATCGGATGGCCTGGGCCTCCTCTTTAGCTCTCTACCTCCTTTTTGTCCATCTCAACCTCTTTGCCTTGAGGGCTGGATGTCCCATCATCTCCAGCTGACAGGTGCCCGTAGCTTGCTGTCACTGTCCTCTCTCCAGACTCAGGGCACTTCACCCACTTCTCTTCTCCCCTATTGCTTTTTTTACCTCCTGTGATCTGTTCAGTTTGCTCGTGATTTGCTTGGCTACACTCCTCTCTTCTTCTCTGTGCTGCAATTATGCTACTTTTGATTTTTTTTCTTCGCTGCTATTTCTTGTCTTTTTTTTTCTTCTCTGTTCCGCACCTCTTCTGCTCTCTTACACTCTTTGCTTTGCCTCTGACAGTACCTATTCTACTCTCCCCTCTATGCTTCAGCTGTTTAGTCTCATACTGATTAACCTCTCTGATGTGCAACTATCATAACACCTACCTGATTACCTTTTCAGTCATGCCATTTTTTGCTCACCTTATTGTTACCTGGGCGATGCCTAGGGGCCCACCTAGTTGGTTAAGCGTTTAGGCCGCTGGGATGTGCCTTTGTTGCCTAGTCCGCATGCCAATAATTTTTTGGTTACAAAAACTCATGTAGAAAAACACTAACTAAAAAGCCGTAGAACTTTGTCAAGAGTCAAGACTTAGATAATCTGCTTCCATGTATGGATAAACAGAAACCAAGTTACAATGTAAAATATATGACATTGGGCAGACAATATGAACAGATAACTCTAGAATTGGGTAGAATAAGCCAGAGTAGCCAACTGGGATTCTAATGGATTCTACAATTAGGAACGTGCTTCCACCCAACCCAGATTGGGTCTTGGGATCGATTTCGGTTGCGTGTCCAGTTATGTATTTAACTATTTCTTGCATGCTTACTGCACCATCCTCTCCATAATTGTATATTCTTCTGTTTGTACTCCCATTAATTTGTTTCTTCTCCTTCCTCGTCTAATCTGTTGATTAATCTGGTTTTAACTAAATTTATCATGCTTCTCCAGCTTGCAAAGAAGTTCCATCCGGATACTAATAAAGATGATGTTGATGCAGAGAAAAAATTTCAAGAAGTTAACCGTGCCTACGAGGTATGGGGTTCTTGTAGACAATTTAGTTACCTTTCATGAATTATGGTTCATGTTTATTCTAAATGCTGATGTTATCTATGCATGTCTGTCAGGTTTTGAAGGATGATGATAAGCGTGAAACATATGATCAGGTTATTAATGTTTCTCTTTTTATGAAACAAGAATAATGATGATATAAGAATAGTCACATATAGGCAGATTATTCCTATTGTTAATAATGGAACAAGCTTTTACCATGTTGTGTTTATCTTGGTTTGCTTACCCTGTGGTATCATTAATTTCCATGACTCGCGAAACCTTCTTTAGCTATAATAGTGCAAAATTTATTGCCTATGCCTTGTATTATAATATACGTTGTAATTGGCAGCTTGGACCAGAAGCATATGAGCGTCAAGCGACAGGTGGTGGGCCAGATGGTTTCCCTGGAGGGCAGGGTTTTCCTCACGGTAACCCATTTGGTGATATCTTTACCGATGTAAGAGCCATTGTCCTTGGGGTTATATTTATGTATCAGAAATTTGCTTAAGGCTCATCTGTACTTGTTATTTTGAATTCACCCTTCTTTTGTTTAAGTTACGCGTGAGACCTATGATTTACAACTTAAGTATGTGATATATCTGCTCAGTTGTCTTGTATGCTGGGACTTTAAAAACATGATTGTGGGAAATAAATATAAATTGCAGGATTGTGTCCTTGAAAAATCATTTTACAGGTTGTGAAACTTTATATCTGGTGCTATTATTTTGTTTCTTCAGTGTAAGGCCTTTGTTTATGTTGTAACATGTAATGAACTACACCTTTTCAATATTTAGCAAATTCCGCTGCTCAATTTTCAGCTCACTTATGTGTATATTTTCAATTTTTGTTATCTACATTCGAACTATATATGAACTGTTGTAGGGTACCTGATATATTTTTTATTTTATTTTTTCATGTCAACCAGATCTTTGATAATGCGTTCAAAGGAGGCCAAGATGTCAAGGTTTAATTAGTTTTCATTACAACTGTTTGCTTTAAATCAAGCATGGCGATGCAATGCTTATTTTCTTTATCCCCATGACTGTAGGTTTCTGTTGAACTATCATTCATGGAAGCTGTCCAAGGCTGCAGAAAAACCATTACATATGAAGCTGATACTTTCTGTAGAACTTGCAGTATGTGTTGTTGTTTGTATATTCTTCTGTTGACAATCCTCCCTCTCCCTTCTCTTTTGTTGTTTTTGTGTCCTGAACTTCTATATGTTTGTTGCAGATGGAAGTGGTGTCCCCCCTGGAACTGTACCTAAAACATGTAAAGCATGTTCAGGTGCCGGTGTGGTATGTATCCTTTGACAAAATACTTTTGCATAGCATGTTTCTTACAGATAACTACCTCCAGTAAAAAAATAGATGACGTTTTAGCAAGTTGATTTTATTTGCAAATACATGTTTTGGTTATTCAAAGAAAGATTTTTGACCAAATGCCCGAAGGAGACTCTGACCTTCAAAATGCTGTCTCATGAATGCAGATATACATGCAGAGGGGTATATTTACTCTTGAATCTACTTGCTCCCAGTGCAGTGGGAGCGGAAAAATTGTGAAGGTGCATATTTTTCTGTTTCAATGTCATATTCCTGTCAATTTGTTTTTTCTGATGTTTAGGTTCTACAGTATTTTGAAAATTGTAAGAGGAATCGTTAGTTCTTTAGGGGGGGGGGGGGGTCTGTCTAGCATTTTATAAAATACTTATGCTTTGTGGACTATTTGAGATGGTAATTTCTAAAATTGTTCATGATTGCAATGAAGTCTATGGTGCAAATCGATCAATGTGATTCTACAGTAAATAGTAATTGCTGAATTTCTATGGCTTATCTCTTGTGATGATATTTTTCGTTCTTGGTGGCTTAACTTGTTTTGCTTTTCAAAATCTACTTGAAGAATTTTTGCAAGACTTGCAAAGGCGAACAGGTAGTGAAGGGGAAAATGACATTTAAGCTAGACATAATGGCAGGTAAGGAAGAGTTGCCCTTACCGATATGTTTATATGCTCGACATGTAAATTTTAACTTTCACTATTGAATTTTCCTATTCCATATGCAAAACACTAAGTCATATCTTTCTTGTTTACTACTAGCTTTGCATGCTATGAAGGGTAAAATTATGGTATTACCAGTAAGACGATAACTTGCTAAGTATGGTTCTACTGAATCATTCTGCATTTCTGTCTTTTCTGTCAGTATTGGACTCTTTCCTACAAGTATGCAATTGTGACCATTTATTGTGGAGTGGACATTGCAATATTTGCATTTTGGGTATATTATAACTGAGACACTTTTTCAGGAATTGATGATAATGACACCATGAAGGTTTTTGGTAAGGGTGGTGCTGATGTTGAGCGCAATAAGCCTGGCGACCTTTATGTTACCATCAAGGTTCCATTTCTTTTTTCTGTGAATGCTCCTCAGTTTAATCAGTACTTTGCAAGGTCTCAAAAAAGTAAAAAGTGAACTTAATATTCACTTTCCTATTACAGGTCAGAGATGATCCTATCTTTCGTAGAGAAGGCAACCATGTGCATGTTGATGCTGTTCTAAGCATTGCCCAGGTCACTTTCTTTCTAATAACTCTTTTTGTTGGTTGGTGTTCTTATCAAGGTCCATGTCCACACAATTTTTTTTCTTTCAATAAAATGCAAATTACATCTTACTAGCAGCTTGTAATAAGCAATCCTGCTTTTCTTTTGTGTCATCACTTGATGTATAATGGGAGTATCCTTATTTGAGCTAAGATTTAATTGACTCATGTATGATTTTTGGAGATAAAAAATTGACCAAAGGTATACAGTCAGAAGTAACAACTAACAAGTGCTTGGACACCTCTTGCCCATCTGATCCTACCCATCGAATGCTCAAAATTGCCCCCCTCACACAAGAGATTTCCTTTGACACATCTGTTTGGTTTCGTCCTTCTCCATCCATCCCCTCACTTTCCCTCAATTTCAGTTCTCAGGCCCTAACTGGCGACAGCTGGCTAGATCTGTCATCTGACCTACTGCCCTCTATTATCACTGGTGTGTCCACCTGCTCCTCTCAAGCCTCCTCCAAACACTAGATCACACCATCACCTCTTGATCTGTACTAGTCTCTGTAGATCTTATAGCCAGTAGATGGGGCTTTGCTGGGATCTTGTTGGGGCTAATGGCAGCGAAGGGAGGAGCCAAGCAACTTACAAGTAGGATAATTCGGTGGCAAGTGCAAGCGGGCAAGGTCAGGTCTGCAAGAGCAGGGTGCAGGCAGCTGTCATGGAAACCCGCGAACGCCAGGCATGGTAGTGGCGAATGTGCACAACCCCAAAGCGTGTATGCCTGTTGGGTGCAGGTGTAGATGCATGCAGGGGCAATGTGTGACAGTGGTAGGTGGGGGCGTGGGTGTGAGCCCAGAGTGTAACGATGGTGAGCATACTGATTTTGTGTGGGGAGGCATGCATGATCACAGTCACGAGTGCAGAGTTTGGAGCTCCAGACAGAATACTATTGTCTAATACAGATATTTTTTCCTGGATGAGGAGAAGCTCTAAAAGTGTTTCATCTACAGGCTGTCCTAGGTGGAACTGTCTCGGTACCAACCCTCACTGGAAATGTTTCAGTCAAGGTATGTGCTGATTCTTATTAAAGTTTCACTTTCTTCCTGCATGATGCTTGCCAACCACTGCAGATTAGCTTTACTGGATGTCATAGGGCTTACCTTGGTTGTGGCATTCTGTGTCCAGGTTCGGCAAGGCACCCAACCGGGAGAGAAGGTTGTCCTGCGTGGCAAAGGTTGGTTACTGGAGTTACCATAAAAGTCCTTTTTAATGAATTACCAGATGAGTTCAGGAATCACTTTGACCTTTTGCCCTTTGACAATTGGTGAAAGAGATGTCTGATGATGGATATAGTTTTCAATTCTTTTTGTCAGATTGATAGTGTTGTAATTAACATACTTCTTTCTTCAGGAATAAAAGCGAGAAATTCCTCGACGTTTGGAAATCAGTATATCCACTTCAATATCAGAGTCCCAACGTAGGCATCGCCTCCCAGCAATTTCTCATCTATATTTCAATCAGTTCAATTTAAGCCTTTCCTCCCTCCCTTTCACACGAAGCATAGCAGAAACATAATTGCAAAAACCTTCCTATTTGTTTGCAGGGAGCTGACACAACGGCAACGGGAGTTGATACAGGAGTTCGATAAAGAGGAGTGCAATGACGGGGAGGGAGTTGCAGCTGCCTCCGGTTGAAAGTTTTGGTGGCGCCATTCATTGATGACCACAGCCCCAGTATACGTGCTGTAGGCACCAAAAATTATTTAAACATTTTTGACCCTTATATAGCGGCAATCCAACGTGTAATTTAAATACATTATACGCTACCGGTAACTCTTGAGCTTAAGTTATTGTAACCTTATGCACCTCGTTATATGGCAGCTATCCATTGTAAGATGAACTAGGGACAGAGCAAAGCTAGTGAAGCAGTTTTCCATTTTGGGCTGGCTTTAATCATCTTTTGATGTATGCCGAGTGTTAAGAGTGTATGCTGGATATTATCACCAGAAATGTTAGTATATTCCCATAGAATGCAAGCTTATCACCACGTCATAACGTCATACATCAGCTCCTACATTTTGTTCTATTTATCTACTCTCTTCAGTCACAAATACTTAATGTTTTGATCAAGATTTAGTCAAACTTTTATTAGATCATCAATAACTTTTAAAATATTTAGTTTAAAAATATAAAAATTATATATGTAGATTTATCTTGAAGAATACTTTTATAATCTTATAAATTTATTAGATTTTATAAATATATATTAGTAAAAGATAGTGATCAAAGTTACATATTGGAGATTGTGTTATATTTAAAATGTCAAGTATTTTTTACTGGAGGAAGTATATACTTTTTTAAGATGATATATTATTGGTATTAATCTTTTTTTTAACTGTTGTGTCATTAATCTTAACGACAACTCAACATTGGGAAGAGTGGCAAAAAATTTTGTGCAAATGTTTCATTCGGTGCAACCGTGCAAATGTTTACTGAAGGCCGTCTTATCCACATCCAACGGTAGCTAAGGAGCTCCCCATCCCACCACGCATGTTTCGCACAAAACCCCTTGCGCTATTTTAGTTTCTCTCGATTTGGTCCCTCGTCTTGCCCGCTTGCACGGCCCAAATTCCCCGCATCGATCAGCTAGATTTGGAGCGCCGCCACCCTCCCCTGCACGCCTCTCCTCTACTTTGCCCAAAATCCCCTGGAGCCGATTTGCTTCTCTGTGCCTCTCCTCTACCTCTCTTGTCGTTTCAAGACGGGAAGCGGGAGGAGGATCGGGAACGTGGCGGCGACGTGATCGGGAGAGGTCAACATCGCAGAGCCCGAGCATATTTGAAGCGAGCCCGAGCATATTTGAAGCCGCGAGGCAAAGCAGCATCTCTGAATAAACTACAAGCTAAAGCTATTGATCAGACTGTGCCATCTCTTTGCACTTGGTTTCTGTTTGCTTTTTCGCCGAAGTGCTTGAACCTAGCTAGAAACAAAATTGTAAATAGGAAGTTTGTTTCATCTCTACTAACCAGAAGCTTGTTTCATCTTAAAAGTGCATCTAGGCCTTTTATATAGGTTTTGGATAATTAATGACAAACGATCAAAGGACTAATGAAGTTTAATGAGTTTATAAACATGTATTGGTCCCATGAAGAAGTTAAAAAACGCTAGGATCCTTAAAAAAGGAAAAAAAATCAACATGTGGCTATTCAATATATTTAAATTCATTTTATTTTTGAAGTTCCGGATTGGAAACAACATTGGTGATATGTGGTAACACTTAGATTCAAGTAGTTTTGCATAAGTGTAGTTTAATCCTAGTTTCGAGCTCTGTGACTGGAATATCCAGACTGAGCCCAGAACTTCTGGATAAGGCCAAAAGTTCCTGATTGAATCTGAAGGTTCCGGATTCTGTTTAATCCGTTGCGAAGTTTTAATTTTTTAGGAACGTCTATTCATCCCACCCCCTCTAGGTAACATCTCGATCCTTCACATCTTTTGGTTTCTATTTGCTTGTCAGAGTGTCAGAACAGGAGCAAGAAGAAGCTTTTTTCATCTCATGTAATTTGGCATGGTTAAACTGAGAACCAGTGTTCAACGGAGTGGTTTGGAATTTGCACCTTTGCCATGCATGAGCACTGAATGCACCAATGCTTCGGAGGAGAAAGAGGAGAATTCTGTTGTAAATTCAGAATGCAACAATGCTGTTGTAAATTCAGAATGCACCAATGCTTCAGAGAAGAAAAGGGAGAATTATTTTGTAAAGAGGAGATGCACCAATGCTGTTGTAGATTCAGAATACACAATTTGTAAAGAGGAGAAGCAAGGAGGAGATGTATCAGTGTGTATCATTTTGACAGGAAAGTTGTATCAGTTTGACAGGAAAGCTGTATCAGTTTGTATCAATTTGTATCAGTTCGAATTTTGTAATGAATATAAAATATGCTGTCCATTTGAGTGACTCTGATTTTGTCCATTTGGTAATGAATAAAAAGCTGTTGTCCATCTGTTTATCTGAGATGTCAATACAAATTGTGTTGTCAATATATATTCCAGTTTACAGCAGATTAGTTCAGCTGAGATGTTGAAGTGCATCCTCTTCTAGATTCGTGTAAACAAACTTAGAATTCTGTTGTAAATTCATCCAGATTCATGTAAACATCTTAGCTGATAAAAATCAGAGTCACCAACATGATAACATTCGGTGTAACTTTACATCAACATTTCCAATCAGAATTTCTGCCACAATTTACCATAACTTGCTACACTTTACAACTTGACAATCTTAAACACTAAACCAGCCTGACAGCATTCTGTTTGACCTACAACAACATTCCCAATCAGGATTTCTGCCACAATTTCCCAATCAGGTTTTGGCAGCTTTCTGTTTGACTGTCTCCTCTCCTACTCCTAGCTTTCTATGCTGTTGTTCCCAATCAGGATTTCTATGTTGTTGTATGCACAGAATAAACAATAAAAGGGTTGTGATCAGGAGTGAAGTGGGGAAGAACAACTGACCTGAGAAGCAACCAGTTTGAAATATACTAATGGAAAGGAAATATAATCAGATGTTGATTTCTTGCGATGGACAACAATCAAGTGAGCAGTTCATGTAAAGGAACACCAAGTGAGCAGTTAGCTGTAAATAAAGGCAGTTTGTGTTGACCAAAAAAGCCTTGAACTGATCAAATCCATAACAACATTATTATTAGATCAAATTGTGATCAGTAGTGCCATCCTGCTTTGAAGAAACATTACTAGATGTAGTTCTATGATCCATTTTTTTTTCATAAATGGGAAAAATTGAAAGGATCAGAACAGGGTCTCGCCAGCCAGCTAGGGAATAGAACGCCATCTCTCACGGACTTCTCCGCCCAAAATCCCAACTAATTCGCTGAAGGAGGAGTCGAGTTCCGGGCCGGGAAAGTACGAACCGACCTGGGCGCGGCTCTCGGCGCCCGACGCGCTGGAGACGTGGAGCTGCAGCACGAACCTGCCCGGCGGGGGAGCCACGCAATGGAGAAGGGGATCGACGGGCGAGCCACGCCGCTGAGGCGGAGAAGGATGCCTACTGGGGAGCCAGGCCGCCGCGGAGGAGGCCCACGGCGGAGCTAGGCCGCCGCGGAGGAGGTCGACGACGGAGTTTCAAACCCCAGCGGAATGGGGATCGGAGGATGTGAGATTTTTAATTCTCGCAGGGGGTTATTCTGCGAAATCTCCAAGGTGGGATGGTGGGATGCGTTCGAGTCGTTGGATGCGGATCGGACGACCGACGGTCGTTGTTTGCACCAAAATTTTCGAACATGTCCTTGCCAAAAAAAAAAAGAGAGGAAAAGTGCCAAGAATAATTGCAAGAATAATTTTCGAGCATGTCCTTGCAAAAAAAAAGGAAAAGTGCCAAAAATAATTGCAAGGAAACTACCAAGCCCATCTGCTTGGCCCAAATCAGTGGGCCCAAGGAAGCGAGGAAAGAGATTGGTGGGACCAGGCCGCAGGCGAGAAGAGACGCAAGTGGCGAGAGCCGAAGCGAAACCCCCTCGCTCCACCGCCTGCGCCGCAATCGCGAGGCACCTACGCGCCCCTGCACCGCCGCCGTCGGGAAGGTACGCGCCCTTGCGCCGGTCGGTCAACCCTCCCTGCCTCTCTCTCATTGTTGTAGTCGCCGTTTCAAATGTATTCCCAATGGTGACGCGGGATGGGGTGGGCTGGGGTGGAACCATTTGGGACTCGAGGAAGAGAAGAACTCTCGCGAGACTCCATGGGGTCTAGGAATTGTTCTTGCGCGAGTGTTTGTGGATTATGGTTATGCAATCCTTGCTGAAGCATCTGTCTGCCGGGATGCGACGCGTGCGATGACAGGCAGAAAAAAAAAAGATAGCCGAAGAACGAAGTAGAGAGAAACAATCATGCATGCACCGCTGTCGCGTCAGTAGCCCTTGTAATCCACCGAAAGAAGCTTGTGCCGCTGCAATCGCTGTAGTTTTAGAGTGTTCACCATTTTCCATTACTGCCCGGAAACTTTTCCGAAAGCAAGCAGGAGGCTCGCTTGTATTCTTCAGGTGAGGTGAGGGGAGCATAGAACTATAGAAGCATTGTTCATATAATTAGGATTGGGATATTAGATACATACTGTGCAATCTACGTATGCATACCATACAAGTGCATCTTCCGTGGAAGATTGTGCTGGAGGTTGATAAGTTAACAGATGAAGTTACTTTACCTGGCCGGCTAGATAAGTGGAGTTGTCGCACAATGGTCCAGAACAGATACAAGGATAAACCATTAAGTTAGTTTATTGTATATAATCTCCTTTGGACCTGAATGGTTGGAAAACTTTCGCCTCATGAAACTACTTTTCTGCAGGCTTCTTACTTCAGGGCATTTGTGGATCTATTAGTTCACCTCCTATAAGCTAGTGTAGCTACAAGATTACTCGTACAGAAGTATGAATCCTTATTTTGTTGGCTTTCTTGTCCCTGTCGCTGTCTCCCTGCTGCTCCGCAAAAGGAGAAATGTTGAGAGGAAGAGGGGAGTGCCAGTTGAGGTTGGCGGAGAGCCTGGATATGCAGTCCGTAACTATCGGTTTGAACAGCCTGTCAAAACACACTGGGAAGGGGTCACCACGCTTGCTGAGCTGTTCGAGCAGTCTTGCAAGGAGTATGTATACATGCCCCTCCTTGGCACCAGGAAGCTCATTTCAAGGGAAACCGAACTAGCGCCTAATGGGAGATCATTTGAGAAGCTTCATCTGGGTGAGTATGAGTGGAAATGTTACGCTGAGGCCTTCAAGAGTGTTTGCAACTTTTCATCTGGACTAATACGATTAGGCCACCAGAAGAATGAGCGTGTTGCTATTTTTGCTGAGACACGAGCTGAGTGGCAGATTGCATTGCAGGTAGTCTTTTCTCTTTCAACCTATCGATGAATTAATGTTGTGCATTTTGGTTCTCTTCATGTGCAATTTGCGATACTCTTACTGTTCAACTTCTTAAGTAAACTTAGGGTACTGGCCACTTTATATCTATTATGCATCCAATGAAAGAAGTACATGGTTAGTATCTTACAGCATAGCAGTGTGAGCCATACAAAAACTGTGCAATCAAAATGAGTACCCCAGACAAGTTTACCCCGTAGATCATTCGGTTAGTGCAGGTGATATGCACTGCTAAGACTCGTATTAAAATATTTAACATGTTGGACAATCATTATCCAAGTGGTACAACGATATCCTTTCACCATCTATTCTTTCCTTTAGCATGATCATGTAAAGTCAGGAAGGACATGGTGACATGCAAATGAATGTTTTGCTATTTTTATTCATGACAAACTTATAGTAGGAGCTTTGATGGCAATACAGCCATACAGGAATGGTGTTAGACTGTTAGTGTTAGGCTGTTATCAATCCTGTATATTTGTACCTCTGTCCTGTAATGGTGTGCATGATGTATTTTTTGTTAATTCATTATTGATTTCTTTGAACACACTTCCACTCTTCTTCCTCTTTTTGTAGCTCCGCTTCGTTTTATCTTCTTAAAAATGTGTTACACTGAGCCCTGGCACCCTCAAGTTCTGAGTTATAATTTTTGTATTTGCAAGGCATGCTTCAGACAAAATATTACTGTTGTCACCATCTATGCCTCCCTGGGGGAGGAAGCATTGTGTCACTCGCTAAATGAGGTCAGTACAGTCACTTGTGTCTCATGTTTTCTGTACAGCCAGTACTTATTAAGTTTTTGTGCGGTCTGCTTTTCATGATTTATCAAGAAAAATCAGTATGTACTTTGCAGCAGTTGTATTTAACCATTCCTGATACCATTGCTAAAAGTAATCAATACCTATCTGCTATTAGTGGCTAATTTCCCCTTTTGCTCTCCAGACTGAGGTCACTACTGTAGTTTGTGGTCAGAAAGAACTAAAAAAGTTGATTGACATAAGTGGGCAACTTGACACTGTCAAGCGCGTTGTCTATATCAATGAGGAAGGCATCTCAGCTGAAGTTTCTTTAGCTCGAAACAGCACTAGCTGGATAATTGAGTCAGTCGAGGAAGTGGATAAATTAGGAAATGAAACACCTGTTGATGCAAACATGCCTCTCCCATCTGATGTTGCTGTGATAATGTATACGAGTGGTAGCACTGGATTGCCCAAGGTTTGCCTAACCCATCCTAGTTGTTCTTTTCGCTGCATTTGTCCTTTCTTACTTGCTAGAACTCATCTCAGCAATTACTTAATGATGTGCATGACTCAAAAAGTGATGTTTCTTTAGTTACATCGTCTGCCAATGAACTTACATGTATCTCAAATATTTGTAGGGAGTTATGATGACCCACCGCAACATCCTGGCTACACTCTCAGCAGTTATGACCATCGTGCCTGCACTTGGCAGAAAGGATATATACTTGGCCTTCCTCCCACTTGCGCACATACTTGAGTTGGCAGCTGAGGTAGCTCTCAGGTGGCATCTGCATCTGAATCTAGTCACACTGTTGGTTTATTAATCTTTATTCATTATATGCAAAAATATTGTTTTTAGGCACTTATGGCTGCTGTCGGAGCCTCCATAGGATATGGATCACCTTTGACTCTGACTGATACATCAAACAAAATAAAAAAGGGTACTCTAGGTGATGCTTCTGCATTGAAACCAACACTGATGACTGCTGTACCTGCTATACTTGACCGTGTTCGTGGTGGTGTGAGGAAAAAGGTAAGGCCCTTGATACTGTTTTGGTCCAGAGTTATTTATTGGTTACTGACTGCTACTTTTCACGTTGAGATGGCGCTAGGTGGATACGAAGGGTGGTGCAGAAAAGAAATTATTTGACATTGCCTATAACCGCCGGCTTGCTGCAATAAATGGAAGTTGGCTTGGTGCCTGGGGATTGGAGAAACTCTTGTGGGATACACTTGTGTTTGGAAAGGTGCGTGCAATTTTGGGAGGAAAGATTCGCTTTGTACTTTCAGGTGGAGCACCTCTATCTGGAGATACTCAGAGGTTTATCAATATATGCCTTGGGTAAGATTATGTACATCTTCATTTCGTGTTCTTTGATGGCAATTGCCTAGATCATCCTAATTTACCATTCCATACATTTGATAATAATAAATTATATGTCTGTTTCACTGTGTTTACTGTCCGGAATTGACAGAATTATGCAATTTCAGGGCTCCAATAGGGCAAGGGTATGGTCTGACTGAAACTTGTGCTGGAGGGACATTTTCCGAGTATGATGACACATCTGTTGGGCGTGTTGGTGCTCCACTACCTTGTTCCTATATTAAGGTCAGCTTCATTGTCTTCGCCATTTTCTATTTTGGGGTTGATTCATTTTTTGTAGCAAAGATGTTTTTATCCCATTAATTGTTGGTCGTTCTTATTTTCAAGATTACTTACAATATCATGCTTTGCATTTCTGACTTGTTGATTTTTTTTTTCTCAGTGGGTCAGTGGGGTATCTGATTAGTTCTTGTGATAGTATTGTCAGTATTTCATGCTGACCTCTCGCAATTCCTGACATACTGGCAACTGTATTTTCAGTTGATTGACTGGCCTGAAGGTGGATACTTAACCACTGATTCTCCCATGCCTCGGGGAGAAATAGTCATTGGGGGTCCCAATGTAACTAAAGGCTATTTCAAGAATGAAGCTAAAACAAATGAAGTCTACAAGGTATGCAGTCCTGTTACTAATATGTTCGCAGACTACTTCATTAATTGCATAGTAACTTTTCTTCCACAATTTGTGTAACCATGTGCCTTGTATATCTTGTGAAGGATGATGAAAAAAGTATGCGATGGTTCTATTCTGGTGACATTGGACGTTTCCATCCAGATGGCTGCCTTGAAATCATTGACCGTAAAAAAGATATTGTGAAGCTTCAACATGGCGAATATGTATCTCTTGGGAAGGTAAGCGGTATTATTGTTCTGGTCAGACTGACTGATTGCACTTCTTAGATGTAACTGATTTGACAATCACAGGTGGAGGCTGCTTTGATTGTGAGCCCGTACGTGGAGAACATCATGGTTCATGCTGATCCTTTCCACAATTATTGTGTTGCTCTTGTTATACCTGCGCACAATGAGCTGGAAAACTGGGCTTCACGGCAAGGAGTTACACACAGTGATTTCTCAGATCTGTGCCAGAAGCAAGAGGCTGTTAAAGAAGTGCTTGGATCTTTAGCAAAGGTTTGTGTTCTATCACCTTGGTCACCATCCGGTTGTTTTACTGTGTTGGATCACTACACATACTTCATACTTGATTCAATACTTTTGCAAGTGCATTTATATTATATGGAATACAAAAGGATCTTGCATCCATGGACCATGGTCTCTCATAGAAGAATTGCTTCTAAGTTTAACTCTACAGGTATGGCTATAAGAAAGGATTTGCACGAGTCTTTGAAAGAAAAGAAACAGGAGTATCAATAGACACAGAGCATACAGCACATTCATCATAGTGTGCTTGTTATAATTTCTCAATAAGACCGTGCACGTTACTGAGTGTTTTACCGAATCAGCTTGGTATTTATCTCTTTTAAGCAAAAAGTAGTGAAGGCATATACGATGTCCTTGGGAACACTTGTTACCTGAAGGCAACAATGATATCCTTGAGAAGTTTTCCCTTCTTTTTCCTTGTGTGTGTGATGAGAAGCAAGCCGAATGTTGCAAGCATGTTATGCAAGACAAATCATATGTACTATTAGTCTATTACGACAGCAAATTTTTTGACGCAATTATGACAACAATTTGATTGCACTGACAAGCACTTGCTATTCTTCAGGCTGCAAAGCAAGCACGACTTGAGAAGTTTGAGATCCCAGCCAAAATCAAATTGATATCAGAGCAATGGACCCCCGAATCGGGCCTAGTCACTGCTGCCCTCAAGCTCAAGAGGGAGGTGATCAGGAAGACGTATGAGAATGATCTTGCTCAGTTGTACGCCTGACGATTCAGCTACGCTTCTCGATAGATTCAGCTGTGGAGATGATAATAAGATAGAGCTCGATGTGTCGATGATGACAATAGTGTTGATTTGCTATTGCGGCACTTCGACCTTGAGGGGCCGGTTTCTTTTTTTGTACGTCTGGGCCGGATGTAACCTGGAAATTTGGAGTCGGGCTTCTCTTGATGCTGAGAAGCAATTTTGCTCTTTGGGAACACTTCGATGTAGACTCATTTGATGCTACCTACATGTCTTCAGCATAATCACATCGGGTTCTTATTGCATTGTTCATCTCAATCCGAAGATGATTGTCGGTATCATATCTAATGGTGCCTCTGTTCTTCAGTACTTTTACATTGAGTTGTTAAATACTATTCAACCGAATCTTATGGAAAAATTGTCGGATTCCTCACTATATGATGCTGCTTAGGGTTCGTCCTTTAGAGACCTGTGATCTGGCCCTGTCAAGACTTCGGCTTTGATTAGTGTTCAGTGACTGACTGCTTGAAACGTAAGTTTTTTTTTTTTTTTTTTTGAGGGAAAAAAGAGAGAGGTCCACATGAATTTTGCAGTAAACAGTTCGATCCTTGTGAAATGTAGCAAAATTATCGCTTTCTAGACTTGACCTGATGGGATGTACATGGGTTGCAATTGGTACTCTAATAACTGCATTCTTATTTCCCAATGGGCGATTTGCAAATATGCAATTATTTCAAGAATTCTTTGGCAGCAAGTATCAAACTATCAAATAGCTTAGAACCAAAGCATTGGTTTGGATGGTTAGTGAAGATATACCTCTGTCCATCAAATATCAAACTCTAGATTTGCTTCTTATATATCTCATAAATATATAATTTTCTTTCAATGGTAGTCGATGTATCTGTCGATAAGCGAAACATGTTATGTGACTTCATCAATTTTTAAGTTCTGTATCTTCAGTCTTCAGTAGAGTTTGTATAAGTACGTATGTGGTCTACGAATTATACTGATATTTCTTTTAAAAAATATCAATAGCTTAATTGGTATCGGATGAAACGTGGAAATCGGAAGAAGAATATAAAACTGAAATAAGAATAAGAATTTCATCGTCTACTTTGCATGAAGTTTGGAAAGACATTACATGAACACTGTAGAATTTATGTGCAATTAACATGAAATAAACGAGATGGCAACTTTCTGCCGCCGGCTCACGGCTCAATTGTGCGATAAATTAGATGAAGCATAGACACGCACTTATGCTTTAATAGTTGTCATAATTTCGATAATGATTCTCTACTCCTGTCATGAAAATTGACTTCTTTTTAGTTGGACCTGCGTCTTTACTGTGTACACTTTCACACCCGGAAGCGATCCAAATTAAATTCGAAATCCAGCATATCTTTGCGTCATTAACATTTTCGATTTTGTATTTACGTTAGAAAATATAGGTCAGAGCACAGAAAGATCTCATTTTTTCTCAAGAAATATAAGTTTATAAGGACTGTTGATATATCATATATCTCAGTTATGTATCTATCTTATTTAATATCTATTCATCACTTAAATTTTCTTATCTACTATATAATTTTTTTCATATCTCTCATACGAATATTAATACAAATGAAAAATCTTAATAAGCTACCTGTGCGCATGGCTTAGTGAAAATTTCGCATTCTGTTTCCTCACCCCGACTGAACCAGGGTTCACAAATGCGTCAGTAACCGCCCAAAAATCACGGTTACCGACCTTCTCGATCCGGTCCGGTTTCAGAAACCGAACGGTAAACGAAATTTGAATTCAAAAAATTCGAAAAAATAAAAAAACAAAAACAAATCTTTAAAAAAACTAGACACAATTCTAAAACCTTCTGTGAATTTTTTTTTTCAAAAATAATGTCGTTTGCATCATATTCTATACGGAGAAAGTTTGAAAAAAATGAAAAAAATTGCAGTTATTAACTCACGTTAAGGAAAAGTGTAACATACAAAAACATATTTTTCTTGTGTAAAACGTATTTTAAAAGAATCTTTAAAATTGATTTCACTTTATTTAGAGTTTTATTAAATTCTCTATGATTTTTACAAAGTTCACAAGTATAAAATGAATATGTTACACATATTTTAAAAGAATCTTTAAAATTGATTTCACTTTATTTAGAGTTTTATTAAATTCTCTATGATTTTTACAAAGTTCACAAGTATAAAATGAATATGTTAAGAAACAGCACTGTAATTAACTTTTTCATGTCTACTATTATTTTTCCTACATAAATCATAGTATAAATAAGCTAATGAAAGTGGTTTCATTAATTTTTGAGTGTGATGGGTCAGTTATGAATTAATCTAGTCGCAACACATTTACACAATCATGCATGTTACAATAAGTAATTCATGATTTCATGTATTTTTAAAATACATAGGATCATGTAAGAAGGCTAACAAAATTATTTTTATGATTTTTGGATTAGCAAAGAGTAAACTATGCATTTAACTTGGTTTAACAAATACAATTTCTCAAAAAAAAATTGAACTTTTTTATGAGTATAAATATTTTTATCATGTAGATCATGTTACAAGGAAACCAACAAAATTTGTTTCACTTGATTGATTTGAAGATCAGATGAATTAGCTATTGATTTGCCTTTTTTGGGTTTTTTTTGAACTGCGCTGAAATTCGATAAAACCGCTCGATAAATTGAGAAAACCGAGCGGTTACCGACCCAAACCGCTCGGTAACCGACCAATTCAAAAATACGAGAAAATCGCTCGGTAACCGACCCAAACCGCTCAGTAACCGATCAAAACCGAGCGGTTACCGAACGACTAAAATCGCGATTTTTTTTGCAAAATTCAAATTTTGCCAAATAAATTTTCTCTGAATTTTTTGAATTTTTAACCGATTACCGTGATTATCGTGTATTTTCGATTACCGTCGGAGCTCGGTCGGTAACTTAAACCCTGGGCAGAACACGCTGGAATTCGTGAAAAAAATTGCGGTTTCCGTGACAGTCGAGGCAACCAAAAAAAAAGAGAGGCATGACTCGTCTGATTTCTGAACACATTCTTTCCTTCCTCTGCTGCTGACACGCCCGCCGGCCGCCGCTTGTCCGCTCGGCTCACCCGTCGTCGCCGACGCCGTCTTCCCGTCGCAGATCGCCAGATCGCCGTCCATGGCGACGGCGGAGGCAGGGGACGGACGAGAGGTGCACGTATCCATCCATTAATCTCTCTGTACTTTAGGTGGTTAGGAGGATCGGTTCACATCTCATCTAGCTCGGGAGGCTGCTAAAGATAGCATTTTTATCTCGCTGCGCAGCCGCCTGGATTAGGCCCAAGAATCCGGCGATCTAAGGCGACCCCGCCGACCTGCGACATGACCGGCGGCGGCGGGGAGGACGAGCGGAAGGGCCCCCTCGTCTACGTCCTCTCGCTCACGGCAGCAGCGCTGCCCCTGCCCGTCGCCATCTCCTGCCTGGACGCCGCCGTCCCGCGCAAGGCGCGCAGCCGCCGCTGCCTCCCCCGCACCAAGGCATCCGCCTGGTGCGCCTTCCGGCTCCCCGTCCCCTCGCCGGAGGAGGCGACGTTCCCCGTCCTGCCGCCGTCGGCAGCCGAGAACCCGCCGAAGGAGGCGAAGCCTCCCCGCCCCCATCGTCTGCGCGTGCCTCCGCCCCCCGATCTCGACGCCCCCACGCCGGCTACGAAGAGGCCGGCAAAAAGGGCGAGGAGGTGCCTGCACTGCGGCGCGGCCGAGACGCCGAAGTGGAGGTCGGGACCGATGGGGCAGAGCACGCTCTGCAACGCCTGCGGGGTCCGGCTCAAGGCGGCGGGGGCGTTGCGGGAGCACCGCCCTCCGCCGGCGACGGCGAGGACGGTCGCCGAGCCGCCGCCGCCGGCGGAGAGCCCGGTCTCGGTCTCCCCGCCGAACAGCCCTATTTGGGAGCCCCAGGTGCGGCTCCCGGACGTCTACCTGGTGAGGAGGCAACCCTCGACGCGACACAGGCATCCGCCTCAGAGGAAGGAAGCCGCACCGGCGCCGGCAATCTACCTGGTCAAGAAGAAGAAGCCGTCGAAGAAGCCATGGAGACCTCGGACGACGGGGAAGAGGTGCCTGCACTGCGGCTCGTCGTCGACGCCGCAGTGGAGGGAGGGGCCGATGGGTCGCGGCACGCTGTGCAACGCATGCGGCGTGCGGTACAGGCAGGGGAGGCTGCTGCCGGAATACCGGCCGGTGGGGAGCCCCACCTTCGTGCCGTCGGAGCACGCCAACAGACACTGCGAAGTGCTCCAGCTGCGCCGGCAGCGGCAGGACAAGAACCACCATCCTCCGCCACCGGAGCAGCCACAAACCGTGGACGACAACCTCCCCGACCCCCGCGTCGGCGGTAACGGCGACTCGGCTGACGCGCCAGGGTGCGGCGGCGATGACATGGCGGACGTGCTCCAGCAGCGGCAGGTCATGGACCCGTACCCGCCAACGCCGCTGCATCAACCGCTGTCGGTGGACAGCATCGCCGACCCGGGCGTCGGCAGCAACGACAAACTGATCAACGCGCCGAGCTCGCTGGACTCTCTGCTGCTCGACGGACCGTCGGCGCCGCTCATCGTGGACGGCGACGAGTTCTTGATCAGCTAATAGCTAGCCTAGAATAATCCAGCTGAGATACCATGAGAGTACTAATCTTTTTCTCGACTTCTTTCCGATAATTTTTACACGCTTCCTAATTATCAGGCAACTGAAGACTCAAACATTTCAGTCGACAGTGTTCATGAACACGCACTGAAGAAGAATATGCGATGGTGAGATAAGGGAGGGGGTTAGGGTTCAGGGTGGGTTCACCAGGTGCTAGGTTTAGAGGGATGCTTGGGGAGACGGCCAAATCGGTGGTGGGTGGCAATGTGGTGGTGCGGTGAGGCAGCGGTGGCATCATCGGAGCCGCAGATGGCCCGAGGGTGGTGGGTAGTGCCGGTGGTAGGGGAGTGCGAAAATAGATTGGTTAATGTGGTGGCGTGTGGCAGCGGTGGATCTGGCACCGGGAGAGTAGTAGGGGATAGCAGAAAGGTGGTCATGGCGGGGTGAGCGTTGGGACGAAAGAAGAAACTCGTGCGGAAAGAAAAAATATCAGGAGGAAGAAGAAGATCCCGCGACCGTTGGATTCTGATTCGATGGATGAGATTCGTCAACTGAAAAGATGCAAAAAAGGCACTTAGAAGGATAACAACACCCTAATTTTTATCGACTTTCTTTATGCATATCTGTTTAATGTTTGAAATTTTTCGCTACTTTTACTATTGCAGGATTTGTACTAGTGTTCCAGCCAATTTTAGGAATTATATAGTCATTTAGGTCGTCTGCAAAAGAGGTGATGATGCACGCCGCGATGAGATGCAGTGGTTGCTCCTGCCTATCTGAAATTCTGCATCAGGAGAGTACTAATCTTTTTTCGATTTCATTTTTTGATATTTCAATCGACTTTCTTTGTGAATATCCGTTTCACGTCGAAAATTTT
Source organism: Phragmites australis (assembly GCF_958298935.1). NCBI lineage: Eukaryota > Viridiplantae > Streptophyta > Magnoliopsida > Poales > Poaceae > Phragmites > Phragmites australis. The sequence goes on from NC_084943.1 coordinate 3,371,728, forward strand.
CAGTGTGAAATTAGGCAAATTTTCGCATAGCATGATTTGCAATAGTGGTCTAACAAATCCTAGGGATTAATAGGTGATGAGTGAGCATGACAATACGCAGCAGTTGCTTCTGCTGCAGCTCTGCATCAGAAGTCCTGCACAGATCATACTCCTGTCTTGTCCTTGTAAAGGTGAAGTACCATGCAATCTTCTTGCACTGACCACTGAGCAAGGTACAAATTGGGCAATATTATGTGTAGTTAGATTCCTCTACCTGAGGCTGTGACCTACCTATTCCTTGAGTTCCAGATTGCCCATGGTGATGCTTCCACTGCTCTACACACAAAAGCAAAAGATCTGTCACCCACCTAGAATGAACAATCCTGCCATGTTTCACTGAATCAGGAAACTGCCTCCCTGTTTTCAGCTCCATCTAGTGCCTTTTCCCTCTTGCCATACTTGGCCTGTTGGCCACACTTGCCATGTTATTTCTTGGCATATTTTTGCCAAACTGAACTCATGAAAGTTTGAGTTTCGTGGCATTGAAGTGTGGGTTTTTCAGCACTCGATTGTAGTACTTATCACAGGTACTACTGACTGATTTGGTTGCTACAAAGTGTTGCCATGACATGCTTGGCAGAGTGCTGTATAGCCAAGCAAACTGTATTCAAATCATTAACAGTACGTGTAAGTTTCGAAATCATACAAATTTAATTGTGCAAGAGCAAACTTCTTCAAAACGAGTGCTACGATAGCAAATCTGCCTAGAGTTTCGTTTCGTTTATTTCTTGCATTGAGTTGTGGGCGCTGGGATTTGTACAGTGTTTTCCTTCCGACATTGTTGTGTCTCCAAACTACAATGATAGACTGCATATACTGAAAATCCCCCTTTCTTAAATCAAGAAATTTCAACGCATGCAGTACAAACACTCCAAAATTCCTACCAAAAATCTCCAATACAGGGATTAATGTCGCAAATGCACAAGAAACAAGAATTCACACTACCTCATGAACAATTGAACAATGCATAATTTTCCCACGAGAACGAACAATAACGGAACAAAAGGATGAGCAGAAAGTGTCATGAACATCCATTGCATTGCATGTCCTTGCTTATTCACCAGATACATCACCGTCCAGCCAGACCCCCCCCCCCCCCCCCAAAAAAAACTGTGCACAAATAAGCATCAACCACAGCCCACCGCCACGACGGGAAAAAGAATGGCACGACAAGGGTAAGTCCTCCCTTGGCTACAGTTGTTTTTTCTCGGCCCAACAGAAGAACAAAAACTAGATAGAATAATAATATCTAAAGAGCTCCAGTTTCTTGTCTCAAGAATATAAAACAAGACCCAGCAAGGGCCACGTAACGGTCGACACAGTATCGAAATCTGAGACGTGCCTAATCTGCACGGGATTGGCCGGCACGGGATGACAAGATGATGCCGACGATGAGGCCGTAGAGGGCAAGTGCTTCCGCAAAGATGAGGATGAGGATCATGCCCACGAATAGCTTCGGCTGCTGCGCATTCGCCCTGCAAAAAACGGCAAGGATTAGGAACAGGGTTCTTACATTCTAGGCAACTTTCAGCTGATTTCCGAATTCAAGAAGTACTGTTAGAATGACATGTGTGAAACACTGTAATGACTTCAACATCAAGCCACGCAAAAGTATCAAGTAAATACTTTGTTGATTTACAGAAAACATTTTAGTCGTGAAATAACACTTACCAGTACTCAAACCCAAGAAACAATTACTAGAATGAAAACACCTTTTTGATACAGATAAACATTTAAAGTATTAGTTCTTAAATAAACCTACCTATTCCAATCGATCCTTAAAAGAAAGAATTTTATACTGAATACAAGTATCTATTAGTTACAAAGTTCATACATTCTTTCCATAAACCACACCAGATCTGCTTAAGCTCTTTAGGTGATCAACTACAAACACAGAGAGCAATTAGCCACTGGCCTTCTCTTGGGTTAAACATTCTAAAAAAGAAATTGGCATAGAGTAACTCACAAACATGATATGGTGTCAGAAATGAAGTAATGTACAGATAGGACATCCTACTGATTAGGAAACTACAAGGCCCAAGACAAACATAAAGCATAACATTGAAGGTGTGCCGTAGATTAAAAAATGCAACCCTTTTTCTCCACTAAACTGTGTTTTGTAAGTTGAACAAGATATCAACGTAAAGCCAGGAATAATTGTGTTCGGACTATGAACTGCATTTCTAGAAGAATACAATGATTGGCAAGAAGTGGCCCCATTGACATTTTCCTATAATTAGGGTAACTTCCTAAGATAGTTGCTATAATAGTCATGACATTAGCAGAGAACCATTATGGATATTAAGGAGAGTTGGCATAGGTTCACCTTCAGCACATCAATGAACTAGTTATAAATACCTCATGTAAGTGGATTTGTGACGATGGTGTGACTGTTATTTACTATTTTAAAGATGGCATCCTCCTTTAGAAACCAAAAATATAATTTTGACGTTATCAATGTTAACTGGAAAGTCATCGCTAGGCAAGTCTAAACAGGTCAAGTAATAGATTGAAGCATGCAAAATTGGTCATAACTAGTACAGGAACCAACATACAATTTCAGATGAAATGTAAAATTCACCTCAGGCTTAATTGTAATATTCAAATAGTGGAGAAATTTATCTAGAAACAGGTATTGACAACATGGAATTTTACCAGCGCCTGCCATAACTACTTCATCGACAAGCAAATTAGCTGCCAAACCATCACGCATGCGCAATTGTGCATAGCATAGCAAGCTAAGATGAAGCAAGTGTCTTTACCTGACACCAGCATCACCAACAATGCCGATGGCCATGCCGGCAGCGAGCCCAGCGAGACCACAGGCAAGGCCCGAAGAGAGGTGAGCATAGCCGTCGAAGAGGAAGTATGGCTTGGCCTTGGGGTTGATCCCAGTGCTGATGATGACGGCGATGATGAGGCCGTAGATACCGAGCACACCAGCCATGACGACGGGCACGATGGACTTCATGACGAGCTCGGGGCGCATGACACCCATGGACGCCACGCCGACGCCGCTCTTGGCCGTCCCGTACGCCGCCCCCATGCCTGCGAGGCCAACACACACAGAAAGAGGAAGATCTCGTCAGGTCATCAGAATCGCCTCCACACATGGATCCACCCAAAATCCTCTCCTTTTCTTCCCCCTCTTTCGAAGATCAGATCAAAGCGCCCAAATGCGACAGATCGGAGCAAGTAGGAGCATCAGCAGGTCATGGATCGAACGAACAGCGCACCGGAAGGCAGAACCCCCATCGACCCGAACGGATTGGAGAACGAATGAACGCCGCGCAAGCTTCAAACAAAATCGTAAAAAGTGTGGGCGGAGGTAATAGATGGGAGGACGTTACATGAGAAGACGAGCGCGGCGGCGGCGCCGAGGAAGCCGAAGAAGGGGGCCGTCTCATCGCCGCTGAACACCGACGACATCTTCCTCCTTTCCCTCCTGCCGCGAGCCGGAACCCTGGGGCGCTCTCGTGCCGCGGCCTCCTCCTCCTCGCCGCCGCCGCCGCCGCGAGCGCTCGAGATTTCGCTCCTAAGCTAGGGACGCGGGCTCCGATCTGATCTGGGGAGCTCGCGGGTGGGGTGGGGAAGGGAAGAAGACGAGAGGGCCACGGCGCGGCGATGTGGCATTTTTTTCTCACTGGACGATTTTACCCCTTCGACCGCGGGAGGGACACCATCGTTCGTTAGCACGTGTTGTGGCTGATTTCATTTCATCAGTGATAAAATGGACGAGAATGGTCGGAAAACTCTTAACTATATTTATTTTTATATATTTTTAAAAATAGGAAAGGTAGAAACAGGTATAAACATGAGAATGTCAGGATATAAAAAATGAACCAATTTAAATAGAAACATATCGGTATCGATCGAAAATTGATAATTCAAAATGGGACATCGACAGATAGAACCATGTATAAGAGCATCATGAGATAAATCCGTAGAAAAAGAATGGCTCGACAGCACATTCCAATTTAGAGATTCTATCCAAAATGTCTCTTTTTATCAAAAGCAATATAGACAAATCTGATATTTTGTGAACATATATGAAAAAGCAAACGAGCATAGAGAGTGACGAATTATTACTATAAGCCAATGCTCTCATTGTATTGTACAAATTGCATAGACGTAAAAGGCATTATGCAGATATGTAAGTCCAGCGCTGCGTGACAAATACTAGCCCTTCTCAATCTTCCCATGAACTGTTTACTCCCTTCTCGATCTATTTGTGTTCTGCAAAGAAACATAAGACATGTATTATCATAAACACAAAATTGTTCACATATTTAATAATAAAATGAACAAAACTAATTTAAAACATATCTTGAAACATCTTCTAAGTACTTCTTATGCTCATAATCAGTAAACTAGCTAGATCTAATAGATACAAGTGGCCAATGTTGTGGGATACAAAATTCTTTCATAGCCAACAAATAGATGTTTTAGGCATATCATGGATTGAACAGAGCTAACATTCATCACTTTCCATACCAATAGATTGAGCTAACATTCATCCTTGCACTGACGAGAGATCGGATGCGCCATTATTATGGATAACACAAATGCATTGATAAATAGAAGCATGCAACCAACAAAGATTGATTATGGTAATGAAAGAAGCATATATTTCATACTACACGGCAGAGGCATATGTTCTAGTAAGCATATCTCTCTAATTATGTATTTTGCCTATTGTACTAAATTATAAATAGTAAACACCAATAATGAAAGTGACCACAACAACAAAATTATAATGCAGTGTGCATACATCTCCTATTTAATAATCCATAATTTCACACTTTCTCATAAGTCAAGAAATGGAAGAACAGAGAGAAAGATAAAAAATTCCACCTTAGGCTTCACAATCTTCCACTCAGTCTACAGCTCATCAGCATCATTCATCATGTCTAGATCATTTTTTGTTTCTTCTTTCTCCTTGTGCATAGTTATTACCAAGTAAAATTTCTTTACACTAGCTTCTTGATCATACCTATAAACTTGAAAGTAATGTCATTTCAATGGTCCTTTTCAACTTTGAGCTGTTGTTAATCTTTTACTATCGCTGACTTCAGATTATTCTTAAATTCAGTTGTTCTATGGTTGCTCTCAACTTTATATTTAGTCTTGCAATTTGAGAAATTAAAATATCCCCACAACAGCTCAAACTTCTGCCTGTTCACCTCTCCTATCTCTTTTTTCTTGGTAAAGTACTCCTAATTTCATATGTGCACTTCTTATGCCTCTTTCTAATAAGGTGAGGTTGCTCTTGCTCTTGCTCATCAATATGAGCAACTTCTAGAGTTGCAACTACATCACCAACGCCACTACCAACAGTTATATGCGTATTTTCACTTGACACAAAACCCCTTTCACCCTTAGGTGCTGCAGGAGTTGAGCTAGCAATAACACTTGAACTTACAGTACTCTTAGATCCTACAATTTATCATTGACATCAATTCAACTTTAACACAGCGGATATTAAAAAAGAACATTAAAGAAATATGAGAAGGAACTATTCATGCTTCTAAATTCCTGATTTTAATTTGTAGCAAACAATTTACAGTGCCATGTATGTCTATGGTAGAATTCGAAAGCAAATCATGGCTGTGCATGACCACAACTGCTAATTTCTGTAAGGAGACTATGAGCTTGATATAGTTATTGATAACTTTATAATTTGCGATCCACATTAATAGAAAGACTCAGTCAACCAATTTATAATAAATCCAAACCCCATGCTTTAGTGAATAAGATATAAATCATTCTACAACACTTATAGATAGGTCCAAAAAAAAAAGACCAAACACACACGAGAGGACATGACATCTAAAGACCACACATGTTCTTGCAATGAAATTAGAACCAGATTGACTCCCGGTCCCAGGGGAAGTGGAAAATTCACATCACCTTAGACATCAACTTCCAGATCTATATTTGATATGGCATGACCAATGGCATGATGGAAGAATAGAAAACAAATGCAGGTAGAAACACGTGGTCCTACTCTACACAGATACATTTTCTTTGTCATACAAAACCTTGTCTCAAAAGAAAATATAAATTATCTCAAATAAGAAATAATACACATACAACTAAAGCTAGATATCTAACCCCTAGCAAATCCAAGCTCTAACTTAAATGTTATTCCTTGTGAACTGATCAAGAATGAACAGTAGTGTAGTAAAACTAAGCACTAGTTATCTAAATTCTCAAGGTCAATAGTGAATTCTCGAGCATTTTCCAATACCAGTGATTCTTGATGAAGCAAGTCAAATAAACTAGTTGGCACAACATGAGTAAGAGGGAGTTAGTAGCTTGCAATTGTTACTTGCATCCTACTCATAAGCAACGAAAATGAACTATGACATATGGTTTCATGATCTAAAGAGCACCAAAATCTTTGCATCACTTTGGCATCAACAAAAATTGAACCAAAATTAAGCAAATGAGCAAGCAGGAACCAAGAAGCACATGTGTTGGTATTGATAGCAGCAAATGGCGGCTCAGTAGATAGGGATGCACAGACTTGGATCTAAAAGGTGCATCTCCGGTGGACGACATCATGGATTTGTGGGCGGGCGTATGGCTGGACTAGGCAGACAAGGTGGGGGCGACACGGGCAACAGTGAGAGCACAAGCTTAGGCTCCTCAGTAGCGTCTGACAGGGGTAGCACGCAGGACGGGGGCGACAGTCGGCTCTCAACAGCTAGGGTTGAAGTCGGAATTTGGGTGAAGAGATGGGCATGTGGGTGATCGGGTGGAGAGGTGAAGTAGGCCAGTGGACTTTGCCACTTTGGATTGTGGCTGGTGGGCTCAAATGAAAAATGTGAATCCCACAGGAAATTTTCGATTGAAAACCAGATTTCAAAATACAATCAGAAAAATAGCTAAACTACTTTTATTCCATTTTTGAATTAAAATTTTCGTTTTCTTCCTATTCCCGCGTACACGAAGATAAAAAATGGTCGGGACAAATATAGAAAAAAGGACGGGACTGAATCTTGAATAATATTTTTCTGGGACGAAATGTATTGCACACATAATACTGCTTACAGTCACAGCAATGAGCCAGATCATCTGCAGCCTGCGCCTAATTTTACTGCTACTGCACTCGAGCAATTCTGATCTCTTTCTTTCCTTCTGATCCTGTACGCTACACAAGAACAATTTGCTAAAACTCTTCACTTGGCGCGTAATTCAGCCGACTCATTTCACTACTCTCGCTTTCGAGCTGAAGGCGCAACACCTCGGCGTCCATCTCGACGGCAGACACTCTAGTACAAGGGGCACAAGACCAGAACGGACAGAGCTGAAGATCTCTCTTGCAGACGGCTCCAAGTCACTCTTTCTTGAGGAGATCGTAGAACACCGCCGGCTTCTTGTAGTTCTTGGCGCACGCTTCCTGCAGCCAAGCAATATCGCAATTCGTCAGGTTAGTTTCAGTGGTCAGTGGTGCAGCCACAGCTTCAGATTCCAGCTGAAAGTTTAGACGGATCGGTTTGTCTCCTTTCCACTTGCCTGCATTGCAAATGCTATGTGGAGCAGAGTCGCCTCCGACCACGGCCTGCCGATGAACTGAAGCCCGATGGGAAGCCCGCCCTTGTCATGCCCAACCTGACAAATTCATCACCGGATTTTCCCATCCGTGTTACAGCATTTGTCTGGGTCTTATCTCTGCAGATATGGGGTCAGTTCAGGTGTCCGTTACCATGACGGTGATGGCCGGCAATCCCAGGAAGTTCCCTGCTATGGAGTACCGGACCAGCGCGGCTATCGTTGGAACAAAGAATGAACACCCAGTTAGGATGCATGGTGGTAAAATGTGGAGTGGAGCCAGGTGGAAAAATTCGGCCGAAAACTGATGATAAACCCAGTTTACCGGGTCTATCGGTGAATCCCGATAGAATTTTTTTTTACCATATTTACCGGAATTTTATTTTAATTTCATCTAGTATATCCGATAAATCGTGTTTACCGGTGACCTTCGATAAAGTTTAGTTACCGGTAAAAAAAACCTTAAGTGGAGCCACTGAAAACGTTACTGAATTCTTTCTTGCGCATGATTACCTCCGTTTATGTAGTCGAGTTCCCCGGTGCTCAGCGCATCGTCTTGCAGCGTGTAGGCGGTCACACTGCAAGGAGGAGTTGGCAATGGAGGAGCAGGAAGGATGAACGAGGAGTTGCATGTGAAATGACTGTTCGAAAGCTAATCAGACAAGTGATGAGAACTGAATTTACCCTGTCATCGGTGAGACGATCACGTCTGCTGTCTTGAAGATCTCCTTGTGGAAGTGCATCTGACGGTTCCTGGATACACGTTTTATTTACAGTTTCATATCAGGTTACATGAACCATCAAGGAAAACAAAAACCACAGCACTCAATCTTACTATTTTTAGGATATAAACTGCAGTATCGTTAGCATAAAATTGGTTCATTAGCTTAAATGGCTCGATCAGACAAAGAAAAACTCACCGAAGCCGTTGCGAGTTCAGGTAAGCTCTGCTGCTGAATGAACCGTAGACGCTCAGCGCGACCCTTGCGTCCCAACCAATTTCAGACCTCTTCCTGGCACAACTCACATTACACGGTTTGTCAGTTGAGCCGCCATAAGCTTGCTTGCATCAAATATGCACATGACATCGTTCATTCAAACTGCCTTACAGCTTGTCAAGGTATTTAGCGAGCGAGGTAGTGCATTCTGAACCGATAGTCACGTAGTGCGCAAGCCGCATCTCCTCGATCTCAGGAACCGTCACATCCACAGTCTTGCAGTGTGAAAAAAAAATTTGATGTCACAAGAAGAAATGAGACCTCTTTTCTGCTGGATTCCACGAGTTCTCATGGAGTTCTTGACAGACTTTGCATGAACATTTCTCTCTGGCAAAATCTACTTTAACTACTAAGGCTACTTGTATCCTCGGACACAGGCCGGGATAGTGCTATTCCTTTATCTAAAAAAGGGGTTATTTAGATTCATCATATTATAAATATCGCGGTTTTGAAATATACCATCACAAATCCAGTATTTGAAAACATGCCATTATAAATCTCTTGAAATTAGATCAATGCTATTACAAATCTTCTGAATATTTTCTCCTGAATTTTGAATTCATGTCATTGCAAGAATGGCATGGATCTAATTTTAAGAGATTTATAATAGCATGTTTCCAAATATCGGATTTATAATGATATATTTCAAAACTGCGATATTTATAATGGCATGAATCTAAATAACCCAAAATCTAAAAAATCTCTAACTACTGAATCTTGCTCACCTGCCAGCCATAGTGTGCATGCAGCGTCTGGAGAGCTTTGTCACAGCAGCTTCTGATATCCTCTGCGCTGTCATTGAACCACTGTTTTCACCACAACGTTAGCACAATGTTCAGAGTCCCTTGGCTACTTTGGGTGCTCGATTGCAGTCGTACTGACCTTTGCGTATTTCGCTAGCTTGATGTTGCTGATGGACAGTGTGGACCTGAGCAGAGGCAGGTTCAGCTCAGGCTGCAGATAGAAACTTGTCAGACTAATTCAAGTTCATCGGATAGCAAAAACAGTAGGTAACTTCAGAAATAGCAGGTCTTTTTAAATACCCGCAGGTAGGATGGTTGAGACTGATCAACGATCGCTGAATATCTGAAAGAACCAAAACATAAGAAATTTTTTCACATTTCAGGTCATGCTATGCAGTTAATGGCAATGAGATCCACAAATGTTTCTGAAAGAAATGAAGTGTGGTGACTCACGCGATGGCAGCATCCTCGACCGTCCCTGCCAAGATCCCCGGCATCCCGACCGTCCAATTCAGCGGAAGGACCCTGCAGCACCAGTAGCAGCAGTTGAGACTGACACGAAGGCCAAGCCGGCGGCCGGCGGCCGGCGGATTAGGGGACGACGGCGTAAAGTACGACGGCAGAGGACGACGGCGTAAAGTACGTACCCGGCGTTGGAGAGGCGTCCGGCGGTGGGCTTGAAGCCCACGACGCCGCACAGCGCCGCCGGCATCCGGACGGAGCCTGGAACCACAGCCATCAGCGGCATTCATGCAGCGCTCAGTACAAGCACGCACGTGGAAGTCTGGATGCATGCAACAGGAGGACATGCATGCTTGTGGTGATGGATGTCACGTACGTACCGCCTCCGTCGACGCCGAGGGCGACGGGGCAGAGGCCGGCGCAGACGACGGCGGCGGAGCCGCTGGAGGAGCCCCCGGCGACCTTGCTGACGTTGTACGGGTTCCTCGTGGACCTGCATGCAGACAGCAGTACACAATGAACGCAACGGGCTAGGAGCACTACCTAGACTGTGGTCCAGTCCCGGTCGCAGTACAGTTTCAGTTGATGGCCATTTCTGCATCCAGCTAGGATGCCAATTTTGTTTTACAATTTCTTTTTCACCGACGAAACATGTTATTGCACTTTTGTAACCTTGCCTCGATTGTTCATTCGATTGCAAATTTCAACGGTTGAAGTGGGCTTTCATCGAGCAAGTAAACAAGTGGCACTCCTTGTTTGCTGGAGGGTCGTACTAAGTAATGCGAGTTTGTGATGGATTGGATTAACCGGATCGGGCAGTAAACAAGTGATGCGTGCAAGGAGACAACAGCAACTGGTAGATCGATCAGCTCACTCTCAACTGAGGCCAGGCCAGGCTGGACCTGTACGTTCCTTCTGTCCGAACCTGGTGCTGGGTACCAGGCTAGCTATAGCTAGTGCTAATGACTGACAGCAGATCAGATCACACACTGATCAGTGAACACTGTACAGCGAGTGAATGATCAGTACTAGCTAGTACAGTAGTGGTAGTAACTAACCCTGCGTTGTGGTTAGCTAGGTGGTTGCGCAGGTAATAATACGAGGAAATGCAATTTTTGTGTAGGTATGATTAATCCTCTTCGTCCATTCTTTCATCTAATATCTACCTATTTGTTAATTTTCATGTCACATGATTTTTTTCACTATTTATTTAATATGATTCTTAATACAAATGAATAATTTTGATAGTCCATAGGAACGCAAGAGCTAATAGAATTTTTCACTCGAATGATAAGATAGATGCATGGGTACGTACCCGTGATGCGGGTTGATGCCGCTGGTGCCGGCGCCGAGCTCGTGCATGTTGGTCTTCCCGGCCAGGATGGCGCCGCACGCCCGCAGCTGCGCCACGCACGCCGCGTCCGCCGAGCACCGCCGCGCCGCCCCCAGCCACCGCGTCCCGCCTGCATTGCAACCATCGAACAAACGATCTCATCAACCATGCCACTGGCATGCAGATCGATGGATCCACAGCTCGGCAGAAGCACCATCGACCATTTTGCCAGGCCGGCTACCGGTACCGGACTAGTACGGCGAGCGTACAGCAGTGAGCTGCATGCATGCATGGTCCACAAATTTACCCTGATCGATCACTAACTAACCAATGCCACCACCCTGCAGCTAGCCTTTACTTCATGTTTCGCAGTTTAATGCTATCATGCATAATTGCGGAGCCATGCATGGCTCTGGATCGTCAACTGACGATTACCGAAACCCGATGTATATATGTAACATCTCATACCTGTGGTGGGATAGGGTAGGCAGTCTATCTCGTCTTTCACCGCCACCAGCACGCCATCCATCGCTGACAGAGGCGTCCCTGCAGTCAAATGCGCACAGCGATTCAGATTCAGGTGATTTCCACATGCATGTATGCACGCGTGATCATAGCGTCCACTCTGCTGTCTGTCTGTCTGTCCTCTCCTCTGCTCATCTCAACCGGAGTGCAGCCACTGCTGTACTGAGCATGCAGAACGACCTAAAAAGATGTGTACCATGTTCTACCTCTCCTAGTTACTCACTATGTAAAATAAATAAATTCTTCACCTGAACGTGACAAATCCCAAACTGGCTGTTGCCTCTCCTTTGATCATCTCTCACTCTCGAGTCTTGACGACAACATGTAACCAGCAGGATTCCGTTTTTCCGATTTCATTCTCTTTTTTTTTTTGTCTCCTACCATTTCATTTCTTTTTAGGGAATTGGTGCTTTCAGATGTCAGAGCAAAATATTCAGGAGGTTTCTCTTTTGGACAGCTTGTGGTTGCAAGTTACTACTGGATTGATGGATGCATGTTACTCTTGGTTGGTAGCAAGTGGGTACAAACTACAAAAGTTTGGTGGACTATATGTCAAAACTAAAAGAGGATAAGAGGCAGACAAAAGGCTTGTTGTTGGTTGAGAGGAAAAGAAATGACATTTTCCTCTGTACTACCATCAGTTGTCACTGTTTCTGTTAGTGTGCAGCATCAACCTTGAAGCCAATTAACTATTTCTTCACTTGTTTTTAATAATTTATTTTACCTTTCTGGTATCTGAGTGTGGACTGCTCAGCCTGCTTCATGATGTCCTCAGGGCTGCAGCTGATGAAGAAGGCCATGTTGAGGCCAAGGCCTGAACACTCTTTCACTGCAGCCAGAAACCTCTTTGCAACCTGCATGCAGCAGCAGTGTAACAGTGAGAAATATGTAAAAATATTTCTTGTCACTTACAGTTTACAGTTTCACAACATCATATAATTAATTGTCAGTAAAAATATATAATTTTACCGAGCTTAAACTTTGCTGTGTCAGTAAAAATATGTAACAATTATGAGAGACAGAGCTATACCCAGTACGGTAACAGTGAGAAATTACCGTGCAATCCTTAGAGCTGCTGTCAAGAACAAACGCAAACTGAAACTCACCTGAACAGGTGTGGTCTCTCCCGAGCTGTAAGCGTTGGAGAAGTCCCTGATCGTCCAGCGCTTGAGGCCCAGCGCTGGCGCGGCGAGCGTGGACTCGAGGCGCGCCGGGAGGCAGCTGACGGCCTCCTGAACTCGCTCGGCCGGCGACAGGTCGGGCTTCGTCAGGCTCACATTCTGCTCCGGAATGTCTGCAGCAGCAAGCAACAGTGTGTTTCGTCGGTTGAGCTGAAGTTCAGAGCTTTGCATTGTCAGATGCAGCAGAAAGAGATTCAGAACCTTCCCAGCTGTGGGTTGCGGTGAACAGCGGCGGCTCCGGGATTTCGGCATCGGAGACGAGCTGCAGATAGTGGACTCAGAAGTCAAAGAACTGTGGATTTTTAGGAACTGACTGATCCCAGAAAGTGCATGGGAAACTTCAGTTGTCACTAATCTTTACATGCATGCATGGCAACTTCTCTATATTGGTCTGAAGCATTATCTACCATTGTCAGGAAAGTTTTTTTTCCAGTGAAGATAATTTTGTGTTTGAAGGAGAGATGGAATTTCAGGGGAGTTGAAGCTCTGCTGTACCTTATTGATGAGATTATCCTTCTTCAAGAAGTAGAGCACGATCTGCCCGATGATCGGCATCTCGAGGATCCACACGAAGATCTTCACCAGAAGCCCAGCAACCCGAGGAGCTGATCAAAGACCAAGAAAAAAGTTTCTGAAACAAGAACCAGAAGAATTCTTCTACTCCAAGATCTGAATTCAGAACACCAAATTCCGAACAGAATTGGGAATGAGCAGCAAGGGAGAAGACCTTTGACATTAGGGCTGATGTAGAATTCGTCGCTGCCGGGGCCGAGATCGACGTCGGCGGCCGGCTTGTAGACCTTCGGAGGCGAGCTGAAGAGGCCCATGGACGATGAGAGCAGCAGGCAGGCAGGCAGGCAGTCAGGCACCCTGAAAGCGTGGACAAGGACTGCTTCTAGCTGTGTGATTAAGCCGAGAATTGGTGCTTATATACGCCGATGATGGAGAAGAAGAACGATAAGAACAAGGACAAGAGGTGATTGATTTCTTGGTAAAGAGTTAATTGGAGGGGAGCGGACAAAAGGCTAGTCTCTCTCTCTCTCTCTCTCTCTCTCTCTCCCCCCTAGCATTTCTTGTTGCAAATTTGGCGGGGGGATCAGGGAGACGGTTGCTTAGTTTCCAACGGTATCTTCCAGCTTGGGGTTGTTTTGCCTTGTGTGTTACTAGTTGCTACCACACCGATGCCAATAATCTAATCGACGTCATTTCATCTGTCCTTGAAGCACATCGCTTGAATATATTCTGTTCTTGCGTATACAAGTTGAGTGTTGCAAGATAATGTGGCTGAAAAAACACTAACTGGAAAACTGAACTTGCAGGCAGTAAATATGTTTTCAGAAACTGAGGTGTCAGTAGTAAATTACTAAACTTAATTTAAATAAGTTATAAAATTATAGTTAGCCATTTCAACAAAATAAACCTCTGCTGCAACTGAAATAATCTAGTCAAATCTGACCAAAAAGGTGGAGAAAGAAAATCAATAATTAATGCCATGAGACTACATTGACGAAAACGTCGTGTATGGAAGAAATATGTACTTTAAGGATCTGGTTGCATTAGTGTCGATTTGAAAACGATGTCCAATTTTTATTTGGAGTGCATCTTATTGTCAAATCAAAGATTCGTACCTGACGACATTTCCCTTTCAGTTACATTTGAGATAAGGAGCAAAGACAAAAAAGACAATGAAAACTCTAAAAAAAATTCTCCCGTTCCACTGACAGTTTGACACTAGTACTGAAATAAGAAGCCTGTACTTTTTCTAGAAAAGAAGGATCGAGACAATGGAGGATTCAATCAGCCGGATAAGACGTATTGTTGGGTGTGAGCCAAATTCATTAGCCATCAAAATGACGAGGCTTTTGAATTGTGATCTTGCTCCTACCCGCACCATTCTTGATCTTTCGATTCTGTTATTTTCAGAGTTTATGTGCACTATAGATGTTCAAAGTATATTGCACACCCTTCTTTAACAATTTAAGCTCTACCATGACTTAGTTCGTGCAACCTCAATATAGTATCAGACCCAATGGTCTTGAGTATAAGACCTGACAAAATTAATTAAAAGAACTAATAATTATGAACCACTTTAATTTTTACATATTAGGATTGATGGATCTTTACATGAGGGTGAGCGTTACAGTATATTGTACTCCTTTTCTAAACACGTTAACATTTTGAGTCAACCGATCAATAATGAACCTCAACAATAAGGAAACAAAAAACTTAAATGAGAATCAAACTAATTTGAAGTAAGAAATAAAGTATTTAAAGAAAAATACCATTAAAGAAAACACTAGAAGTCGTTATCCACCCTCAACGTGTGCTTAGAGCAATTTAACAACCTTTCTCCCACCAAACTCATTCCAATTAATCACTTCACCAAAAATGTGTACATTCAAGCCAGGACCTCTCACACTCTACATGAATCAACCGTCACCAATAAATGTCACCAATTTTTCCATACCCAGAAATCCTATCCAAAATCACAAGCATACAAAAAAAAGGCTTCTAGAAGCTAGACCAATTGAAAAAGGAAGAACAAAAGATAAAGGATTAGAGAAGAAATCAGCAACCAACTATTCCAGCAATTGATTGGGCTTGGTTGCATGCATCCCCATTCAATTCTCCCAACCCCATCAACACTTGCAAGATGGGTTAACCCAAAACCACTCCAGTCCTCAACCATTAACTTGCCTCCTATGATTGATTAAACCCTGTGCAATGCTCAACCAAAAGGGAGGCCAATTTACTCTTTGTGATTATGAGCTTCCTCTTTCTCTTGTTTGTGATGTGGTTATGCTGTTGAGTGCTCATTGACCATTGATTGCACACAGATCTAAGGCCTGATGCCACAAGAGTGGCTCTTCAATTGGATGCATCCATGTCTGCATATAGCTCCCACGAGGCATGCACTAACCCATCGTGTGTTATGGTATGGAGTGGCACTGTACAGCCTACATCAGGAGCAGTTTGCATCTTATGGTGTAAGGCCACAGTTGGGGAACATTACACATTCCAGTTGAGAATGTTGTTAGTATGAAATATGCAAAAGTACATGATCGAACCATTGTAGTAATTGTCTTTCTAGATGAACCCACGGTAGAAGTAAATTCCCTATCAAATTATTACAAGGCATATACCATGTCTATGCGGGAAAAAAGAGATGGTCAAATGTAAATAAAGCTTAAAATTAATAGCAGCAAATCATATAGAAAAATCTAAAAGCGATAACGTGCCGCACCGTTGAGTTATGCAACGATGAGTCTTTTTTTAAAAAATAAATGCAACAATGGGTCTAAACTAAGAATGGTTAAAATATGAATTGAAAAATGTGGTAGAACGGCACACCACCACCCCTCAAATGAAATAAGAAATTGCACTGATTCCGTGACAGGGTGGAGACCAACTAGGGCAATATATATATATATATATATATATATATATATATATATATATATATATATATATATATATATATATATATATATATATATATAGACACACACACACGACGAGTCTATTATGCACCTAGACGCACTATAGGTTACCACTTCCCACATCTCAGTTACAACTTAAAAAACTATCAGTTACAATTAATATATATAAAGACCGAAGTTACGTTTTAGATTTACCGTAATTACAATCGTGTTTCTTAGATTGTACATCATTAAACAAAGAATTCGTTAGGAGTTACGTTCATTCATAATGCAATTACAACTCAAATTTGTTTTATTTACGTCTGGTTGTAACTCCCTGTCTCGCAGATTATAACTCTGATATATATACACAAACATGGCGAGTTTATTTTGTGCCTAAACGCATTGTAGTTTACTGTTGCGACAACCCCTAATTACAAATCAGAAAACTGTCAATTACAATCCACTAGGTAGAACAGTTACAACCGCACATACAGAAATACGTAATTGCAGTATGGGTTACATTTATCCATAACGCAATTGCAACTTAATTTTTTTTTATATATGTCTAGTTGTAACTCCTCATCTCACGGATTGTAACTGACAGTTTTTTAAGTTATAATTGGGAGATGATATAACAGTAAACTATAGTGTCACTAGACATATAATTAATTTATATCAATCGTTCAACACCCACCTCATATCTCATTTCTCCGATCGAATACTAAAGTTCTGTGGCTTGTAGTTAACAATTACACAAGTGAATTGTTCCAATCTCTTAATAAATTATCCCATGCGCTGCAATGGAACAAGACGGTAATTGTTGTGTAGTGCCACTTAACCTAAAAAGCACTTTTCAAGACAAATCTATATAGTACAATTGTTTGTCATCCAGCTAGACATCCATGTGGAATGATGACACTGAAAATTCCTTTCTTTAAGCTTGAATTCAGGCCGACATATTTGTTGTTGGTGAGAGCGTATACTATGTTATAGGAATTTTCGTCAGGAAGTCGTGCACCACTACTCCATTTGTTTTTACCCTGTTTATATGGTACAATATTGACTACTCCATCACTTTCACTGACGGTTTTCATATATGTCCTTTCGATGATTCTGAGGCTGCCAAATTGTTAGTTCAGAAAATGTCGCCATACTCCATTTTTCAACTTGTAACCGCATCAGCAGCAGTCATACTCCATATACCCAAACGTTTCCTTCCCAAAGAACCAAGAAAAAAAAAACCAGCATGGAGATGGATTATGGGCTGGAGACCATGCTTCATCATTGTGCTAGTTGCTACAGCCATTCTCATAGCCTCTGAAAGAACACATCAGTTATTGAATCTGCACATGGCACAAATAAGCATTCCTTGTAGCTGGAATCACACATTGACATTGATACTCGGATTACATTTTGCAGCAAACAGTAATCACTGACACAGTGAGACCTCATCAAGCAGGCTATAAAAACTGAGCTTGCTGGACCGGGATTCAGCACACAAATCTAACAATCAGTTTCTGTGAATGTACATGGATCTACCTACATATGAGAGCATCCATGAACTGTTTGTTAGTAAGGCATCTGGGCAATCTTTTCATCACCTTCTACTTCCTCGTCTGCTCCTGTAACTGTTAAGAGTCGAAAGTCCCCCAGCAAACACTGACATCCCTGAGGGCGGGGACGAGGGTGGTTGAATTGATGGGAGCGGTGAAAAGCAACTCCCGTTGCCTTTTGGGAGGTCAAAGTCATATAAATCATCGGCAAAGACCGCGAATTCAGCATCACCATTTCTGAAGTCCAGCGGCAATGGCATACCCCTGGATTCCAGGCTTTCAGGCTCCAAAACCACACTGTCGAGGTCTGTCAGTGATTTCAATTGACGTCCCAGAGAAGCAATGGTCTTTTGGCACTCTGCGAGCTTCCCAGCTGCGTTAGCGAGCTCCTTTTCCTATAACAAACATAACAATTCGAAATTGGATTCAGTATGCTGACTAATTGGTGATTGAGGTATGCTGTCTAAGCAACCTTAAGCTGCAATAACTGTGGTAGTCCTATTTGTCTTCTGATATGATGCTTAAAGTACTACATGTTCATAAGGATGTATTGGATCAGTTCGAAAAATGTAAGGATGTTTTGGGCTCCGGACCTTGGGTGTTAGCCATGAACAAAATGCTATCAGAGTACCTAGAACCTAACAGACCAATGTTATGTTCAGGATCAAGTACCGTCGGCAAAGAGGAAAGGGTGCACAAGGAAAGAAGGAAGCAGCAGAAGATTGAGTTAAGTTTGGTAGGAGATGAGTTAGAGATTGAGTCCAGATTTAGTTGAGATTTGTTAGGGCCGGGCTCTATATATAGCAGTCGGCATCCATTGACAGGCAGGTAATGAATCAATCTATTTCCACACCTCTCTCTGTTCCTCACCCCACTGCTGCGTTCGGCCCTTCCCCGGCGTCACAACGGGCAGGAAACCGGCCAAGGAGCGGCTGGAGACCTCCCACATCTATCCAATCCGATCACTTCCACACAGACATGACAACCAACTAACCAAGTATGAAGAGAAATTTACCTTCTTGACCTTCAGCTCTCCGTTTGAGTTTGCAAGCCGCCAGTGTTTCGCGTCCCGACTATCCCTTGAGAGCTGAGCCTCCAGCTTTCGGCATTTCTGTTCATACTCTTCTGACAGCAATCTCTCCTGCCCAATCTCCCTATGGAGCAAGCTCACCTTGTTTGTCAGTTTGATGAGCTCCCTCTCCGCTGTTTCAAGTTGATGCTCCATAACCATTCTCTCTGACTGCACAGCCTCTGCCTTGGCAGTGAATTCTTCAGCTGACGATACCTGTTCCTCAAGTTTTGCTTCTAGTGACTCCACCTTCTGGTTGAGATTTCTGGCATCCTGATGTGCAGAATGAAGCTCTGACTCCAACACCTTTTTTATGGCCTCTAGAGCTTCTAGCTGCATCTGGAGCTCTGCAGAAAATACCTTCTCCTTTTCCACATCGTGCTCAAGTGCAGTCACCATGACACGCAGTTTTACAGCTTCTGAGTTTGCTAACTGGAGTTGTTCCTCTAATGTTTCTTTATCAGACTCCACAGAAAGAGTTTTCTCTGCTTCAATCTTCATCTCTAATTGTGCTGAGAGTTCTTCATGAAGCGCCTTCTCTTTTTCTACCTCATTCTCTAGTGCTTTGGTGATCTCACGCAGTTTCTGTATTTCAGCGTTTGCTGAACACAGCTGTGCCTCCAAGGATTCTTTAACAGCCTCAACAGAAAGAGTTCTCGCTTCTTCAATTTTCAACTCTACTTGTGCTGCTAGTTTGTAATGCAATGCCTTCTCTTTTTCTACCTCAACCTCTAGAGCTTTGATAATGCCTCGCAGCTTCCCTGCTTCAGTATTTGCTGAGCACAGCTGCACCTCCAATGATTCTTTAACTGCATCAACAGCTTCTTCGATCTTCACCTGTAACTGTGCTG
Source organism: Phragmites australis (assembly GCF_958298935.1). Lineage (NCBI taxonomy): Eukaryota > Viridiplantae > Streptophyta > Magnoliopsida > Poales > Poaceae > Phragmites > Phragmites australis. The sequence goes on from NC_084943.1 coordinate 3,391,461, forward strand.
TTAGTTCTTTATGCAGCGCCTTATCCTTTTCAACCTCATTCTCTAGTGCTTTGACAATGTCACGCAGTTTCTCTGTTTCAGTGTTTGCTGAACACAGCTGTGCCTCCATTTCTTCTTTAGCATTCCGCGCAGCCTCTCCATTTGCTTTCTGCTGTTCACAAAGAACCCTCCCGGCCTGAAGCCTCTCTTCCAATGATGCCACAGTTTGGTGAAGCTCTGCGGCTTGTGCTGACATCAGTTCCAACTGCGACTCCAACTCTTTCTGCCCTGCATTTTCCTCCAATGACGTTACAACCATAAGTAGCTCCTCAACTTCTAGAGATTTGGACTCCAACTGCAACTCCAAAGCCTTCCTTTCTGAGTCCAATCGCTCCATGTCTTCCAAAGCAGCAAATTTGGAGTTATTTGCCGAGTCCAACTGCATTTGCATTTCAACCAGCCTGTTCTTCGCCGCCACTAGAGCATCGCAGGAAATGTCAAGCTGATTTCTAACCTCCATCAGGGCCATCTCAAGCTCCCTTTTCTCGCTTGCAATTGCTTCGAACTTCTCTTGCAAATCTGTGACCTGATTGTGCAATTCTTCAGTTTTGACTTTTGAGGAGTTGTTTCTTGCCACAGCCTTGTCAGAATCTGTTTCCATTTCAGAGTTAGAGCTTGTGCGGTCTGATTCAGGCAATGCAGCTAACCTTTCCATTTCAAGGAAATCATCCATTATGTCAATCTCAACAGGATTGTTCACAAGATTTCTTGAACCATCCTTGCCATTCTTAAATTGATCCAGCTCAGCAATCAAAGCTGATGCCCACAAGTCGGAATTTCGCAGCTCATTATCAACAACAACCATATGCTCCCCATTGTCGGACTGGCTGTCAGTCAGTGATTCCTTGCAAACATTGTTTTGTACAGGCCTAGAATCATTGACCAATGTTGTTGTGCGAGTTAGATGCCGTAACCTGCGGCATTCTGCCTCAACCCTTGCAATCTTTTTAACACTTTCCAAGTGCTGCTTACTCGCTGTCTCCGCTGCTTGGTTGCTCAGGTCTCTTTCCAACAGTAGTATCTTCAGATCCTTAGACTGTACAAGAAGCTTGGTCTTAAGGTTCATGTTCTCTTTCTCAATTGCCTGAAGCTTTTCTTGTAGATCATTCTGTAATAACATGGAAGATGCTTCTAATCTGGTCACTTCCAACCGCTTCTTCAGCTCAGCAATATGGTTTTGGAGCTCAGCGTTTTCAGACTCCAGCACTTGAGACTTCTTGGCAACTATGTCACGGATTTTCTCCTCTTGTTCTTGCCGTGCCAGCCGCAGCTGCCTGACACATTCCTTGAGGGCCTCGTCTAGGTGGCTGACTTGATCCTCGAGAGAAGCATTCTTCTGAGAAGAAGCTTCAAGTAGCCCCTTCAAAACTGTAGCTTCAGCTTCAGCTTGTTCCCAACCTACAAAAGAGTTATCAACAAGAAGATTAAGGACACTGTAACATAGAAGGAACAATGCAAACTTCTCACACGTGCAAATTTAAGATTATCATTTAGTACTGGAAGAATAAATGAAATGGATCAATTTGTTCTCTCACTTACAGAACTTTAAAGGTGCAATTCTAAAAACAAAACGATTAAGTAAGTTAATGAACTGAATAACTCAATTCACACATAATGTTCACTATGGAGCAAATTTTACCTGCGACAGCCTCTTCTGCGACTTTAGCATGCTGCTTCACCAAGTCCTCTTTTGCTCTGATAGTCAAAAGTGCAGCAGAAAGTTTGTCATTCAAACCCTTCATGGTCTCCTTGACCTCTTCATCTCTGATATTGGAGAATACATGTGGTTCTACTGATTGGCCATGCTGCGGGGTAGGATCATTTAAATTAACCCCCGCTGCTAGCTTGCTACTCAAGGATTTTGTGACTCCATCTTCTTGGCTGTCATCAAGTTTACTTCTTGAAGAGGCTTTGGGAGATTGGTCATGACATGGCGAAGCATTATTTGAGATAGGCCTCAGAATCTCCTGGTTCAACATGAGTGAAAAAAATATAAATAAACTATTTTCATAGAATGAACAGAGCATTCGCTGCAATTCAAATTGTGTCCAGAGCTGCCACTAGAAGTTATCTATGTCTAGACAACGATAAAAAAATCATTAGTCTCCATTTGAGTAGTCAAATCAGTCACCTTTCTTCCAAGGAATGTGCAAAGATGTTGATTGTTGACAAAAGGTACATTTTTATGTGATTGTTCTTGCGGAACTTAATATCCTCAGAGGATAACACTAATGCATATAAATTCCAAGGGCTAAAATCAATTTGTCTAATAATACATTTTTGCTTTACCAGAGCTAGCAGGTTAAATCATGCGGCTAAAGGAAAATAATAAATATAACAAATTCCATTCAATAAAAAAAGGTAGCGATCTTGTTTGGTGATCGAAGAACTTTTGAAGCTGAAGGGAGGAAATGATCTACTCAAAAACTAGATTGGCTCAAAACTACATCAGTATCTTAATGTCTCCCTTGCCTACAACATTGGAAAAAAAGAGAGTAAAGAGCAATATCTGAGAAGAAGATCCAGATCTATAGCTTCTCATTTCAAGCCGGAGTAGCAAAATATGAATTTGTTATGGTTAGAAAACACAGGACTTGACCGAACAGTGTATCAATCAACCAAACATCAAGGGATAAAACTAGCAGGTGAAGTTTACTTAACTCCCACTTGAGTTATGTTAAGTACCAACCGACCACTAGTAATTTTTTAGCATCAATAGGACTCAAGTTTTGAGTTTGCTTGAAAAAGAATACATGATTCTGGGGGGAAATTCTAAATAGATCACAGGCCGAAGAAATAGCAAACTTCATTCTAAGAAATTTCAGTGTCCTAAAACCTCAAAGAACACTACAATTTTCTAATTTTATGGTAAACTCAGATTGCATCTATCAGAAAGTAAAAACGGTTATGATTAGAACATGTAACTGCAATCAACTCGTGCTGATGAAATGAAAAGATCTACAGGGTACAAAATTAAGGCATGGGGCTAAACCTGATCGTCAGAGCACTGCTCGGAGTGCGATGACACAGACATAGAGCTGTCGCTACCACCGGGGCTCTTATCGGACGACTTGCGCCTCCAGAGCCAACCCGCATGGTCCATAACCATCAACCACTCAAAAGATCAAGAGTGGTTATGCTGCTCTCTGGGCTACCACCATATGCAGGTTTCAGAAATCAACATTGGCACATGAAGCATTGGATTTGAAGAGAAATCTCTGCACCATAAGCAGAGTTGTAGTTTACTAGTCTGAATTAAACAGCATGCAGTAGAGATTATCACTCCAGAATGGTAACAACAGTCGTGAAAAATGCAGTAACATCTAAAGTACAAAGGAGAAGCCTACTTATCATCACAAGAAAGGTGGAGACCAATTTGTCGATATCATTCTCCATCACACTATTACACAACTGAACTAATGTTATTAGCATGTCAGTCCACGGGTAGAGACCAGTTGAGCTTTCTCTGTCACACTATTTCCCATAAAACAAAAGGCATTCACAGGCATAGCACATTAGCATCCAAATCCCTCTGCCCTAATAAAATGAGGTCAAACAAATACTAGCATCCGTGTTCCACACATCTGTTGACAAAGGAAAGGACATCTTGCCCAGGATGATACAACTTGGCAAAAGGAAAAAGGCAAAAAAATTGGTCCCTGCCACAGCTCTAACAGCATGCGCTGCAAAACTACCGTTTCTTTTCTTTAGCACAACTTGGCAACAGTTAAACGATATACTTATCATCAACACCAAATCTGACCACGATAGAGTAGAATCCCAGGAAAAACAGGCAACGCCCTAACAAATGGCAAAGCGCAGAACCCCCCAAGGCCAAAATTTATCAGCATGAAATCCAACCAGGAACTCTTCAGAAATCCAGCAGCCAAGAACACCCAAGAAAACAAGGTGAAGCATTGTTGCAAAAGAAGCACTACAAAGACAATCTTTTTCAAGGAGAAATCCAATCAGGTACCTCCTTCCCGCATCAGAAGAAATGGATGGATAGTTCCAAAAAGAAGTTACGATAAATAGTACTCTAACAGAGATAAACCAGGCATTTTCTTTTTTACTTTTGAAGTCCCAAGAATAAAAATTGTAGCCACCGACTGCTCCCAGCTCCCCAAGAGAAGAGAAACAACCCACACGAGAAATCAAAATCGTTGGGGGGGGGGGGGGGGAAACAAGAGGCACAAAAGCGAAATCCGTGAACATGGAAGCGTGAAGCCCAATCTGGTTTCCTCCTTACTAATTACCTAAATCATTGCGCGAAATCCACCACCAAAATCTCCTCAAAATCCCATCTTGCGCGCCCTCAGATGCAGTCCGAGAGGTTTCAGCAGAAAAGGAAGGAACAAGAAAGAGGGGAAAATAAACACAGAGCGATTGAACAAACTCCATGGTGTAGTAGTACCAAGAAGCACGAGGGGGGAAGAAGCGATTAATGGCGGGCATTGATACCTGGAGTTAAACCTGTGCACGGAGAATGCCGCGCATCGCAAGAACAGAAGGACTCCGTGAACACAGCCAACACTCTCCCTCGTTTCTCTTTCCCCTCCTCTTCTACTACCTCCAGAGGACAGCGAAGTCTAGCTGCGAAAAAGCGAGAAGCGTCACATTGCCCGGCTCACCCGAGCGCAGATGGGAGCAAGGAGACACAGACAACCGCGCAAGAACGCGAGCTGCGAAAAGGCAAGGAAAAGCGAAAGGGGGCTAGCGGGCGCCACCTGCGGCTCTCGCTCGCCATGTGAGGGGGAGGCCACAAGCCACAGGCACAGGCCTGCAAGTACGGGCACTCGGATCTCCTCCCTCGTATGCTTTCGGGTCTCGAGGCGAGGCGAATGGGGATGATAGAAGGGAAGCCGCCCAGGGTGTGCGTGCATCGGAAGAAGCGATATATGCCAGAATCCAAAGCTTCTCTTTTCTCCTTCCGATATTGAAAAAAACAAAAAACGAAACGGAGTAGCAGTATACATATACATACAGTAGAAGCACTAGTCCGCCATTGGCGTCATTCTCCTCGTTCGTCGTCCTCCCTCCGCTCCTTGTTTCTTCTTCCCGCTCAGGGGGCTCAAATCAAGAAACCAGGCTGCAGGCCTTTTCCTCGACTTTTTCCACTCCTCTTGGTCCTGTCCTCTCTCTCTTCTCTCTCCTCTCACTCTCGCTCAACCTCAAGTGCATTAAGCACCGTAGTAGACTAGTGAGTACTAGGATTAGTACAGTGCGGTGTTCGATATGATATTGTACTAACCACCGGATTACTAGCGATTAGTGGACGATGATTCCGGCCTGGACGCTTGATTGCGAGATCCCAGCGACGGACCAGGGAGCCGGGGATTTGTTTAGCCGAGTCCTGGAGTGAAGGTCGGGGGTAGCTGATGGAGCTCTGGCTGTTTCGTGCACCTCACGACGGTTCGCGCCTGTCCGTTTGTCTGACGAGAGACCTCCACCGCTTGGCTGCTTTTTCCTTTCTCCTCCGCCGCATGTGGCGGGTGGGGCCCGCAGGGTGTCAGTCGTCGGTCGGCACGGGCGGGGCGAGGCGGCCGTCCGTCGGCTACTCGGTTCGGGAGCACGCGTACTCATCGGCATGCAGGGGTCTTGATCAGGGTTCAAAAAACCGTCGGTAACCGCTCAAAAATCGCGGTTACCGACCTTCCCGTTCCGGTCCGATTTCAAAAACCGCTCGGTAACCGAAATTTGAATTCAAAAAATTCGAAAAAATAAAAAAATTCAAAAAAAAATCAAACAAAATCTTAAAAAAAAACTAGACACAATTCTAAGAACTTCTGTGAAAAAAAATTTCAAAAATAATGTCGTTTGCATCATATTCTATAGGGAGAAAGTTTGAAAAAAATGAAAAAAATTGAAGCGTGCGGCTCAATTATTAACTCACGTTAAGGAAAAGTGTAACATGCAAACACATATTTTTCTTGTATAAAACGTATTTTAAGAGAACCTTTAAAATTGATTTCACTTTATTTAGAGTTTTATTAAATTCTCTATGATTTTTACAAAGTTCACAAGCATAAAGTGAATATGTTAAGAAAAATCACTGTAATTAATTTTTTCATGTCTACTATTATTTTTTCTACGTAAATCATAATATAAATAAGCTAATGAAAGTGGTTTCACTAATTTTTAAGGTGTGATGGGTCAGTTATGAATTAATCTAGTCGCAACACATTTACACAATCATGCATGTTACAATAACTAATTCATGAGTTCATATATTTTTAAAAGATATAGGATCATGTAAGAAGACTAACAAAATTAGTTTCATGATTTTTGGATTAGCAAAGAGTAAACTATGCATTTACCTTGGTTTAATAAATAAAATTTCTCACAGAAAATTTTGAACTTTTTTATGAGTATAAATACTTTTATCATGTAGATCATGTTACAAGGAATCCAACAAAATTTGTTTCACTTGATTTGAAGCTCGGATGAATTAGTTATTGATTTTACAAGATTGAACCCTTTTTTAGATTTTTTGTTGAACTGCGCTGAAATTCGATAAAACCGCTCGATAAATCGAGAAAACCGAGCGGTTACCGAGCCAAACCGCTCGGTAACCGACCGAATCGAAAATGCGAGAAAATCGCTCGGTAACCGACCCAAACCGCTCGGTTACCGAGAGGGCAAAAACATGATTTTTTCGCAAAAATTTAAAATTTGCCGAATGAATTTTCTCCGAATTTTTTTGAATTTTTGACCGGTAATCGCGGTTACCGCAGTTTTTCGGTTACCACCGGAGGTCGGTAATGCGAACCTTGGTCTTGATGGGATAGGAACGGGATGCTCTTGGTGACCGCCCCCACCGGAAAATAATTCTATAAAACCCATGCTGATGTATATGGAGTCTGATCTAATTCAGACAGCGACCATTTATTTTCTTTATTATTTTATTATATTTATATTTATATTTATATAAAGTGGTAATAAATTAGGCCTAAACACACTCGACCTAATGTCATAAGATTATTTTCCCCTACCACCTGAACTGGTACTAAGATTCCTAAGGGCGGATCCGCAGTCCCTACTGGTTGAAACGCCATTAAAAAAAAGTGGATGAGAAGAAGAAAAAATTCTCTTTACGCTTCCTCTTGTGTTTAAGAACAATTTGATTTGATGGATGTGTATAATCTCAGAAGGAAATGTGTTTGGTTATTCATATGTACTGTTCTAGTTTAACTCGATGAATACAAATATACGTTTGTAGCTCGACGGATGCAGGTTCCTACATCCGTTTATGCAGACGAGTCTATTCATCAGTATCATAATCATCTTCATACGAGAAACTAATTACAATTTCAACTCTTACATCCACTCATACAATACTGCATACACATTCATAGGTGCAACCGATCACTTAAACTGCTTCACTCGAACTGTATACACGATTCATACATGCAACCGATCACATAGCGTTGCAGGAGCGCAACAATGACGACATAGTCGCATGACGTGCCCACCCACAAACGTCGTTATATCGATTTTCCATGGGAATGCATTACTCGGCGAGAGTTCTCGCAGGATGATGTGTTTTGATGCGGGGACTAAAGCAAGCTATCCATCTCAAACTGTGCTGATATATACTACCTTTGTTCTTTTTTATTCTCATTTGCTCTTGGCACATAGAACAGAGTCACAGTTAATTCTTTCACCATGACATATTTAACCCTCTTAATTACTCTCACATTTAATTAATAGCACCTAATTCACCAGGGGCACGAGGCTCCAGTCCCTCTTCAACAATTTTTTGTTTTTTTATGAACGAGGGAGAGGAAGAGAGAGCTTTTACCTGATTCCTCAGCATCCGCCATAATCACACTCATTCAACTCAAACTCATTTTCCAATATTTTTTAATTAGAGCTCTTTAGTAAAAGATCATTAAAAAACCTAAAACGACATCTATTTAAAAATAAAATCAAATTACTAAATTAACATTTATTTTATGAAGTAAAACCTGCAAGGTTTTCAAAGAATCAAAACACCTTTTGGGCTCGTTTCGAACGTAGGAACTTTGGAGAGAGTCCCGCAGAATTAAGCCACTTCAACTATCGCATGAATGAATGGAACCAAAATACATATATAGTTTCATGTGTCACAGCACGTAGATTGCTGTCGATACAAACCCAGTTATTTTCTCCTCTTGAATTGTTCGATAAAATACAAAGTTTATAATTTATAGTCGATCTAGTGACGTAGGAGCACCTCCAGCCTGCTGGCTATAGCCAAATTTGGTGATTTCGTGAAAAAATCGGCTCTAGCCGGCTCGGTATCGAGCTTGCTACTTTTAGGAGCTCGCTATCCAACTGGTGTCGCTCGCCATATCTAAGTGAGCGGAAGAGGCTCGCTATCAAGTAACCACAACATAGAGAAGGCACGCATGTTGGAGATGTGACGATATCCTCCTGATCTGGTCAGCTCATGGCGATGGAGATCTGCGCCTTTTGTGTGCGACACAACGGACGAAGGAAGGAGACGATGAACATTACTCGACGGCCCTAATTTCTCTTCCTATCTTCTCTATTTAAAACAGTAGTTTTCTGTTGTTCTAAAAATTCAAGAACTTTTTTATGTGTTTTATAATCTATGTGCAACCCATTTTAATTGATTCACCAAAAAAAACATGTGTAAAATTTAAACTAAAATTTTGTAAAACTATACATACTTTGACAAAATTATCGCAAAACTACAAAGTTAAGCAATAATTTCACAAAAATACAGATTTAGCGCCGATTTTATCGTAAGAATATAGATATTTTGGTAAAATTATCGCAAAACTACAAATTTAAGCAATAATTTTACAAAACTACATATTCAGCGTGATTTTATCTCAAAACTACAGATTCTAGAGGAGTTATTTTCAGCCCCGTTAACATGATAATCGGGCACTGCTTGCAGTTTCACAATAGCTGTCAGCTCATGAAACGGAATATTCGGGAGTTCATGTGACTGCAAGCGGGGCCCATTTATCAGGTTAACAGACATACGATAAAATCTATAGTTTTACGATAAAATTGGTTCTAAATTTATAGTTTTATGAAACTGTTGGTTAAATATATAATTTTACGATTTACGATAATTTTACCGAAGTATCTATGGTTTCATGAGCTCCCGGATGGTCTGTTTCATGAGCTAACAGCTGTTGTGAGAGTGCAAGCAGGGCTCGGTCGTTATGGTGATAGGATTGGGAATAACTCCTATAGAATCTATAATTTTATGATAAAATCAGTGTAGAATCTGTAATTTTGTAAAATTATTGCTTAAATCTGTAGTTTTGCGATAATTTTATCAAAGATCTGTAGTTTTGTGATAAAATTATCACTAAATCTATAGTTTTGTGAAAATATTGCTTAAATCTGTAGTTTTGCGATAATTTTGTCAAAACATCTGTAGTTTGTGAAATTTACTCAATTAAAATTCTCCGAAAAAGCTACTTAGGGCCTCAAATAAATTCCTAAAAATATGAAAAAATTCACTAATATTCTTCTTATATGATAAAATAAATTTTAAAATTATTTCCAGCCCTAGGTTGTATGGTGAAAAAGTGAGTTCCTTTGTAATGCTCTATTTATATGCATTTTTATCATTTCATGTGATATTCTTCTTTTAATTCAATTTGAATTCAAACATATACAAAATTGCATACATTATCATGGAATATTAAAATGAGATACATCACCATACAATATTAAAATTACATACATTGTCATACAATATTAAAATTGCATGCATTATCATACATTATTAAAACACTAGATCCCTCCATTATGTTGTCATAGGTGTTCGATAAGATCATCTTGAAGCCAGGAGTGAGTTTTCATGTTCCTAATCCCATTATGAGTTTGAATAACTGCCACAATTCAAGCGTATACTCATGGAAAGGTTCCACCTTTTCTCCTACTTGATCGTAATTGATGTCTTCTGGTCCTTCTCTCGCTCATATTCAATTATCATGTTATGCATGATGATACACGCTGTCATGATTTATCGGAGTATGTCTTGATCTTAAAATCGAGCTGGTCCACGAACAATGGCAAAACGTGCTTGTAGAATTCCAAAGGCTCGTTCCATATCCTTCCTACGTGCTTCTTGAGCTTTGGCAAAATGTTTCTTCTTATTGAGTTGTGAAGATTGTATGGTCTTCACAAATGTGGCCCACGAAGGATATATGCCATCTACAAAGTAATACCTTATTGTATAATTATAACCATTGATGGTATAATTCACCTCTGGAGCTTACCCTTCGACTAGCTTTGCAAAGAGAGGTGAACGGTGAAGAACATTAATATCATTGTGAGACCCTGGTAAACCAAAAAACTCATGCCAAATCCAAAGATCTTTTGAAGCAATGGCTTCTAGAATAATTTTTGGCTCTTGCACATGACCGGTATACATACCTTGTCATGCTGTAGGGTAATTTTATCACTTACAATGTATGCAATCTATACTCCCTAGCATTTCTATAAAACATCTTGCCTCTCCAATTGCAAGTAATCTAGTTGTATCATTTTCAATAGGAGATCTCAGATACTCATCTCCAATAACTTTAATAATAACTTTGACAAACCTTTTAAAACTCTCTATAACAATATTTTCTCTAATCCGAATGTAATTATCTATAGCATCTGCGGATACTCTATAAGTTGGCATTCAAAATGCGACGGTAATCTTCTGCAAAGGAGATAACCCAAGACGCCCAGCTCTATCTCTCTTCTGCATAAAATAGTGATCATGGTCTTCTATAGCTCGCGCTATGTAAACAAATAGAGAACTAACCATTCTAAACCTTTACAAAAAGAAGAATGAGCCATAAACAAGAGGATAAACAAAAAAGGAGAACAAAAACATGTGGACTAACTGCAAACCTACGCCTAAAGATAGTTGTGCCGTAGATAGGTGTCCTAAAAAGTAGTCTTAGTATAGCTTACAATGCTGAGCTTCTCTATTGTAATGAATTACCTGATGTTAAGGCACAGAACTGCCATATCGCGGAGTATTTATTAGCTTGTATCGATTGTGTGCTAGGTGTAGTGCTTCTAGAATGAGTTCATCATAATCATCCGAGAATGATGATGACGACGAATCCAAGAGAGATTGAGACTCATTTTGCTATGGTAGAGGAGAAACAACACGATGAATGGCTTGGAGAAACAACCAGGTAAATGACCTTACATTTATAGATTCAAAAAATATAGCTATTGCAAATATTTTTTATTTATACGATATTAATAAAATATAAGTGAGTGAAATATAGGAGCGAGATTTAGAGAATCGGTTGGAGTGCGTAGAGAAATAAAGATATAATTTTTTAGAGAGACTCTCCATATAAAAATATAGGGAGCAAGATTTAAAAAATTGACTGTAGATGCTCTAAGCTAGCTTGTGCCACAAGTCTAGCATATTTGGTACGCTGAAGTTACAAATCATATTGAAGCATAGAGTGCATAAATATATGGGCCTAGCTAGCAATGTGATCTCTCAGCTAAGATGGGCCCCATACATGATAGAATATATAGGGTAAGACGTGCTTGTCACTTTAAGCTAGCTCACTCAATTACACTTGCAGCATCTGGTTTAAGATGGTCCTACCTTGCAAGTGTCAACCTATAATGTAACTAACTCATTCCTTAACCAATATCCGAACTTTAGTGTACCGATGTGATATGCCATCACAATCTAATGTAGCAGCAACTGCATTATTTCTGTAAGTCGTTGTCACACCAACTACAAACATGTTAGTATATAGCCTAGTACGACCTTATTCTTCATCACTAAATGCCTAATATGCCAGTTATGCATGCAAAAAATCACGTGCCATTGCCCCATAAAAGCAGGTATGCATCAATTCAACATTTACACATATATTGCCATTCTATCTATCTAATATAATAGTGAACTTAAAATGATGCTATCCCATCCACTATTAGACCATCTCCAGCAGAATCTGTATTTTTGAAGATCCGGTTGCTACAGTGATTTGCGTGGTACTGTAGCAGCTCCAGCAGAGTCGGTATCCGGTGCTACAGTGTTGCTACAGTACTGCGGAGAGAGGAAGCAGCACAGCAACTCTGCGGACATACTGTACCACCCCGTAACACTGTAGCAGTACTGTAGCGACACTGTAGCAGCAGTGCTAAAAGAGCCTGGCAGTGGGCCCGAAGGGAGAAAACAAATGTTTGTTACTGTTGCCGAACTGTAGCAACACTGTAGTAGTACTGTTCACAGAGGCTGACAGCGGGTCCGAAGAGAGAAAAAGAGGAGTAGAAGGTAGAAAATAAGGTAACTGCTGGAGATGAAAAAATAAGGGATGCTGTAATAGTGATATGGGATGCTGTAATAGTGTTTTAGAGGATAAAAATTTAAAGTAGCTGCTGGAGATGGTCTTAGTATGTATCAGCAGCACTCCTGTCGATTCGTTAAAGACCAACTCCAACGAAGACGTATATTCTCTCCCGCATCACTGTACTTTAAGTTTGCCGTTTCTTGCTGCCGCATAGCTAATCCAACGGAGACCGTATTCAGAGGAATAGTATTGCGAGAGAAAAAACGGTTCAACCTCGGCAGCGGCATATTTGCCGGAGAAAAAGTCTCCCGTATCACTGTAGCAAGAGTATGCTCATGGAGGAGGAGAGTAATGGAACGTAGGAAATAAGGTGGCTGTTGGAGATGAAAAAAATAGAGAATGTTGTAATAATGTTATAGAGGTGAATTTTTAGAGTTTCTATTGGAGGTGGTCTGAGGAGAAAAAAAAGATATTGCGACTCGTAGTAGGTGCAACATATTTATGCAATATGGAAAAGTTTAGCATCATTGCAATATCCAAGAATTGCCTTTCAAGCCACAGAAGTTGATGGTTGGGAGAGAAAAGTAACTGGCTCGGCAAGAGAAGCGCAAGATTCCAATCCAAGTCTGCCAACGAGGAAGTTAAACGAGCTAACCACCCAAAAAAAGCTCACCAAAAGCTCCACTAAGCATGTGACCATAACTTGAACCGCACACTATTTCCTTCTAAGTTATCAATCATGACTTCATTATCAAGCCAACGCACAAGGGATTAGGGCACAATATACTCTACTGGGGAAAGTGATGGACACGCCTCTAAATTTTAGGTGGGACAGACGAAATTAAACTTAAACCTGTTTGCCAAAACTTGTCACACTACACTACATACGCGCCCTTAACCAATAGCAAAAGCAAACCGCATGCATTCAATATTTTTATTGGATAATTAGAATCACACAACTTAGGGTTAGTTGACATGTCGAAGTAATTTTAAACAGAGATATATGAAAAATACAATACCTTCATAAAATACTACAATACTATATATGATGTGTTTGGTTATCGCGGTATTAATACCGTAACAATTACTTCTAAAAAATCTGTGTTGGTTAGAAGCTAAGGTTCACGTAAGAATGTGGAGAGAAGGAGATCAGTAATCACATGGCTGAGAATTATATGTGATGCTCCAACATACCCCTTCGTCTTCCTCAAGGCTGAAGGCCTGAAGGCGCTTGAGCGATGACTCCGACGCAGGCGGTGACGGCAATAATGCCTAGGGTTGTCAGAGATCTTGGAGGGAAAGGGGTGGGGGTTTCACCGGCCGTCGGTAGCCGCCCCACCATGCAAATAGGTACGATCCCCTGACTGAGGGACAATAACAGTTTCGGAAAGAAGAAAATGATGTGCTAGATAAAGGGTCCATTCGAAAAAAATATAATTTTTAGAGGAAATTTATAGGGTTGAAATCCTAAAGGAAAATTCCTATGGTTACCCTTTAAACTGTAAACATGTTGTCAAAGTAAAGATACTCTTTGGGAGAATTTTATATCCTCCATGTCTTCGGAGGATTAGAGACATGAGTCAAGCACCTCATGTTGACATTCATTTTAGAAATTTAAGGCAATTTCATTGCCAGGATTTGATCGATGGGAGTGCCCGTTAGAAATTTTCGAATTCAATATATAAGTATAAAATTTACTAAAAATATAATATAAATATATTAAAAGTTCTCGACCTCGTAAATTCAATAAATAAGTTTGAAATTTGCAAAAACTACAATATAAATAGTTAAAATATGAAATAAAGTCTTACGTAGATTCTCTTGTGATACTTTCACAAGAATACTATCAATTGATTTACCTTGCACAAATGAGTTGTATTTCTTTTGAGCTATATTACGAGCACTACTCATACCCCCGTATGTCTGTCTAGTGTATCACTTTTGTTCCAATTTCTCCAACCAACATTAACAAATTTACCACTTCCAAGTTTAGCATAGTTTACAATGTCAGATTAACATACCCCAGCTATTTAATTAAAATTTCTCTGTAATTGGTTGTGTAGCATTAGAAGATACAACTACAGCACACATGTCATACAGTAAAAGGAGAAGAACACTAAAGCTACCTTTTTTTTTTCTCTATCTCTTTTTCATTTACAGAAAGCGTTGTGAGCTGGTGACATTTGGTCTACAGATCCTAAAATCCTCAAAGAAAAGGTCCCCATGTCTTCAGATCCTAAAATCCTAAGATCCTACTGCTACGTTCGCACATGGAGAGAATTAAACAAATTCGCATTCCAAATCCAATGTGACTCACTTGTGACAGATAAATTAAGCTAACTGAAGTGCGGCGCCATTTGGACCGACAAATGCCAAAAACAAATAAACAACAAAAGAACCATCATTTGGACCGGCGTCTCGGCTACTGCTGCAGTCGTCAACAGGGAACCCCCTCACCTTGGTCACAATGTCGTTCGAGTTCACATTTAGAAGCTAACATGTTTCAATTTTGAAGCCCCTTCCCCTCGCTGGGGTTTCGGTCCGGTCGACAGTCGCCGGTCGATGCCACGCCGTGGCCCGTGGGTGTGATCGTGTGAGGAATATGCAAATTGAATTTTAATTAATCATTAAGTCGATTATTTATATAACTATGACTATAATAATTAATCATAATACAATCTCGGTATGTGTTTTGTGTTCAAGATCGGAACACACGTCTTCGCCACATATGTCATCACAATAAAGAAGAGCGAGTAATGAAATTATATTGCAAGTCTTTAGAAGATTATTATTTACAACAATTTACAACAACACTAAAAGGATAAAAGAACAGTCTCACCTTCTAGCCACCTAGAGATACTATGCAGCGGAAAACAAAATCTATGAACAATAAAAGATGGTGAAGCAATTTGTCCTGAGGCACCACCCCAAAATCTCGCCACTTGAGTAGTTTACACTACTCCTACCCGTCACCTATATCGGCGAGCGTGAAGTAAACAAACACTAGCTCCTCCTTACCTATAGCACCTATAAAAACAGCGTGAGTACAAAGGTACTCGCAAGACTTAATCTATAATAAGTGCATATAATAGCATGACTCTAAGGATTATACATTTGAATGAGTTAGCAAGAAATCGACCACAATGTTAAGTAGATTCATATGCAAAAGTAATTTTTGACACAAAGGTGTGAGCATCTACACTTAATCACATATACCATTCTATCCTGAAATCAACATCATGAACATATCTGGAACAGAACCATCCTATCTCAACAATAGTCATCACCAACTATTTCCCAACATACCATATCATCATCCCACATCGGACTCTATGACTGCTGCAATTGGATAGAAGCATGCTCATGACCGAGAGCTCATCAATTCGAATTATTCTTACACCCTGCAGGGGTACATCTTCACCCACACGACTCGATGACCATTTAGCTTGCGTGATCACAAAGACCCACATAAGGAGGTTCTCGTGTCAACCTTTCTTGAGTAAACCCCAACCGTTTGAACATGCGTCTCTAGGTACAGGAGTCATCTAGAACTACACACAGAGTAAACTAGATACTTATATAAGCCTATTATGCCAATGACACCCGAGACGTGCAAGCCAAAGGATCACAACTGCACGAGATATTCGACTCATCATTCCCATAATCAGATATGTGGTTAGTGCGAAAAGTGCTAGAGCCAACTGCAACCACTCTTGATGCTTAAACAATGGCATCTGGGTTCCTCTCCCGATCTACCCCTAGCACCGCCCATATCTCGGCTCATTCTCACAACTCATACTTCACAATATCATAATTATCTCGGTAAATAATAAAAATAAGTCCTAAGCTTGCGAATAATAGTTGAACCACTGCTCGACTTCTACCTACGTATTGCTAAACATTTCAGTTAACTGAAGGGAATCGAGGACGTCCTAAGAGGGGGGGGGGGATTAGGACACTTAAAACTATTAGCTCCAAAACTTTCACAAGATAAGCCTATCTCAATTTCTATCTAAATGTGTTCTAGGCTTATCTAGTGTGTCTACTTCTACCGCTTATAAGGATTGCAAGGTAAATTGCAAGAATGTAAATGTGGAAACGTAAATGAGGTAGAGAGACAAACTTGGCATGAGGGATTTTTATCCCATGATATCAATGGCACACAAGCCACCCCTAGTCCACTTTAGAGCTCCACAAAGGATATGCTCCCGGTTGCTAAGTCTCTTCCGATCATGGCTCTTGAGATACTAAGTCACCAAGACAAGGCCTCAAGCACGATAAGCCACCAAGCCACCAAGGCGAGGTCTCACCACTAACCTCTCTTCCGGTCACTTGTACGTCGTCTTCACTTCGGAGCTTTAGTCACAAAAACAAGGGCTTCCGCGTCCCCGCACAATTCTCTTGTCACCGCTCCACACCAAGTCAGAGGGTCAACAAGTTACCAATGAGTCATAAAGACTCCAAGACGCCGACGTATCTCTCGGTACACTTTTGGATCACTCCTTGATCCACACTCTAGGTTGCAGCACCTAGCAACTCTTCTCTCTAGGCCTATAAGCACTAATCACCCACTAATGGTGTGCTTAATCACCTTGGATGAACACTTTATGCTCTTAGATGGCTTGAATGTCTTCTTAGGTGTACAAGGGTTTCTCTAGACTCCAGCTACTTCAAATGACTGAGTGGAGGGGTATAAATAGGCTCAACTTTGTGAACTAGTCGTTGCTCCAACGGTCACTGTCGGTGTTTCAGGAACCGGGGGTCCCCGAATCCCGAGGCCAAGCCAATAATCCACCACGTGGCACCATTCCGCGAAGTCTCTCCCCAGGGGTGAAAGAGATTGAGTCCCGGGGAGAGAGTGCTCGGGGAGGTGTACGGCGACCCCCGAGCACCCTAGTCCCCGGCGACCAGGAGAGCTAAGTGCCAGGAGGAGCGAGCCTGGGGTTGCTAGCGGTGACCCCTGGGCACCCAGGAACCCCAAGGACCCGTCGAAGGAAATTCCGGGAGAGAGTGCTCGGGGCTGCGGGCAACGGTCCCCGAGCACTCGGTTTCCAAGGATCCGTTCAGGAGCGCCCGGGAGAGAGTGCTCGGGGAGGTGAACAGTACCTCCGAGCCCTCGGTACCCCGACGACTCAAAAAAGCCCCCGAGAGGCCCACCGATAAGGTGTTAGCCAGTCAAAGGCCCGAGGCCGCATTTAAAGAGCAGGCGTGGCACGTCACCTCCAACTGCTCCCACCGCGCTCAGCGTCAGTTCCTGCCACGTTTTGGCGGGGAAGCGTGGGGTTATTAATTGCACAAGTCCCGTCCTGTGACATCCGGCCCGTCTCAGGATGGCGCCGCAGGGGTCGAGGCTTTCCGTCTGCCGCGCTGCTGTGGCAGGGGAACGTGGCAGGGCAGGCACGCCGAGTTGTTCTGAGGCTGCCCGGCGGGCCCGCTCCACGGTGTCCGTTGCCAGATATTAATGGCGACGGGTGACCGGGCGTGGGACGCATTTTCCACCCCTGGTCACATCGCCCAGAGGAAATGATGACGCCCATTCCATTTGTGGTGCCTTGGAGTTCGCGCCCTCCTGTGCGGGGCGTATCGCCGTTGGCAGGTATTTGAAGGGGCCGGTGGCACAGCAGAAAAAGGGAGGAAAAGAAAGGAAAGAAGAGGCAACGGATAGAAAAAACAAGAGAAGGGAAGACCAGAGAAGGCTGAGCCCAATCCCAGCCGAAGAACAAGGAGCCCCAGGCTTTAGAATAGGAGACCCTCCTTGTAACCAGCAACATCCTTGAGGGACTTCCTTGAGACATTCATAGAGTTCATACAGGAGTAGGGTGTTACGCCCCCGTGCGGCTCGAACCTGTCTAAATTTCGGTGCATTTACTTCTTCTTGCACTAGGTCACTCCACCACCACTAGCAGTCGCATTCATTTTCATTTATTTCTCCGACGAACATATTCAGGATCATCCCCCCGACCGAATCTCTAAAAAGGGGTCTCTCGGGATCCCTGTGACTGGAGTTAATCCTCCGACAGTCACATTCTTTTTTACTCACCGGATGGTCCGGTGTGTGCAACATTACAAGCACCGGACTATCCGGTGTGTATTCTATAAAAACTAGCCGTTGAACTCCACTCATAGTTCTTCTAAACACCGGATTGTCCGGTGTAATCTTCAATCTATCACTGGACTATCCGGTGAGTTTTCCTGAGCCAGACCACGCCAAACTTCTTCTCTGCACAAAATACTCCGGTGTGCACTGTCTTCATCACCGGACCTTCCGGTGTGTAGAACTTCTTCTTTTCTGGGTTTTTCACACACTCTGTTAAATGCTCTGGTGAAGCCTCTGGTGTGCATCACTTCTGGTCACCGGACCATCCGGTGGCTTATAATATGTTTCCTTCGATAATCCCAAGCTTCTGTTAAATAATCCGGTGAGTACAATTTCCTTAACACCGGATCATCTGGTGAGAACAAATCTCCTAGAACTTCTCCAATTCACTCAAACTTTGTCCCGACTGCAGTGACTTCTTCATATATTGCATCCATGAGACATACTAACATATATTCTTGACAAAATATGTTAGTCCCATTGACTATATTGTTATTAATCACCAAAATCACAATCATAGTCTAAAATGGCCATTTTCGCTACATCAACCTTTAAGTTAGACATCAATAATATTCTACCTATGTTATAAGGATAAGGATCATCAACAAGATCAAGATAGAATTAATGCAACAATATAGGTTCTACCCATATAACCCAATATTGGAACGCTAACGTGCATAACTTACATAAGCAATAACTTATCAATTTAGACTCCACATGATCTAAATTATAAGTTAAAATATGCTTAGATGCTTGTCTTGCTGCTCCGACGCATATCTGACATTTCCTGTGCAACACTTACAAACTCTGGTGGTTCGGTATCACCTTCGATCACTTGAACCATTGTATGTCGCTCTCTAAATAAGTTGAGAATGCATCGAATAAGAAAATGATGATGAAAATGTATACTTATGATGCATGAACCGCAATTGGTATTAAAAAGCGTCGTATTTCAAAAGCATTTGCAAAAGTTTGGCAAACGAATGGGGTTACAAAAAGGTTTAAACTTCAAATTGGACAACTAAAGACTACAGTGCACTATGTAGCTGGCAGACAGACCGGAAGAAGTGACGGTCAGACCGTCGACGTGTAGAGAGTTTCATACTCTGACGGTCAGATCAGACCCCTGGACAGCTAGATCGTGTGGTCTGGTGGTCAGACCGGCCCTAGTGGCGGTCCGACTCCTGACTATAGAGTTTGACTGATATTTTGACCTACAACCAGTGGTAAAACCGTGAATCCCTATTGGCAGCACCTTGGTGAGGTCGCTGGCTCGGGGTGAATGAACGCGTGTAGAAACTCCTCCGGTGAAGAGGAGGAAGGGGATGAGCTCGGGGAAGCTCAGAGGAGCCTCTCCCGTCGATCTTCGGTCGTTGGGGCCGTCCTCTCCCTTCTCTCCCTTGATTCGTGTGAATAGAGTGAGTGAGAAGGAAGTGAGAGAGAGATCGATCGATCGATCGATGGCTTAAGTGGAAAGCCGCTGCGCGCTGGCGGTCAGACTGTGGGCTCGGGCGATCAGACTGTACGAACGGTCTTTTTCCTTTTTCTTCCTTCTACTATTCTTCTTCTCCAACGTCCTTAGGGTTTTTTTTAAATAGCTCTAAACCATTTCCACTCAAAAATACTTACATTTAGGGTGAGGAAAACACATAAAAGGTTCCAAACTTAAAACCTTCGAAATCCGATTGAACGTTGTAACACATAATACCATAATGATTATACATACTTAATTGCGTAATTAACGACTTAGGATATGGAAGTGGTTCTCTGAGGGACCGGCGAGCGCCGACCGTCAAGCGCAGGTCGATGGGTGCAGGTCAGTAGGTGGTGAGTCGGCGGGCGGCGGCATCCTGAGAAGCCGGGATGGGGATCGGCCGACTGATTGGAACTGGATCGCTGTGCGTATGAGGTGCAACAATGTGGCATGCAACCAGGCCAGGAGTTAGAGCATCTCTAAGCGACTCCCTAAATTTCGCTCCCTATTTCCCTATATAGAGAGCCTCTCCAAAAGATGCCCTCTCTATTTCTCCACGCGCTCCAACCGACTTCCTAAATCTCGCTCTCTAAATTTTACTCACCTATATTTTATTAGTCCTATAAAAAAATATTTGCAATGGTTATATTTTCAATGGCTGAATTTTGTATATGTTTGAATTCAAATTGAATTAAAAGAAGAATATCACATGAAATGATAAAAATGCATATAAATAGAGTATTACTCCCTCCGTTTCGCAATGTTTGTCCACGCCCACCATTACGTACAAACCAAGGAATACTGAAATCGAGTGAAAAAATACATAGAGATGACCATGCTACCCCTAATCAATGTAAGGATGAGAGCAAATAACTCACCAGCGTTGGAGTAAATGCATGCATGCACTCAAGGGCATAACAGGAAAATGGATCATAAAACACTCTTAGTTACCGCAATGGACAAACAATTTGAGACAGATACTCCCGAGGCCATGGACAAACATTGCGAAACGGAGGGAGTATAAAGGAACTCACTTTTTCACCATATAACCTAGGGCTAGAAATAATTTTAGAAATTAGTCCATCACATAAGAAGAATATTAGTAAATTTTTCCATATTTTTCAGAATTTATTTGAGACACTAACAATTGTTACAAGTTATAAAAGTAGTCTTCTTTGAAGCATTTTAATTTAAATTCTACATAGGCTGTTTAGGTGAATACAATTAAAATGGGTTGCACATGTATTATGCAACACGTATAAAAAATTCATGGATTTTTAGAGCAATAGAAGTCCAATATTTTGAATAGAGCATATGAGAAAGAATAGTAGAGCTGATGAGTACTCTACACACGGGTCCACAGGTCATCCGCTCAGTTCGGGAGATAGCAAGTCTCTCCTGGCTCCCCAACGAAGGTGAGAGAACCGGGCCAGATAGCTAGCATCAAAATAGCTAGGCTCATTTGGAGAGCCAGTTGGAGGTGGATTTTTTTGCCAACTTGTCAATTGTGATGATATCGAGCCGGATAGCGACTCCTTTTAGGCTGTTGGAGGAAAATGTGGGTCTTTTCTTGTCTAATTGGCTGTAGGCTGGGAACTACTTAAAGAAAAAGCAAAATCACTGAACTACTTAAAAAAGGTTAAAATCATAGGATAGTCCTAGTCTCCGGACTACCATGTAGCTTCACCAATGCTGCTCTTTCCATCTTCCTCCATTTAAGGATATTTTGATTCAAAATTCGTACGGAGCATCCAGGCATCACTTTGGTATGACTTTTGTGTTTCCAGATCTTGTGGAGCCTGCACTAGATGTGATTGCGTAACATCCGATTCCTACACCTTATCTTGAATCTCCGTTTTTTGCATTCCAACAAAGAGACCCCAAAAAGGGTAATCATTAATTAAAAATAATAGGTACATATGCATATATAAATATAAACAACGGTGGAGATCGCGGGCATGCACATATAAAAACTACATGGATAATCAAATAGACAATTGATGTGATTAAAAATATAATACCATCGGTGCTTCAAGAGGTAGCTAAAAATTCCCACAATAATTGAAACAATATTAAAATACCTTATAATTTCTCTACTTCTTGTGGCGACAAGTAGGCATCTTGGGGGAACAATTTCACCATATTGTAGTGTGTAAATTGATCGAATTTAAATATCGCAGCTATCACCGTTGTACATCAAATGCAGCTAATGTATGTTTAATCATATAATTAGATCTGTACGTATAGCAAAGTACAGCTGTATTTAGTTCTCGAATATATTCTTAGCACAAGAAAACTATGTAAGATCCGCATGATGCTTAATTACCCTGTAGCTAGCACTGACGCTTAGCACGTGCTTGCACATGTAACTGCCGTGAATTAATAGATCATGCAACCAATTAGAGAGGAGTGCTTTTCTGTGTTTGCTTAACAATGTCGCAACATCCTCTTAAGCACTCATGTGTAAGCACATTGCCTTAGAGATGCCACGTACGAATGAGCAAGTCCGGGAGTTTGTAGAAACATCAATTCAATTTGTCGACGTAGTACACACATCATCATACATACTCACTCACATAATATCTACTAAAGATCCAATATGCGAAACTTGTAGATTAACGAAGAGTTGTCTTTACATTCTCAGGAAAAAGAGTTGTCACATACCAATTCGGAGTCTCAGGAAAAAGAGTTGTCACATACCCTCCAAAAAGATTTCTCATACACCCTTGTATTTATGAAGTGAATGCATGCATGTTTGACATCTTTCAAGATCTCTCTCTTTTTTGTCAAGGTCAACATTGTACAGAACTCGTTCGATCGTGCCATGCCATCGTGGAACCGAACCCACCTTGCATGACAGCAGATGAATGGCGAAGGAAATGGTCCGGCGGCCGGCCGCCACGATCTGCATGCATGAAGCCTGCTACGTCCTCACACGCACGGCATGCATGCCAGGTGTTGGTCCGCCATCGAAGTCCGCATGGAACCCGGACAAATCAGTCGCGGTGACAAGAGCCTTAGAAGCTTGGCTTCGCCGCGGGTGCTCATGAAGCTCGCCACCACGTACGGCCGATGCCCCGCCGTCGCTCATGGAGCCCGGCCAAGCCGTCGTGCTCAGTCAAGCTAGCAACCAACCGCCCGCGCGCGCCGCATGCATCAAAGCCTGAACCTTTGCATCCATGCATGCATCGTCTTCCGC
Organism: Phragmites australis; assembly: GCF_958298935.1. Taxonomy (NCBI): domain Eukaryota; kingdom Viridiplantae; phylum Streptophyta; class Magnoliopsida; order Poales; family Poaceae; genus Phragmites; species Phragmites australis. The sequence continues at coordinate 3,414,563 of NC_084943.1, forward strand.
TCCCCAGGCAGGCTATAAATTCGGCGGCTCAGAGACGAAGCAAGGCACCTATACCGCCGCAGGAAGACGAGCGTATGGAGCTCACGTAGCCGGCCCGACCGAGCCTCCGTGCTCGATCGGCCAGGAGCGAGCAAGACGAAGCCGTCCACCGTCCACGGCGAGGACAGCTCAGGAGGACACGGCGCCTCCCTCCTCGGTCCCGGGTGGGAGGCAAGGCCGGGACACCGCTCGTCTCGCGGCTCAACGCCATGGGGTTCCGAGCAATGGAACTCCGTGGCCCTGTCGTCGGCAGGCAACCGACGCTTATCCAAGTCTCTCTCCGCTCGCGGAAGAACGGAAGAGAGCATCCTTCCCCCTGCTTATCCTCCACTGCTTCTTCTTCTGCTTCTCCTAGAAAAAAAATAGATAGATGTCTCGTGTCAGTTATCTGTTTGTGTCATTTTGAATTTTTTCTTTTCCTCTCTAAATTCGATCTGGAACAAAGTGTGTCAGCTCTGCGTGCTTACACTCATCGCCATTCCAGATCACTCCCTAGTACAATATTTCATTTACGATTTTTTGTGCGAATAAAGGGACATTATATTCTGAATTTCTGATACTACTTGCCAGTGCAGTGAGCCAGTGACTAACTGTCTAAGAAGTACTATTGCTCGAACAACTGAACATTATTAGTTTCTCCCAAGTGATCCCCTTGCAAGAACTACCTTAACTGAACCTGATAGGAGAGGAGGGGGAGGATCCACTCATTGTTGTCCTCTGAAAATGAGTTTCAGTTCATGCATCCTCTGTTTGTCTGTAAACAATTACAGAAGTATGAGCTAGGAAAGTATCTGATGTTTGTACTTTATACATCTCAGCATAGTTGTGAAAGTATCGGTGGTTCGAGCAAAATGCAGAGAGGAAACACACAGATGGGCAGCTGCTTGACCTGCCTGGTGTCAAAAATTCAGTTACTGATCATCAGTCTCTCTGGATCTTCAGTTCTTGACATGTGCCCTTGTTTCCCCTCCCTTGTTCCATTTCCTGGCACGCAGTGAGCGAAGGCAAATCCTTCGGATAATGGTCCGTAGGTGCTGGAATATGGTAGTCTGCAAAAGTTATTGATCTCTCGGAAAGTCACACTTACAGTTGGTTTCAGGTAGACCATGACTGCTGGGTTCTCAAGTTATCTAGAGCTGGTTGTCACCGAGTTAGGCTATGCAGATTTACCTAACTCAATATGAATGCCTGATGCGAGAAAGATCGACTCACTCAGTGCTTTCCTCTGAAATGAGTTCACTTCAGCATTTTATCTACAAACAAGTACATAATTACGAACAGTGTGCATATGTAATATTTATACATTTCACTGTAGTCATGAAATTGTTCATGTTCGTGGAGAATGAAGAGAGAAAACAAAGATAGGCAGGCCCTTCTGTGCAGTGTCAGAAATTCACCTATTCAAAAAGCTCCTGTAACCTGTATGAATCTTCAGTTCATCAGGTGTGACCTTGGCTTCTGTCCATTCCTTCGGTTCTTAGAATGCAATGATACCAAGTGAATGCGAAATTCTTCAGCATTTGTTAGCTGCAGGCAATGCTAGTTCGGCGAGCCATCGACCTCACTCTTCAAAATGAAAAAATAAAGAAAGAAAGCCATCGATCCCTCTTGATTTCGGAAATCACAGCTGGGATCGTTTCAAGTAAACCATGACTGCTGCGCCACTGAGCGCAACTACACCAGCCATCAACCCAACATGAACCGGCGACAGCCCACTCCTGCGGGGAGGTGGCGCCAGCTCCTGTGATGGTTTCGATGTCACTTCTGTGTTCAAACCGGGATCTTCGACATGCAACTTCAAAACCTGACAAGTGGAACATTTGCTTCTGTCAGGTGGATCAAGCAAACAACACGTAGCCCTACAACTTGCAATAGAATGAATAATATCTGAAGGCAAGAAAAAGGATTACCTTCAGCCCAGATGATTTGGCATGGAGCACTGCACTAGCAAGATCGGCATCTGTCGTCAGCAGCACTCGGTCACCTTCATCATCTTCATACTACACAGAACAACACAATCGAGTTTAAGTTAGTTACTAGTCTGTGCAGGCAAACACGGACTATCTTGTAGTTGATGGAATGATGACTAAAATCCATATGTAGCATCGCTGGATGAGGTACAGATGATGGTGCAAATAACATGGATAACATTACATACTCTTGAAGTACATAACCCAGTGAACTTTTGCTGTAAGATGTCGGACACCTAATCCACATGCCAAATGCTCTACAAGCCTATTAATCCATAGGAGTACTCTCATGCCAAATTACTCAATCTTACCAAGAGCTGCACGCTGTCCTTCTCATCAGCTATACTTAATCTTTGCCTTACAGAGGATACAAGCTCGTCTAAGCTCTCAGAGCCTGCAGTAAAGAATTATGACAAGTTAAGAACCAATTATGTTTGTGGAATTGCAATGATACGTTACATATTCAGGTAAACTATCAAACAAGTACTTACCACAAGTGAATCTATGCACGGCCCTTTCGGTCTTGAAGCTTAAAGGCAAATGAATTGCCAATCACAGGGGGATAAATACTACTCTTTCCATCTCCAGCCTCTGACGCCATGAGTAAGGATACTTCGCTGAGCAATAAAGGAACATTTGTACTATAGGAAAACAAAAGGAAAACATAATCCGCAAATGAACCACCAACAAACCTATGGCTATCGAATTCCTCATCTGGAGGCTCCGAAGCAAGAGCAGAGTCCCAGAACCTCTGCATTACTGAGTTTGCGACATCATTTACAGTTCCATTCCCCCCTTCAACCAACAAGTAATGAATTAGATCGACAAATTCAGCATAAGAATCAGAAGAGATCAGAAGAAAGGTGTAGGAAGGAGTTAGGGATCACCAATTGAATGGTTGCATGGGTAAGTTGCAGGGCATCCAGGCAAGCGGCAATTTGTCGATCTGTTCAGGAAAAATGAAGACATTTAATAGATAAAAGTACCAGTAAGGTATTCACAGGCTGAGCCAGAAATCAGGTTGCACCTCTGTCAATAACGGGAATATGCAAGAATTTGCCATCATGCATTATATGTAATGCATCGAGAATTGTTGTATCTAAGGTGGCACAATCTGGGTTGGCAGTCATCACCTGAAAAAGTTATAACTAACACATTCAGTTTACAAGCAATCAGACAAAACTTAGATCATGTGAATAAAGAGAAAAGTAAATCTGGTGAAACCTTTTCTACTAGGGTCAACTCAGGGGAAATATTTTGTGCGACAACACGCATAAGTACATCTTTTGAGCTGCATGTCACAATCATATATCCATCAAAAACTAGAAAGAGAAATAAAAATGAAAAGCATAGGCAATACTATTTTATTAATATAGAATGCTTACGTAAAGATCCCCTGCAGTGTTTCCTGTAGCGACAACCACCGAATTAACTCGGAACTCTCTCATTTTCTGTGTTGCTACACACACAGGATCTGTAGGTGAAACAATTGCTACTCTGGAAGTTAACAGCATAGTAAGTCTTGATGTCCAAAGTTTTATTGCTAGCAATTGAAAGGAAATAGTCAGAGAAAATAGATGCTATACTTTGTGTTCTCCGTGACAATGGTTGACAAAGAAGGTTTGAACATCCGCTCTCTCAGAGTTTCTATGAGAACAGAAGGAGCTGTAACCACAGAAAATAAATACCTTTAAATGATTGGTAAGATAATAGAACATAGAAGAATAGTTTTGACAACGTAGCTAGGAAAATCAAGATATATAATATCAGTGCAACGGAGAGAGTACTTGTACAGTACAAGCACTCTCTCCATTCTCCAATAGATGTTTAAACATACGTGCAGTCAAACTTTAGAAACTTTGACCATTAATACGCATGAAATTATTAAGGTTTGTCGCATAAAAAATTGTATTAGACCGTATTGGTGTCACAACAAGTAAAAAAAGAATCGAGCGAGTATATAACAGTACAGCAGAATACGATATACATAATAAGTTGGCATGATACTAATTTTCGTTTCACTTGGTTTAGAGAGATACGATGCAGCATGTTTATTATTCATAAAATATACCATACAGATTACACATCAGTGCACTTGCAGGAACAAAATCGTGAATTAATTGACAATATATGTAGTGCTATGCAACACCTGAAAAGTTGCCTCCCAATTGACGCTCAACCCCTTCTACAGCAGCTGCTATTGCACTCCCTTGTTCTGCTGCTTTTTCCAGTCTCGCTATTGCATCATAAAGGCACTTTGCTATATCCAGCATAGCAATAACCTCACCATTTTCTACAACAGGGAGGTGTCTGAATTTCCCTAAAATATGAAAGAACATATTGGAAAAACGAATGTTAGTGAAGAAGGAAGCAAGTATCTATTTAATGAAGGTCTATATGCAAGGACATGAAAACAAATAGCCTACATATACATGTATATTGTCACTGAAATTATGATGTCAGAAACTTGGCAACATGCCAAAGGAATCCTAGATATCTAACCATATACCAATCCAGAAATATTCATTTGTTACTGAGATATGGAGATACAATACAGCTAAAGACGCCTAACCATCTAACTAAAATGTGTTTTCATTGCACTTACAAATTGAGCTGGTATGATAGCCGATAGTGACTCATGAAAAAGTGTACATCATATGATACAATACAAGGCAGTAAATATTTCAATTAAAGATTGTGTTTGAGACACAGAAAAATCGCATATTGGAATTAGCAAATATGTTGAGTTGCACAAGAACTTCAGGATGTAGCCAATACTGTTGCAAAAATTAAACGCAAATGGATAGTCTATTATAATTACATGTATCAAAGAACAGCCCATAGCACAGTTTACTGAAAATCACAAGTTTGTTCAACTCGATCTACTTTGCTGTCAAATTGTCCGTACAAAAATTTTATCCAGTGAACTACACCAACGTGAATGCTAGAATCACTAGATATACCTTGAACCATCTTGTGCAATGCCTCAGTGGCAAGTGTGTCAGACATAATATAAATAGGGTTCCGTGTCATGATCTTGGACATGATGGTTTGCTCAACCCTAAGTCCCTCAGCAATCACCCTTGTAGCTATATCCTGCACCCCAAATTGAATTCCAAAGTAAATGAACAAAAATTGTGGTCAGCTTGAAAGCAGTAAAATTAGGCCATAAGCTGCTTAGTTAAAAAGCTACCTACAAGGCTGTTTAGTTAAAAGTGCAGAAAAAAGCACAAGAACCCAGGATTTGATGCCTAACAAAAGTCAAATGTAAACCGTACCCATTTTACTTCAAAGTTTGGTCAACAAAATGAGTTGATCAAAAGCTCCAAACAAAAAAAGAACTTTGTTCTAACAGACAAGGCCACTTGCTAAGCTCCAAACCAAGAATCTAATCCAAACAAAGATCTTTTTCCCAAAAGTGAGAAGATATGTAGCATCTCCGACTCATGTTACATCAAATTAAAAAAATCTCACCTTTTTCGCTGCTTCCAATCACTATAGAAGCACGCCGGAACACATTGTAGCCATCAAATTCCACCAGAAAATTAAGAAAAGAAAAGAAATCTCACCTTATCGGTGACAATGCCGGAGAGGAGGCCTTGGACAGCCTCAGCTTCTTCACTGTCCTCTCCCCACTGCCCAAACCCAAACGGCCAAACCCAATGAAAATCCAATCTTTGGCGATCCCGGTCCAAGCCGAGGCAAAGAAAGAAGAATGCCGAGGCTGGACAAGCTCACGTTAGTTGCTTGGGGGAGGCCCTCCCGTTCCCGTTGGCGGCGGCGGCTGAGGGGTCGTCGGACTTGCGGGAGGAGGCCGACGGCGGCCGGCTGCGGGTGCGGCGGCTAGGTGGCGCCGCGGATGTGGCTGCGCTCATGGCGATGGCTGCGGCGAGAGCTCGAGGCAGTTGGGAGGTGGCGGCGGCCAGCAATGCTTAGCATGATAGTTCACAACGAGCTGAAATCACCTGTAAATCCTGCTGTCAAGTCAGAGGATCCCGATTCCCTGACCTTTTACAAAGTTTACTTCATGGCTTTGGATTTTTCAGACGTTGAATTTGCTTTGCTACTTCCATTTGATTTAATTTAGCTTTACTCCACAGAAAAGAACTAGAAAACCTCAGCCGATTAATCAGATTTTCCTGAAGAGGTGGAGGAGCGAGTGGGAAAACGTGGCACTGCCAACGGTCTCATCTCGTTAGCCACGGTTGATTTTCCTGAAGAGGTATTTTCTACGACAATGTTATGATTAATTCTAATTTAATATAGTTAAAAAGCATCTTTACTCCATTCCTCTTAAAAGTTTGTTGTGCAAACTGCAAAGTTAGTTTTTTTTTTTTTTGTTTAGAAAATGTTGGGACTAGTGACAAGCTGAGCTAGTGAGCTATATGTAAGTTTGTATTTTTCATACAAAAGTCCACTCATACTTTGTAAAGAACTAGTAATCTAGATATGTCTAAAGCCACAAATGAACTTGTCGGAGTAGGGTCATCACTCTTCTAAGACTCCAAATGCAGGATATTATAATCTAGTTTAGCACTAACAACGTGACAAATGCAGGGCCTCACCGAAAATCCAGCAATTAGCAAAATACTGTATTGTAAATACACCCATAGCCCATTAACTCAGTCAGCATTGACCCTCCAACGCCTGAACCACGTGCACACGGTCCATGCTCCCGTATCTCACCGTCCCTTGCGGCGGACGCAGCCAAGGGCGGATCAAGGGGCTGTCTACTGCTTCGCAGTTCATGGAAGTTCTCTTGAGCCGTCCTAATAATTTATATGCAGCGTGATAAAATAGATGAAAATAGTAATTTACTTTTTCATTATATAGCTTAGGACTAAAAATAATTTTAAAAAGTAGTACATAGCATAATAAAATATTAGTGAATTTTTTCAGATTTTTGAGATTTTATTTAAGGCACAAACAATTGCTAGAGGTTATAAAGGTAGCATTTTTTGAGAATTTTAATTTAAATTTTACATAGGATTTTTATGTGAATCCAAATAAAATGGGTTGCACATGGATTATACAACACGTACTAAAAGTTATAGGATTTTTTGAAAGATGAAAAACCACTAATTTTTAGAGAAACAGAAGACCGTCGTGCCTATAAACAGTACTATTTGTAAATAGTAAATTTCGAACGGAAGAATAATCGCAGAAATGGTAGTTTTATGAGAAGAAACTCCCAGATAGTGGTAGTTTTGTGAAATAGCCATAAAAAGTGATAGCTTTGTGACTATTAAATTAAGAAAGTGGTGAGTTTGTGAAATTAACTTATTTTTTATGGATGATGGAAAGGGAGAAAAGGAGAACAGAAAGAGAAAGAAGAGGAGATTTGGATGAGCATCTCTGTTGAGCTCTTCTGCATTCACCATTGGACATAGCGAAGTTATGGAGGAAAGATTATCTTCATCCTCCATCTTATCTCTCTTCTCTTTATTCTTAAAAAAATAGAGCTTATGAGGTATAAGGGGAGTGCCAGCCGGTAAGAGGGCTTGAGCTCCTCCTGTCTGCTAGAGTGTGATTGTTTATTCATATGGATCGTATATATGGGTTAAGTGAGTTATATTTGTTGAGAAAAAGAGTATTTAGTTGGTTATATCTGTCTGAAAAGGTTGAGTTAAAATTCTATTTGGTTGATCAAATCTGAGACCACATGAGTGGATATCAGAATTGAGATTGTGATTGATTGTGCGTATATAAATTTATGATACTAACAAGTGAACCTGTCAGTATTAACGGATGCAAGCTCTATATCCACCAAAGCAAACTGATATAGAAACTAGCTACGAACATACATTTGCATCTACTCGAACTAAGTCCCTTCTAAACCAAACTAGAGACGAGCATTTACATCTACTCAACAGATTAAAATTATACAGACAACCAAAATATTTTTTTAAGTTGCGACGCGCGGGACGAGCAACAGGTCCCACACTTTGGAAATATTGCGGCGGTCTCGAACAAGGGCACGTGGTTGTCCAGGCGGAAGGCTGCTGCGGTGCCACGTCATGGGAGGAACACAAACGGACGGACGGAGGAGACGGGCCAGACGAATTTGGCGGTGCTGATGCCTCCGCATGTTATGTCAGTCAGGGAGTGACACAAGTGGATGGACGAATCTTGAGGGCCAAAGCGACGCAACGAGGACGACACGAGGAAATCCACTTGCATGGACGAAGAAAATCTAGAGCAACATCACACTTGTCATATGTACTGTTGTTGTGCTAAATTTAGGATACAAGTTTGTATTTTTTAATTATTAAGTTGATCCAATTTTTTTTAAAAAGTAAAGACTTACTCTGCCTATATATAAGCTAAAGAAAAAATAAACTAAGTAGTGATTAAAACTATTTATTAGGCACTTACATCTCTAACTATTACACAAGCATATGAAAACGCTCAAATTACAATCAATCGTCTAAACCATCCATCCAAAACAAGTAGTTATCGTGCTTCTTCTTCCTCTCACCAAACCTACTACCTACAGATATTGTTTTTCCTCCCATGCTTGCCTCCGCCTTACCGGCCTCCCCGTGTCTTTGGCCATCCACCGGCGCATTAACCTGGCTTTGATATAAGACTTGCTCCCGCCATAATCCTTCCTAACTGGCACAACCTCACCCGGCAGTGTCCCTGTCGTCCTGCCCCAGCGTCTGCCAATAGTGTCGGCCGGCCTACTACCCTGGGCCTTCCTCTAAGCTCAGAACACCTCACAACCCTGAAAAACCCCTCCTACAATTTGAAATCATGCAAGGCCACATAAGAGAAGGAATGAGGCAAACATCAATTGTAAAAAATAAGATAATTAAAGTATTGAAGCCTATTGAAGTTGTCGAGGGTTAGTCCCCGACAATGATTCTAGGGTATACCGGTCGATGAACGCGTGAACAACGCTTACGATGTGTGTATTTGTGATGAACTCAAGAACATATGGATTATCCAGGTTCAGACCTCCTGAAGGATAACAGTCCTACGTCCTATCACTACTACAAAACTGGGCTTATATACCGGCCTTTCACTGCTGCTTCCTCATGGGCCGACAGCCCTATGGATTGAATCAGCCATCGTGGCTTATGAACCGGCAATAATAAGGGTCATCACTATCGGCTGATGGATTGAGCCGGCAGTGATACCCAGCACCCTCATCACTGCCGGCTGAATCCACTGACCGACAGTGATATATGTACATCACTGCCGATGGATTATATGAGCCAGCAATGATGTCCTCCTCTTCTCCACCTTCTTCTACCTTGAGCTAACAGAGCCATTTCAGAACCATAAGAATAAATTTAGAAGTCTACAATATAGAAACTTTAGGTATGAGCATATTTATTTTTGATTTTTAATGAATTAGAAAAATTAGCCGTGATATTTAGGTATGTAGCAAGATTTAGTTGTATTTTTTATATTTTATTTAATTAGCAACCTCCAATATTAAAACTTTAGGTATGAGCGTATTTATTTTTAATTTTTCAGGGTTGAATAATAAAGAAATTTTTTAGGGATGGTACAAAAAATACTCATCGGAAGTGGACGTGGTTTTACTTGGAGCAAGTCGTAGGTTCAAGTCCCGGCGCGCGCGTAGCCAAATCAAATTTTTTTTGCTCCCCGCACCTGTAGTGAAAGGGGTTTCACTACCGGTGGACTTTGGGCCGACAGTGAAACCCCTTTCACTGCCGGTTGTCCTATTGAGCCGGCAGTGAAGGTCCACTTTCACTACCCGTGGACTTCTTCAGCTGGTAGTGAATGCCCCCCTATAAAACTGCTCGACGCGTCGCGCCCTCTGACACTTAGAAAATTTTCCCCCTTCGTCGCAGCCCCCCCTACGGCCCCCACCCTAGCCTCCCCTTCTCGGAGTCTTGCCATCCCTGGAGCCCGTCGTCCCCGTCCCGGAGCCCCGCCGTCCCAAGGTTATTGACGACATCTCCCGCCACCCTCCTCCTCTCCTCTCCTTTTGGGAGTTCCTTAAGTTATGGCGGTATTTTCCACTCTAACCTGTTGTTGAACATCCAACAGTATTGGTCTATGTATGCCTTTGGTATTGCTGAAATGATATTGGAGTATTAAGAAATTTAGCTCGAGGAATGATGGCCAATGGTACACATTTGCTGTAAATTTAGCTCCAGTTTGGGGTGTAATGTTGGAACAAGCAAAATGTATGTTCTTGTAGGAGTGAAAGTATTGGTGTCTGTTTGCACATTTAGCTGCAAATCCTTGGCTTATGCAGTTCTGCAATCGTCAAGGGGGGGAAGGTCTAGAATGGAAGTTTTATGGTGTAGTTTGAAACTTTGAATGAGGAATGCTTATCACTGTAATGCAATGCACATTATCATTTATCTGGATGAGAATTCCTCTTGGATAGTGTCATGTTTTGATTGCTGGGGTGATAGCCATAAAATGGTAAACACTGGTATGAGTTGGGAGGGTGCTAATCGTTGGATAGAAATGTTGGTATAAATGTTAAGGTTATGTCAAGTGCTTGTGTGAACAGAACAAGGATCGAACATCTGATGCGATGAAGATCATGGAGCCTTGTTAATGACCTTTTCTGCATATCAAATTTATATCAAAGTTGTATCTCTTGTTTATGCATATCTTAACTGCACTGTTTTCTTACTTGTTTTAGTTTGTTGCAAATGATGAAATTGGAGAACTATTTACCATACATATGACTGCAAAGCTAGACTGGGATGGTTATTACACATGCACCTTGCAGCTTGCAGTCGTATATAATTATCTCCATAATCTGATGCGGATCAATGAAATAATAGACTCTTTGTTGGGTTTTCTTCTTTTGAAATACAATAAAATAGTGGCGATGATGATATGGCTCGAGGCTGTATTTATTTATTATTTTTAGGACTTTAGTACTTATTACATGTTTGGAGAGGAAGCATTTTTCTCAAGGTAGCATTTATGTGCCAGTCCTACTAGTTCATAGAGCACCTTCTCTCAAGACAATACTTTCTCTCTGAACATGTAATCCGTATTGAAGTTCTAATAAGGCCATTTGCTAGAGCCACTATGCCTAATAGTTTCTTATAAGAACATTCTTTGTGTTACTGTGGTTTGTAGTATATCATTTTTGCATATTATTTAAAATTTAGGACAGCTATGACATAATATGTTGTTTATCATGGTCGACAAAGTAGAGTGTTTTACAGTTGGGAGGAATGCCACGCACAAGTTAATGGATTTAAATGAGCATGTTACAAAGGATACAAGTCCAAATATGAAGCTATTGCGGCATACAACAGTCAAGTCATCCAAGCCGAGCTAAAATTGGCTAACTTCAAAAATAAGAAGTGTGATTTCACGTATAAAGATGTCATAATCCTAGTTCTGGTAGTAATCATTATCATTTTGCTATATAAGATGATGTGGCTTGTAAAATCAATGTGTTAACTATCAGTACCTTTAGGCCTATTTTGCTATGTGAGATGTGACTTTTTTTTTGTTAAATGTGGTCGTAACATACTCATTACAATATTATATGTGTATGCATTCTATCTATCGACTCCTTCATGGTTATCTCACTCTTTCGACAACCTCCCTCCCTCCCTCGTTGGCATAAAGGTATTGAATTACATTACATGTCTCATTGTATGCATGTATTGAGTGGGAGAGAGACAGAGAGATCAAGGACGGAGAGATCGAGGACAGGGCCAGAGTAGAAAAGGGGAGGCACAACACTGCCAGCTGAAACTACCAACCGACAGTGATACCCAGTGAATCACTGCTGGTCGTATCCTTTAGTCGGCAGTGATAACCCCTTTCACTAAGGCCTAATGGATATCATCATTACCATAGGATATCGTCAACATAAGCGGCCGGGCAGGGTTAGGGCTTGTGAGAAAAAGTTCATGAGTGTGCTTTTTACATATATCGAGAACTTGTACTAAAATTTGAAATTCCATTTTATATATACCAGGTCACCCCCTTGTGTCTCGCCATGGTCTCACTTCTTTATTGAAGAAATTCCTCTCCTCTCATGCTACTATAGCAAAAGCTTTACCAACATAAAAAATACACAAGGTTGTTTTACTCAGCACATGATGGAAGATATAAATAGTCCTCACAATCCAAAAAGGTGGAAGATCTAATTTGCCACTTCTACGTGGTGCATCGGTTCATGCATTTTGAGTGTGTTTGGTTGTCCGTATAGATTTTTATAGAGCTACGGTGTATATTCTGGATAAGTGGAAGTAGGCTGAGCGAATGTAGTGACTCTAAAAAGAAAAGTGTTTGGTTGCTTTTATGAGCGGATATAGTGACCCTGTACCTGTAGATGCAATAACCATGTGAAGGTGTTTGGTTGCTTGTATGGGTAGATGCAGTGACCCTGCACCTGAGGCTGACGAGTGGGCTCGTTGCAACACTGTATCAGATGCAATGCATCCACCGGGCCAGGCTCCAGAGTGAAGCTCGATTCGGATGTATCCACCAGGTCAGGCTCTAACTATATAATTGCATCCGCGGACGCGGGGAGGAACAATGCATGCAGTCAACAAAACAACCTTCTCTACGAGAATATACGCACAGGCAAAGCCAGGATGCCTCTAATGTAGGCAACCAAACACAGCCTTTGCATTCCAAGCGTGACCAGTCATAGTGACAACACTACTATAAAAAGGGTCATCCATGCCCTATCATTATTTCCGTTTTGGTTATAACTGGCAGTGATAAACCATCATTGTCGATTCATAAGCTCAACTAGCACATAAAAAGCTGAGTCATCAAAAACCGACAGTGATAATCGCTATCACTACCGGTTCGTAACACTGTTAGTTTGTAACATTGCCGGTTTGGATGAAGAGAAGGACGAGGAGGAGGAGAAGGACGACGATGAGGAGGATGACGAGGAGGAGGAGGAGGCCGCCGCCGCCGTCGATGCCGATGACTAGTTCTTCGTCGTGAATGATTCCAACTGGTCGTGGTAGGTGTAGTCACGACGGGTGTAGTGATTCTTTTGTGATGACAGCGACCATAAGGTTTTAGGGTTTTTTTTGCGTGCGCGGCCGCATCATTTGTTTTGGTTGTACAATGACGACTGTTTGCCGTGATTAGGGTTTAGTTAGTAGTGTCATGAAAAATAATGATTCTGGTTTAGTATTATAAAGCTTAATTAATATGGCATGTTGGTTTCAGTTTCATTTTTTTTATCAGGATTGTGTATCACTACCGGTTCGTAGCTGGAATTGATAGTGCTAGTGAATATCAGTGTTGGCTCTTAAGCCGACAATGATAATCATGGATTATCACTACCGGTTCAAAAACCGACAGTAATATGGTTTTTGAACTGGTAGTGATGATCCTTTCTGTAATAGTGGAAACATGTCATATAAGGATAGGTTATGTAGATATGTGCACTAACTAATTAAGATGAAACAGCTATGTACCAAGCATTTCACTCTCTAATAGATCGCAGGCAATGATGCATAATTACTGTGTTTAGAGACCAAATCTGCATCTCTGTCAACACATATGTTGGAGTTGGTAAACATGTCCAATTTCCTGAACCCCTAATTCACTTTAGATATGCAACTTCCAGCAAGTAGCATCAATTCTAGAACTGTAAGATGAAACCCACTCTTACATCGCCAATTACTCTCAGTAGCAATCAGCCACTCATCACCGCATAAGGGCCGCAAGCTTGTAAATGATTTCTGAATACCCACCCAAACAGTTGCTTTTGAACTCTAAAATTTCAGGAACACGTCAAAATATGCTTTGTGCAAGTTAATTTATGTACTAGTGTCTTCCTTAATGTTTCAAAAAGCGATAGGCGCTAGGCAGGCATAAGGCTCCGCCTAATGTAGGTGATTGTACTTTGGTATATTGACATAAAAATAGAGAAAATAGGGAAAATATTGTAGGAACCGTGTGATTTTTTTTTTCACGATCCCAGTTAGAAGCCATATGAGATAAGCTATATGGCTGAAATCATGAGAGATAGCAAATATCTACAATGGTTTTGGTTTCAACCCGTCCCAAATAATAATTTCAAATGGGCTCATTGTGCAACCGTGTGAATTACTCTAGCTAGAATCGTGGGGGACATGAAGGGGCCAGGCTTCTCTCACACGGTTCGTCCAAACACTAGTTAGAAATAAATGTGCTTCTTCTCACGCGCCGAAGGCTTTTAAGCTCCCATCGGCCAGCCACCTCTCTCTCTCTCTCAACAAAAAAACCCAATGGCATCCCATTTCTCCTCTCTCCTCCCAATCTCGGCCTCGTGAGCTCCTTCACCTCTCCAACAGCCGCCACAACCTCCTCCGCCATGCCTCCTATGGCCGCTGCTCTTTGGTCGCTAATTAGTTGGCCCTTCTCATAGTCGGAGGAGGCAATGGAGGTATCGTTGGAGCAGATGAGCTCTAAGCTCTCCATCGAGTTGGAGGAGGCCGATGACGATGAAGACATCGACATTTGGTGGGAGGGCCCTCCACCGCTGCTGCCCTCAGACGAGGATGACACGCTGTTGGGATTTGACGAGGAGGAGGAAGATGAGGAGAAGGGCAACGTGAACGAGGAAGATGAATAAGAGGAAGAGTCAGAGGAGGGTAGTGACGATGAGAAAGAGGAAGACCCTGAGGAGGATGGCGCCGGTGTGGAAGAGGAAGAGCCAGAGGAGGGTGACCCCAGTGAGAAAGAGGAAGATCCGGAGGAGGACGGCGCTAGCGATGAAGAGGAGGACGTCAGCTGGAACTCTGATCCAGAGGAGGCTAGTGGTGAGGTTGAGGAAGAGGACAATGCCTCTGAGGAAGAAAAGGATGAATGGTAGCGAGGTGGTGGACGTCGAGGCTCTACCGACACCAACGCCATGGGCCACATCGCTGACTTCTACGATGACGATGATGACTCTGACGACAACGACGAAGACTTCGATGACGATGGTCCCCCTAGGCTTCTACGCCATCAGCCACTCTGCCGCCTTCGGTGTCTGGTCGACGAAGCGTCATAGGCTAGGTTAGGCTAGATTAGTGTCATTGTAGGTCATGCATGCTAATCCAAAATTTGCAGTTTGGAATTAGCTTCCTTTTGTAATCTGGATGCGGGATTTTATGTTAATCCGGATCTTTTGTGTAACTATGTTACCACGAAGAAGAACTCTTGTGTTTCCAAAGAAACAATGACCACTTTCGCATTATTACCAACCACCTTTTGGTCGTTACTAATGTTGTGGTGGTCAACTTTGGAGCATTAACGACTACCATTTAGTATCAACAACCACATCATTTAGTACAAACAGTGGAAAGCAAAGAACGGATAAAGCTAGTTCACACCGCACTCATTGATGACTAATGAAAAGGGTCGCTAGTGAAATCCAACGCGCAATCAGTCACTGATATGAGTTTTAGCAACTAAGTCGGTTACATTGATTTGCTTCGATCTGTACCTCTGAATCAAAAGAACTGTGTATAGATCACAGACTGTTATGCCTGTAATTAACCACGGGCAACCTCTTGAACGTCGGGGAGTTGTTTGTTGCATCAGTTTGAAGGTGAGATTGAGCCAAAAGATGACCGACGGCCATTGTAGGAGGATTAACTCCTGTCGCAGGGATCCCGAGAGACCCCTTTTTAGAGATTCGGCCGAGGGATGATCCTGAATAAGTTCGTCGGAGAAATAAATGGAAGTGGATGTAAATGCAATGGCCGGTGGTTGGAGGACGATCGACCTAGTGCAAAGGGAAGTAAATGCACCGGGGTTTAGACAGGTTCGGGCCGCGCAGAGGTGTAATACCCTACTCTTGTATGGATGTAATAACTGTCCTTGAGGAAATCTCTCAAGGATGTTGCTGGTTACAAGAATATTTCTCTAACTAAGAGCGTGAGGCTCCTTGTTCTTGGGGCTTCTGTGTTCGATGCTTGCGGTCTCTAGCTCGATTGCTTGTTGTTCATTCGGTCCTTATCCTTCGTTTCTCTTGGGTCGGGCCGCCTTTTCCTCCTGTGTGCCGACTCTTTTATGCACTCACCGGCTGTGACATGCCCCAAACGGGAAGGAGGGGGGCACAAGTTTCAAGACGCCATGACTGGGAAAGGCGTCATCATTTCTTCTGGGTGAAGTGACCGGGGGGTGGAAAACGCGGCGCACGCCTGGTCACCTGTCACCATAAACGCCCTGGCAACGGGCGTCGTAGGGAGGGCCCACCGGGCAGCCGCAGAGCAACCCGGCATGCCCGCCCTGTCTTGTTCCTTTGCCACAACAGGGCGGCAGACGGAATGCCTTGATCCTGGCGATGTTATCCCGAGATACGCCGGATGATACGGGACGGGACCCGTGCAATTAATAGCCCCACGCCTCCCTGCCAAAACATGGCAGGAAACTGACACTGCGGCGGGAGCAGTTGGGGATGTCAGGCCACGCACGCTCATTAAATGCGGCTTCGGACCTCTGACTGATTGACACATCATCGGTGGGCCCCTCGGGGGCCTTTCTGGGTCGTCGGGGTACCGAGTGCTCGGGGGTACTGTTCACCTCCCTGAGCACTCTTATATGAACCTTCGGGGAACCAGGTGCTCGAGGGCTGCCGCGCGCAGCCCCGAGCACTCTTTGTGTGGATCCTCGGGGAACCGAGTGCTCGAGGACTACTGCCTGCAACCCCGAGCACTCTCTCCCGGAACTTTTAGCTCTTCTGACCATCAGGGGACGAGGGTGCTCGGGGGTGACCAGGCACCGGCCCGAGCACTTTCTTCCCGGTACTTAGACTCCGTGAGTCATCGGGGAACTGGGGTGCCCGGGGACCAGTGACTGTGGCCCCGAGCACCTTCTCCCGAAACTTGGACTTTCCTCACCTCGCAGGAAGGACCTCGCGGGATGGTGACACATGGCGGACGGCTGGCCTGGCCTCGGGACTCAGGGACCCCCGGTTCCTGATACACCGATAGTAGCCCCCGAGCCTATTGGCAGGCGGTGGCACAGAGACTGCGGATGGGCCCTTCGTCGCGAACGAGACTGAGGCTGGCGTGGACGCCACATGGCAAGCTTTCAAGAGGTGACCCTTCAGATCCGGGCCTCTGGTACGGCCCAACGGGGAGACGAGTGGACGCGCGTCCATACAACTCCCGAAGGGCATGACAACGGGACGGATGGCACGCGCGGCCGCTGCGCAGATCGAGGAAAATACGCCTAGCAGCCGCTGACGCCGCACGACCAGCGGGAGATTCGCCTGGCGGTTGCGTCGACCGAGGAAACCGTCCCGCCGAGTGCACCGTTGGCAGGAGATGTTTGAATTCTCTGAGATATAAAAGGAGGAGGGGATCGATCCGCCCCCCTCTTTACGCCATCTTGCGATCTTGCTCTCATTTCCTTCGCGCTCCTGAGCCCCTAGAATCCCTTAGGCGATCGGAGCGCTTCCCTTTCTTCCTTTCCACCACCCAGACAACCTCCCATCCGACGAGATGCCGAGAGCCAGGGGAAGCCACCGCGACAGGACCCCGGACAGTGTGGTGCCGGAGTCTCGCTTGAAGAATGAGGAGGTGGCGGAGAAAGTCAGGAAGCTACTGGTCCCCGAGGGCCAGCAAGGAGCCTCGGTGGTGACGCCGGTGAACTTCCCGCCGGCGACGACCATTCCCGGGCGCATTGTCTTGTTCACGTCCTTCGTGGTGGTGGGACTGGTGCCGCCATTCTCAACGTTCTTCCTCCAAGTCCTCAACACCTACGGCCTCCAGTTGGTGCACCTGAGCCCCAACTCCGTCGTCGTGCTGGCGGTGTTCGCGCATCTGTGCGAGATATTCGTGGGAGTGGCACCTTCGGTGACGCTTCTTCGACATTTCTTCGTCCTGCGATCGGCCGAGAAGAAGAGGGGGTACTCCACGATGGACGTCGCGGGGTGTTGCAATCTTCGGCTGCGAGACGGCCTGGGGGAGCGGTACATCCCCCAGGTGCTGCGAAGCAAATGGGAGGAGTGGCGGCGGGACTGGTTTTTCGTCAACGTTGACCCCTATGACCGTCTTGCCCTACCGGAAGTGGCGAAGGAGCCCCAGAAGTCGACGTGGGAGGCGTCGCCGCCGGAGGACGCGAGGTTGGAGCCGGTGTTCGAGCGCATCAGATTCCTGCGCGACGCCGGGCTGACCTCGGTGATGGTGGTGGCGGACTTCCTGCACCGCCGCCTGCCGCCCCTGCGGGAGCGGGCCCGACCATGCTGGCTCTACACCGGGCCCGAAGACATCACCAGGACCCAAATCGGCGCAAGCTGGGACTTAGGCCCGGCGGAGCTGAGGGGCATGATCCGGGTGGTGACCGGCGTGGAGGACACGAGCCGGGCGGAGCTCCCATGGCCGGAAATGGCGCTCTGCGCCAACCCTGAGCGCGCGACGATCCTGGCAAAGCTGCTGGAGTTCGACGCCCAGGGGCTCTTCGAACGGCCGAGGAGCCGGAGCCCCGAGGCCCCCGAGCTCCCTGGGTTGGACGAGGTGGCCAGCGAGGGGGCCGCGAGCAGCCCGGTGCGGGCCGGTGGCCCGGCGCCACGAGCAGTGAGTCGCAGGCCAGTGGTGGAGCCGCTGTAGGCAGCAGCCGCCGCACCGGAGAAGAGGGCGCCGCCGACAGCGCAGTGGCGGCGGTGCCGGGGGACCGGGGGAAGCACCCCCGAGTCTACATTCCCGCACCGGAGTCCCCGTTGTCGCCATCGGCAGCGACGGCATTCCCGGTTCTGGAGCCGCGCCTCGAAAGGATGGGGCCGGCCCCGGCGCCCGGAGACCGCGCAGCGGCCCCACCGAGCCCCCGACGGAAGAGGAGAAGGGAGGACTCCGGGCTGGCACTGTCGGGCCCAGAGTTCAGGCTCCCGGCGGCCAAATGGCAGTACCGGGGGACTACGACCTCGGCCTGGGCTGAGACCAAGACCATGTACGACTGCTCGGCGCAGGAGACGGCGCCGCCGGAGTCGGCAGTCACGGAGATGGGGCCTGTTGGGCCTGCCATCTTAACCGTGAGATACGCATAGTGCGCGGCCATCATGAATTTGGCGAGCACCGAACGCCCGAGAATGGCGTTGTAGGGGAGAGGGAGCTCCGCGACGTCGAAGAGGACGTTTTCCGTGCGGAAGTTGTCCCGACTCCCGAAGGTCACGGGTAACTCGACCTGCCCGAGGGGCAGGGAGTGCCTGGGCGTCACTCCGCAGAATGGGAGCGACGGCTTTATGCGCATGGAGGACACCTGCAGCTTTTCAAAGGCCTCCTTGGAGAGGAGGTTGAGGTCTGCACCCCCATCGATCAGCACTCTGCCGACCTTGACATTGCAGATGGTGGGGGACACCACCAGGGGTAGTCGCCCCATGGCGCAGGTCGAACCTACCCCGGGCGTGCCGAGCCCGGGGCGGATGATGGTGTTGCAACCCTCGGGGACCCCGAACCCCCCGGAGGAGGGTCGCAGGGAAGCCAGCGCCCAACCGGCACCCGGCCGGCCTGCCGACCCTTTCCTGGCCGCGATCGAGTGCGTCGAGGTGGCGGTCGAGCGGCTGGGCGCGGCGGTGGACGCGAAGGAGGATCAGCTTGGGGCGGAGCGCGCCAGGCTGGACTCAGAAAGGGCGCAGCTTGCGACCGCCCGGCGCGCCTTCGAATCTCGCCTCGCCGCACAGCGCGCTGCCAACGAGGAGGAATGAAGCGCCGTGAAAGAGGCCCGCGCGGCGGCCGCGGAGGAGCAGAAGCTTTTGGAGGATACCCGCACGGAGATCGCGCGGGAGCAGGAGGTTTTGGGGAGCGCCCGCGCAGAAGCTGCGCGGGAGCGAGAAGACGCCGCCCGCCTGGCTGAGGCATCGCGGCAGCAGGCTGCCGAGGCCCTTGCCAGGGAGAGGCGGGCGCAGGAGCGGGTGGAGGCGGTCGCGAGCCGCGAGTGGGCGGCGGAGGCCCATGAAGCTAACCTGACCCTTCGGGAGAGCGAGGTCGACCGGGCGCACACCGACTTCCAGCGCTGGGCAGCGGAGCTCCAGAACACCGAAGGGGACCTCCGATGCTGGGAGGAGGACGTTGCCATCCGGGAGTTCGACGCCGAGATTGCGGCGGCGGACCTGGGCGCCTGGGAGGACTTGCTGTCCCGCTGGGAGGGTGAGGCTGCCGAGGCGGCGGCGGCCGTTGCTGCCAGGGAGGAGCAGAACGCTAAGCACGAGGTGGAGCTGACCGCCCGCGAGCGGGCTCTGTCCGAACTGGTGGCGCAGGCGAAGCAAGCCGCCAGCCCTGCATCCGACGGTGGCTCTTCTGGCGCGGCTGGGGGCCAGAGTCTCGAGGAGCAGCTGCGGGCCGCAAAGGAGAAGCTCGAGGCTGCCTTTGTCGCGTGGGTCAACCTGCAGCAGATGTTGGAGGACGTACTCTGGCGGATGCGGCGGGCCGTGGCGAGGGCCGGCCTTGGGCGACTCATCGTGGACGAGAAAGGCGACGCCCCCAGACGGCACGTCCTGGGGCTCCAGCAAGTTTGTGAGCGCCTCGAGGCGCTGCCCTGGGCTGTCCAGGAGCTTGCCGCCCGGGAAGGACGTGGCTTGGGCCAAGCGGTGGCCGAGCACGTTCTGGCCTGCTACCGGAGCAGAGACTCGAACTTCCCGCTGGAGCCAGCGCGGGAAGGAGTAGTCGAAGCCGAGGGAGAGGCCGCCCGGGAAGCGGTTCGGAGCACCGCTGCCGAGGTGGCGGCCGGCTTCAGGCGGGAAGTGCCACCGCCGCCAGCCCCCGGGGATGGCCAAGACGCCTCCGACGCCGACTCTGCCTCCGATTAGGCTTTTGTAGTAGTTTCCTTTTCTTTTATTTTTGACTTGATGTAAATACGGGAGTGATCTCTCAGAAATGCTTGTATTCCCCTTGTAAATATAATGGAAGCTTTTCTTTGGGCTCGCAACTCCGATATTCTTGAGTACTTAGCGTTTCTTCTGAGTGTTTTGACGTTGTTTCTGATGTTCTGCCTTGATGCCCCGAGGAGTACTTAGTCGGTTTGATTCCGACCTTTCCATCCCCGAGAACGAAGTCGTCCCGACCGTCCTTCTTGGTGTGTTGAGCCCCCGAGCCCTCGCGAGTCCGCATCGGCTAAGTCAAAAGACAAAGACACGAACTTCCTTGCTCGGGAGATAGGTCGATCCAGCACGGAGCACGCCATAACCGGTGAACACTTTTCCACCTTGCGACCACTCAGTCGACAGACCAGAGACACGCGCGAGCGGAAATGTGACCAAAAGTCCCCATGGTTCGGTGGTGCCCGGGCTTAAGACGGACCGGACCGAGCACCGACAGCCCGCCCCTGAGGCCTAGGCTCCGGACTACTCGAGTGGCTCGAGCGATAGGATTACCCAGAGCACCCAGGGACTCGGTAGTGCTCGGGGCCCTTAAAAGCGGACCGAACACCACGACCACCATGAGAGACTTCGATCAGACATTACCGCACGCACGGTGCACCTTTCTGCGGACCGTTCTGTCGTTCTAGGAAAAAGTAGACACACGGTAGGTTTTTGTGCGCGAGGAAACCATCTCACCGGGCAGATTAGAATGCGTGGGCCCCCGAGGACGACTCGGGAACAAAATATTATTGAACGTAAATTCGTCCGAATTTAACCACTCACCGGACAGCTGTCGGACTTTCGGCCAATCCGACCTAGGAGGGGCGTGCGCTCCGAGCTCGGGGTGCCCGGGGACTTGGGTCCCGCAGCCGGGGCGCCCGAGCATCAAGGGGCACGCGAGGAGCCCGGGGTCGGGTGATCTCGACCACTCATACTTAAGCGGTAGGACCACCCGCGGACCCTTGTGGCCGAGCAGCGACCTAGGCATTGAGGCCCTCACGGTCGAGCTGCCTTTGCTTTGATTTGTCGATCTGTGACTTAAGAGAGAGAGAAGAAAATCCTTGTTTGGTGCGCTCTGTTAGTGCGGTACTTGTTATAGACTGCTCTCGTTTTCGACCTGAAACCTCTCGAATACCCAGGCCGGCGGACAAGAGCAGGCAGAGGCATAACCCAGAGGTCCTATGGTTCGGTGGCGCCCGGGTATGACAGACCAGACTGGGCACCGACAGCCCGCCCCTGGGGCCTGAGCTCCGGACTACTCGAGTGGCTCGAGCGATAGGATTACCCAGAGCACCCAGGGACTCGGTAGTGCCCGGAGATCCGCCACGACACCGAACACCACAGCCTACCACATCGGACGTAAGTCAGCGGCAGCTGCCCGCGTGCATACCGATCGGGATTCTTTTATCAGCGGGGAAAATGAGAGAGCGAACTTTTCTCGCACAGTCGAGCATCTCACCAGACAGATTAAACATATGGAAACCAGAAAAATGAAATTGACACATGATTGTACATTAACATTTATACTGAATTGACAATTTTTTTACAAGGTTGGGTGACTTACCCAGCTAGTGGTAGCCCCCGGTCAACTTGGGCGGGGGGAAGCCCCCGGCCTAGTTGACCTGAGCCGCGAGCATGGCCATCTACGGGTAGAACCTGCGCAGGTGCTCGATGTTCTACGGGTTGGGGAGCGGTTGCCCGTCTTCTGCCGCCAACCTGAAAGAACCTTCTCGTGGGACCCCGATCACGGTGAAGGGACCCTCCCACATAGGGGACAGCTTATTCTTTCCTTCACGCGACTGGACGCGTCGGAGAACTAGGTCCCCCACCTCAAAGGACTGTGCCCGGACGTGGCGCTGGTGATAGCGCCACAAACTTTGCTGGTACCGAGCTGCCCGAACGGCGGTACGCCACCGGCGCTCTTCCAAGTAGTCAACGTCGTCGCATCTCTGCTGCTCTTGCTCACCCTCAGAGTATGCATGCACCTGAGGGGAGCCTAGAGTGAGCTTGGAGGGGAGGACCGTCTCAGCGCCGTACACGAGGAAGAATGGAGTCTCCCCGGTAGCGCAGCTTGGTGTGGTCCGGTTGGCCCATAGCACAGCAGGCAGCTCGTCGACCCATCCCTTCCCGTGCTTTGCGAGCACGTCATAGGTCCGGGTTTTGAGGCCCTTCAGTATCTCCGCGTTGGCGCGCTCAACTTGCCCATTACTCCGAGGATGAGTGACGGAGGCGAAGCAGAGCTTGATGCCGAGGTCTTCGCAGTAGTCCCCGAACAGGGCACTCGTGAACTGGGTGCCGTTGTCGGTGATGATCCGGTTCGGGACACCAAAACGACTGGTGATGCCACGGATAAATTGGAGCGTCGTGTTCTTGGTCACCTTGATGACTGGGACCGCCTCCGGCCACTTGGTGAACTTGTCGATAGCGACGTAGAGGTATTCATAGCCCCCGATTGCTCGGGGGAATGGACCCAGAATATCCAGCCCCCAGACCGCGAAAGGCCATGACAGGGGGATGGTGTGAAGAGACTGAGCTGGCTGGTGAATCTGCTTTGCGTGGAACTGGGGGGAGCCAAGTGCTCAGTCTCGACCCCCTGTTCGCGGGGAGCCAAGTGCTCGGGATCAACCCCCTGCTCGGGGGGAGCCAAGTGCTCGGGCTCAACCCCCTGCTCGAGGGGAGTCGCGAGGACGGGGGAGTGCCCGGGGGCGGCCGGGAGCTGGGACCCAGCACCTGGCCCCGCGCACTCATCGCGCTCCACCACCAGCACCATGCTTACGACCTGAGGAGTGGCTGATACGTAGAGTAGTAGTGGCTCGCCTTCGGATGGGGCCACTAGCACGGGCGATGAGGTGAGGTATTTTTTCAGATCGCGGAAGGCCTGCTCGGCCTCCGGCGTCCAGTCGAAACGACCGGTCTTCTTCAGGAGCTTGAAGAGGGGGAGCCCCCGCTCTTCAAGTTTGGAGATGAAGCGCCCGAGGGCCGCCATGCAGCCGGTGAGACGCTGGACCTCCTTGAGTCGAGCCGGGGGTCACATCTGCTCTATGGCCCGGATCTTCTCTAGATTGGCCTCGATCCCTCGGCTGGAAACCAAGAAACTGAGGAGCTTGCCCGCAGGTACCCCGAAGACACACTTCTCGGGGTTGAGCTTGAGGCGGGTAGTGCGGAGACTGTTGAAAGTCTCGGCAAGGTCGTCGAGCAGGGTGGCGCGGTCTCGGGATTTGACCACAAGATCGTCGATGTAGGCCTCGACGTTGCGGCCAACCTGCGAACCAAGGGTGATACGAATGGCGCGTTGGAAAGAAGACCCAGCATTGCGCAAACCAAAAGGCATTGAGATATAGCAATAAGTCCCCACCGAGGTGGTAAAGGCAGTTTTTTCCTCATCCTCTACGGCCATGCGAATCTGGTGATACCCAGAGTTTGCATCCAAAAAGCACAAAAGATCACATCCCGCGGTTGCATCTACAATTTGATCTATGCAGGGCAAGGGAAAAGGATCCTTAGGGCAAGCCTTATTTAGGTCGGTGTAGTCCACACACATGCGGAGCTTGCCATTGACATTCAGGACGATAACTGGATTTACCAGCCAGTCGGGGTGGAGGACCTCTCGGATGAATCCGGCGTCAAGGAGCTTGCTGACCTACTCCCGGATGAATTCCTGGCGCTCAGGTGCCTGCCGCCGGACCTTTTGCTTCACCGAGCGTGTGTCCAGTTGCACAGCCAAGTGATGCTCGATCACCTCCCTAGGGATCCCGGGCATGTCGGACGGTTGCCATGCAAACACGTCTGCGTTAGCCCGGAGGAAGGTGACGAGCACGCTTTCCTATTTGCTGCCCAGGTCACCGCCGATTCGGACGACCTGGGAAGCGCCTTCGCCCACCACGACCTCCTTCGTCGGAACAGAGGCGTCGGCGGCGAGTCGGGGTTTGGATGAAGAGGGTCCCGGGCCCCCTCTGCAGCCTTCGACCTCGGCCTGGGCTGAGACCAAGACCATGTACGACTGCTCGGCGCAGGAGACGGCGCCGCCGGAGTCGGCAGTCACGGAGATGGGGCCTGTTGGGCCTGCCATCTTAACCGTGAGATACGCATAGTGCGCGGCCATCATGAATTTGGCGAGCACCGAACGCCCGAGAATGGCGTTGTAGGGGAGAGGGAGCTCCGCGACGTCGAAGAGGACGTTTTCCGTGCGGAAGTTGTCCCGACTCCCGAAGGTCACGGGTAACTCGACCTGCCCGAGGGGCAGGGAGTGCCTGGGCGTCACTCCGCAGAATGGGAGCGACGGCTTTATGCGCCTGGAGGACACCTGCAGCTTTTCAAAGGCCTCCTTGGAGAGGAGGTTGAGGTCTGCACCCCCATTGATCAGCACTCTGCCGACCTTGACATTGCAGATGGTGGGGGACACCACCAGGGGTAGTCGCCCCACGGCTGCAGTACTGGTGGGGTGGTCGGCTATACTGAACGTGATCGGAGCGTCCGACCACTTCAGGGGCCTGGCGGCCTCTTCGCTCGGGGTTGCCGAGCACACCTCGCGCCGCATGGTCTTGATGCCACGCCGCGAGGAAGGTGTGTAGGCGCCTCCGTCGATGAAGGCGATGGTATGCTCGGGCTCCTGGAATCCGAGCTCGGCGTTGCAGGGGGCGGCCTCAGCGTCGCCTCCCCCGCAGGACTCGTCGGGCTCCCTCTGGCGCTGCTCAACGAGGCCTTTGACTGAACGACACTCCGTGAGATCGTGCCATCTGGTCTGATGTATGGGGCACCATTTGCCTGGCTCGGGCCCCGCGGGAGCGGGGGCCCTCGCTGGAGCAGGAGCCCGAGCGGGTGCCGGGGCTCTTGCGGGAGCTGGTGCCCTTGCAGGTGCCGGGGCCCTTGCGGGAGCCGGAGCCCAAGGAGGGGCCCTAGCCGGGGCCCTCGCGGGCACGGGCCGTCTATCGGCGGCCGCCCAGCGTTCTTGCCGGAGATCGGGCTCTTGGGCCAGCCTATGGGCGGGGCCCTTGGCCGGCTCGACAGGAGCGGCTTCGCGCTTTCTTCTCTTTTTCTTTTCCCGCCTGTCAGAGCGGGAAGAACTTGGCTGGTTGGTGGCGGGGCACTCGGGGCGCGGAGCATGCCACGCCCGGGCCTCCGCTGCCTTGGCGCACTTGTCGGCCAGTGCGAAGAGTTCCGCAGTGGTCTCGATTTCGTGCGTACCTAGCTTTTCGAGAATCCGCTCGTCGCGGACGCCCTGCCGGAAGGCGACGATGACAGCGTGAGGGGCTATCCGCGGGATGGTGTTGCAGACCTGGCTGAAACGCTGAATGAAGCACCGCAGCGTCTCCCCCTCCTGCTGCTGGACGGCATGGAGGTCGCACTCCAAGCCGGGGCGCGTGAACGTGCCCTGAAAATTAGCCACAAACTGGTGGCAGAGGTCGTCCCAGGAGCTAATAGATCCTGGGGGTAAGTTCATGAGCCAAGAATGGGCAGAGCCCCTCAAGGCAACATGGAAATAATTTGCCATCACCTTTTCACTGCCTCCGGCCGCTTGGACGGCCATAGTGTATATTTGGAGGAACTCGACGGGGTCGATGGACCCGTCGTACTTCTCCGGCAGCTCTGGGCGGAACTTGGAGGGCCATTTGACCCGACGGAGCTCGTTAGAGAAGGCACGGTAGCCGGTGCCGTAACCCGTGGCGCGGGCGGCGCCCCTCAGCGGTGAACGCTGGCGAGCCGGGGAATCCTGGCGATAGTGGGCCAGAAAATAGGAAGCTTGGTCCTCAGCCTCGGCCTCCTGCCGGGTCTCCCGCTGGCGCTCGAGAGTGACGCGCGCATCTTCGTGGCCCCTCCGCTCGTTGAGACGCAAGCAGAGGTCCTGGGCTTCGGACGCGGCCAGGGGGGTGGCGCTCTGCCTGGAGGCCCCCCGGCCCGTGCGAACGTTGCCTGTTGATGGGCCGGTTCTGGCGGCGCCATGCTGGGTGGTGGCGCGAGAACTCCCGGCCAGCACCTGGCGGCGAGCAGTGCCGACCAGGGCAGCGACTTCTTGGATCCACCGGCCTTCCGAAGTGTTCGGCATCGCCTGGACGGGCGGATGCCTGAGGAGAGCGTGCGCCGCAAGCAGCGCGCTCCCGGGGCCGGCTTCGCTGAAAGCGAGCCTACGCCGGAGAGGCACCCGGCGCTGTCCAGAGGCGGACCTGGCGGTTGGGGTTTCGACCACCTGCTGGGGGTCGGATGGTGCACCGGCGGGGGCGGCGGCCCTGCTGGGCCTAGCGCCTTGGTCCCCTTGGGAAGGGAACGTCGCGCGTGCAGATCTTGGCTGCTGCTGGGACCAGGGTTCAAAAAACCGTCGGTAACCGCTCAAAAATCGCGGTTACCGACCTTCCCGGTCCGGTCCGATTTCAAAAACCGCTCGGTAACCGAAATTTGAATTCAAAAAATTCGAAAAAATAAAAAAATTTAACAAAAATTCAAAAAAAATCTTAAAAAAAACTAGACACAATTCTAAGAACTTCTGTGAAAAACAATTTCAAAAATAATGTCGTTTGCATCATATTCTATAGGGAGAAAGTTTGAAAAAAAATGAAAAAAATTGAAGCGTGCGGCTCAATTATTAACTCACGTTAAGGAAAAGTGTAACATGCAAACACATATTTTTATTGTATAAAACGTATTTTAAGAGAACCTTTAAAATTGATTTCACTTTATTTAGAGTTTTATTAAATTCTCTATGATTTTTACAAAGTTCACAAGCATAAAGTGAATATGTTAAGAAAAATCACTGTAATTAATTTTTTCATGTCTACTATTATTTTTTCTACGTAAATCATAATATTAATAAGCTAATGAAAGTGGTTTCACTAATTTTTAAGGTGTGATGGGTCAGTTATGAATTAATCTAGTCGCAACACATTTACACAATCATGCATGTTACAATAACTAATTCATGAGTTCATATATTTTTAAAAGATATAGGATCATGTAAGAAGACTAACAAAATTAGTTTCATGATTTTTGGATTAGCAAAGAGTAAACTATGCATTTACCTTGGTTTAACAAATAAAATTTCTCACAGAAAATTTTGAACTTTTTTATGAGTATAAATACTTTTATCATGTAGATCATGTTATAAGGAATCCAACAAAATTTGTTTCACTTGATTTGAAGCTCGGATGAATTAGTTATTGATTTTACAAGATTGAACCCTTTTTTAGATTTTTTGTTGAACTGCGCTGAAATTCGATAAAACCGCTCGATAAATCGAGAAAACCGAGCGGTTACCGAGCCAAACCGCTCGGTAACCGACCGAATCAAAAATGCGAGAAAATCGCTCGGTAACCGACCCAAACCGCTCGGTAACCGACCCAAACCGCTCGGTTACCGAGAGGGCAAAAACATGATTTTTTCGCAAAAATTTAAAATTTGCCGAATGAATTTTCTCCGAATTTTTTTGAATTTTTGACCGGTAATCGCGGTTACCGCGGTTTTTCGGTTACCGCCGGAGGTCGGTAACGCGAACCTTGGCTGGGACGCAGCAGCGGCTAGGGCCTCC
This sequence comes from Phragmites australis, assembly GCF_958298935.1. NCBI lineage: Eukaryota > Viridiplantae > Streptophyta > Magnoliopsida > Poales > Poaceae > Phragmites > Phragmites australis. The sequence goes on from NC_084943.1 coordinate 3,442,848, forward strand.
TGTTCGAGGGGCTGCATTTCCTCGCTGGAACTGGAGCCGGAACGCTGGAGGCGGTGTCCACCGGCCATTTTTTCTGTGGAAGAAAACAAACAAACAGATTCAGGGATGTTCCCCCCTACCTGGCGCTTCAGCTGTCGGAGGATTAACTCCTGTCGCAGGGATCCCGAGAGACCCCTTTTTAGAGATTCGGCCGGGGGGATGATCCTGAATAAGTTCATCGGAGAAATAAATAGAAGTAGATGTAAATGCAACGGCCGGTGGTTGGAGGACGATCGACCTAGTGCAAAGGGAAGTAAATGCACCGGGGTTTAGACAGGTTCGGGCCGCGTAGAGGCGTAATACCCTACTCCTGTATGGATGTAATAACTGTCCTTGAGAAAATCTCTCAAGGATGTTGCTGGTTACAAGAATATTTCTCTAACTAAGAGCGTGAGGCTCCTTGTTCTTGGGGCTTCTGTGTTCGATGCTTGCGGTCTCTAGCTCAATTGCTTGTTGTTCATTCGGACCTTATCCTTCGTTTCTCTTGGGTCGGGCTGCCTTTTCCTCCTATGTGCCGACTCTTTTATGCACTCGCCGGCTGTGACATGCCCCAAACGGGAAGGAGGGGGGCACAAGTTCCAAGACGCCATGACTGGGAAAGGCGTCATCATTTCTTCTGGGTGAAGTGACCGGGGGGTGGAAAACGCGGCGCACGCCCGGTCACCTGTCACCATAAACGCCCTGGCAACGGGCGCCGTAGGGAGGGCCCACCGAGCAGCCGCAGAGCAACCCGGCGTGCCCGCCCTGTCTTGTTCCTCTGCCACAGTAGGGCGGCAGACGGAACGCCTTGATCCTGGCGATGTTATCCCGAGATACGCCGAATGATATGGGACGGGACCCGTGCAATTAATAGCCCCACGCCTCACTGCCAAAACATGGCAGAAAACTGACACTACGGCGGGAGCAGTTGGGGATGTCAGGCCACGCACGCTCATTAAATGCGGCTTCGGACCTCTGACTGATTGACACATCATCGGTGGGCCCCTCGGGGGCCTTTCTGGGTCATCGGGGTACCGAGTGCTCGGGGGTACTGTTCACCTCCCCGAGCACTCCCTCCCGAGCACTCTTATACGAACCTTCGGGGAACCGGGTGCTCGGGGGCTGCCGCGCGCAGCCCCGAGTACTCTCTCCCGAGCACTCTTTGTGTGGATCCTCGGGGAACCGAGTGCTCGAGGACTACTACCCGCAACCCCGAGCACTATCTCCCGGAACTTTTAGCTCTTCTGACCATCGGGGGACGAGGGTGCTCGGGGGTGACCAGGCACCGGTCTGAGCACTTTCTTCCCGGTACTTAGACTCCGCGAGTCATCGGGGAACTGGGGTGCCTGGGGACCAGTGACTGTGGCCCCGAGCACCTTCTCCTGGAACTTGGACTTTCCTCACCCCGCAGGAAGGACCTCGCGGGATGGTGACACGTGACGGACGGCTGGCCTGGCCTCGGGACTCAGGGACCCCTGGTTCCTGATACACCGACAGCCACATATCGTTAGTGCTTGTTAATTGCTGGTCGTTAATGCGCTAATGTCTAGTAGTAATTCATTGTTGCGTTCAAGCATGAGAGGTTAAAAGGAACATATCTTGGATCTTTGGCATGAAACATAAGATAGCTCAGTTAGTAAGAGGTTTGGGTCGCAAGCATGAGGTCTTGAGGAGAAAAAAAAGTAGATGATTGTGGAGATGCTGGATGGCCCAGCAATCATATGTTTTTTCATTTTTTCTGTCAAATTTTAACATCTTTACGTATTATACTTTAAATCCACCTCTTTAATACTTTAAGGTATAATAGAGGTTGAAGTTTTAGAGGTTTGACTATGAGTCTGTTTGGCAGAGCTCCCAGAGCAGCTTTCCAGCTGGAATCAGGAGAACTTTGCCAAACAGCAGCTTTCAGCTTTTAGCTCCCTGTCTTTTTAGAGAAGGGTCAAAATCTCAGGTTCTTTTCTTTATGGTACAAAAGGATGAAATCTATGGGAGTGATTATCTGAAATGAACTAGAAGCTGGGAGCTAAAAAAAGCAGCTTCCCTTGATTCAATTCCTATACAAAATCATTTCCTTCATATATTTTATTTTAGAGAATCACTTTCAGTCATAGAATCACTTCCTCTACAGAATCATTCCCCGTAGAAAATTTAGATCAGAGAGAGTTCTACCAAACAAGCCCTATATATATTTTAGGTGGACATCTAGTTTGAACTTTAACCCTAAGGCATCTTCAATGCAAAAGTGCTTATATGAGTGCCTCAATAGATCCACGTCACCAAGCACCCATATAATTAAAGCACCTCTCTCCAATGCAAATATTCGATCATGTCTCAAGATAGATGATATTTTAGTATTTTCTATAATGTTCAAAATACACGGCGTTCTACGATTTGAAGTTAATTTAACTCAATTTTTCCAATCTTATTCCTTCCATTAAGTAACTTCATTCTCATTGCAAGTCTTATTTTCCACGCAATAAATGGTATTAAAAAAGAGTAAGATGATCATTTTATTTTTCATTTTAATACTTATACTCAACTCTAAAACGTCGTCTATTTTAAGACAGAGAGTACCTTTCTGAATACGCTTAATCGGGTGCTTGGCGCACTTATTGATGATAGTTACATGTGTAAGCATCTACCAAATTTGATACTCGACGAGACACCGATGCTACCAAATAAGCAGATACTCATCCTCTCGAAGCACCTGTAGCTGTAGTCTGTAGAAGCAACAACCAACTAAGATTGCAATATTGCGAACCCCTCCCCACAACAGTAGCAAAAGATTCCAATATTCACACGCACTTGCTACTGCTGCTTATTAAAGAACATCATTAACACACGTTCAATATGAACTAACCATGATTAAGGCGTGTAAGTACATGCAAAATTTTGCGGTAACCATACAAAAAGCCGATATATATGTCACACAAAGATTCATGATCTACTGGAGCATCGATTGTACAGAAAGGCAAACAAGTGAAAAGGGATATAGATCGATCCAAAATAATACACAGTAAATTCATTAACCATGCATCTCAACTTCTTTCTCCCCGGTCCCCATCCATTAGTAATCTCAGCTACCTCGTGAAGGCACCATTGTGTCGCTCGATCTTGCAGCACAGCAGTAGCTAGCAGCAAGCACCATGGCTTATGGAGTACGTGCTTTGCGTAATCTACTAGTAGCTGTAGTTCTTGACGAACATGCCCTCCTTGGCCTCGGCGGCCTCGCCGTCGGAGGTGTACCTGCCGAGCTGCGCGAGCGAGTTGGCCTTGGCGCGCAGCAGCAGTGCGTCCTGCGCCGCCTTCACGTTCTCCGGGCGGCCGCCCCACGTCTTGAGGCAGGTGTTCTGCAGCGCCCGCGCGTAGGAGAAGGACACGTGCCACGGGTTGGGGCCCTGGTTCATGGCGTTCAGGTTCTGCGTCGCCTCCACCTCCGACTGCCCGCCGGAGAGGAACATGATCCCGGGGACTGACGGCGGGATCCGGCGGTGGAGGAGCTTGAGTGTGTACTCGGCGACCTGCTCCGGGGTGGCCTTGTCCTTGGACTCGGCGCCGGGGGTCACCATGGAAGGCTTGAGCAGGATGCCCTCGAACATGACGTTGTTCTCGGCCATGGCGTAGAAGGTTTCAGCCCACACCTTCTGCGCCACCTCGAACGTCCGCTCGATGCCGTGCTCGCCGTCCAGCAGGATCTCCGGCTCCACGATCGGCACCAGACCGTTGTCCTAGTTGATTGATGCATGTTCCATCAGCGCTAGCTTTTGGGTGCGTTGAACTCCATGTTGGCAAGAACGTTAATGTACGTACCTGGGAGATGGCGGCGTAGCGGGCGAGGCCCCAGGCGGCCTCCTTGACGGCGAGCTCGGAGGGGCCGTTGGGGATGCTGACGACGGTACGCCACTTGGCGAAGCGCGCGCCCTGCTGGTAGTAGGCGGCCTCGCGGGAGGCGAGGCCGTCGAGGCCCTGGCACCAGGACTCGTTGTTGGAGCCGGCGAGCGGGACGAGGCCCTTGTCGACCTTGATCCCCGGGACGATGCCCTGCTCGACGAGGATGTCGACGATCTTGCGGCCGTCCACGGTGGACTGGTACAGCGTCTCCTCGAAGAGGATGGCGCCGGAGATGTACTGCCCGAGCCCCGGCGCCGTCACCAGCAGTGTGCGGTACGCCTGCCGGTTCGCCTCCGTGTTCTCCAGCCCGATCGACGCCAGGCGCTTCCCGCACGTCGCGTTCGACTCGTCCATCGCCAGGATCCCCCTCCCCGGCGACGCGATCGTTTTCTGCTCACGCACATCCGCACGCAGAATCCAGGTGAGACGCATGCATACTGTCGACTGCTAGATCAGTCGTCATGAACCCTGGGCATGGCGAACGTACGTACCGCGGTCTTGACGAGCTCATCGGCGTAGGCGCTGGCGCGGACGACCATGGAGACGGTCACCGGCCTGGGCGCGGCGAGCTGCCTTGTCGTGCCCCATTCGGACTTCTTGGGAAGGAAGGAGGACTTGAGCAGAGTGGCAGACGCCATCCTTCTTCTTCTTCCTCTTGTCTTCCGAAGACCACAAGGAGCTCAGCTCAGCTCAGCGCAGCTCAGCTCAGGCTGCCACTGCCCTCTGCTAGTTCACACCAGTGAGCGAATTGTTCTTCCTTCCTTAGGGGGGTGAGAGCTGCAACCACCTCCCATATTTAAGCCTGCACCACACCAGTTTAACCACTCAGTGGCAGCCTGCACAAGGGATATGAGTTGTGAGGCTGAGGTTGCCGTCTGGATTTCAATGGCTGAATGGCTGGCTCTCAGTGCCTCCAATCCTGTTGCTATCGCCTCCTTTTGTCCTGACTCCAGATGCCGGCACAATCTTTTTATTTCCTCCCACTGCTCATTTCCATCCCATTTTCTTTGTACCTTGTAAAAACTGAAAAGTCTGAAGTTTTGTTGCAGCTGATCCATGGAAATTGCCTAATTGTTGCTGGCCTCGAAACGGATCCTGGCTTAGCTGACAGAGAACAACAGGTTCTTGTGGGTGCATTTCACCGGCAACTGTTACCTGTAGGTGGGGAAATGCAACTCCGCAATATATTACGCATGCATAGTCTATCTCGACCATTTATTACTCTAACCTGATACTTATTTATCTGTTAATTTTTTCATATATCTTATAATTTTTTTCACATATCACTCTAATATAAATCTCAACATAATTAATAAGCCATACGTCCACATACCCTGTAGAAATTTTCCTTCCCCGTATGTGCGCCTGTGGCGGAGACCTCCGGGACATTACATCCATGGATTGATTCGCACGGTTCGTTGCGGTGGTTTTCGTCGAATGCTGCGGGGATTTTTTGCAGACTTGTGGTGATGGCAACGGCTGGAGCTGGGAGTTGTCAGTTGTTTGTTGCCATGCAGCGTGCTTTGTGTGACTCAGGGCCGGCCTCTCGCGCCACTACAGCTTCAGCGACAGGTTGCTGCTTCTGGCTACATGTGCCTGGCTGAAGCACGAACATTGGCCACTGGACGGAAGAACTCCCTAGCAACAATGGGATCGAAGAGTGTCCAATCGTATCGCATTCTTGCAGATCATGTGTCATGACACATGATACGGCCATCGTCGTATACGAAAAACTGGAAAAAGCTCAAATTTTTCCTATCTTTCCTCGGTCACATTCAAGAATTACTGGATGGCTCCTACACAGCACATCAGTAAAGAAAAAGTTACATTGTTGTGGCTAGGACAAGAGAAGGGGAAAGAGGACATACACATATAATTAATTGTTCCTGGACAATCAGATAAATATTACTGTAGGAACTCCTGAAGGATATCGCTTGTGTTTAAGCATGTCTGAACAAATACTCTGTTTGTGGTAGATTCCGACTCCTTTATCATATTTCTTCAGCACATGAAAGTACTGGAAAACATACACATAAATGTCAAAATATCGTAGCAAATTAAGGTCCAATTGTGGCTTTCCTGATCAGTTAAGAGCTCAGACAAATCAAAACTAAAACTCAGAACAATATCTGTATTACTTTATTCATCTAAAGATGTTCAAATAGGTCGTGTCTATTAGGTCAGTTCGAGACACGACATTGTAGACATGGTCCAGACACGGTATGGCCTGAGCCGAGATGAGTCGAGCTGGCACGGCACAAGACCACAGGTCATGCTTGGGCCGAGCGCGCGGCACGACTCGGCTGAGTCGGGCCGGCACAGGCACAACCTAGCCCGAACCAGCATGGGCATAGCTCAGCTAGGCACGATCTAGCCCGGTACGCATGGGCCCGGCTATTTTTTATTTTCTATATTTTTTAATTTTATAGCTATTTTTTTATCTATTATCTATATTTTTATCTATTTTTTAATTTTGTAACTATTTTTTTATTTTATCGGGCCGACTGTGCCGACAGACCGCCCGTGTCTGTCATGCCTGCCGTGCCTATCGTGCCCGTCGGGCCAGCCGTAACACCAAGCCGCAATCGTGCTCAGACTAGCTCAGTATGGTGACTAACGGACCGTACCGTAGGTTAAAGTAAAGACATACGGGTCAATACAGTACGACTCGTTACACTAGTCGAGCCGGACCGTGCTGAACCCAAGCCAGGTCGGCACTCGAGTGGCTCATTTGGCCATATGTGATTCATCACTTTAAGAACTAAAACAGCAGCAGGCATGCATGACGTCCTGCAGGCAGACATAAATGGTGTAACACTCCCTACTACTGTAATTGAAAAGGCAATGTGTTTTGACAGATCATCAATCAAAAATAGGTTCGTGAAAACATGTTTACAAATGGATTGATAAGTCAAATGGAGACCTAGGTCACTATCTTATGGGACATCAACACATTGTACATTAACAACAAAGATCAGTACTGCTACCATACCATGCACTTTCCACAAACTACTAGTACTGCTACAAAAATTTAACAACTTCTCGATGGCACAAGTAACAGATCAATTGCTAAATCATTTGTCTTGATAAGTCCAGCTGATGAGGCACGCAAAACTTCAGAGTGAAGCATCTGGAAGACTCTGATATGAGTTAGTTTTCAGCGGGCTTCCAGATTTCACGAGTTACTTCTCAGCGGGCTTCAATATTTCACCAAGATTCACATGTAAGCTGTTTCTCATGGTTCTCCTTCCTGCTCCACCAGCATTGCCCTTTCTCATCATTGTGGCAAACTCGCTATAATCGATTTGTCCATCCTGGAAAAATGATTCATAAATTGACAAGCAGACAAGATTCGAAAACTGACTAGTCTGAAGATGAAAAAGGAAAAAAAGAAAGAAAGATAAGGAAACCAACATTATTTTGATCCACATCTTTGATCATATCTTCAAGATGAACATCAGATAGACCAAATTGTTGGCATGCTTGTGAGAGCTCATCAATTGTTATGAAGCCACTCCCATCCTTATCAAAGAATGAAAATGCTGACACCAAGCTTTCCTCCCTCTCCAGTTTATTCATGTGCAATGTAGCTGCCAAGAATTCTCCATAGTCAATGGTTCCACTGTTGTCAATATCAGCCTGAAACAGAAGACAAGCCCAGATTCCAATCTCAATGGTTTGCACTATTAAATAATATTGCAAAGTGATTATTTTGTTTGAACAATAGACTCAATGTAATAGTAGCACTTACCGCATCCATTAAAGCCTGGATTTCAGGCTCCATTAGATCTGACCCCACCCTTTTCAGGCCGTTCTTCAGTTCATCATAAGTTATTGTCCCACTGTTGTCAGTGTCGATCATTTTGAACAACTCCTTTAAGCCACCAATCTCCTCCTCAGATAGACTTTCAGCAATCACCTGCACGAACAAAAAGATGCCTCAGAAAAGCCCTAGGTCCAAGGTCATTGAATGCTGCACATGCTGTCACCTCTTATCACAAAATCTAGTGCTTCCTAATGCCCTCATCTGAGAGCACTTAGTCAAATCTGGTGTCTCATTGCTGCTACCAACGCAACACAGCCCCAGATCGCAGCATTTACTGTTTCCTGTCACCAATGTCAAAGTTGTTCACCTGAACCCACTAACTGATAGGGAAGACAGCAGTGAGCATGACCAAGGCAATGGTGGACTCAGAGGGCGGCAGTGGTGTCTGGGTCACCAAGGTGAGCGGAAATGAAGAAGATGAGATGTCGGTGGTGCAAATCAACTCAGAAGCAATGCAGTGAGAAGTAGTAGACTAGTAGTGCGTGAAATGATGAGGTACAGTCATCAAGCAGTTTGAAGCTCGCCCACACAGCAGCTCACCACCTACCATCACTCACCTTTCTCACATCTCGCCACTCGTCATTGTTGCCATTTGTGGCCTCCTTGCTACTAGCATCAAGTGGTCTTTAGTCATGGGGTCAATGGCTTTTGCTGATCATTAGACATAGAATACCGTGGCTGGTGCAGCTGAGGGGATCGGAGACAACAGGGGTTGGATATGGGAGGAGTGTTTTTTTAGAAAGAAAAAGTTGAGAGAGGTGGAAGTGGGACATGGATGGCTAGCATGGCAGAACCGCCATTAAAAACCACAGAAGGCAGTTAAATGACCTGATTTCAAAAGTTATTGAGTGTGCAAAACTGGTAGGTTGTTAGGCAGCGTTATAATAGAAATGAGGCACTAACTCTGACATTGCACAAAACAAAGTAATGAATTTTATGTGCAACATAAGCACACAACAACAATGGGATAAAAAAAATCTTACCCTCAGTGCCATCTTCTTGAGCTTGTTCATTGCAGAAAAGTTTTTCAGCCTTGATAAAACAGCAGAATCAATAGGCTTATCAGGTGCAACAGCATCATCAACAATCCATGGATGACCTGGCATAGGCAATGTCATCATTTTTAATAAGAATGAACTTCCATGATGCAGGAGCATAAGCACACATACAAAGGGAGGGAGGGCATACGGGCAGGAGACTTACATAGAACCTCATGAGCAGTCAGTCTCTTTGTTGGATCCCGGGTAAGCATCTTACGCACTAGATCTTTAGCACTATCAGAGATACCAGGCCATGGTTCAGATTCCAAGTCAAGTTTGCCTCGCAAAATCTGCCTGAAGATCCCTGCTTCACTTTCTGAAAGGAAATAAAAAAGGAAAGATTTTACACATGGTAACATGCTAATGGCAGTAAACAATAATGGATCTAGACCTAGCAATTCAATGGTTGGAATAGCAAACTTACCTGCCCAGAATGGGGGTACACCACACAACAAAATGTACAGAATCACTCCAGCACTCCAGACATCAGCTTCTGGGCCATAGCATTTTTGAAGCACCTCAGGTGCAACATAATAGGGGCTCCCAACAACGTCAGAAAATTTATCACCTGAAGAAATAGAAAGGGAGAGCATTCAGTATGTGTTCTATTAATCACTTCAAGCAAAACAGAAGAAAACAGCACATCAACTGAAGATTTCACTAATCACTATGCACTAGGTTAATCGCAACAACAGCAAGTAGACGTTTGTCACAAATTCTGTTAGATTTGTACAAGAAACAACACAATTTTTTGCCATCAGCTACGAAAGGCCTATCGCTCCTAACAACTATTCTCTACCCTAGCATTGTAACAGAGAAAAAAATTTCCCCAACATTGATCAAGCTTCGATGTTACAAACATTGCAGCAAAGAATTTTTACACAAGCAAAAGGAGCAACATACCAAGAACAATTTAACAAGAACACTACTCCCTACCAATTGCAATACTAGAAATTTGCACACGTACTAGCAGTCGACTCAAGTGGACAAATAGCAACATTATATAGCACAAAATTCCGAACCAAATAGCTCAAACAATCGTACGCACCAGGCTTGTAGAACATGGATAGCCCAAAGTCAGTGGCCTTGAGCGGGGCATCCTCGGCGGTGCTCGCGAAGAGGAAGTTCTCCGGCTTGAGGTCCCTGTGCATGACGCCGAGCGAGTGGCAGCCCTCCACCACCCCGACGATCGTCCTGATGAGCTGCGCGGCCGCGCGCTCGGTGTAGTGACCCTTGGAGACGATGCGGTCGAAGAGCTCGCCGCCGGCGCAGAGCTCCATGACGAGGTGCACGAAGAGCGCGTCCTCGTATGCGTCGCGGATGCGGACGACGTTGGGGTGTTCGGAGAGGTGGTGCATGATCTGGATCTCACGCCACACGTCCTCGTAGTCCTCGCGGCACAGCAGCTTGCGCTTGGGGATGGACTTGCACGCGTACTCGGCACCGTCGGCCTTGCCCACGCACTGGTACGTGGTGCCGAACTGCCCCTGCCCCAACTTCTTCCCGATGCGGTAGTGGTCGCGTACGTTCGCCGTCTTGTGTGGCAGCACCGACGCCGGCCGCCCCGCCGACCCCGCCGTCACCGGTGGCGGCAGCCGCGCGTGCGCATTGGCACCGCCGGCCTTCTTCCTACCCGGGCCTTGCGGGTCCGGCTGCATTGCTCCGACGGCGAGGTCTCCCCCACCGGATCAAGAACTGTACGAAGGTCTCCCCTACCGGATCAAGAACTGTACGAACGCCGCCGGGGAACGGAATCGCCTTGCCTTTCTTGGAAAACCCGCGGCGAGGCTCGAATTCTCACCGACGACCAACCAAAAATGGAAGCGCTCTCCAACTCCGGGTGCGATTATCGGGTTATTTCTGTGGAAATTTATAGGGATTGGTATCAAACAACTCAAAAGATCGGACCTTGGAGATTCTTGGGGGGCATGGATGATGATTCGAGGGCAAGAAAGGAGCTTTGGCGGAGGTTTATGGGGGCGCGCGAACCGAAGAAAAGAGAAGAAAACCCAAAGGGAAGGAGAAGATGTGAAGCAATGGGATTGCTCTATTTTTCTCTCCCCTTTCGGATTGATTCTTGCGGGGATTTAAGGAGAGGTCACATGCAAAGGTTGGATTTTTACTCCATGTGAGGGTAGAAATCGCCTCGGCTATGTTGATGATTGTTCGGGGGCGTGGATTGGGTCACCAAATGGGAATGAATTGTCAGGGCATGCGGGGTAGCATGCTGGTGGTCATCGCGTTCGCCTCCTTGGCGAGAGGGGGAAGAGAGGAGGGAGGACGGAGGAAGACGACGTGGTCGGAAACTTCCCTTTCCATTTCCTTTTCGTTACTTTTTTTTTCTTTTCTTTTTCGCAAACGGCTTTATCACTCACTTCTTGGATATATTTAATACATACAACTTTCAACAATATCTTTGAGCACAGTACACTTATCCTGTTTTTAAAACGAATGTCTCATGCACAGTTGTATTAGAACATCGAATTTTTTCATCATTGATGTGACCGTCCGATTCACATCTAATGCCTCATATATTTTTTCTCTCAGAGTATGTTTTTTTCTCTATATCTCCTGATAAGTGACCAGAACGGCAAATCTCTTCTCCTACTGTAGTTCTCGACTCTAGCGCGGTTGCTTAGCACCACTCCACGCTGCGCCACCTGCAATTACAACCTCACAAAGAAGTAGATCGAGACAAACCCCAAAAACAACTAGAACAAGGAAAATATGTAGGAATGTAAAGGAGATCAGAATTTATTTCCCGAAGTTTAGATTAAACGACCATACGTCTTCATTAAGGTGCTCACAAAGAGTCGGATCTCTTTCAACCCCTATTCTCACCAAGCAACCACGAAGATCGAGCTTGAACTTACTTAAGAGTTCTCCTTCCCTCGTAGAGGTGGAAGAACCTTCACAAACTTTCTGGGACGCTCTACAAGCTTGAGTACTCTCTGAGCGACACATAACCGTCTAGGAGCTTTAAGATCTAAGAGTAAAGAACACGAATTGATGGCTTGACGATGAACTCAAGTGCTCAATGAATGAATTTAAGCTCACTAGCACTTAATCTCACTCTCCTAATTCAACTCTTAAAATCTAGCAAGATTTAAAGCACTAGAGGAGTTGGAGGGGCTATTGAATGGCTATAAATGAGTTTGTCTCGAGTTAGCTCAGCAGCAAATGAAGGAGTGGGTGAAAGGGGTATTTAAACTCAACCCCTCAAATTAACTGTTACAGCACTTTTTGTATTGACCCAGAGTCTCCGAGTGAACCCGAAGACTCCGAGTTAGGCACTCAAGCCCAAACCGAGAGCCTAGTTCAGAGTCTAACTCGAAGACTCCAAGCTACTGTCCATAATCTGAAGTATCTGGGTTCACCCGGAGACACCCAGTTAAGTACTCAAGTCTAAACCGAGACCCCGACTCGGAGTCTAACTCGGAGACTTCGGGTTGGGCACTCAAACCCAAATCGAGAACCCAGCTCACAGTCTAACTCGGAGACTCTGGGCTTCTGTCCAGAATTCGGAGTATCCGGTCTAACCTGGAGACTCCGGGTGTAGACAACTTTGCACATATCCTGGTGTTCATAGGTGATTGTGTCTCTTAACTTTTAGGTATAAAAGGGTACTTTGAGCACTAAAACATCTTAAGACTATCAACACGCATCTCTCTTGATAGTGCAGTATTCCTAAACTCAAATTCAAAAATAAAATAAATTTAAACTTATAAATAACTACATGCCACTTCTCTTTTCTTTTTGAGGGATGTTAACGCCTTTTAACTTTATCGATGAGACTAAAATATATTCATAACCTCAATAAACTCATTAGTCCCTTAATCATTTATCATCAATTATCTAAAACCCACATAAGGGGTCTAGATACACTATCAAAATTAAAACAAAATTATAGGGATATTGAAACATTCGTTTACCCAAACGACATTAGCACCATGGATGATCCATAAGAATTTAAAATTCATTTTGCAAAAATTCATACTAACCAAAGTGTATATAAACGGCCACCTTGGATATTTTAGCATATAATTATTTTAGTAGTACCAGAAAATACCTATGAGTGACGTGTCATCTATATCTTATGGCTAAAAATGATGATTTAAACAAGGTGAAGACCAAATTTCGAGCGTGCGATGTTCTCTCCTACCCGCATGCTCGGTGGATCGTCCGATTGAAGCATCAACCCCTTATTTGACGAGGGAAATTTTTTTCCTCTGGAAGGCTAACGCCCTTGTTGCTCCCTTACCCACCATGTCTCCCACACACGAGCAGTGCTTTGCCCTCCCCTCCTCCCTCACGCAATCGCTGCCACCTCCCCTCCCATGGTAGCCTCACCTAGTCGCCTCCACCCTAGCGGCCTTCTCCTCTAGCACGCTGCCCTTGATGCATTGTTCAAGGACCTGCTGCGTCTCCCGGCCAAGGACCTCTGCCGCCTCCACATCGTCTGCTAGTCCTGGCGTGCGCTCACCTCTGACCCACACTTCGCCGTGGCACACAAATCTCGACACTCAAAACCCCTCTTTGCCGTCATCTTCTATGATCGTGATGCCCGCGGTGTGGCCATCGTGGGTCTATCGGGGCAGGTGCTCAGGCGGATCCGCTTCGCCTCCCTACCGCATCAGGGTGCTGCTCAAGCACCTCGACTGTGTCTGTGTCACCAGGGAGTGCAAACCCTCATTGGCCTAGCCACCGGGGCTGCTCTCGCCTTGCCTGGCCTTGATTGAGACGAGTTTTGTCTTCAATTGCAAAATGTAGACATGTTACTAGGGGAGTGTTATCATGCACAACTGTGGGACGATGACATATGCTTTTGGCCAAGCTGCTTCCAATGAAGCCATGCATCACTGGAGCGCTCCATCAAGGAACGGCCGTAGATTTGGCAGCGATGGTGCCTCTCTATTCTACCGATTTGCTATTTTGCATTTTGTATTGATTTTGTCGGTGATGTGGGATCCGGGGGTTCCCGAGTCCCGAGGCCAGGACAACGCAGTGCCACATGGTGGCTTCCCTCGAGGACCACCTCCCCGAGAGCCCGAGAGAAGCCAGGTTCGGGAGTGGATGCTCGGGGACAAGAACAGTTGGTCTCCGAGTACCCAGAGAGCCCCGAGGACCCGAGGGAAGTCAGGTCCAGGAGCGGGCGCTCGGGGCCAAGAACAATTGGTCCCTAAGTACCCAGAGAGTCCCGAGGACCCGAGGGAAGCAAGGTCCGGGAGTGGGCGCTCGGGGCTAAGAACAGTTGGTCCCCGAGCACCTAGAGAGCCCCGAGCACCCGTCAAGCCCCATGCCGGTGAACCCCGCAGGGACTCCACAATGAGGTGTCGGTCGGTGGGAGGGCCGATGCCGCATTTAATGAGGAGCGTGGACGGTCACATCCAGCCACTTTCCCCCACGCCCGCCGTATTGAATACGCCAGTCCCTGCCACCGCTGGTAGGAAGGCGTGGGCACAATTAATGCGGCAGGTCCCATCGCATGTCCCCTCGTGGGGCCCATAAAGAAAGACGGTTTGAAGATATCTTTGATGGGCACGAGGCTTATCGCCCTATCACATCAGACCACGTTAGACCTACTCTGCCCAAACGGGCATGAGAGAGTACTCAGAGGCTGGCTGGTGGGCGCCCCTGCGCCTGCTAAAGCTAGAACGTGAAGACCAATGGAACCGTTCGAGGGATATTTTATCAACCCTCTGTAACATCAACTGTAGACCAATGATGGTCACTTTCCATTTATTGTTTACAAGAACTTGTGCCTTCGTTCTGGGCACTCCCTGAAGGGCCTCCCTCCAGTAGATAAAAGGGGGAGCACCTTGTAATAGAGATGGAGGAAAAGATAGGAGAGATCCGAAGAAGATACATCCGAAGAGCATTGATAACATACATAACACACAGGAGTAGGGTATTACGTCTCCGTGCGGTTTGAACTTGTCTAAACCCTTGGTGCATTTATTTCTACTAGCTGACGATCCATCCCGCCTAAGTCTCATACACTCACATTAACCCCGCATACGAGGTAGTTCTAGGACCAGCCCCCCGGCCGAATCTCGAAGGGGATACTTCAGGATCCCTGCTCGCGGTGTTCATCCACCGACAGATTTGCTTATATATTGCTTCAAATTTGCAAAGAAAATAAATTAGATTGCTTTTTTTAGGTTTGTTTGTAGGTCTATCAAGATGCCCATACACTGCTACGAATTTGCCGAATGAAATACATCAAACTTCTTTTCTATTTTGTTTGTAGCTATTCTAATTGTGCTTCTCATAATCAACTATCTAGTGCAAATGTCGTGTTGATTTTGGTTTTTTTTTCAATCTTAAACATAAGCTTTATTGTTTTAACCGAAATAATTCTTTTTTACTTGCTTTTTATAATCTCAGAGTTCATACCAATTTATTTTCACATTTATTTCAAGTTGCTTCCGAGTCCATTCTAATTTACTTAAAACTTTTAACAGAAATACTTATCTGGTTGGGTGAATACGAAAAGAACATATGGATTATTGTTATGTCTTGTTTGCACACGCCGCGCATATTGACCAGCCAAGTTGATTAGAAATGATGGACTCTTTAATTATGGGTGCTTTACTAATCAGGGTGTGCATGCTAAACAACTATAACATATATAGTTGTGCATTAGTCATGTTCTTTCAATGTAACTACACATTAGGTGGTTTTTTTTTTCTCACACAAATTGTATGAGAAGGAATATGTAAAAAGGTGCAACCGAATGTACAATTCTACTAAACAAAGACATGGACATATAATAATCGATGCTCATATAAAATACACGAGTTATAGCAGATTTGATCAATCCCTATCATCCACCAGAGTTTATTAAACGATCATTGTGCAAAGTTAGACTCTATTCCTCCTTTCAAAAATATATTTAATCTTCCATTATCTGTATTCTATATCTAGATATCCAATATTATACATTCAAACTCCTATTATTTCTTTTTCATATCTAGACGTGTAGTATTTATCTTTCATATATTTTCATATTGATTCTATAAACGTGAAACACGTGTGCAGTTGTTAATAAATTATAAAATGCTAGTGAAGGCGCTTAAATTTTCAATGGGAACATACGTCCCCACTAATCACGTATTCCTCCTTAGACTATCTCCAAAGTCTCTCAATCTTACTCTTAATAATTAAATTTAGAAAATTTTACCTAAGTCCTAGCTCTAACAGCTTTTCAATCTCACCCCTAATATTTACTAACTCCTAAAACCCTCTCTCTCGCTAGCTATGGGGAACACCCATCGCTCCTAAAAACGGCCGATCACCTCGGGCCCACACGCTCGTCCTGCCCGCCGGGAGCTCGGCTTTGCCTTCCAATCGCCGCCTACTATGCCGCCCGCTGCGCGCAAGTAGTATTTTTGCTACCAATGCAATCGCACCGTCCTCCTCATGGTGGCCGCCGCCGCTGGGGAGCTCTCCTACCCTGACTGCCACATTGACTTTCTGGAGGAGGTCATCGTGCAAGAGCGATGCTACGTGGAGCATCTCAAGCGCGGTCGCGCGCGACGTGCCGAGGAGCTTGCAAGCGGCGACGCAGAGCACTGGGGGCGCACGCTTAGCGGCGCCCGGGAGGACGCCGTGGCACATGGTAGAGTGGATGCTCTCTGGTGGGTGCATGGGCATCGTGACATTGAGCTCGGACTCCACCTTGGCGATCAAGGAGGTCCAGTAGCAGCGCAGGTCGAAGGAAGAGGACGCAGCGAGCCCGGCGGAGGAGGCCCACGAGCGGGGGTGCGCCTGTATGACACGACGTTCATGGCCGTCTTGGGCGTATGCCGTCGACGAGAACCCAACTGAACGCACGGTGAGATATGACAGCTAGGATCCACCATTCGGTGACACAAGAGAGGAAAGAGACTTTGGTCTGTTAAAATATAGAGAACGATGTATTAAGAGTTTGCTGGAGAGAAAAAAGATTTAAGAAATATTTTTTATTGAAAAAACTATATAGAAAGTGAGTTTTAAAAAATCTCTTGAAAATGCTCTTACTGGTCTCCTTGTCATCTTTGACTTTTGCACCGAACTCTTCGGCAAATCTTCCGATGAACCCAAAGGCACTGGGATTCTCTTCAACGAAAAAGTAGAAAAAAATTGCAGAAAAATTTAAGTCTATCCGTAACTTCTGAAATTTGAAGTACTCATAGCATAGTGTTCTTTTATGTCTGACTGTCTGTTCATATATTTGCTGAACTTCCAAGTGCTTTGAGTTTAAACTAGCATGATTGACAATTTTGCATGCATAATGTAGAATTGTTTGTAACCTACTAAATGGTAAATAGGCTTGTCGCCTTGCCTCGGCTGGTCATTTTGTCCCGGAAACGCTTCTGCCAAATGGCAAGAATAAACATAAGGAAAAAAAATCTTGAAATCAAAAATTGAGTTTCGTATATATCCAATAGTTCTTGGTTTGCCGTCTTTCACTTTTCATAGTTTATTTTCCGTCCTCTAAGGATCTAATTAAGCTTGTTGACGGCATGGGCAAATGGATTATGATGCCGGATATTTGGGCCCCGTATCGATCAGTGTCTATCTCCAAGAACAGCAGCAGATCCGGTAGCGACGGTGCCTCTCTATTCTATCATTTGTCTTTTCATTTTATATCGATTTGTTTATATATTGTTTCAAATTTGCTAAGAAAATAAATCAGATTGTCTTTTTAGTTTGTTTGTAGGTCTATCAAGATGCCCATACACTGCTACGAATTTGCCAAACGAAATATATCAAATTTCTTTTCCATTTTATTTATAGCCATCCTAATTGCGTTTCTCATAATCAACTATATAGTGCAAATGTTGTGTTGATTTTGGTTTTTTTTCAATGTTAAATATAAGCTTTATTGTTTTAACCGAAATAATACTTTTTTATTTGCTTTTTCTGATCTCTAAGTTCATACCAATTTGCTTGCACATTTATTTCAACTTGCTTCCGAGTCTATTCTAGTTTACTTACAACTTTTAAAAAAAAATACTTATCTGGCTGGGTGAATAGAAAACAACATATGGATTATTTTTATGTTTTATTTGCACACGCCGTGCATATTGAACATGCAAGTTGATTAGAAACGGTGAACTCTTAAATTAGCGGTGCTTTACTAATCGGGGTGTACATGCTAAACTACTATTACATACATAGTTGTGCATTAGTCGTGTCCTTTCAATGTAACTACACATTAGATGGTTTTTTTCTCACAAAAATTGTATGAGAAGGAATATGTCAAGAGGTGCAACCGAATGTACAATTCTACTAACAAATATATGGATATATAATAATCTATGCTCATATAAAATACACGAGAGTTATAGCAGATTCGATCAATCCCCATTATCCACCAGAGTTAGACTCCATTTCTCCTACCAAAAATATATTTAATCTCTTATTATCTGTATTCTATATCTAGACATCCAATATTATACATTCAAACTCCTATTATTATCTTTCATATCTAGACATATAGTATTTGTCTTTCATACATTTTCGTATTGATTCTATATATTTGAAACACGTGTGCAGTTGCTAATAAATTGTAAAATGATAGTGAAGGCGCTTAATTTTTCAATGGGAACATGTGTCCACACTAATCACGTATTCTTCCTTAGAGTATCTCCAAGAGTCTTCCAACCCTACTCTTAATAATTAAATTTAGAGAATTTCATCCTAAATTCTAACTCTAATAGCTTTCCAATCTCAACCCCAATATTTACCATCTTTCAAAATCCTCCATCTCGCTAGCTAAATATGGGGAACACTCTCTCGCTCCCAAAAACAGCCGATCACCTTGGGCCCACCCGCTCATCCCGCCCGTCGGGAGCTCGGCTCTGCCTACTTCGGTCGCCACCTACTACACCGCCACCGTACGAAAACAGTACTTCTGCTACCAATGCAATCGCAATGTTCTTCTCGTGGTGAGCGCCGCTGCCAGGGAGCTCTCCTACACCAATTGCCACGATGACTTCCTGGAGGAGGTCATTGTGCAAGAGCGATGCTGCGTGGAGCATCTCAAGCGCAACCACGCGAGATGCACCGAGGAGCTTGCAGGCGGCGACGCAGAGCACTAGGGGGCGCGCTTGGCGACGCCCGAGAGGATGGCGTGGCGCATGGTAGAGCATATGCTCTCTGGCGAGCGTATGGGCATCTCAGCATTGAGCTCAGACTCCACCTTGGCAATCAAGGAGGTCCAGTAGCGGTGCAGGTTGAAGGAAGAGGACGCAGCCGGTGTAGCGGAGGAGGCCCGAACTGGGCGCAAGCGGTGGGATTTGGAGCCATTGGAGGGGAGGTTCGGGAGGGGAGGAAGAGGGAGGAGAGAGCCATGGCGATGAAGGATTTGGGAGGATTGGAGTCCGTATGTGGTTCCGCAACAGGTTGATCGCGCTCTACCTCATGTGTGGCGAGCACGTGACCGGCGAGTTCGCCAAGGCACTGGCTTTGTTCCGGGAGCTGCAGCTAGCAGGGGTGCACCTGGATGACACGACATTCGTGGTCGCCCTAGGCACGTGCCGTCGACGAGAACCCAACTGAACGCATGGTGAGATATGACAGTTAGGGTCTACCCGTCAGTAACATAAGAAAGGGAAGAGACTCTGATTTGTTAAAATATAAGGAGTGAGGTATAGAATCTGTTAGAGAGGGAAAAAAGTTTAAAAAATAAATTTTATTAGAAAAACTTTCGATATAGGGATATATAGGAAGTGAGTTTTAAAAAATCTCTTGAAAATGCTCTTACCGGTCTCCTTGTCATCATTGACTTTTGCATCTTAGGCAAGTCTTCTAATGAACCCAAAGGCACTGGGATTCTCTTCAACGAAAAAGTAGGAAAAAAATGCAGAAAAAATTAAGTCTATCCGTAACTTCTGAAATTTGAAGTACTCATAGCATTGTGTTCTTTTATGTCTGACTCTCTGTTCATATATTTGCTGAACTTCGATGTGCTTTGAGTTTAAACTAGCATGATTGACAATTTTGCATGCATACATGTAGAATTGTTTGCAACCTATTAAATGGTAAATAGGCTTGTCGCCTTGCCTCGGCTGGTCATTTTGTCCCGGAAACGCTTCTGCCAAATGGCAAGAATAAACATAAGGAAAAAAAAATCTTGAAATCAAAAATTGAGTTTCGTATATATCCAATAGTTCTTGGTTTGCCGTCTTTCACTTTTCATAGTTTATTTTCCGTCCTCTAAGGATCTAATTAAGCTTGTTGACGGCATGGGCAAATGGATTATGATGCCGGATATTTGGGCCCCGTATCGATCAGTGTCTATCTCCAAGAACAGTTGTACTACCCTCATAAAAGAAAAGAATAATTGTACTAGCAACTATTGATCTCTAGTTCAGTTCAGTGCGGATGATGCGTGTCCTGCAGTTTCAGGAACTGAGGTGCAGGTGTTGATACTGATATTGTCATATTGAGTTGCGATCATGCATAAAATTAAAAAAGAAGTACTAAGATGATGACGTTTTTAGAATTTTATTAAGAGGATACCAAGTCTGAAATTTGAATCGGTAGGCCGTGCTCGATTGACCGTTAGCATCGTGAGAGATTTTATGTCATACATAGAATTCAGTAAAATCAATTAGATTGCATTACACAATAAAGAGACTAGAATTATTGTTATAGCCGTGACTGCCAAATTACAGAAGAAGGTTGATCTCCGATGTCGGAATCTCCGGTCACGAGTCATCAACAAAAGGAAAATGTGCACGCTATTTTCCATTTTTTTTTTCATTTTGATTTCATCTTTTCAAGCTGGGCTGCTTGATTGTTTTTTTTTTCACGTGGGGGAGAGAGAGTAAGAATTGAGTATTTTCCACATATTTGACAGAGCAGTTTGCAATCAGTTAGGGATTGGGCCAAGTGGAGGATTTTTTTTTCGAGCAATCCAAGTAGAGGATGTTATTACAAAATTTGACCCGTTAAGCCTGACGACTCATTCACATGATAAACTTCCTTTGACCACATCATGCTAAGTTGCTAGCTACTAACCAAGTATTTTTTGAAGGACCACTAACCGAGATTTTAGAAAAACGAAACTTGATCCGGACATGCTATAGTGTTGATCAGACCTAAAGCTAAACATTCTAGGACATTATTATTCAACCCCCAAAAAAATCGGGTAAATGGTTCTCATGATCCTACAGCTCTCCAGTTCATAGTGACATAGTGTTGATCAAACCTTTAATGTAAACATTCCAGAACAGCATGATTCAGCTCCCAGAAACATAACAAGAGATTCTCATTATTCCACAGCTGTCCAGTAGAGTTATGTGCTCAGAACCTACAGACTAAACAAATCTGCAGTTATCTGTGGATCCGAAGGAGAGGATAGAGATTTGCATGCACTCGAACCTCACCAACCAACACATCTCCATGTGGGCTGTTGCAAGCTTCAGTGATGATTACCATAAGTGCATGGATGCAATGGTACATGTCCTTGACTGATGCCATTGCACCCTCTCTCCTGTTGCATCGACAACAACGGCCAGATCAAAGCAATGGCATAGGGTTTTGTTTGCAGACATGGCATCTAACTACTCCCTTCAGTTACAAATAAGTATCATTTTAGGTTACATACAGTCAACATTTTCAAACTTAGCTATAAATTACTCTTTATGAATTGAGTTTGGATAATTAAAAATGGTACGGTAAGATTTATCTCAAAATTTAGTTTTATAATAGTATAACTTTGCTATATTTTATAAACATATTACACAAAAAGTAGTAGCCAAAAATGTATTTTGAGGACTGTTTCGATGTCTAGAACGATACTTATTTGTGATGGGAGGGAGTATGTCACATGCAAAATGATACCTCTGGTGGCAGAAGTGAGACGTTTTTATATTGGTCATGGACTGAAATGGGTGCTCTGAGTCTAATGGGGCTCAGTCCAACAAAAGTTTCTTTGTCTTTTAGAACTAAAAAGGGCTCATCTTGAGATCTCGAAAAACAAAAAAGAAATAATGATGGATGCATCGACCCAAACTATCATTGCAGTTTAGAAGGGACAAATTTTAAGGAAGGTATTACATTGCAAGCCAAATTTCCTTTACTTAAGCCAGAGTATTCAAGTGCCATATGTCAACAGAATCAGATAAATTGTTTCGGAAACCTGTTTAAGGACGACCAATGCCTTTAGCTCAGACGAAGGTATTACCGACACAAGAATGTAAGATTATTTCAAAGCTCACAAAGGTAATATTCCAGAGTTATGAGCGATCCCCACAAAACATCCAAGGGAAGACATAGAATGATCAAAAGAACTGAAAGGTATACAGCCATGGTTTCAATCCAGCATATGTTTGCAGAGTAGATATGACAGAGGAGATTAAGCACACGAAAGTAAGAGCAGATCATGCATCGGGCATGTCAGTGGTTTCATTCTCTGAAACAGAAGGTGTGATGTATTGCCATACAAGACCCAGTGTGCTGCCCATAATGTTCATAATGACAGCTGAGAGTGCAGGTGGCAAGGCGACCAAGGGTGAGGAGAAATGTGCAGCAGCTAGTACTACCCCTAAGGACGAGTTTTGCATTCCTACCTGCAATCCAAAATATAAGGCTATAAAAAAAATTGTACCAACAAACACGATCAAGACTAATTCTCTTCATTGCAGTTCTTAAACATGACCAAGTAAAAAAAATGTACCAATAAACACGATCAAGACTAATTTTGAGGATACCAATAACAAGTTTAAAATGTTCAACTGTGATCATCCCAAAATGCCATTTATTTTTTACTAGAGAGAATAGACAGGTACTGAAGACATGGGAGAAAAATCCATAAATATACATTTACACCATTTTTTTAATTGATAATTGAATTGTTTTGGCACCATACCTCACAAGTACTATTCTTAATAACTAATAACACCTTATATTGCACATGGTTTCAACAATGAATATAACTCGTCCTTTTTACTGGTCGTAGTACATTCTTTTATTTGTCAATTTTACACATGGTTTCAATAATGAATCTAACTCATCCTTTTTACTGGTCGTAGTACATTCTTTTTAGTACATTGAGAAATGTGGTAAGCTCTGGTTGGGATTTATATACCTCGATCGATATTGCTCTTCGTTGTCTTTCTTTGAGACAACCTATAGCTGCCGCTGCATACCTGTTTGTGACAGAACCCTCTAAATAATTAGACATCTGGACAATAAGTTTCCATAACTTTTCATTTGGCCTAATTAATTGAAAGATGAGGGTTCACATCAAGTTCTGTTCTATCATACTTTCTTACTTTAAAAAATGTGGGTAAAGTTTGTGAATTATATTACACATAAGAGTATAGTAAACATTCTAGTGCTCACCCAACAAAGAAACCAGCAAAATGCAGCAAGGAGACAGACAGCATGACAACCCCGATATCCCCAGAAAAGAAGCTTCCATTCACGCAAGATGCATCAGCAATTGTTGATCTCAGGCGTACGAAGTTATCAGAGAAGACACTGTAACAGAAAAAAATGGATAAAAAAACATGTACAGTTTCTGCTATTCAAAAGCCAATATAATATCACAAATTTGAGGGACTCAAACCTGCACGCCAAAAGTGATGAAGCTAAGACTGCCAGAAGAGGAGCAAAAGGAGTCACATATTTAACCACCGATGGGAATGCAGTTTGTATAGATGAACCTAATAGAATTGGAGCAACAACCACCTAAACAGGGAAAAAGTCAGAGCAAACTAACTAGGAGTAAAAATATTTGTTATGAACTAGTGGCCTCGGAAATTTCACCTGCAAAGTACTGAGAGAAAGCTTCACCGCATCCACAGGAATGTATGCACCAGCTAGAATTTTCGTTAACAGAGGTGTAAGGAACACTGCAGCGAGAGTGCTGCAGATAGTCATCACAATGGATAACGGAACATCACCCTTAGCAACCAAAGTCACCTGAACCACTACACGAGAGAAGTAGGTCAGTGCGTAGGGGAGATAATCCATGAAAAATAATTGTTTTTCTCGACCACGAGGAGAGACTCCCCACGGTATTTTTTAATTTTAAGGTAGGGGAATACCAAACCCTGGCTGACTAGGAAACTCGCTGAAACCAGTTTCTCAGGAAGGTACCCACAAATTGGTGCACCCCAGTTTTGAGCCTGGGTGGCTGTCCCCTCTACTGGAGGCACTAACCAACTGAGTTGTTGCTCAATTCGCTAGGAAAAATAATTGTTGCTTGACCATGTGTGTAAAACGGTACGTTTGGGGAGAAAAATGATCATAAGGCAGCGAAACAGAACTACTTATAATTGTTAACAGATTGAAACAATTTTTTTCAAAAAATTAAATGTTCGATAGCATTGTCTTTTAAATAGGTTAATCTTGCACACTTCTGCGAGCACTAAGTCCATGGTGGAACATCAAAAGTTGGCATCTCCAGAAGCTAAAACAACCAAGGACTCAACTGCTATGTGCATCTCAATTCATATGTTGGATGAAAACATGCGTCTGAATTCTTAATTTGACCCTTCAAGCTTTCAGTCCACTTCAGTACATAATGGGCAAAGTGAAGTTCTCTATAAAATAATTAATCTAACTAATGACACATCCAAGTGAAGACTAAAAAAAGGGGAAAATCCCCATTCTGTAACAGGATTTAGGGAGAGTGGCAAACTGAAATAAGTTGACAATCTTACCACATTGGATGCAGTTCCTCCAGGACAGCATCCCAGCAGAATCAGGCCAACTGATAGGGATGGAGGGAGCCCCAGCACGCGGCTAACGATCGCTCCAAGAGCAGGCATTATGGTGTACTGCGCGGCACACCCGAACAATATCTGCAGCAACAAAACAGCGCATATCATCTCCTAGATTGAATCACTGATTCAATCACTCACCACGATTCAGATCCATGAACCAAGATGGCAAGAAACAGACATGGAAGAGAGAAGAAATGGCGTGGATGAGCGCATTGGGAGGAACGAATTTGCACAGGGAAGGAGTGAGAAGAGATGGTCACGTACGGCGAGGGGCCTGTCGCGGAGGAGGGCGACAAAGTCCCTGAGCTCGAGGGTGAGGCCCATGGCGAGCATGATGAGGCCGAGGGCGCAGGTGTAGGACCCCGGCGCCATGGCGACGAACCACCGGAACGCCTCGGGCCGCGCGACGGCGACGGCGGCGCCGGCCGTGACGTAGGCCGGGTACAGCCCCGCCGCCGCGGACAGGGTCGCGTGCCACCGCGGCGCAGGCGGAGGCGGAGGGGGAGGAGACGAAGGCGCGGCGAGCCCCGGCCCCGCGAGGCATTGGAGGCCCGGGAGGCGCAGGTGCCTGCGGAAGGGAAGCCGTGGCCTTTGCGCGGGCTGCGGGGCGGAGGTCGCGGCCGGGAGGGGCAGGAGGCGGAGGCGGAGGGGGAGGAGGAGAGGAGCCATGGCAATGGCGTGGCCTGCGCGCGCGGTGGTTGGTTTTGTCCGGTGCGGCCGTGCGGGTGCAGATTTTTTAGGAGGCGGGTCTTTGGGTCTACGTTTTCGCCTGTCGAAGGCGGGCTTCATGCCTTCTGCCATAGGAGGCCTACTGGTCACTGTCATTGATGGAGCCAACTTGCAGAGCAAAATCAGGTGGATAAAATACGGTGCTTTCCGAAAGTGAATTAAATCATAGTTGATAATCACTTTCCAAACAGCCTTTGATAAACAAAAGCATCGAAATGACTGATCTGAAAGTACACCTATACTCAAAGGCTAACCATATCACAAGCATCTGTGCTGCATGTGCTGAAGCTGAACAAATCAGGCTATAATCGGAGAGGGCAAAAGCCAACTACGCCAGAGACGGATCGAGACCCGAGGGGCGCAGAAATCCATCCAATAATCTACGCAATTATTTACTGACCACTGACTAAACGAAGCGATCCCGTGTCGATCTTGTCAGGCGCTCCAATTATTTTGACCCCAGCTCAGCTACCCACCGCTTTCACGGTTTCCTGGTTGCTTCCTTCTCCATCCTCTCCCGTTCTCCCCTGTTCTTGGCGAGGATACGGCGCATGTGATGAGCTCCTGCTCCTCCCCTTGGGTATGTCCCTATCAACTCGTAGATTTTCTAGGATGGAGCTCTATGCGCTCTGATTGTGGCAAGATGCTGGCTTTGAAGCCTATATTATTGTTTTTTTATTTACTGGGTTATTGTTGACGGAAAAGGGTCTCTTTTCTCCCCTTCTTTTGAGATCTCGTGAGGTCAAAGGGGTGTTCTTGGATCTACTGTCAGTTTGTTCGTATATCAAAGGAGATAGCTTTAGGGCTAAGCACTTCCCCCCTTTTATTATTGTTGCGATTTATTCAGGTTTCCCATCAATTCCTGTGAAATTTTGGGCTGTTCTGAACCAAAGATAGCGCCTTAATGCAAAGATTAGCTCTTTTGTGACGTAAACATTAGGCCCTTCTTTCACCAGATCATTGTTCTAGTCTGTTAGAAAGGTTTGCTTTGTGTGAAGTTATCAGTGGTAAAGTACAGTTTCGACCCAAATTATATGATGTTTGATAAGCATCGACATCTATATCTTCAATGATAAGCTGTCTTGATACAGTATTTTGAGCTGTATTTTAGTTTGATCTTGCTTGGGTCACAGAATAATTTGAGTAATGAAAATATGAAATATGCTGAACTGATTTTATTTTCGGTAATATTTGGTATTGTGGTCCTCCTTGGTCGTGTCATTTTAAACTAATTTCACAACAAACATACTACGTGTGGAAAGACGATGTTGGGTATTTATTTATCTCAGGTCATTAGACTCACTGGTGGTTTATGAGCATTTGTAAGCATAGCGTAGTTTCTGCAACGGAAGTGTTGATCAGATTTCTTTTATAGAGAAAAGACAGGGTGTTTTCCTCTTTATATTTAAGGTTATAATGGTTTATTTAGTATTTTTCTCGGATATTTTATAAGTTCGTAATATACTAAATCTTAGAGTAGTCTGCGTTACTTCAAAATCTCCTGGATTATGTTAAAATGTTTTATGTGGTATTTTGTATCCATCAATCAGCTAATACCGAAAGTTTGTATCCACTGAAATATCTGTAATCTTTAAATGTTTAAAACTTCAGGTTCTGATGATGTTTGGTTTCAATTCTTTTTACTGACTAGAATCTCCCTCTGATTTCAAACGTGATAATCTTTAGAAGTCAACAATGGATGGCAACCAGAATGACATCTGTGGGCAATCTGCAAATCTCACTTCCAATCCTCTCTACTACCAGTTCGGTTTAGACAATCCACTCTTTGGCATGGGAATTCAGCAGCCATTTCCACCATCCACCTCACCATTCGGCGCTTCTTCATCCACTAACATCCCCCACATGGATTGGAAACCGGCTATGATGCTAGACAATCTCACATTCATCGAGGAGAAGATACGGCAAGTGAAGGATGTCATCCGTTCAATGGTGGACAATGGCGGCCAGTTACCGGGTCGCACAGGGGACATCGTTCAGCAGCAGCAGGCGGTTAATGCAGACCTGACATGCCTCATAGTTCAGCTCATCTCTACTGCTGGGAGCCTTCTCCCATCACTGAAGAACTCATCCTTTCTGAGCCACCCCCCAGCTGGACACATGGACATGGCTAACCATGTCGGCTCAAGCTCAAGCATGGTCCCTTATACGACTATCTCCGAAGAGAACAATGAGGTAATGTGTAGCCCTGAAGACTATGATGAGCTTTTCAAGGGATTGACTGATGGCACTGTGGAAGGGGGCATTGAAATAGACAATGTTCTTGTTGAGGAGCAGGATACAAAGGACGGCGACGAAGGTGGCGATGCTGGCATGGATGGAGAGAACCTACTGCCAGGCTCATATGAATTACTGCAGCTGGAGAAGGATGAGATATTGGCTCCACACACACACTTCTGCTCCATCTGTGGAAAGGGTTTCAAGAGGGACGCAAATCTGCGGATGCACATGAGAGGGCATGGGGATGAGTACAAGAGCCCCGCTGCACTAGCCAAACCACCCAGAGATGCAAGCACAGAGCACGCCATGGTGAAGAGGTACTCATGCCCGTTCGTCGGTTGCAAGCGGAACAAGCTGCACAAGAACTTCCAGCCCCTCAAGACGATCCTGTGCATGAAGAACCACTACAAGCGGAGCCACTGCGAAAAGAGCTACACCTGCAGCCAGTGCCACACCAAGAAGTTCTCCGTCTTGGCTGACCTCAAGACGCACGAGAAGCACTGCGGCCATGTCAAGTGGCTGTGCTCCTGCGGAACAAGCTTCTCGAGGAAGGACAAGCTCTTTGCGCATGTGGCTCTGTTCCAAGGCCACACGCCGGCCCTGCCATCGGAGGAGTCAAAGGTTTCAGACCAAGTTGGTCGCGTAGGAAGCCATCAGGAACCAGCGAAACTCACAAGCTCCATGGGCAGCTTCATGTGGGATAACTCATCAGGCGATGACACTGTGCTAGATATCAAAGGGCTCGACAGCTGTGGCGATGATTTCCTATCAACTGCGAACTTTGGGTCCTTCAATTTCAGTTTTGGGCCACTTGATGAAATCAAAGGAAATCCTTCCGAGGGTTCATTTGCAATGCTGCCTTCTGAGCACTTCCAAAGCGTTCGAGAGAAGGGGGAGAACTAAACACAGACAATCTCGGGCAGCTTCAGATGTCATCATCTCTGTTCTTTGTTTTCATCCTTATTGCTGTAGTATACATCACCTTTGCTTCCATGGCACTGCATTTGGCTGGGAAGTTCAGCTAGAATCTTCCTAGCTTGTTGTATTCTATGCACTACCTTTTACTAGTATTTCTAGTCCAATGAGCTTTCCTCTTGTCCTTTTGTTTCGTCTATGTTATCTCCATGTGATTTCTTCCTGTATACTGGTAGACT
This sequence comes from Phragmites australis, assembly GCF_958298935.1. Taxonomy (NCBI): domain Eukaryota; kingdom Viridiplantae; phylum Streptophyta; class Magnoliopsida; order Poales; family Poaceae; genus Phragmites; species Phragmites australis. The sequence goes on from NC_084943.1 coordinate 3,471,472, forward strand.
GCTGTGGTTATCGTCTTTTTTAGGTAACATCTACTTCACTTGTGATGAGCATGCAATTTCATCAGTTTGCAGCTAGTGCACGAAGTTGTTGCAGTCAATGAACTCTTAATATCATCAGGATACATGCGAAGGTGAAAATGATTTCCTTTCTGCCTGTACTAGTAATACCATCCATTATTTTTAATAGCATGAGCATGTTTAGGCCGTACCTTCATGTGTCCGTTAAGGCTGGAAGTGCCAGGCTACAGGTACTACCGGCTACGAAGCATTTTCGAATCTCAGGGCAGGTTGTTTCTGGAAGATAGAAGTCTAAATAAAGAAGTTTGTTGAAAAGTGATTTTTTTGGAGAAGATAAAAGTCTGTTTCTGAGAAAATAAACTAGAAGTTGAGAAGCTAGCTGAAAGTGTTTTTTTTTAAAGAAGTGTGTTGAGAAGGTAAAAAATTATTATAAAATCTAACAATTAAAATCCAAAACAGTTTTTAAAAAAATCAGAAGTACAACTCTTTAGAGAAAACAGAAGCAAAAACATGATGACTCACTGATGAACAGAGGAGAGCACATGCTGATGGTGGAGTTGGAAAGAAAAATAAGCAGCACTGGGTACGAATCCGCTACTCACTGACAAGATCAAGGATCGCATGAGGACTCACTGATGAACAGCAAGTACCACGGAACCACATGATGATATCTCATATCTGTCGATGTGTGCAAACTTTCAGGGTACAATATATTCATACTACTATAATGACACGCGATCTCGTGTCAGGCTGCGATGCGACGAGCTCGCCGACCTTCACGTTAATTAGGCGGAAACGAGCCGAACCAAGCTTGCTTGTGGATGAGCCACGGCTCGGCTCGGCTAGTTGACTAATCTGGAGTACTGGCTTGAGCCGGCTCAGTTTGGCTCACGAGCTAAGGTTGTCCGGTGATAAATCAGGCGGCCAGCAGGAAGCCAGCAATGTAGGATCTTTAGATCTAATTGTCTGAACATGCACCTGAACCACTCTAAAACTAGCTCATATGTAATTATTTCACATTTCAGGTTATCACTCCAAAGCATATGTAATATTTGTGTACCATTGGATTGAACAACACAATCCTAGTTGAACTTAGGTCCGTCAAACATTGATCTTCACCCAATTGGCAGGTTCTCTTCTCCAACATCAATGATCATGGAATCTTCCATGAAAGCAATATGGGAGCACTGACTAACCAGGATAATGAATTAACTTCCAACATCCTTACATCCATATAGGCATACAACACTGACTAAACAACACAATCCTAGTTGAAGAATGAGATCACTTGCTAGTTATGTGGGAGAAGAGGTCACTGCCAGTGAAGAGATGATAGAGGCAATGACACCAGTGGCGGATCGGTGCATGCACCGAGCTTCATGCATGTGCGGCTCCATGCTCTGTGGAATGGAAGTGCGACGGGGCAGCCGACGGTGGTAGCGAGAACGAAACTGCAAGATCTAAGGGGCTGATGGTGGAGAGTCGGAGAGACGGTTGGCAGGAGCTGAGAGCGGAGAGGCGGCGGGCCGGCGAGTGGAGAAGTTGCCGAAGAGGCTGCAACAGAGGCGTGTGCGTGTCTGGTCAGGGGGCGGCGAGTGTGACTGTGCGGGTGACACCCTAACGCGGTGAATGTGAGGAGGAACCGAGGAAGTGTATGTGTATGAGAACAAACCCTAAAGGCCTAAAGTCCCTGAGCTGGGCTGGCCGGCCACCGACTAACTGAGCTCGAGCTGGCTCACGAGCCTCGAGCTTTATTTCCAGCCTATTCACATAGTTAAATGGCGAGAGGAACACCCCTGCTAACTGCAGTGTAGTTTCCATTTGTTTTACGATGGAATCTCCATGCTGAAAGGATCGAATGACCAAAGAGAGGATGAATTGGGCCTTAATTAAAACTATTTCAACCGAACTCTAGAACAAATAAACAATCTTATCCTAGATAAATAGTAAAGAAACTACAATGACCAAATTTGATAGAATGCTAAGCAAGAAAACATGCAAGCTACAATAAGAAGACAATTACAAAACATTAGCTTACAAGAAAGTAAATGCTCAAAGTAAATACGAGAAAGTAAAGAGATGGGCAAGAAGATACTAAATTATTTTTTGATGTATCGAGGAGTTGGCACTCCCCCATAATCCTCGTTGAAGCATCCACCAAGGATATCGCTCCCCCTTAAGTCACAAAGACTCAAATGCTCACTAGTTATAGCCACTTCTCTATCTCTAGATTGACGGGCTTCAAATCAAGCATAAAGCTTTCTCTTGAGGCTCCCACAAGAACTCCAAGAACTCATCAAGACACCTCCAATCACTAAGACCAGCTAGGTGTTACCAACCACTAAGAATAACAAGCCAATACCTTCACTTGATCCAAATCAAGCCTAGACTACAACTAGATGCACACTTGTTACTCTCTTTGCATTAATGACGTCCTTAATATTCAATTAAGAACTTTGCAAATCACTCTAGTACACTCCCTTGTCTCTTGATCACACACTCAGTGTTTTAGCTCTTCTGAATTGCAAGGTTACCCAGCGAGTAAATGAGGGGTACATATTGGTTAGAGGTCCAAAACTAGTCGTTGCACAACCACTCACATTTTTCGTAAATGCTAGATGATCAAGCGTGCACATGCTCCAAACATCGGACCGTTAAGTATGAATCATCCACCCAAAACTAGTTGTTACTACACTAAATCATCTGGTGAAGCCTCCGATACATACGCCGAACCATCCTGCATGTATATGTCTATTTTCCAATGAACAGAACCTCTGAACTTTACTCCAGCAACGCCTCCAATATATGCGCCAGACCATCCAACGTGTATAAGTGCATTTCTAGTGAACATAAAGAAATCCTCTGGACTTTACTCCAGTGATGCATCCGGTATATGCGTTGAACCGTCTGGCGTGTTCAACTCGAAATCCTTCTTTTGGGAAATACTCCAGCGTTGTCAACTTCTCTTCGTCGGATCATCCAACGTGTATAAGAGTGCTGAGATAAAAGCTCTGACATGTAACACTTTCACCGTTGGACCATTCAGCATGTACATAGTTTTCAAAACTTATCCAATTCAAACTTCTTTAAGTTCTATCTTTACTTCAACTCATTCATGGATTTCTCTGAGCTACCTAGTGCTAGAATTTCACGAGTGTGCATCCAACCAAATCTAGACTCAACTAGATCAAGATACTACTCTTAGCCACTCTTTATAGTACGATCAAAGAACAAAAGAGAGCCTATGCTACTCTAAGTTATTTCATCTCCTTGTGACACTTAGAACTAGAAGGTCCTTAATCTTGATGTTCACATCCTTTGATAACTCAACCATTCAATTAAGGAATTAAGATCACCCAACAACATTGTGGAATGATCTTTTAATTTCCTTTCAAAACAATTAAACTTATTAGTCACAATAATATGGTTATCATTAATCACCGAAATACTTATCACTTACTTATGGACCTAGATGCTACAACCCCCCCCCCCTCCCTGATTGATGACAACTCGAATGAGTAGAGAAATTTGAATAAAATATACCCTATAATACTAGGCATATAACGGCATAGAATGATAGGCAAGGGAAAGCCTAGCACTAGAACAACCTATCATGCTAGTTGAAAGAAAATTAGGTCAAACATGAATTAAAACAAAATGAAATGACAAGTGAAACACACCAAAAGAGATAACCAAAAAACTTGTCATTACATCAAAAACTATAAAGATCCAACATACTCCCAAGCTCCCCCTGTCTCTACTCCCACTCTCCCTAATTCAACTCCCCCTAACTCTCTCCCCCTTTGGTATCAAAGCACCGAAAATGATGTCATCTAAGCAACCGAGGCTAGAGTGGAGGGAAAAACTCCAAGGAGGTGTATGAGACATATTGCTTATGAACTTAAAGATTGAAGCTCTAAATTCACTAGGATATAACCCAATTGGCATTAAGCACAAACATTGATTTAATTATACCTGTAGAGTTCTATGTTCACATTGAGAGCAAACAACGTTCTCAAAGAGTAATATCCTCCTTTGTGATGTTACTATTGAATGCATATGAAATACAAAACAAATGCATAAAGGTAGACATGAGTGCAAGCTATATGATAAGTGGATGCATAACTTATGTTCTATATGCTTGCATGTTTGTTCTTATCATTCTAGCTTGCTAGGTCGTCTAGTTGCTTTTATTCATTCTAGGCTAAGGTTGCTCTTTGTTCTAGAATTCGGTAGTTGATTTAGTTTTTGATTAGTGCTCTATTCACCCCCCTCTAGGGCCATTAGATCCTTTCAATTGGTATCAGAGTCACGTACTCTTGACAAGCTTAAAATCCTAGAGCAATGGCCCTGGGGAATGGAAGTAGCGTGCTAAGGTTCAATGGAAAGGACTTCGTCTATTGAAAAGTTCGCATGGCGAGCTATTTTGAGGCTATTTCCCCCGAAGTTTGGCTAGCCACTTCCATTGGGTTTGATCACCCTTTTACCGACCAACAAGTTAGATGGAATGCTAAAGCTAAGAATGCTGTATTTGAGGGAATTAGTGAAGAGGTTTTCTCTAGAATTCGTAGTAAGAAATATGCTAATGAGATCTGGACCGCTCTTTGTGAAATTCATGAGGGTTCTAGGAAAATTCGTGAGAAAAGATATCATGTGCTTATGAATGCTCTTAATCAATTCAAGATGCTTCTAAATGAATTATGCAATGATATGTATTTTCGTATGAATATGCTTGTAGAAGAAATTAACTCTTTTGAACTAACTCAATTGTCTCAAGGAGACGTTATTTGTAGGATCTTGATGGTGCTTCCGAAGTTGCAATACAACATTGTCATCTCTCTTCTTCATGAAAGGGACATCAATGACATGACCATTACCGACGCCGTTGGAAAGATATGTGCTCATGAGATATTCTTGTTTGGAGATCATGAGTCTTCATCCAAGAAAAATCTTGCTCTCAAGGCAAAGATGGTTGATAAGAAGAAGATGATGATGAAACTCCCATCATCAAGCGAAAGCGACGAAGAAGATAGTGATGATGATGATGACTCTGATATCGAGCTTGCTCTTCTCATGAGAAGAACCACAAGGATGATCTCCAAATTTCAAAAGAAGGGCTACAATTATGATCCCAAGAAAAATAAATTTCATCCAAAAAAATTTGACAAGTTCGGTGGAGAAGACAAGAAGAGATGCTACAATTGTGGTGAACTTGGCCACATGTCATATGATTGCCCTCAACCCAACAAGAAGAATATGAACAAGAGCAAGAAGATTGAAGCAAATGAAGATGAGGACAAGCATAAGAAAAAGAGCCAAGATAAGCATTCAAGGAAGAAGCTCTTCAACAAGAAGGGTGGAGGACTTAAGACCTATATTGTTGGTGAATGCGTCTTCGGCGAAAGCTCAATTGATGACTCAAGCAATAATGAAGACAAAAACTTCGCGAGCCTTGCTATCACCAATGATGATGATGCACAGTGATCTATCTAAGCTCATGAATGACTATGCTACTATCATCAAGAAATAAAAAGCTAAAATCAAGTCTCTACATTTAATGGTCATTATTTTCTATTGTATAAGCTTAAGAGTGACAAAGTCATGGCTAAGTTTATTGGAACTCAAGTAAAGGGCAGGCTTCCAAGGCAAATTTTGGGTGCCCAAGAATCTTGTGTCTCACATAAAAAGTACCAAACTTGGTTGGGTATCTAAACAAAAAGCTTGATCTCATGTGTGTAGGTGAACTACAAAGCCGACGGAAAGCATTAGGTGCTTGATAGTGGTTGTACATAACATATGACTAGCAATGTAAAGATGTTCACCTCTCTAGAAGATGAAGTGGGCGGACATGATAAAGTCACCTTTGGTGATACCTCAAAAGCAGAAGTGGTAGGTTTGGGTAAGGTGGCAATCTCCAATAATCTCTCTATCTCCAATATACTTTTAGTTGAGTCTCTTAGTTTCAATTTACTTTTCGTAGCTCAACTATGTGATTTAAGCTTCACATGCTTATTTAGTGATGCTAATGTTGTCATTACTAGCAAGAAACACAATGATCTAATCTTTAAAGTCTTTAGACATGGACATATATATCTTGTGGATTTTTCGTCTAATGAAGCTAGCTTGACAATGTGCCTCTTCATCAAGACATCTTTGGGTTGGCTTTGGCATCGACAACTTGCTCATATGGAAATGAGCCAACTCAAGAAGGTATTCAAGAATGGAATGGTGGTCGGTTTAAAGAACGTAATCTTCGAGAAGGACAAATTGTATAGTGCTTGCCAAGTGGGAAAGCAAGTTGCAAGCTCACATCCTTACAAAGCTATGATGTCTTCATCAAGACCCTTGGAGCTACTACACATGGACCTCTTTAGAACAACCACCTACAAAAGTCTTGGTGGTAATCTCTATTGCTTTGTCATTATTGATGATTATACAAGATACACTTGGACTTTCTTTCTAGATGACGAGAGCAAGACTGTTGGGATCTTCAAAAAATTCGCAAAGAGGGCTCAAAATGAGTTTGAAGCTACATTAGTGAAGATCCTAAGTGACGACGGGATGGTGTTAAAGAATACTCAAGTTGAAGAATATTGTGAAGAAAGAGGCATCAAGTATGAGTTTTCATCTACCTACACTCCTCAACAAAATGGTGTGGTGGAGAGGAAGAACAAGATATTGATTACACTTGCAAGAGCTATGTTGGATGAGTATGGTACGTCGGAGAAGTTTTGGGCAGAAACAATCAACACGGCATGCCATGCGTCAAATAGAGTGTATCTCCACCGACTATTGAAGAAGACGACATACGAGCTTCTCATTGGGAGGAAACATAATATCTCCTACTTCCGGGTGTTTGGCTGTAAGTGTTTTATCTTCAAAAAGAGAGAACGTCTAGGGAAGTTTGAGCATCGTTGTGATATTGGATTTCTTGTTGGTTATGCATCTAACTCCGAAGCATATAGAGTATTCAACAATATCACCGGTTTTGTTGAAGAAATATGTGATGTGGAGTTTGATAAATCTAATGGCTCCCAAGGGGAAGGTATTGCTTGTGATGATGTTGGTGATGAAACTTTGAGAGAAGTGATGAAGAAGATGACCATTGGAGATATCAAGCCTAAGGAGGATGACGAGGACATGGCTAGTACTTCCACTCCACATACCACCCCTAGTGGATCAAGATGAAGCAAATGATGAATAACATCTTCCAATACATGATACACACATCTCTCAAGAGGAAGCTCAAGCTCAAGACGTTGGACCACCGCAAGACACACCACAAGAGCCACAAGTAAAGCTTACTAATATCTCAAAGGATCACCCAATTGATTTAATCATTGAGAATCCATCAAGGGGAGTAAGAACTCGTTCTCAATAAGCTTCATTTTGTGAGCATTACTCGTTTGTTTCTTGTGTGGAACCCACTCATGTAGAAGAAGCCCTCAAGGATCCGGATTGGTTGATGGCAATGCAAGATGAACTTAATAATTTCTCCCACAATGAAGTTTGGATACTTGAAGAGAGGCCTCAAGACAAGAACATCATTGGTACAAAATGGGTCTTCCGCAACAAACAAGACAAAAACGGTGTGGTGGTTCAAAACAAGGCAAGATTAGTCGCTCAAGGTTTCACACAAGTGGAAGGCTTGGATTTCGGCGAAATGTTCGCTCCCGTGGCAAGACTAGAAGCTATACGTATCATTCTTGCATTTGCTTCACATCATAACATTAAGCTTTATAAATGGATGTGAAGAGTACATTCTTAAATGACTTCATTAATGAACTTGTATATGTTGAACAACCACCCGGTTTTGAGGATCATAGATATCCTAATCATGTCTAAAGGTTATACAAGGTACTCTACAGACTCAAGTAAGCCCCAAGAGCTTGGTATGAGTGCATTTGCGATTCCTAATCAATCAAGGATTCAAGATCGGGAGGGTGGACACCACATTGTTCATAAAGATCATTGACAATGAGCTTTTCTTTTGTCAAATTTATGTTGATGATATAATCTTTGGTTCAACTAATAAGGAATTTTGCAAGGAATTCGGGGACTTGATGTCAAAAGAGTTCGAGATGTCAATGATTGGCGAACTCAACTACTTCCTTGGGTTTCAAATTAAGCAATAGAAGGAATGTACTTTCATCCATCAAGAGACTACACGAAGGATATTCTTAAGAAATTCAAGATGGATGATTGCAAGCCAATCAAGACTCCAATGCCTACCAATGGACATCTTGACTTGGATGAATCGGGTAAATCGATTGACCGAAAGCTTTAATATTCTATAATTAGGTCTCTCCTTTACCTTACCGCATGTTGGCCCGATATTATGTTTAGTGTATGCATGTGCGCTCGCTTTCAAGCTAATCCTAAAGATCTCATCTTAGCGTCATAAAAAGAATCTTGAGATATCTTAAGTATACACCTAGCATAGGCTTGTGGTATCCCAAAGGTGCTAGTTTCCTACTCTTGGGTTACTCGGATTCGGACTTTGCCGGGCGTTGTGTGGATCGTAAGAGTACTTCGGGTGGGTACCACTTGTTAGGGCGGTTCCTTATTTCTTGGTCTTCTAAGAAGCAAAATTCCGTAGCTTTGTCTACAGCGAAAGCCGAATATATAGCCGTCGGAGCATGTTGTGCTCAAATCCTTTATATAAAGCAAACCTTGTTAGACTTTGGTGTTAATCTAGAGAAGGTTCTACTCCTTTCTGACAACGAGAGTGTTGTAAAAATTACAAATAATCCGGTTCAACACTCTTGCACAAAGCACATTGATATTCGTCATCACTTTCTTAGAGACCATGTGGCTAAAAATGATATATCTCTTAGTGGTGTAAGGTCGGAAGATCAATTGGCGGATATTTTCATAAAACCTCTAGATGAAGCCACATTTAGTAGGTTGCAAGTGAGCTAAACATTATAGATGCTTCAAATGTCATGTGATGCCTTGGTCATATAGATGCATTTGTGATAGGCGCTTGTCTAACTTTCTCAAGATAGCGGTGAACATGGGTTTTGCTTGAGACGGTGGTTCCTTGGTTTCTCTCAAAGCATATTGTTGGGTTCACCATGAAGAAGCTTGAGAAGGGAAGTAATATGACAAGATAGTTTAATTTATACTATGTATTCACATGCCATATAATTTGTACTCATGTTTAAATTCATGCACTTATTATGCATTGTATGTGCATTGGCTATAGAGATCACAAAGGAGAATATCACTCTTTGAGAATGTTGTTCGCTTTCCATGTGAACATACACCTCTATAAGTGTATTAGAAAGATATAAGTGCTTAATGCCTATTCAGTCATGTCCTAGCAAACTTAAAGCCTTAATCTTTGAATTCATAGGCAATGGCTCAAATATTTCCTTGGAGTTTTCCTCCTCTTTCTTTGGTTTTTATTGCCTATTTAGAAATTATTACAAGATAGCCTTTTGGCAAATATTTGAAAATGAGTGTTTGAGAGGGTGAGATTTTAGTCAAACTGGTCCAAATATGTGTTTTTGTTATGTGGTTGTTTGAAGTTTGGACTTAGTGCGACATTTTAGTTCAGCAGAAATCTTTCCTTCTCACCGGATGATTCGGTGCTCTCTTGGTTAATCTCAACAGATCATCCGGTGCTTATTATCAGTGTTTGCTAAGGTCTTTGGAAATCTGTTTGGTGCTCTTTAAGTTGGCTTCACCAGACCTTCCGGTGTTCATTTCAGAGGCAGAAAAATCTCGGTGCAAAGAAATAGTACGGTGAGTTCAAAGTTTACATCACCGGACCATCCGGTCTGCTTATTAAAATTTTTAAGACAAAATGGTCCGGTGAGCATATGGTCAGACGTCGGACTATCCGGTGTTCATATTCTCGGTGGGACCCACCTGTCATATGTCTCTCGTTTGCTCAGCCGCCTCTTTTTGATCTGTCGCCCGAGCCTCCACCGATTCATCGCCACAGCGCCGCCCTTCTCCGCGCTCCTGCTCCACCACCCGAGCATGCCATCGGCCGCCTCTCCTACAGTAGCCGCCCGCCACCTCCTCTACTGCAGCTGTCGGATGCCTCTTAGCCACTATTTCCCGTAACTCCTCAGAGCCGCCGCTGCTGATCGAGTTCTCAATGCCACCGCTGTCGCTAGAGCTCGTCGCCAGCCAACAGGAGCTCATCTCAAGTCTCCAGATCAACTCCTTCTCATGGTGAGCTCATATTCCTTCTAGTTTTCCCAAATTTTTAAACTCTAGCTTGAATTTCTTCAAATTCACTCAAATTTGAGCAAAATTGAGTCAAATTACTTCAATTAAGGTCATATCGTATGCAATTGGACTTCAATTGGTGTCATAATCTTGAATACCTAGCATGTTCATCTAAATTCTCCACAAATTAGGGCTTAGGATTAAAATTTGGGCAAATTTCATTTAAATTTCAAACACCCGAAGCTCTCGCTCATCCATATTGCATCTTTTGATCTTCTAGATGGGTCATGAGCGCCGCGACAAAGGCAAGACCGTCGAGCATCCTAAGAAGAAGAAAACAAAAGAGCAGAAGGAGTGGGATTTGGCGATTGCAACCACCGATGCCCCAGTTTCTCAGTGAGGATTGCAGATCAGAGGCACAGATATGACTCCGCCGCCTCGGTCCACCCGCACTCATCAGGCAGTCGGGTTGGGATCCACTATGTCCAGCCAGGAGAGCCGGAGAGGGCTCGTGATGAGCCTCAGGGAGAGTCCGAGTTAGAGAAGACAGAGGAGATACAGGCTCAGGGGGAGATCAGATTATTGAACTTGATTTCTTACAAATCCCTTAGGATAAAGAAGCTCAGATTTGTGCCGATAGACGAGTGGTTTACCCCACAGAGGGATGAGGGGGTCAACCCCAGGTTCTGGACTATCCTCTAGGAGAGCTTTCACACTTCTTATCTTAGGAGGAGAGTCATTCTGAGTGTGCACAAGAAAATTAACTGGCATTATCTTGAGTTGGCAGCTGGTGGAGTTGATATGAGAGCTCACTTTGAGTCTATTCCTGGACTAGCTGAGTTGGTGTCTGGAGTAAGCCAGTATGCTGAGGATTGGGTGCGAGTGTTCTACGCCATGATCTGGATAGCACCCGAGAGGAACTTCATACAATTTATATTCTAGGGTGAGAGCTACAGACTCTACAGGAATAACATATTAGAGGCGTTGGGTCTTCAGGCGAGCTCCCGATCGTTACATGAGGTTGTTTACCCTCACGCTTAGCCACCCCGCCGTCCTTTCGTTGGTGGAGTCTTCCCGACAGACGACGAGATCCGACCAATCTTCAAACCGCCTTTTCCTCCAGGATCACCAAGAGTGCCAGATATGCTGATTCCTGAGGTGAAGGCGTTACATATGGTATCGAGACGCAACCTTCTCCCGAGGATAGGATATGGAGAGGCGATAACCAGTTTGTAGCAGTGGCTGATGCTTTTCATCCTCACTCATCAGAGATTTGATGTGGTTGATTTGATCCTTAGTGAGATTGAGGATGTAATTGATGAGGGGATGACCATGGCTAGATAGCAGCCTTATGCACATTTCATATCCCACATGATTGCACATTCGGTCAGATTCTCCGAGTTCGTCCAGGCCTACGAGCAGTCGCCTAAACACTATAATGTGTATGCTCCCACAACACCTTGAGACAGACGACGAGGTCAGCGTGCAATGTTTCATTCTTAAGAGCATATGCCAGCTGATGTTAGAGAGAGAGCAGCAGCAAAGGATCAGGCTCTTGCAGTGGCCGAGGCAGCGCTCCGGCGCGCATTTTACTTGAGTGACAGTGACTCGGATTCATCAAATCTAGAGTTCTTCCCACCAGTCGCTAGGTCACATGATGCTGAGGCTGGAGGGTCTTCTCAGGCAGTTCCCACTTCTACAGTTCCTTCAGCACCTGAGACAGCGACCTCCGAGACCCCTGCTGCACCACCGTCCGGGTTTATTCTTATTATTCAGTTGATGTAGCAGACATACTTCGGCAGCAGGAGCAGCAACTCATGATGATGCAATCACTCTAGCAGCAGCAGAAGGCTACCTTAGTAGCTCTTCAGGCCGATCGAGAGAACAATGACCGCATGTTCACATTTATCTCTGGATGTCTTGGGTCTCTCTTCCAGGCATCAAGCCTACAGCTGCCAGTTGCTCCTCGGGCTTCAGCCCCAGCACCAAGTCCTCTCCCGGGCAGTGTCAGTAGTCTCTTGGGAACACCAGTGTCAACATTCCCTTTGTCACCTCTCTTCAGCACTGGTGTGTTTTCTCAGCCTGTCGAGACTACGACGAGGCCAGTTCTACCTTTGTTGTCTACTACTATGAGTGGTGCTCTTCGCTTTGATGACTCTCCACAGCCGACAGTGCCTTCTCAGCAGCCATCCGTTCAGACTCCCAGTTGTTCAGTATGCCTTCGAGGTGCTCGATGCAGCACTTCAGGAGATGGCTACTCAGGGTACTAGTACTACTACCAGCTCGGCCCCAGCCACAGTCTCAGAGGCACTAACAGAGTCAGCTCAGCCTCCTCAGCCAGCTGTTGGCCCCACAACTGTTGAGCTATCGGATTCAGATATAGACTTAGGCTCACAATTTGAGGTGCAACCGTCTCCAGCAGCGCCGACTTCCTCCTCTCCTCTAGCTCCGAATGTTTAGGAGTGTGCTCTTTTTGGTGTTTAGATGTCAAAGGGGGAGAGAGTCTAGGTGATAGGGGGAGTCTTTTGGAGAGAGGTAGATGAGTGACTAGTGAGCTATCTAGTTCATAGACTTAAGGGGAGCTTGGGTCGTATAGGGTCAGAGTGTTGGATCTTCATGGATTTTGATGTAATGACAAGCTATTTGATTCTTAATCGATGTGTTTCGCTTCTCATCGCATTGTGTTTCCTTTCGTGCTATGTTTTAATTCTTATTCTACTAGCATGATAGGTTGTTCTAGTGCTAGGATTTCTCTTGCTTAATTGTTATATGTCGTTCAATGCCTAGTATGATAGAGTGTTCTTCATATTCATTTTCTTATTCCTATTTGTGTTGTCATCAATCACCAAAAAGAGGGAGATTATAGCATCAACGCCCCTAAGTAAGTGGTAAGTGTTTCGGTGATTAATGGCAACCATATCATTATGAATAATGCATATGTTTTGAAGGGAATCAATTTTTTTAGTTCACAACGATTGAATGGGTTTTATTGGTCCCTTATGGAATTCTATTGGTCGATCAAAGGATATTTGCGTCAAGATTAAGGATCTTCTAGTTCTAAGTGTCACAAGGTGATGAAGTACACTTAGAGTAGATATAGGTCTATTTTTGTCTTTTGATCGTACTATGAAGGGAGGCTAAGTGTTGTAGCTTGATCTAGTTGAGTCTAGACATAGTTGGATGCACACTTGCGAAAATCTAGTACAGGTAGCTCAAAGAAGCCTATGGGTGAGAAGTTGAGAAGTTAGAACTCAAAGTAGATTGAATTGGACGAGTTTTAGAAAGTTTGTTCTCAACAGATTGTCTGGTGCGAGAAGGATTAAACTCACCGACTATTTTCTCTCTCTATGAAGATTTCAAATGACCTCACCGGATTATCCGGTGATGGGAGGAATTTTGCACCGGAGCATTTAACAGAAGAGTCATTTTTTCAAAGAAATTTGAAGTTACATGCACCGGATTATCTGGTGATCTGAAGGACGCATACACCAGACTATTTAACAGAAGGACTATTTTTCTGGAGAAAATCTGAGTTGAACTGACCGGATTGTCCGGTGATTTAAAGGAGCTATCACCGGACTATATAACAGAAGCTTGATATTTTCAGAGGAAATGGATTACAACTCACCGGATTGTCCGGTGATGCTATGTGGAGGAACACCAGAGCATTTTGCAATGGCTATTGACAGCTGTCAGACCAGTGTGTGAAAAAAGTATACTCACCGTATTATCCGGTGTTAATAGAGACGTGTGCACTGGACCATCCGATGTTCATAGAAAAATTGAGCGGTTGGGCAATGACTAGATTTGGACCTCTAGCCTATATATACCCTTTCACTTAGTTTCATTCGTCTCTCTGCAACCCAGAAGCATTCATACACAGTGTGTATCATCTAGAGGTAAGGGAGAGCACTTGAGGTGATTTGCATGTTCTTAATGGAAGATTAAGGACTCTATTAGTGCTTCAAGAGTAGCGAGTGTGCATCTAGCTATTGTTTAGGTTTGATAGGGATCAAGTGAACCAGTTAGCTTGTTACTCTTGGTGGTTGGCAACACCTAGCCGATCGTGGAGATTGGAGGTGTTCTCGGTGAGCTCTTGGAGGTCTTGTGGGAGCTCCGGGAAGCTCGTGTACTTGGTTTGATGCCCGCCAATTCGAAGATGGAGAAGTGATAATCACTAGTGAGCACTTGAGTCTTGGTGACTAAAGGGGGAGCGACATCCTTGTGTGGATGCTCTAACGAGGATTAGTGGAGAGTGCCAACTCTTCGATACCTCGAGAAAAACTCAGTGTCCCCTTTCCTTATTCTTGTTACATTCCGTATTTTTCTTCTAGCATTTCCTTCGTGCAAGTTTCAATTCTGCACTTTACTTATGTTCTATATGCTTGCATGTTTTTGCTTATCATTCTAGCTTGCTAGATCGTCTAGTTGCTTTTATTCATTATAGGCTAAGGTTGCCCTTTGTTCTAGAATTTGGTAATTGGTTTAGTTTTTTATTAGTGCCCTATTCACCCCCTTCTAGAGCTATTAGATCCATTCACTTGCAATTATCCATCATGAACTTCTTGAGGATGGCCTTTGTGTATTTTTCTTGATGGATGAATGTTCTTTCCTTAAATTGCTTGGTTTGAAACCCAAGGAAGTAGTTGAGCTCGCGAATCATCGACATCTCGAATTCTCCAAACCTACTACATTTGCTGGTCATATGCTATGTGCATCCTTTATCAAACACCCAATACTTGCCACCGGCTATGTTATTCACCTATACAAAAGAGATCAAGCTTGTCATGAGATACATGAGCTTTAGATACCCCAAGTTGCCTAGGAAGCTTGCCCTTAGCTTGAGTGTCAATAAATTTTGCAATAACTTTGTCACTGTTAAGCTTATGCAACAAGAAATGATTTTAATTAAAAATGAACTTGTAGTTAGGAGGCAAAGTAGGGAGGGTTGAGTAGGAATTGGACACTCCCTTATGTGATGGCTGGTGATCTCACAATGTTGGCAATATGAACCAACTTTCTTGATGGAGCAATCCTTGATTTTCGATGACTTGGTCATGTTTTTCACTGAGTCGGGGAAGCACCCAAGGCCTCTCTTATTAAAGTACATCGCATTTTTCATGATGATTTCCTTGTGCTTGTATTCCTCTTTGATCAACCGATCCACATAAGAATTGAGTCTTGCAACCTCCTCTTTGAGCTCTTGCTCCCTTGCATGGCTAGTCTTAGAATATACAATAATATCACCTGAAGAAGAGCATGGTACATCAAGAAGACTTTCACAAGAAATGGATGTATTGACCTTAACTATATCAATGTTAGACAACTTATTATTGCTAGAATCAATGGCATCATAAGCAAACTCAAGCTCTTTGTGTTTGCACTTTAAATCTAAATGCTCAAGTTTAAGCTTTTTGTTACTTTTTTCAAGTGACTTGCTAAATACAACTAATTCATCATGTTTGTTGAGCAAATCATTGTATTTAGCAAGTAACTCATTAAGACTAGAGCTAAGTTTAGCATGTACATTTTTAAGGGACTCAAGTTTAGTTTTTTGCTTCTTGATAATAGTAGCATAGTCATTCATGAGACTAGATAGATCGTTAGGTGAAAGACAATCATCGTCACTACTACTATCATATTCATCGCTACTCACCTTGTAGTTACCTTTTACCATGAGATACATAGGTGGTGGAGGAAGTTGTGGATGCTCATTAGAGATGGTGAGGCCAAAAAATTTCTTTTGTTTTCATCATCACTTGAGCTCTCGCCGAAGACCCATTCATCAACAATGTAGGCTTGGTAACCTCCACCCTTCTTGTTGAAAAGTTTCTTCTTTTTATTGTCTTGACTCTTCTTTTTGTGCTTGCACTCATCATCATCACTTGAATCATTTGACTTGTTCTTGTTTCTATTGTTAGAGTGAGAGTAATCATATGGTATGTGGCTATAGTCACCACACTTATAGCACTTCTTCTTGTCTCCACTACCGGAATTGTCAAATTTTGTTGAGCAAAATTTGTTCTTCTTCGGATCATAGTTGTAGCCCTTCTTGCCCAACTTGGATATCATCTTTGTGGTTCTTCTCATGAGGTGGGCAAGCACGATGTCAGAGTTGTCATCATCATCTTCATCAGTTTCACTTGATGATGGAAGCTTCTTCTTCTCCTCCTTCTTGCCTTTCCCATCCATCTTGTCCTTAAGAGCAGTATTCTTCTTAGAGGAAGATTCTTCATCTTGATCCCCAAACAAGAACATCTCATGAGCATGAATCTTGCTCACGACATCAGTGATGGTCATCCTATTGATGTCTTTCTCATGAAGTAGAGAGATGATAATATTGTATTGTGGTTTAGGAAGCACCATCAATATATGACGAATGATGTCCCCTTGAGACAACTGAGTAAGGTCAAGTGGGTTAATTTCCTTAATAAGCATGTTCATGTGAGAATACATATTATTGTATAACTCATTGAGAAGTATCTTAAATTGATTAATATTATTCAATAGCATATGATATCTTTCCTCCCGAACTTTCTTGGAGCCCTCATGAATTTAACATAGACCGGTCTAAATATCATGTGCTAACTCCTTGCTTCTTACTCTAGAAAACTTCACTAATTCCCTCAAAAAGAGCATTTCTAGGATTAGCATTCCATCTAACTTCTTATTCGGTAAAAGGTTTTTCAAACATAATGGAGGTGGCTAGCCAAACTTCGAGGGAAATAGCCTCAAGATACCTTGCCATGCGAACTTTCTAATAAAAAATTTATTTCCCTAAAACTTTAGCATGCTACCACCAATCCCGAGGGCCGTTTCTCTAGGGTGTTAAGCCAAACAAGAGTGCGAGGCTCTGATACTAACTCAAAGGATCGAATGACTCAAGAGGAGGGTGAATTAGATCCTAATTAAAACTATTTCAATTGAACTCTATAATAAGTAAACAACATTATCCTAGAAGAATAGTAAAGCAATTACAACGACCAAATTTGCTAGAATGCTAAACAAGAAAACATACAAACTACAACAAGAAGAAAATTACATAACATTAGCTTGTAAGAAAATAAATGCGAGAAAGTAAATAGATAGGAAAGAAGACACCGAATTTTTTCATGAGGTTTCGAGGAGTTGGCACTCCCCCCTAATCCTCATTAGAGCATCCACCAAGAATACCGTCCCCCTTAAGTCACCAAGACTCAAGTGCTCTTTAGTAATGACTACTTCTCCATCTCCGGATTGGCAGGCTTCAAACCAAGTACAAATCTTCCTCTTGAGGCTCCTATAAGAACTCCAAGAGCTCACCAGGACACATCCAATCACCAAGACCGGCTAGGTGTTGCCCGCCACTAAGAGTAACAAGCTAATAGCTTCACTTGATCTAAATCAAGCCTAGACTATAGCTAGATGCACACTTGCTACTCTCACTAATGATGTACTTAATCTTCAATTAAGAACTTTACAAATCACTCTAGTGCACTCTCTTGCCTCTTAATCACACACTAAGTGTTTCAACTCTTCTACATCGTAAGGTTACCTAGTAAGATGAAATGAGGGGTATATATAGGGTCCATTTGGCACAACTCTAGATCCGAGATCCATGTTGAATCTAGAGTTTGTATAATAAAATAAAGTGGTTTAAACATTTATTTTTTGTCCAAATTAAAAACCTAATCACTCAACCAAATACCTCAATCCATCCATAGTTCCAGATCCTGGATTTCTTGGAGCTAGATATGACCAGTTCCAAGAAATCCAAGATCTGGATCCCTGTCAAACGCCCCCATAGGCTAGAGGTCAAAAACTAACTGTTGCCCAACCACCCACATTTTTCGTGAATGTTGGATGATCTGCCGTGCACATACCCCAAACACTAGACCATCTGGTGTGAATCGTCCACTCAAAACTAGTCGTTACTAGCTGTTACTGCACTGAATCCTCCGTTGAAGCCTCTGATACATACGTCGGACCATCCTACGTGTATATGTCCATTTTCCAGTGAACAGAACCTCTAGAATTTACTCCATCAATGCCTTAATATATACGTTGGACCATTCAGTGTCTATAAGTCCATTTCCAGTGAACATAAAGAAATCTCTATACTGTACTCCGACAATGCATTTGATAGATGTGTCGGACCATCCGACGTGTTCAACACGAAGTACTTCTTTTGAAAAATACCCTGGTGTTGCCAACTTCTCTTTGCCGGATCATTTGACGTGTACAAGAGTGCTGAGATAAAAGCTCTGACGTGTACAACACCTTTACCGTCGAACCATCCGACGTGTATAGAGTTTTCAGAACTTATCCAGTTCAAACTTCTTTAAGTTCTATATTCACTTCAACTCATTTATGAGCTTCTCTGAGATACCTAGTGCTATAATTTCACGAGTGTATATCCAACCAAATCTAGACTCAACTATATCAAGCTACTACTCTTAACCACTCTTTATAGTACAATAAAAAAACAAAAAAAGCCTATGCTACTATAAGTGTCATTCATCTCCTTGTGACATTTAAAACTAGAATGTCCTTAATCTTGACGTTTACATCTTTTGATCGCTCAACCATTCAATTAAGGGATCAAGATCACCCAACAACATTGTGAACTAATCTTTTAATTGACTTTCAAAATAAACTTGTTAGTCATAATGATATGGTTATTATTAATCACCGAAATACTCACCACTTATCTAGGAGTTTAAATGCTACACACACGATGGTCAGTCAGGTACTAACATCATAGACCCCTAATGAGTCAACATAGTGGTCTGGTGAGTACACTCTGCACTGAAGGGGGCTAGAAGTACATATCAGACGGTGCCCCAAGCTCCCAATTGCCAATTGAACACACTCATTGAACTGGCAAGCCAGAGGTTTCAGACAGTGCCAACAATTCTTCTCCAGCAGGCAACGGATTTCATTACCAAGGTTTACCCCATCTTCCAACGCTGGGCTGCTGACTTGATTAGCGGGCAATGCAGAGGTCATGATACCCATGCATGATTCATGGGCTCGAAATGATTAATGGGCTACTTCACCCACAGATCATAGCTGACTACTGTAGTTAGCGCCCTGTGTAGTAGTGAGCTACCAACATCAGGGTTCATTCTTGCAGGGAGAAATAGGGGGCTGAGCACCATGACTACAACATGCATCCATATACAAATTCATGCTACGGTCTTCTGTGTAATGCTCTAGAAGTAAAAAAAAAAGAAGTCATTTTTCGGTTTTTTAGCGAATCATGGAAAATGAAAATACCTTGATATAATATTTAAAATAACAATAAATAATGTTTAAATTGTCTTTGGGGGCCAGCCGACCCCTTTATCCCACTCGGACCCAACCTGGGCTGAGGTCACCACCCCACTTTGGGCCCAAGGCCCAAATCGACCTCTTTTCCAAGGGTTAGCTGCCTCTTCCTCCCTCCCACACCTAGCCGCCACCCTGCCACAGTACCTATGTGCTATAGTGATTCGGTGCAAAACCGAATAGGAAGAGAGAAGGGGAGAGAGGGGGGAAAAAGAAGGAAGGAGGAAGGAAAAAGAAGAGGGATGAAGGGATTCTTTGCGTGGATGACTTAGGTAACAAATCTATGGCTTCTCCCCCTATTTTGGATGCATTTTAGTGCATAGAATGTCGTTAGGGATGGTTTAATTAGGGGAAACCACCGATTTGCATGTAATCGGTGTTCTGCACACAGTCTTATCGGGAAGTGCTGCTGTTTTGATGGTTTATGTAATAAAGATGATTTTTCCTGCAGAACTGATGAATAGGAGAGTTGTAGAGGACTCAGAGACCTAGCTTCTGTGTTTTTTTCGAGAATTTTTGACCTAGTGGATTGTGTGAAATAGAGGTTGGAAGTCTGCTATGTAGCAGAGTTGGATTCAGAATTCAGTTTCTATTTATGGGTAGATTCAATGGCTTTAATGATTTTTGTGAATTTTCTCATAATAACATAGATAATGTTTTAATATATCTTTTGGTAAATTTTTTAATTTTTGGAGCAACATACTGTCAGTGGTGATCTGTAGAAATGTGCTGGTCAGAACTCAGAGACAGATTATGTCCTCTGTTTTCCATTGCGATTTACGTCCTTTTAATGATAGAATAAAATGATGGTCTATTCATGAAAGTTGTAGGTCTTGTTTTGTAGTTTGCACAAATATATTTTTTTGCTGTCGTAGCTTTCGTGTATTAAAAAGACAAGTAGTGCTTCTACTATTAAACAAATAAGGTGTTTGCTGTTTTGTTCGTTTGATGGGTTACTAGGCCTAAGACTGCGTTTCTTGTTGCTCATATGTTGTTTTAGTGTGTAGTGGTGCTGATGTATGAGTGCTTGAACAGGTGGTGCTGCACCAAGGCATGCATAGCTTGTCTTCGTCTTCAATAGAGGCAAGTGAATGTAGCAGTTGTTGCTATGACTTTAACTTGTTATTTTTACTACCTCCATCCATAAATACAGTACACATATTTAGACTTAATAATATGAAAGATAACTTTAAGTGATGTTTTAATTATATTAAGATGGCTGAGTACGTTCTACATGGTTATTTTTCTATATGAGGGCTTTTGCAGTTCAAATCGTGGTTGATTTTATAATGCACATACTGGCATATGCATATGTAGATTATTTTTATATGGTTTACTTTTGTTATATTTATGAGGATGATGTTATAATCATTATTGGTTACATAGATGGTGTAATTTAATGTAGTGTCGATAATACTTATTTGTAGGTTTTAGTCATTTTAGCATATCCACACCTTATATATTTCAATAGCTGAAATACATGAGGATAATAATGCGGGTTATGCAGAAGTTTACAGAAGCAGTCATACTATGACCTTTTATAGGGGTAGTGAAGTAGGTTGAAAAACCATACTAAATGAAAGATAAAATGGAAATATTGTCTCACTCATATCTAAATAAAGGTTGTACCAATGTCCTTATAACATGAAGGTAGGGGTTTAACTGAATTTCATAACTTGTGCTATTTTATATGATCATAAGTAGTTGATAATGTAGTCTTGTTGTTTTATACATGATATAATAGATGAAAGCAGTGAATCAGGAGTTGACATATGTGTAGTACTTACCATCCCTATGTTTTGCGTAGAAATAATTTTTTTATATGAGATCTTACAATGGAGTAGTCTATTTGCCAATTTAAAGTATGTTATACATGTTGATATATATTGAGGATCATAACTTATGTCATTTATCTTTAAGTATGCCATATATGTGGATATATGGAGGATGTTGAACTATGTGGTTCTGTTTTTTATTATTGCAATATATTATTTGCATCGCATTTTAATTTTATTGCATTGCATTTGAGTTAGGTCCGTGAAAAAATTATATAACTATTCCGGAGTGCATAAACCAGGTTGGTGAGAAAGTTATATGACTATTCTGGAGTGCTCTTGAAGTTATGTCATGATCTTATGATTGTGACTGTACCAGTACATCATTGTATATTGTTGTAATACAATGCAGCTTCATACCTTCTTGGGTATGAAGGTAGTGGACATATGTATTGCACTACATACACTTGCATTGCATTTGCAATTGAAGATTATTCATGTGGAGGTTTTATATATCAAAGTTGCTATGGAAGTTAATATGAGAAGTGACGTTTCTCAAAAATTCATATGCAGTGTGGTTTAAATTATGGATTTAAAGAGAATGTGAAGTTATATGTGGATATTTTAGAAGTATTTACATTGAAATAGGTTGCGATGGATTGCTTATAATTATTTTGAATAATATTACCTGCAGACGATATATGATTATAAGTAGATGACCCTTGTGGAGTAGTTATATATTATTCCATGTGGTTTTATGTTTATTCATGATGATCCAAATAGAGTGATTCTCATCGGTTCTACTTGCTTTAGACTTTGAAGTTTAGATTTATTTATGATGTTCATAACCTATCATAAAAGGGATAAGTATTTCTTTACATACATGTTATGATGAGGTTTTGTAGTTGTACTTTGTTCACTTTATGCTTATGTATGGAGAAATGGCTATTCAATTGTTTCAGAATGAAACAAGTTATGTTAGTGTCTTTCATATCTGTTAAATGACTACGATGATGAATGATATTGTGGTTTAAATAGCTTGTTAAAATAGTTCACTTACTGAAATTATCCAACCTCACTCTTGCATTTTCCCCATATTGTTCTTGAAGCTAGAATGGATGGAAGAGATTAGCAACTCGTCCTGCACACTTTTATCATCACAACTACCTTTAGTTATGAGACATAATATAATCTTAGAGGTTGAAGTTCTTCTGCGTCTTGTTTAAATAAGAACTTAGATATGTTAATCATGTGGTTAAGTATCTTTCATATCGTTCGGCTGAATAATATCATGTTCTTAACATGCTTTTATGTTATTGCTTCTGCGTTGATATGTTTTCCTAAGTATATGTTGCTGAAATTTTATAGTTCGGCATTCTTGTAGCGTGTAGTTGAGTGACATCTTAGGGTTTTGAGGTTCCTGGGGTGTTACATTCTACCAGGCTGTGTGATCTTTGTCCCTTAAGGTTGCCAAATGGCAAGCAAGGTAGCAAGTTGGCGTGAACCTGAACACACTGAAACTGATAATGAAGGATCCAGAGTTATGTAGTAGGGGGCTCTCAATATTTTTCTTTTTCCTACTCTTTTTCTCTTCTTCTTACTCCTTTTCTTCCTCTTCCAGACCCAAAAATTGAAAGGGGATGGGGGGGGGGGGGCGAGGAGCTTTGGGGCTCCTAATGCATGTTTGGTATAGTTTTTACTGATCCAAATTCTCTAGGAGAAGTGATTCTTTAGGAAAAGTGATTCTATGACTGAAAGTGATTATTTAGGGTAAACTCTATGGAGGAAGTGATTCTGTGAGGGAAGTTGTAACACCCTGAATTTTAGCATTTTAGAAAATAGCAAAATTCGCTCTAAATTAAAACTTTTTTTAATTATTAAACCACTATAAAATCGAGGAAATATTAAAGCAGTATATACTTGTATGTATATATTCAAATATATTATTT
Organism: Phragmites australis; assembly: GCF_958298935.1. NCBI lineage: Eukaryota > Viridiplantae > Streptophyta > Magnoliopsida > Poales > Poaceae > Phragmites > Phragmites australis. Next base: position 3,494,708 of record NC_084943.1, read on the forward strand.
GGGCTAAGTATTCCAATGAGCACTAAATTAATTTCTAAATAAATCGTTGCATTAAATTGAGCATATGCATTTTTGGTTTAGTGATTCTTATGGTTCTTTGAGTGGCGATTCGAATTTAAACGTCTCTCAAATTCGAAACTGTTTTTAAGTTACTTCGGTAACTTCATTTTCCACATCAATATGTGAAAATCGATCTTCTAATCCAATTCAAATATTCCTTTTTGAATCAAACTAAATTCAAATACTCCTATTTGAATTTAATCCCAAATATCTCAAATCTAGACTCTTCAAATCATCGTCACTTTCGTATGCGAATGCAATTCGAATCATTCAAGTTATATTTGAATACTTTTGAGTTTAATCTTTTCGAAAATTCGTTCCAATACAATCCAACTCAAATCCAAAATGAATTGCCAATCCAATTTGATTCAAATCATATTCCCAAATCTCGGAGTTTTACCTCGATCTCATAATTCAAATATTTCCAATTGAATTGATCCTAATCCAAAGTCAAATTCAAATTCAAATCTCTCTTTTGAAATTAATTCCATATCCTTTTTCTTTTTTTCTTCCATTTTCACCCCAGGCTGAATCTCGTCCCTTCCTTTCTTCTTAGCCCAGCCAGCCCCCTTCTCTTCTTTCTTTTCTCCTTGGCGTGGCCCAGCCATCCAGCCCGACCGGCCACTCCTTCCTCCCCGCGCGTGGGCTGCTCCAGTGCCACTCGGCCCACGTCGCCCGCGTGCTCCAGCCAGCTCCCTCGCGCGCCCGCACCCGCTCGGTCGTTAGCTTGGCCACGTGTCGTTGACCCGGCCCGCTCCGTTTTCCCCTCCTCTACCTCGCCGACCCCACGTGCCTGGACGTTTCCCCTACCTCCCGCTCGCTCTCCTACACACCGCGCAGCACTATGCTTAGTCGTCGTCGCTTTTGGCGCCATTAAGGAATCGGCGACTTCGTCGCCCGCCCCTCTCCTCTTTGCTCTCACGGTGAGCTACCCGAGCAAACCCTGGCAGCCGCAACTTCGGCGACCGCCTGTACACGAGAGCCGACGGCCACGCCGACCCGTTGCATGGATGAGGATGGGCGCCGCCCACCGCGCTGCTCACCATGGACAACGCAACATCGCGTGTCCTGCACCGCCTCACGCCGAGCTGCACCGCCTCTCCAGCCACCTCTCCCCTATAAATAGCAGGCAACGCCCCTCTTCTCCCCCTTTTCCATCTCACTACCACCACACCCCCTTTTTCGCTCCACCACTGCTCACCGCTGACGTGTTGCCGAGGAGGACCAGAGGCCCGTCACCGTCCCCGTGCAGTCCCCGATCTGCCGGAAGCTGACGTGAGCCGCCCGTGCATCGGAGCTGTGCCGTCCGCCGTCACCCTTCGACCAAACACCGGCCGCCATGACCAAATCGCCGTCGTTCATCTTCCGGTGAGCCTCTTGGTTCCCCTAGCACCCCTTAGATAGCATGTAGGCGTCTCTCGAGCCCCCTTTTTGCTTGTTGCCATGTGCCACTGTGTGATTGCCGTGCACCGCCATGCAAACATCGTCGCCGACGTGCTTATGCACTCTGTGTGGTCACCAGCCATCGTGCCGTGTGCTCTAGAGGCGTTAGGCCTCCTTTCTTTGCAGGTTGGCCCTCCCCGTGCAGGGGAGGTGCTGGTCGATTTTTCCCGTGCCACTGCCTTTACTTCGGCTCTGATCTCACACTGCTTTCGCCGATGGCCGCCGTCGATGAGCTTTTCGGCGTCAACTCGTCATTGTGAAACTCCGGCGAAAACCCGATCCCGACGAGCTTTTGGGCGCTGCGCTACCGTGATTCCTCGCCGCCGGCTAATTCCCCTCCGCTCTGCTGCTCGCGCAAGCCTACTCGGGCCATGTCTTGGCCTGGCCAGCAGGCCTGGCTCGGCCCAATGGCTGGCTGGCTGGCCCAACCACCAATAGGCCGCACCCTGTGGGCCGACCCAGCTCCCTTCGCTCGTTAACCAACCAACCCAAGGCTCGAGCGGGCCTATACTGTGCAGCCCAAGCCCGGTCCGACCCATCAAGGTCCGGACCCGGCCCAATCTGGGCACACCTGGTACTGTTCAGTGGGCCCCACCAGTGGATCCCACTCATGAACAGTGCCATTTGGTATTTTTCAGATTTAATTTAGATCAAAACTTCTCGGAGCCATAACTTCTCCATAATCTATCTTCCAGCCAAATCTTGTAATTTTTGGAGTTCATTTAATTTTCTCATTTGATATTTATTTTGTATTGTGGCTTTAACCTAGAATTAGATGTTGTCTTTAGTAAATAAAGTTGAAGTTAGTTAATTCCAATAATTATGTTGGTTATAATCGTGGATTAGTTGCTTGTATTAATCTAGCTGAAGTGTAGGTTCGATCGTCATGTTAATTAGAGAATGGTTTTTAGAATAAACTAAAGATTGTTTTTATTTTAATTGGAGTGGGTCATTATTTCATGCGTTAAGCTATAGGATTAATCTTAGTATACTTAATGATAAATTAACTAGTGTAGCGGCTAAATAAATAAATATTTGTCATTAGAATATGATACAATAATTTAAATGTTAATAATTCATTAATTGAATAACCTTTTAATAATTAATTAATTAGATTCAAAGAAAAGATTAACCTAATTAATTAATTACATGCATGCTTTTAACATAGCTATAGTATATAGCTTAATTAGTATGAAAATTAAACAACACTAAGAATTTAAGATTAATCACTAAGTAACCGTATTTAGTGATATAGATTAGAATAATTAATCTCCACACTTAAGCACGTATAATTGCCTAGAGTTATACTTAGGTATATATGTATACATGCTCACATACATATAGACGTAAGTATCGCACATACGTTTATGTCAATACACGTGCACTCACCTGCACGTAGAAACCCTAATTGTCGTCTTTTGACAATTAAACTAATAAATGTTCATCTAGTTAATCGTGATTTGTTTAGGCTTTCTCTTAGGTTAATAAAACAACTACGTTAATAGCTTAGCCTATCTTCGCTAGATGATCTCATCATTCTCTGTGTATTAGCTTTGTATGGCTTAGAGTTGCCGATCGTCTTTTCTCTAGGTTAGCTTTATTATTTCTTGGTTTTATTCTGGTGTTCATTTGCTTAGTCATTGTGCGCTTTTTATCATTAATCTGCGTAGGCTCGAAGTCAAGGTTCTAAGCAAGAACATGATGAAGGAACTAAAGGCGAGGCATGATGATGAAGAAGAACCCAAAAGATTTGAACGACAAGACCAATCATGAATTGACCCTTCAGGAAGGCAAGTCATATCTCCTTGATCATATTAAACCTATATTTTTAAATAATATACATGATCAACTAAAATCGGACTTATTATCGCATGTGCTATGTATTACGTTTTTACAAAACTACTTGTAGTAGTTAATCCTATCAACACTTCCATACCTTACATATCATTATCCAGAATACATATCACCCTAGGATTACCTGTCGTTATCTATATTAACGTCGGACGACGTCATGATATCTAGCATGCTTAGGATTGAATACGTCTCCTCGAAGATATCGCTTTTAAAACACCTCTCCTCGGAGACAAGATTTACTGTTATCGATGATAACTCATATACCATGAATCCTTGATGGTTATGAATTCTGTGATGGTTGTGAAATCCTTGACATCGTGTGGGATATGGTGGGAGATGTGTAAAAATGGGTGAAAACTGTTTTAGCTGGGGTAGGTGGAGTAGTACTCTGAACGAGGATGTTCCTGGGGGTTTGAGTAACCTTTGTGGTATTCATTGCCAGAAGATACCTGCTCTGGCCGGTTAAGGACCGAGTCATTGCGCCGTCATGCTTAGCCACCCCCGTGCAATCATGCGTCCTGAATGGACATGACTTGACTTTTTCTTCACTGGACTGGGTTGGGCATAATACTTGGAGGCCTGAGAGGCAACGTTGAGCCAAGTATCTTCAGGTTCTGTGCGAAGGAGTTTCCGCCTCAGTCGATCATCGGGGGTCTACCCTCTATACGAGACCTGAAGAGCTTGATGGATCACGTAGAAAAGCCCAGTAGGAAAGGTGTTTGGAGGATCTCGGTATGATTCGCTCCTCCGTTTGCAACGGTTGGAGGCTGAGCATATCGCATGGGTAACGTTGTACAACCTCTGCAGAGTGTAAATCTATTCGAATATCCGTGTCCACAGTCATGGACATGCGAAAGCAGTAACCCTGATGACTAGACTCCGGATGCGTGCGTTTTAATGAGTGAGTGTGTGGACTAGATGTCCGTGTGATGAGGTTCCGGGCTCGATCCGCTAGAAGTTGTGTGGTACTAGAGGTACACCAGTTGTGATAAAAGGGACTGCGGAGTGAAGTGTAGCCTCTCCCAAGATCAAAAACCCCTAGATATAACTTGTTACCCTGATTCTGGTTTTAAAACCGTTTTGACAACTTTGTTACTAGGTTACCATCTAATACGTTGGGGACTTGAGGTGATACTCAGTACCAACAGAAGATGCCTGCAGTTGTTACCTTTAAAACTATTTTCAAAAGCTTTGTTACATTTATTTCAATAGGATAATAGTCGAGAATATAATTGGATACTTGCATAAAACCTGCTTTACGCTTAAAACTATGCCGTAAAGCCATATCCTTGAAATATCCATTATGCATCTATCAACCCCTTGAAGTAGTATAGGACTTGTTGAGTACCTTCTATACTCAGTCTTGTTGCTTCAGATTGTTGAGTTGGAGATCAATCTCAATCCAGATGAAGTCAAAGAGAAGAAGTCTAAGGTCGTGTCCGCACCCGAGTTGCCTATGGCAATTGGGTTGCATCGTCGTTTCGCTCCGCTGTACTATAAGCTCTTCTGTCTGGCTGGTCTATTGTGGATTCTTGTCCATCAGACCATCTTTTTGCTTTTTAGGTATTTATTTTTACCTTATTTGTATTCAAAGTATGTATTTGATATCATTATGTTGAATTCTGGGCGTATCAGCTACTTGATCCAGGGACTGATACAGGAGGCACAGGTGAACCCGGGTTCGGGGTTCCTACAGAAGTGAATCAGGGAAAACTGGTTTTTTCAGTCATAATATCTAGTTCATTTTAGGGAATCACTCCCCTAGAATCACTTTGAGAGCTGAAAACTGCAAACTGACGTTTGATATAGCTCCCGTTGATTATACTCTAGAAGTTGATCTAACAGCTTTGCCAAACATGCATTAAGTGTTCCCGAGGGAACCCTCCCCCCTGTGGATCCGCCGCTGGAAACTGATAAAGCCTTAAGTTTCAGACAAGGCCAGCCAGTCCCTTCCGATGAATGCAGGGATCATCATGGACCCCTTGATTCATGCGTGGAATCAATGGGGATTCATCCATGGCTGATTACGCTCTATCACTCTTTGCTCGCTGTCATTAGCTTGGCTCTGACAGGGAAGAAGGGCAGTGACATGGCCTTCACCTTCCAAGGGAACCATGTCTCCGCCTTTGGGTGAGGATTGCGGAGTTCATCTGGAGGCATAAATGGCTGCCTCACTACTTGATAAGCTACGAATGGGATCCTCCGGTCGATGCTTATGACTGAACGGGAGCTCGTTACTCGCTTTTCAACAAAACACATCATTTTTCGTCTTGGGGAAAAATACAAGAAAACTGACAAGTCGAACCAGAGCCATAAAGCCACAAACTTCACATGAATTGAGATGTTTTCTCGTGGAATTTCCACGAAATGAATTGGAATGTTTTCTCGTAGAATTTCCACGAAACGAATTGAAATGTCCCTTGTGGAATTGCCACGTTCCAGAAATACTTTATCGATTTTACAAAAGGGGATGGGATATACTTACATACAAGTTTGATAAACAATTACTTATATAGTACTAATGTGTTAGGACCTAAATCACAACACAATGAACATGTATTTTATGGTATATCAACTGTTCATGTCATCACATCAATAGGGTCAGGTATTTATAGCCATACCCCAACCACCTAGATTCACATTACAGTAGTGCCCATGTTCATAAGAACATTCCCCCCTTTGGGCCTTCCTCCGGCTTTTGTTCCTTCGAGTTCTTCATTTCGCATCAGATGGCTCTCCAAGCTTCATCGACGCCTTCGGTGATCCTCGACCCACGACCGAGGTTTTAGCCTTCGGACTCCTCATTTCGTATTGGGTATCCCTTTGAGGTAATCATCTCTTAGATGTTTTGACCTTCAGGCTCATCATTTTGCATCGGATGTCCTTTTGGCGTGATCCTCAACCTCTCGTAGATTTTAGCCTTCGAAATCCTTGCTTTGCATCAACTATTCCTTCGGCTTCGTATCTACCATCAAAATAGCTCTTTTGGGTGATTGCTTCCGGTTGGTTGAGGCCGGCGAAGTCAGAGAGGGGCTAAGGCAGGGTTTGAAAAATCACTGAAAACTGCTTAGTATTCACGAATGTTGGCCAATTCGGTCCGCACCATATTTAGAAATCGACTGATTTTCGAACTTAAATTCAAAAAATTCAAAAAGATAAAAAAATAAAGAAATCACCCAAAACTCTAAAAATAATAGAGACAATTCCAAAACCTTATATGAATATTTTTTTTTCAAAAATAATGTCATTTTTATCATATTTCATGGAGAGGAAGTTTGAAAACAAACGAAAAAAATGTTGAAATGGGTCGTATGAACATGATGATTTGGCCCATCACGTTAAGGAAAAGCTTAATATGCAAACATATATTTTTTATGTATGGTGTATATTAAGAGGATCTTTAAAATTGGTTTCACTTCATTTAGAGTTTTATTAATTTCTCCATGATTTTTACAAAATTTACAAGCATAAAGTGAACATGTTAAGAAATAATAATGTAATTAACTTTTTCATGTCTACCATTATTTTTCTTACATAAATCATAGTATAAGTAAATTAATAAAAAGTGGCTTCACTAATTTGGAGATATGATGGGTTAGTTATCAATTAATCTAGTTGCAACATATTTATACAATCATGCATGTTACAATAACTATTTCATGAGTTCATGTATTTTTAAAAGATATAGGATCATGTAAGAAGACTAAAAAAATTAGTTTCATGATTTTTGGATTAGCAAAGAATTAACTATGCATTTCACTAGGTTTAGAAAATACATTTTCTCATAGAACTTATACAACTTTTTTATGAGTATAAATACTTTTATCACGTAGATCATGTTACAAGGAAACCAACAAAATTTATTTCACTTGATTTGAAGCTCAGATGAATTAGTTATCGATTTTACAAGATTGAGCTATTTTTTTTTACTTTTTTTTAACTTGAGTAGTTTTCGATAAAACTGAGCAGTTTTCGATCGAATTCGAACGGTTTTTTTTATCACAAATGAAATATGAGAAATGCGATCGGTTTTCGATGAAATTCGAGCTATTTTCGGTTCAAATCGAGCGGTTACCAAATCATCGATTCGGTCGGTTTTTGCCTCTTATTTACAAATCTGATTGGGTGTATTTGAGCGAATTCTCACCGAATTTTAAACAGTTTTCGCGATATTTGTAAATTTTAGAAAATCTCCCTGTAGTGATTTCTGGATCTCAAATGATTTTATTACCCCTGGGCTAAGTGGTATCTTTTTCCACCATAATGCTTAATTTTTTTTACCTGCACGAAAGTCAAAGGATGAACAATAGTCAATTGGACACGAATGGAAGCATGCGTTCTCCAAAAGTCTCCTACGCCACGTGTCCAACCACCACCCACCCATTTTATAAATGGTTGATTTCCAAGGGCCTAAACGCAAAACTACCTCAACGCAAAAACCCCTTCCAATCTTCCATTTCTCCCCTCCTCCTCCTCCTCTTCTCTTCCTTCCGCTTCGAGATCTCGCGCTGCGGTGGGCGGGCGAAGCTTTCCGGAGCCCCCGATGCTCGTCCCGAAGCGCATCAACTACGTGGCACCGATGCTCGCCTCCGCCGCCATCCTCCTCCTCCTGCTCTCCGGCTACTTGGAGCTCCCCTCCATCTCCTCGCTCTCCACCCCCGCGCCGCTCGTTGCCGCCTCCCGCTTCCCCACCGCGCTCGACTCCGTCGGCTCCCGCGAGCCCTCCGCGTTCACCTCGCTCCTCGCTGCGTTTGTCGCCTGGGACGCCGCCGTCGGGTGCCCCCGCATCCGCGCCAAGCTCGCCGCGGAGCCCGGCGCCAACGCCACGGCGGCGGCCTCCTCCGTCTCCGTCACTGGCGGCGCTGGGTGGAGCGGCGCGAGGTGCGAGGATCTCAAGGCGCGCCACGTCGGGGTGCTTGTCAAGGGGTGGACCTGGATCCCCGACGCGCTCGACGGGGTGTACACGTGCCGCTGCGGGATCAGCTGCGTGTGGAGCAAGTCCACCGCCGCCGTCGACCGCCCCGACGCGCTGCTCTTCGAGGGCGCCACGCCGCCGCCGCAGGTACCGGACTTCTTCCCCTCTTTCTCGTCATGTGACGATGCAACGGTGGCCTATTATTTAGGATAGTTGGTGGATTTGGGTAATTTCAACACTTAGGTGCAATCAAATTGGAGATGAATTCTGATCTTTACTCACTTATGGTTGAGTGGTGGAAACAAGAACTTATAAAACAAAAATTGTGATGCAAAATTGGAATCTTTTGTGTTGGGCAAAGAGTTTTCTGCCAAGTGCCGACCAGAGAAGTTCCTTATCTTCTTTCCCTTTTTTATGTTGTTTAGGTTATAAAATGCTTGTGAAGCGATATAGCTCGTAGTTTTAACTTTGTTTATGTACACTTAATGGCCAACGATTTGGCAAAATATTCGGTGCGGATGTTAAGTTCTTTGTTGAAATGAGGGATAGATTCATGATCCGGTACTTCTAAAGAACAGGGATTTGATTGGTTGTTGGAGTAAATTGGTGAAACAACAGACATAGCTTCCCATTGGCCTGGTGCATTAATGAAAAAGATAATGCTTGATCAGGATGGCTGTGCCAGTCTAACACGACTTCATTCAGAAATTTGATTTGAGTATTAGTTGGGACCTGTAAGCTGTAAGTATCAATAACAGGAATAACATTACTGCGTTGGGCAGGTTTTGTATTATAGATTGCTTGCGCCTTTTCCCATAGCATCTTACTGAGCGTACCAATGCTGAATGCTCTGTCAGTTAATTTTACCATCCTGATTGGGTCATTTGGTAGCTAAATGTTTGGTGAGTGGCACAGCTACACCATTGCAACCTTTCATTAGACTTATTGTGGAATCATACACCATCTCGTGTTTAATAAATAATCTTCATTTGCTTTGTTGTATTCTTAATGATTAAATATATTCATCTTTCTGAGTTTTAGTTTAAAGCATTATGCAACATATTCTGCAGAGAATGAAAGGTCTGCCTCTTCGTGTTTATCTGGATCTGGAGGCTAGTAGGAAGCCAACTGGTTTTGAGGACATTTTTATAGGTTACCATGCCAATGATGATGTGCAAGTAACATATGCTGGAAAATCATTTCACACCAGCCGGAGTTACCATGTATCAACCGAAAAGAGGAATGTAAGTAAAAACCTTCAAAGCCAAAACTTTAACTTCACCAACATAGTAATTTTAACACTCCGTGCATTACCTGACTCCAACTATGTTTTTCCTTAACATGAATGTCAGTGTATCACACATGATTTCCATGGTCACTGTCCTGTCCATCATCAGTTGGAAGTTGGAACATTCTCGAAAAAAAATGTAGATAATCTCTGCACGTTAGTTTAGTCTAGAAAATTAGCAGGTGCCCAGAGATTCACCCAAGCTGGAGGTTTTCCTCTTCCTTCTACCTTTTTCATGGCAAGCCTGAAAACTATTGTATAGTGGATGATACCAAGAGTTGTCGCAAGATTTTTTAAAGAAGACCAAGAGTATTCACACATCACAATCCATGAATAACAGTTCACACTTCAGAGTATTAAATCTTCTGTATTTTTCTGCAATTTGTGGTTTACCTGTCAGAGAGACAAAATTTTACGTAATCAGTGTTGCACTCTCTCAGATAGTATCAGCTCTGCTATAGTAAGACTTTCTCCTTTAGATCTTTTTTAATAATCTGAGCTAGTGATCTCCTGTCTGTTGTCAGGATGCACTTATTTACTGGTCATCTTCAAGGTGTCTTCCTCACAGAGACAATATTGCGAAAGACTTCCTTTCTTTGGTGCCACACCATTCCTTTGGGAGATGTTTGAATAATGTTGGTGGTCCTGATATGGCGCTATCTATGTATCCAGTTTGCTCTGCCAATGATAATGGAACACCACACTGGTGGGATCACCTACACTGCGCAATGTCACATTACAAGTTTGTTCTTGCAATTGAGAACACCAAGACGGAAAGTTATGTGACCGAGAAGCTATTCTATGCTTTGGAAGCTGGGTCAATTCCCATATACTTCGGGGCACCCAATGTCTGGGATTTTGTTCCACCCAATTCAATTATAGATGCCTCCAAATTCAGCTCTCTCAAAGAACTGGCATCATATGTGAAAGCACTTGCAAATGACCCTGTAGCTTATGCAGAGTACCATGCATGGAGGCGGTGTGGTGTCCTGGGTAACTTTGGCAGGGCACGTGAAATGAGCCTTGACACACTGCCTTGCCGACTCTGTGAAGTACTTAGCAAGAGAGGTGGTAGGAGTGCAGATGCATTGTGATTGACCGGTTGGTATCCTGACTTGGATACTTCCCATTTACTTTAGTGCTAACTCAGTATGATATAACCTTTTTTTTTTTCATACTAGGCTACTTTTGGTGGCTTATATACCTCGATTTGATGAGAACTGAATGACTTGCAACTCGGATTGTGAAATAGATCCAGATGGTATGTAAAGTGCTCATGCTATTCAAATGAAGATCAAGTGCTCAAGTTGTCACATTCTTGAAAGAAAATAACACACTGCCATTTTATTTTATTTTTACACTTTGTCTCTTTTGCCTTTGGAGTTGAGAGGTGTACAATATTCGAAGTAGAGGCTCATGTTTTTAGGCAGGAAAAAAAGATACAGATGCACTTTCTGTTGTTAGGATGATATGGATCACATGACTATTTGTACATTTATACAAATCGCTTGAAGAAATTGGTTGACACACAGAACCAACAATACCTGAAAGACTAGATGTTGCATGTCCTTTTTGTGGAAAGGCTACAAATGTATGAGCTCTGTCCTTAATTTTGTGTAGATGTCATGGTTATGTCTATTTGTTTTTGTTCACTGTTTGATCTATTGCGTTTCAAGTTTCCATAAGCAGCATAACCCATTTGATGCCATGATGGATAAATGGACTCTTTCGGAAACTCTGGACATGCAAACTGAAACAACGCAATCCCTTTCTGGACTAGCTCCTGTCAGGTAGGGTTTGAGAATGAATCTCCCAGGTTCTGTTCAAAGCTTCAAGGTTTTAGTGTTAATTCCTAAACTCGGCCATAAACTAGCAAGATATGTGATCAAAGTGTCAAACGAGAATTCGTTCTTTATTTGCAGAATGAGAAAATGTCTTTCTATGACTGGAGTTGGTCTTAATTAGTTCAAATTCAACTCTGGATGGCAAATTTTAGTCCTTACGGTTACAGGGAATCTAGGACAATTCTTTACCATTTACAAGCTAATTTCTTGCATTTTCAAACAATGATAGCATTGCTGAAAAGGTGATTGTAAATTTCTCTATCCAAGTACTTTGTGCAAATTTTTAACATGTACAATCTAAAGCGGAAACTAAACAAAATACTTATAATCTATGGTATAGAACACTACATTGTTTATGAGCTATAACTGACAGCTTGTCAAGCTCATAAGTCACTCATTGACCCAGCTACTGAAGTAATCTAGAAGGTGAAGCCCTTTAGAAGGGTGAAATGAAAGCACAGCTCTAGATCGATACATACTTTTCTGGGTATTTTGATATCATCTGACCACGACTATCCTGTTACTGCAGAATTTATTCATAGAACTAATAAAATCAATGGGCATCATGTCCTTGTTTCATTTAGGCCAAAGAGCAAATCACATATTGTATGTAGAGATCGTCCCACATAGCCAGGATTAAAATGAGAATTGCTCAACGTCAGCTGAAGATTCTAACATGCAGCGTCTGCATAATTGCCAATGTGAAACCTCCAAACTGGAGGATGATGGGGCATCTTTCTTCCTGTTCTTTTTTTTCTAAGTTGTAGCGAGTAATTTCATCATAGATATTCATATTATGCATGGTATAATGTAACTGGCATGTTGTCGTACGTGCAACGGAAGTAACATCATTTTCACGCTTGAGAAATTCGGAGAGGATGGACTATGCAGGCCAAGGCCTCATTTCTGTTGCAGCTGCACTCCTTACCTTTCAGCTCGAGAAGCCTATGCAGTTGGTATTGCATACTGGGTTGTCTTCTTATCCATGGATTTTTGCAATGCCCTGCTGTTGGTAACAAAGTATGTTCGACGTATAACATTGTAGAATATGATCTCGACTTTGTGCACCTTCCAGTTTTATTGCCATGCTAGCTTTCAGTGCAACTACTTGGTTGTAAGCTGGAATAGCAGGGTGATGATAGATCAAGTAAAATTCTCTGCGTTCTGTGCTACTAACTGTCAGTATGTGCTTGTTGGTGCAATGAGTTGAATCCCTTAATCCTCTGTTGGTTGATTTTGGCACAGAGAATAGCTTTACCTTGATTTTCACCCAGGAACTTCTCCTTCATGGTCTGCTGCATGCGCGCCTTAGCCTCTGGAGCTTGTCGGCGACGTCCTTCATGGTCGGCCTCTCCTCGCTGGCCATGCTCAGACACTGCGTAAGCAGCTACGCGGCGTCGTCGAGCACCTCCACTCCAACCTCCTCCCTGACCTGCCCGTCCATGATCTCCCGGTGCGTCCCGCCTGCGCTGCTGCGAGGAAGCAGAACGCCAGGCTCCCCTCCTCTTCCTCGTTATCCACCGGGCTGAACGCCTTCCTCCCGGTGAGGAGCTCGAGCACGACCACGGCGGAGCTGTACACGTCGTACTTGCTTGTGAGCTGGCACGGCAGGTACTCTGGGTCGAGGTACCCAGCGTCCCCTGGACCAGCGTGGCCACCGCCGCCTTCCGCCGGCGCGAGCCTCGACGCGCCGAAGTCGGACACCTTGGCGGCGAGGTCGCCGTCCACCAGGATGTTGGCGGACTTGACGTTGCGGTGGAGAATCGCCGACGAGTGCATGCGGAGACGCGCTCCCGGTGGCAGCTGCAGCTGGCCTCGCTGTCGCCACCTCCATGAATATATATACGAGTTATCATTCGCTATACAGCTACCATTCACGTCTATACACAGCTATCATTCGCGTTGCGCATATCCTGTAACCGCAAATTAAAATATGAAGAATTACGAGTTACAACTTATTATATAGACCACTTACAACTCTGAGTTACGACTCAGTCTCCAACATGCACCAAACAATACGAGACAGCCACCCACCAGAGCATTGCATGCGAAGAATCTTTTGTTGATTTGAATTATTAAAATGCAATATCTCTAGAACCACAGATCCGATTCTCGATCCGTTTGATGCATATTGTTGGAAAAAATATACTTAACAAAATAAGATCCATCAAGACTATATTTTAATGAAATTTTAGAATTATAAAGGAGTTGCGTCCATATAGTTACAACATAGTGAACATCGCAATTACAACATGCTAAACATTACAGTTACAACATGGTGAACTAGAGTGTTCTTTGGTGGAGGTACTTTAGTTATAACATGGTGAATTCTTTAGTTACAACATGCCGAACACTACAGTTGCAACATGATCAAACAGTACAGTTGCAACATAAAAATATAAAATCAAATTAATTACATCAATGCAACTAAAAATAGTTACAATATGGTAAACACTACACTTACAACATGCATATAGTTGTAACTGCTCTGTCTGTGGTTGCAACTAATAGTTGTAATCGCTCAATTTGTAGTTGCAATACAATATACGGCGAGTTGCAACTCGTGAGTTGCTATTCTGTACCTGTGCGCATGCTGCATATATATATATAAAAGACATGTATGCAGACGAAGAAAACAGGCAGAAGTGATAGGTAAAAGTCGACAATTTCACGTGGCTTCACGTTTGGTAAGGAGACGAATATATTTCAGACTATAAGATTCCTAGTTACTCTCTAAGAGTATCTAAACTAAATTAAATAAGGGAGTAAAAGGCTCCTCACGTGACTATAAAAGGAGGCTTCCGACATAAGAAAAGGAAACGCCAACACACAAGCCACCAACCATCAAGCAAGCATCCTCTGGAGAAGAGCGAGAAGCGTCCATAGCACACACTCTCTCTCACCTCTATTATTAGTCCACCTTGTAAAATAGTTACATTAAAGGAAGGAATTATACTATTACTGCTGTAAGGTAATCATCCGTTTGTAGGTAAGTGTTGGAGGTTCTTGAAAAGAAAAAATATATCTAAACTATGCTTGTAAAAATAAAGTATTATTGTCTTTAAAAACCCCTTAGACTTCTAGTTTGTTTATATAGGATGAGTTTTTATGCTATGTACCCTATAGTAAAAAAAATTTCAGTAGTTATTAGATAATTCCTGTATCTATCATGGTCATAATAAGTTAAGAAGAACTTTGTATCCACATAGAAGTATTTCTTTTGGGTGAAACTGCATTAGGTGATGATAAAAACTTATCACGTATGTTTATGATTAAAGATTTCTAAGAAAATTTTGTTACTTCTGAAATAAGTTAACGGTAAGAATGATAAGTACCAAATAGGATTGTAAAAAAAATCCCGAATAATATCGTTCGTGCAAAAAAAATGTCCAGTCCGTGCACCCGCTCCCCTGTGTCGGCAACCACGTCGTCGAGATGGCGCTCTCCTCCACGACCTCAGCCACGGTGAGTCGGTGACACCCTCGACCACCGCTGCGTCTACGACGGCGACCGCCCTTGCGTTGGCGTCCACCACGACGTCAACGTCTGCCCCTTCGACGGTGTACGCTGCTGCATTGGCATCCGCATCTACGCCGGCGTCCGCTCCCGCGTCGGCAGTCGCACCTGTGTCGGCATCAACTCCCACGTCCGATTTCCCTGCTGCTGCGTTCGCTGCGGCGTTAGCCACGGTGTCGGCGCCCGCCGCTGTTGCGTCGGCGTTAGTCACCACGCCAGCATCTACCCCGGTGCCTGCAACCACCACTGGAACCGCGAAGCGGCCACCGTGCAACACGTCCGCGCCGATGGGCGCTGCCCACGGCCTGAGCACATTGGAGTTGAGGCCGAAGGACCTACGCCTGGTGGAGGCCGTGGTCTTCGGCGGCAACCCCGACCACGTCGTCGACGGCATCGTGTTGCCCTCCGCGGACTAGGAGATCGTCGCCGAGCGGGATGCACCGCGCCACGACCCTGACAATGTCCGCGTGGCACTCACTGCGCACTGGGCAACCTCGCCTACAAGGTGTTCAGCGTGAGACCTCAGCTACTCTGGGACGACTTCGCTCGAGCACGCGTTCACCTCCTCGCCATGCGCCACGACACTTTGGCCTCCCTGTTGCGTGCTGCGACTCAAGCCGCCTCCCCCATGCCACGGCTCTAGGCCTCCACCCCCGCATCTGCAGGTGCCATGGCCGCCGCCTCCTGGTTACGAGCCTCCACCCTCGCTGCGGCGCGCCACTCCGTCACCGCCGCCATTGTTGGTCATCCTGGCCGCCACCCCGCGCGTGGCCCCGACCGAGGACTTCCCTTCGGGCGAGCACGTCTCAGGCCCCGCCTCCTTTGTCACCAACGTCGGCTCTGCTCCGTCGAACCGCGACTGGTAGGAGATTCGTACAGCAACAAGTTCAATGACTTCTGTCCCAAAGCTTAGCAAATTCCTCCGCCCGCACTATGGGACTTTCAAGGCTTACTTGGAGACTATGCCAGAATCTGTTCTGAAAAAGTATATGGCTGACATACTGTCGGTATTGGCCTTGACGATGTCTGTAGAAGGAGAAGGAGAGAGCTTGAAATATCGAAGGATGGGTTCTGAAGGTGACATTGGTTCATGGGGCCATGAATATGTGAGGAACTTGGCTGGTGAAATTGCACAAGAATTCCAAAAGCGTCAGTATGTTGACATGCCAATTGATTCCCTTATGGAGCTAACACAGCAGATTGTTTCATTCCACATGAATCACAATGCCGAGCCTGAAACTGTGGATCTTCTGATGGAGGCCGAAGACCTTGATTTGCTAGTTGAGCAGGTGGACTCCAACTACAAAAGGGCCTGCCTGTACCTCACTACTCCATCTATATATCTCTCTTCTCCTAATGATATGTTGGCATTTGAAATAGCTTTTACCATTTACCTGAAGTTTGGGGACCTTGCAAGTGCTTTGTGGATTGTGCTTCTGCTTGACAACAAGTATGTGAAGCAGGTTTAAGCAGCAACTGATGATCTTCTCCTGAAGAAGCGATTCTTATATGTCGTAGCACGCCATGATTTAAGCAAAGAGGTACTGAAGTTCGGAAATGAGGTGGCATTAGGATGCTCTTATTCCAAGAGAAGCTGTCCATATACGGCCAAAATCCAAAATTAGACAATATACGCGACCGTATTTACCGAAATAGACAACATGTTAGCGTATTTACAATTTTAGCATCCGTATTCGGCACACCGTGTGTCGAATATGGCACTGTAGCTCATATTCGGCACACGGTGTGCCGAAAATGACACTGTAGCATAATTTTCGGCACACCGTGTGCCGAAAATGGACTGTAGCACAGTATTTCGGCACACGGTGTGCCGAAAATGGACTGTAGCACCGTATTTCGGCACACCGTGTGCCGAAATACGGTGCTACAGTCCATTTTCGGCACACCACACTCCGAAAATGAACAGTACCGCGCGTGAACAGTAACAGCAGTGCGTTTGAATTTCGCTTTTCCTCTTTTCCAAAACGGTGGTCTTCTGTTACTCCAAAAATGTTAAAACGTTTTTTACATATTTCATAATCCATGTGCAACCCATTTTAGTTGGATTCACCGAAAAATCCTTTGTATATTTAAAACTAAAATTCTTCAAAAAACACTACTTTTATAACTTGTAATAATTTTTAGTGTCTCAAATAAATTCCCAAAAATTTAGAAAAATTCACTAATATTCTTATTATGTGATGGACTAATTTCTAAAATTATTTTTAGCCCTATTTTATATGATGAAAAAGTGAGTTCTTTTGTAATGCTTCATTTATATGTATTTTTATCATTTCATGTAAATGAAGCATTACAAAGTAACTCATTTTTTCATCATATAAACTAGAGCTGAAAATAATTTTAGAAATTAGTTCATCACATAATAAGAATATTAGTGAATTTTTCTAGATTTTTGGGAGTTTATTTGAGACACTAAAAATTATTACAATTTATAAAAGTAGTCTTTTTTGAATAATTTTAGTTTTAAATATACAAAGGATTTTTCGGTGAATCCAACTAAAATGGGTTGCACATGGATTATGAAATATGTAAAAAAAGTTTTAACATTTTTGCAGTAACAGAAGACCACCGTTTTGGAAAAGAGGAAAAGCGAAATTCAAACGCACTGCTGTTACTGTTCACGCGCGGTACTGTTCATTTTCGGAGTGTGGTGTGCCGAAAATGGACTGTAGCACCGTATTTCGGCACACGGTGTGCCGAAATACGGTGCTACAGTCCATTTTCGGCACACCGTGTGCCGAAATACTGTGCTACAGTCCATTTTCGGCACACGGTGTGCCGAAAATTATGCTACAGTGTCATTTTCGGCACACCGTGTGCCGAATATGAGCTACAGTGCCATATTCGACATACGGTGTGCCGAATACGGATGCTAAAATTGTAAATACGCTAACATGTTATCTATTTCGGTAAATACGGTCACGTATATTGTCTAATTTTGGATTTTTGCCTCCATATACAGTGCAGATTGCTGCTATCAACCCTCTTGGAGAAATCGATGGTCTTGAGCATTGCTTCTTCCCTGGTAAAGAATAGGCTCTACCCTCCCTAAAGGTGGATTCTGAATCTGGAAGGCTGAAGGAGATAGTGGTGCATCAGTGGGCTCTATTGATCATGTTGAGTTGCAGCCTTGGCCAAATTGGCATGATAATTCACGCAGCAGAAGTGTGATGGGACTGCAAGGTGTGGTGATTGCATTGGAGTATGAATGGGAGGTACTGTTCCAGCTTGAGGAAATCTGTGATGACCTGGGTGGTGACATGAATGGAGTTGGATGCATTGGTTGGATTGTGTTGGACATAGAAAGGTGCTGGAATGAGGTGAGCTATCTATGGGAGTTAAGCAGTCCATTCATGAGGAGTACTACCAACAAGGAGAAGTTGATCGAGGGAACATACACTCTGTTGGTTAAGATTGTAGTTGATGGCAGTTATACATTTGAAGTGTGTTTTTACATTTGTGGTATAACCTTCCTGACATTTATATGCAGCAAAGAGGAACCTCAATTATTCTCAAGCCAAGTTAGTCAGGAGCAGATGGACAGTTTCAGATATGTGGGTGTTGCAAGTTCAGACTACTTCACCTATGGGCCATATTGGAAGAGAAGTTCAAATGAGACTTCCTTGGATGCTATTGCTGCAATCCCTGGGTAATATATGGGCAAAGCCAGTGATCAACAGCAATACTTCAGTGGCAAGGTTTCTGACTGGTTGCGGGATGGTGCAAGTTCCGACTCAGTCATTTCCTTGGAGAGAATTAGAATATAAACTGGATAGTTTTCATGGATGAGCTTTTCGCTGATCATGCTTTGGGGTTGATCAATTTTTAGTATGATCAAGTTCTCCTCTATGATTTGGCGAACAACCCAGTGAAATTCCAAGAATTTGAGCAATTCACAGTGCATTGGCTTGCTGTAATCCAATGGCGCAAGGTGGTGGTAGCTGTCCAGCAGGAGTTCAAGGTGCTGTGGGATCCAGGTGGTTCTCCGTTTAGATCGGCTTGGGGACAAGACAGAATAGCTCCTCCTCCTCCTCCGGCTCTTGTCCTCTCCCTGAGCTCTCTTCCCGTTCCCCATTCCTGCTGTTCTTTCTCCCTGTCCTCTCTCTCTCTTGTACCTGGACTAGCTACCTTCTCTCCTTTCTGAGTTCCCTCTTCACTCAGTTGTACCTTGGATATCGTATTGATTTGTGTTGGCAATAGAACTCCCGATTTAGATGCGAATTGGTGTGCTCATGTGTTGATTTGATCGGTGATTACCGGTGGGTGCGTGACACAATCTCGAATTTGGCAAAGGACCCTCCAAGGTTTGATGGACGCTGCGGACGAGCATGGAGCTCGGTGGCAACGCTCCCAGATGGAGTCGAGCCGACAGGAGTTCGAGCTTCCGTCCTGCACCCTAGGTCTCCAACAAAGACCGCGCCGTGCGGAAGGGCAGTTAAAAAAAAAGTTTTGATGGACGCCTGAGTTTAAAGATGTCAATAGGGACCCGATCCCCGATTCCCCGCGGAGAATTCCCCTATTAGGGGCTTGGGATGGAAAGATTTCGTCCCCCGCGAACTCATATGTGGATAGGGAAGGTGCTCCCCGCTATATCCCCGATATCACATATATACATATTTTTCTTAGTATATAAATGTGCAAACATTACATTACTAGAGTAAATAATAAATTACTCTTATTCTTTTTTATCTAACCTACGATATTTAATCAATCTTATATTAATTACCCTCCTATATATCAATAAATTACTTATTTATACAACGCACATATTATTAATATATAAAAATAATCAAATATTATTCAATTTTACATCCCCATTAGGAACCCGATTCCTGCGAGGATGAAGATAAGAGAAATCTTCCTCCCGATAGCTAAATGAAGATAGGGATGGGGAAGCATTCCCCGTGGGAATTGGCCCCATTGCCATCCCTACCCGAGTTAGCCCACGACGTGGCGGTGCTGCTTTCGTAGGCGAGGACCGTCGATTCGCGTTTGAGGTGGTGCACCGTAGAGGAGCCAGCCTATCGGAGGATGCATTGCCGAGACGATGAGTGACCGCCTCTGTTATTTGCTTCACAAGGGAGATCCTCTGACTGGAATCCGCACCTTGGTTAAACGCGCTTGATGCGTCACCTTCCATTCTTCCCAGCAGGTTCTCAGCGTGCAGAATTTCATCTTCAGTGAAGCCTTCCTCCATCGCCGCTTGAATGAACTTTGCAGTTGATGGCGATGCCAACGTCGAAGCCATCTCGATTTGGAGTGCCTTCTTCGGTGTTCTGTGAATGAAAGCCGCCATTGTCATCGGCGAGGACAGGGACTGAGCCTCCCACCTCCGGAAAGTCTTGGGCAGAAGCAGAAGGCGGCGACCGATGAGCCGGCGCTTGATCAATTGTAGAGTCAGCACATCATCGCAGCCGAGTGGGTGGTGGCAGCGTCTGGGTGAGCGGAAGCCGGCGGCTGCAAGTACCGGATCTGAGCTTGATGCTCAAAAGGGGTAATCCCGCCTTGCCGGATCCGCTATAGGGAACCAGAACTATGGCGCAAAGGGAGGCGATGGAATGGAGAAGATTCTCCCCGGGCACGTCCTCCACCCAGAGATGGTCAAATGCCCACTCGGGTCGGTCCAGCATAGGCCCGGCGTACGACACAGCTATGGCATGGTCCGAACGGTCTGGCTACTGTAACAGGCTATGTTGTGCCGTCCCGTGTGCCTTCCCCTCGGCCTACGGTATGGCTCGTCGGTCACCGTGCTGTGTCGGACCGGCCCAGGTATGATTGCGGTCCGACGGCACAGTCAGCCTGACAGGCACGAGCGGCCTGATAAAATAAAAAAATAATTACAAAATTAAAAAATATAAAAAATAGATAAAAATATAGAAAATAGATAAAAATAGCTATAAAATTAAAAAAAAATATAAATAATAGAAAATAATATGACCTATACGTACCGGACCGAACCGAATCGTGTCTAGCCGTGCTGTGCCGTGCCGTGCCTGAGTCGTGCCTCGGACCGACTTAGTAGGTACGACCCATTTAAACATCTTTTATCTCCACCGGCTACGTGCTGCCTGACTGGGAAAGTGCTAGCAGGGGAGGCAATTCAAAAAACCGCCTCCGGAAATTCTGGATCTCACTTTAGTACTGTCAGCTGTAAGTTAACCATGGTAGGAATATGACCGTTTTCAGCATATTTTGCAGACCTTAAGTTAACCAAATCAATGCAGATGTCGAATATAAACATCCTAGCATTTCCAAGAGCTTCAATTGATCAGGATTGTTGTAAAAAAAACTAAAAAATGTTATGATTCGAGTTAATTGTTAACAAATAGTCACAGTATTGCTGTTGCTTTTCGACCAAACAAGTTTTAACTGGTATAAGCGATGACTGTACAGTCAAAGGCTTCACCTCCACCCCCTCCCCCCCTCCAAAATAGCTGATTAGCTGCCAAGGCAACAGTCAAGTCACAAAACTACCCAACAATCATTTTGTACAATACAAGGTACAAGAAGATATTTAAGTGCAAAACATATTAATATGATTCATTATATTATAAAGCATTCATGTAACATCCCGAGATTTAGCTTTTAAATTATAGTAAAATTCACTCTTTTTAAAAAAATCTAATTATTTAAAACAACATAAAATCAAGGAAATATATATTTGAATATATATATATATATAGACACACACATACACTTGTATGTGTATATTCAAATATATTGTTTTGGCTAATTATTCCAAAGAGCACCAAATTAATTTCTAAATTAATCCCTACAATAATTTAATCACATACATTTGGTTTAACTGTTTTTACGGTTCTTTGAGTGGAGATTTGAATTTGAATGTCTCTCAAATTCAAATCTATTTCTTAGATTCAATTCAGTTGAAATCCAATTAATTCAAATCCTCTCAAAAATCTCAGAGCTTTAAATCCAAACCCTAATTAAATATCCCGAGATTTAAGTGCTTCTATTTGAATTTAATCCCAAATCTATTCTTTCCCTTATTATTCCCTCTCGAGACGCCCTCTCCCATTTCTCTCTACGCAGCCCACTCGCATGGCCCAAACAGCTAGCTGGCCCGACATCCCTCCCCTGTGCGCCTTGGGCCGTCGCTACGCCCTCCGGCCCAAAGGCGTGTTCGCTCTCTCCCTCGTAGTCACGCACAAGCCCTACTCCCCTCTCACTACCATGTGGACCCAGCCGACCAGAGGCTTCCTCCACCTCCAACTCACATTGTCTGAGTCCACGGCGCCATCACCGTTTTCTTCCCTCGCAATTAAGGCACCGGAGACTTCTGCGCCTCTCTCCGCACTCTTGCTCTCTCCCCTCTCTCTGCCCTCACTGCCAGCTTACACGCCACTCGCCTGACACCGGTGACTTCCTCGCCCGATTTCCCCGACTGGATGGTGCCCCACACGACCACGTGACGCGGGTTTTCTGGTAGGCGCAACCGGTCGTCACCCTGCTCACCTGCTCGTGTTGCCGAGCTGCGAAGCTATAAATTGCACAGCCCCGTCCACCTTTGAGCTCCCATGGCAGACATGCCACCACTTCGCTCTGTTAGCCACCGCCACCGAGTTGGCACTGGGAGCGTGAAGGAATGATGAAGGAGTATATGGAATCGGGAGAAGCACGGGGACGCGAAGACAAGCTTGCTGCGTTGCCCATCTCGCCGTTGCTTGCTTCCCCTCGACGCCGGTCACCCTTCACCGCCCCTGAGCTCGGTGGGCCTCCCCGTTTCTCCCTCCCTCCTTCTCTATAGCGGGCTAGGGTAGATAGCGCCCGTCTCCAAGCAGTTTCCCTTAGCCAGTGGCCCGCGAGCGCCATGGAGGCAAGCTCCCCGCTGCCGGCACCCAATCTTCTCTCTGCATGAGTCGGCCTTCGTATCGAGGATCCCCAGGGCATCAAACCCCTTTCTTGTGTAGGTGGGACGTGCGTTGTGCAAGGGAAGGTGCTGCCTAATTTTTGTGCGATGCCGCCTTCTCCAGTGCCAATCTGGGCCCGCTCCGAAGCTCAGCTGGCGTTAAGGTTCCCCTAGTCAAGTTCATCGTCCCATAGGGTTCCCCGGCGGTAGGCTCTAGTTCGCGCTTAGGCCCGTCCTTCCCCTCTTTGGAGTTTTCTCCGGCGAAGCTCCACCGTGGATCCTCATCGCCGATGCGTCTCCGCTCAGCCCCTTCTAGCATGCGTGTGCCACATAGCGCCTAGCTGCGTCGCGTGACCCAGTCGGCCAGGCCAGCATCCAGCTCGACCGTTGGCGGGCCAGCCTCTTACGCTCAGCCCGCTAACCAATCGGCCCGGTGCATTTTGGCCCAAACACTATGCAGCCCGAGCCCAAGCCCGAGCCCAGTCCAGTTCAACCCCACCCTGAGCTAGTGGGACCCACCAACACTGTGCAGTGGGACCACTAGTTATTGTTCAGTCGGACCTACATGGGGGCCTCACCCATGAATAATGCCTTTTAATTTTTGTCAATTTAATTTTAGATTAAATCTTTCGGAAGTTCTAACTTCTCCGTTCTAACTCCTATTTCAGCGATTCTTTCGCCTAAATTCATCTAAATTCGAGATCTATCTTTCTATCTCAGTTTGATATCCATTAGAGCTCATGTGGTATTCTATTTGGCGTTATTATGTGATATCCACTAATAAACGGATGTCTGTTAGTGGCGGGCCTAACATATTTAAATTGGATGTACATAATTAAAAAATTATTTGATAACTATAAATATTAAACAATGACAAGATTCAAAATTTTGAGGAAAAATAGTACCATTTATTAGTATCAGCAAGATTTTGACTACATATCACTAGCAAGGAATACTACGCAGATATCTGCACAACAGTTTTTTGAAAAAAAAGAAATATGAACAACTGCAGTTGTCTGGAAAGATGAATGATGAATCCTTTGCCAATTGCCATGCTCACTTCAGTCTATGAACAATATGAAATCTAAAGTCACCTAGATAGATTATAGGAAAGAAATGCTGCTGTTATCTGAAATCGTAACTAACTAGCAATGTATAGGTCATCTGGAGAGATTGTAGGAAAGAAATGTAAATGTCTAAAGTATAAACTCTAAATTAGCAATATGAACAACAAATTAGCACGGTGAACAACAAATTACCAAATTAGCAATAACATATATAAACAACAGAACAAATAAGTGAACCACCTTCAAAATCAGAACTAACTCTGATGTGCCGTCGCGGCCGTCACGCTTACACCGCTGCGGCCACGCTAGCGCCACTCCGCCACGCCGTGCCTGCAACACGCGCGCTACCGTTGCCCTTCATCTCGATTCTCAAATCGTCACTTGTGCACGTATTTGCTGTTTGGAGCTTTGGGCATTGGATCAATGGATTGGCTGATTGGCAATTGGCGATTGGGTTGGTGCCTTGTCCAGAATGGACGCTGGGCCGGTGGCTAAGACATGACACAAGAGCCAATTGGGCTGGTGGCTAACGGTTGAGAGTTGTGCTAGCACGGTTGGCCTATCTAAAGTTAGGCTTGGCTATTAGAGAATATATATAGTTATTTTTTTCACCAAAAAAGGTGTATATCTGTATACCCTTGACCCTACACGGGCCCACCTTGATGCCGGTGAGCTAAATTTGACAGAAGGTATGACATCTTAGAGTAGATTTAGCCTAGTGGTTTTAGAACGAGTTAGATCTGTTACTAAGTTGCCTTTGGAGTAGAAACAACTCATCTCTCTCTTGCAAGTGTGTGTTCGGTGTCTCCTTAGACTATCTTTAAACATATTTCCTTCATTTCGTTCCCTTCCCGATTCCCTTTCCCGTTCCCATTCCCTTTATTTTCTCTCATCTCCGATAGCTTCCTTTCGTGAGGAATCGCGAAGGGAAAGGAGAGAGAATACTGTCCTGGAGTGAATTACCTTGGGAATTCCTTCGTGACGGAAACTATAAAAGGAAACCGTTGGAGCGCTGAAGGGACAAAAATCTCTTCACGACGGGAATTTTGTCCCCGAAGGGAAGTTGTTGGGAGTGGTCTTATGTATAGCACAAGCATTTGTGTTTCTGACAAGTTCGTAGCTTAATGTCCTCCCATCACACACTTTTCTAGCCAGCAAGGGTTCTAGTTGTGTGATGCTCATCGATTCCCTATCCCGTTTGGAACATGATCCACTCTCCACATAACCTCACCACCAATGCTTTGCAAAGTGCGAAGCAAAAAGCTTTCAATTCTAATACTAGATCCATGCCTTTCAAAAATACGACAATTCAAATTCTAGCTCAAGGAGATCAATCTTTGAACTAGATATCATCACCATCGAAATCAAACCTCTAATTCGGCATTGTGGCCATGCCAATGCATTCTCGACAGTAGATATGACCACCTAATATTTAACGTTTTACTAAAGACAACACTATAACAACCTAAGACGGTGATATCTAGACTGGGTGTAGCGATGAAGACGGAAGAACACCCACGACCACGGCGAGGGGTGAAGTTGGTTACTCGAGAGAGGTGCTGAGTCTGCATCATGTAGATAGAGAAGGTTTGCGTCCATCAAGAAAGAATGTGATATTGTCCAACCTTAATATAGATGCCTATCGGTAAGATTTTTAATGGACCCTGCAAATTTACTATTCATTTTTTTTCCACATAAGCTGGTAATCCACCCATTTACTATGATTTATACTTTCCTATATATATAAATAAAAGATTGCTGTGATGCCTTAACTTCCACTGGTTTACATATATACAGGAGATCTGGCCTACCTCCATCAGAAGTTCAGAACCGCTGATTTACGATCGAACGGCTGGCTGAAGGCCGTGCCGTAGGTATTGGAGTTTGGTACCGTACGGCGGAAAAAAGGCTGAGAAACCGCCACATGCCTCATCGCCTTCTCCTCCCTCGCGGCGGCGGCCTCCTCCTCCCCCCTCTCCGCCGCCGCTCGCCGGCGTCCTCTCCTCCTCTTCGGAGCGTTGCCCCGCACGCCCTCCATAGAAACTTCTTCTTCTCCCGCATACGAGCCTTCTCCGGTAACCACGGCATGGCTGCGGTCTCGCCGGAGCAGCAGCAGCGGCGGAGCGTGGAGGTGAGCGAGACCGTGGAGCTGACGGAGAAGGAAGAGCGGATCTTCCGGCGGCTGCTTGATGTCGTCCGCCACTTCGACCTCGGCACGCAGC
Source organism: Phragmites australis (assembly GCF_958298935.1). Lineage (NCBI taxonomy): Eukaryota > Viridiplantae > Streptophyta > Magnoliopsida > Poales > Poaceae > Phragmites > Phragmites australis. The sequence goes on from NC_084943.1 coordinate 3,520,805, forward strand.
TCCGCGTCGCCGGTGGCTGGGTCCGGGACAAGGTGGGCTTACCGAGGTTGTGTTTAGGATGTAGGGCTTTCATTACACAAAAGGGAACTTCCCCTTGTCCCGTTGGATGTAGACTTGTAGAGTACCGGAAAGAAGTGGAGAAATTTAAAAGCAGGTTGTGTTTAGGATGTACTAGGGTTTACTAGGGGTTTATGGTGTGATTGCTCGCTGTTGACGCAAAAAGTGGGGAATTTTTTATAGTTATGTTGCACTTTTGCTTTTGACAATTTGTCATTTCGCAAATTTTCGGGGAACAAATTGTTGAATGCCGCAAAAAATGAGTCCCTTAGATTATTTAGGATTATTACTGAGGTTTTGGGGAGGAACAAACCTTATGCGAATGATGAACTAATAAGTAGGAAAGTTCCACCAACTACGGGTGGGTTTCATGTATGGTCAGGGAAGATTCACCCTTTCAGTTGGATTTATCATCTATGGGCTTTACTGTGTTTTGCTACTAGTTGTTTGATGATTATTTTGGATGGATGATCTGTCTAAGAGGTTTTAGGTTTTATGTGGGATTTTGGTGAAACTGATTAACCATGTCATGAACAAAATTGTATGTTTATAGTGGATTTTGGTTGGACTTATTCCACAACAGTGTAGAGAATTTGGCTCTTTGAGCATGTTTAGGGTTCATGGCAGCAAAGTTGGTCACATACCTGTCAATTGCATCAACTCTTGTGCTAATTGGGTCAGGGGATGCCCCAGTCAGATGTTTATTGGCCTTGGCCTCATGGGGTCTATATGTGCGGGAAAATCTCTGTTTTCTACTTTATTTCACTTGGGAATTTTGTATGCAACAATGCAGCATCATGTAGCATAGGATTGCTGATGGATAATCCTAAAAAAGAGTAGAGAACTGAAGCATTTCTCATTACCTACTTTTTTCAGTTTTTTTTGGGGCGTGATATGTAAATGATGTACAATATAATGAATCATATTGTTTTGTTTTGCACCAAAATAGCCTCTTGTTGCTTGTACTGTATGAAATGATTGTTGGGTAGTTTTGTGACTTGACTGTTGCCTTGGCAGCTATTGGGGAAAGACTCTGCTGACATTGACATTGCCCTTGATAATATGACGGGCCGGAATTTCTGCGAGAAAGTAAATGAGTACTCAGAGTTGATAGGGGAGGAGCAGAAAGGAATTGGTGTTATCCAGTGGTATGCAACTTTTTATGCTAATCCTAATGAGTAACTTATTACTATCATCGCTTATACCATTTTACACTTGTTTGGTCAAAAAGCAACAGCATAAATCAATATACCATGACTGCTGTTTATCAATTGACTAGAATCATGACGTTTATTTCTTTTTTTTTTCTTTTTTTGCAGCAATCCTGATCAATCCAAGCACTTGGAAACTGCTAGGATGCTTATATTTGACATCTGGATTGATTTTGTTAACTTGAGGTCTGAAAAATATGCCGAAAACAGTCGTATTCCGACCATGGTGTGTACTTATATGTAGCATCCCTTTGCATACTCTTTGTAGTGAGTAGTGACCTCGTTTACAGAATACATATTATCTCTTTTGCATATCGGAGTTATTTTGTATTTTTAAGAGATATTTGCCATAGGCCCATATCCTTAGCTGAACATTTCCCTTTGTATTGACATGTCTCTTTTGGGTATGGCTCAATTGTTGTGAAAGTTTATTATTAAAACTACTAAACCAGGTGTTGACTCAATTGCGACAGATAGCCATTAACTACTAAACTAGATGTTGACTCAACTTCTCATTTTCTGATTCATCTCTTTCCCTTTAGATCCCCTTTTCACTCTAGGCTTTGTAGATGGTCTTTTACAACCTCTTTATGGCTATGGTATGCTTTTAACTTCCAGGAGATTGGTACTGCCAAAGAAGATGCATACCGCAGGGACCTAACAATTAATAGGTAATACCTTGATATTCTGTTTTAGATGAGTTTGTGGTATCTCTGAAGCTATGCTATCATCAATGCAATGTTGATACTGGTTTAAAACCAAAACATTGAAGACAGCCTATTCTTCAGAATCCCTATGTTTATCTCACTCTTTCTAACTTCGACAGTTTATTCTTCAATATCAACAATAAATCAGTGGAAGATTTAACTGGAAGAGGTGAGTGTGGTAGCGCTTTTATGGTTCAAGTTCGTAAATTGATGTGACCATTTTACAATGTTCATGCTGCTATGTCATTGTGAAGGTATTGATGATCTCAAAAAGGGCCTTATTGTTACTCCTTTACCTGCCAAAGCTACCTTCCTGGATGACCCACTCAGAGTTCTTCGAGCAATCCGATTTGGTAATTTGAAACATCTCCCAGTTGATCTGACATTTTTATATGCTAAATTTGTTATATCACAGAAGTATTCATAATAAGTTTACTGCCTAATAAGTGGATATTGGCCTTAAATTTAATGCATGTTACCAGGGTAATTTTAGATGAAAACTCAAGACATCGCTTCTGTTCGATATTTTGATATATGGTCAATTCATAACCATTTTTATATGCTTATGTAATTCTTGATGGCTCTTTGTTGGTGGCTCTTCCTAGGTTTCATCTCTAGCCTACCCCAACTTGCTTAGCAGTTGGGACAAAAAAGCTTTGCTGTTGTGTATTTGTGATCAAGAAACATACAGTATGAATTATAATTGAATTCAAAGTGAATAGGAACATCATATTTTCTTTGCATAGGCTAATCTTTGCCTCTCTCAGCTGCTAGATTTGACTTTACATTAGCTGAAGATTTGAAGGAAGCCGCTTCTGATGAAAAGGTGAAGTCAGAACTTGGTAGCAAGATTAGCAGAGAACGGATTGGTCATGAGGTCTGATGTCTACACTACTTATCGCCAACTGCTGTTTGTTTATTTCTTTCCTGCTTTAGTGTATGACAAAGCTTTGTCATTCTGGTTGAACTTAGCAGACAGCATCCAAAACCCTTGGTCATCAATTTTCTTTGTTTGTATATTGTGCAGATTGATCTTATGATGTTAGACAAACGCCCTGTTAAAGCAATGTGTTACATCCGTGATTTGGGGCTATTTTACGTTGTATTTGCTTTCCCCGATAAATCCGACCCTCCAGTTTTTGACAAATGTGATTGGTGTGTCCTTGTTCTAACATCTAGTATTTTTTTTATATATATTTCAGATTCAGGCAACTGTTTCACACACAACTGTATTTCAGACTATTGTACTTTTAGAAATGTGGAAGAGTAGAAGATACCATCGTGCACTTGTTTATTTATTTTCATTAGCATCTATGCTTCATTTCAATCTCATCTCTTATCTTGTATCTGTATGCAGGCATTGTGTTTCGTATATTGAAGCAGCTTGGAATCTTGCATATTTAACTGGCTGCTCTGTATTCAGTGGTGGTTCTGACCCTAAGTTGCAGGTCTGAATTTTTTAGCGTACTTGTTAAACAAGCACCCTGAAATTCTTCACTTTCTGCCCCTCCTTCTCTCATGATCAGATAATTACTTACTTACTTACCAACCAATGACTCAAGCCATTTACAGAAAGATGTGCACCGATTGAACCTTGAAAGGGGAGCATAAACAAAGCTTTCTATCCAGTTTTTCCAATGTTTGTTATTTGGGTTTATTAATAGTCAGAGCATCTGTAATATGATAATAAGCTTTCTATCCAGTTTCATCTTACCTGTGTTTAATGAATTCTTATGTTACGAAAATTTACTACAAGCTGTGTACATGGCTAGCAAGAATTATTTTACTACAATCTGTCTATATTGACTTTCCTTAATTAAGGTCTTTTATGGTGTTCAGGATGAACAGCGAAGGCTTTGCCTGTATAGTGCACTATTTATTCCCCTCCGAAATATATTCTACTTGGACAAAAAATCTAAGGAGGTAACATCTAAGTCATGCATCATCCATTTTTTTTAAATCCAATCCTGACTGTTTAAACAGGCAAATTTTGTGTGTTTTGTGATCTTGGTTTCACTAAAATTGTACATGATATGCTTATTACCATACTAACTGGAGAGTCCAGGCAGATTTGGTGCATCATGGTCATTGTTCTTTTTCAGTAAACTTAAAATTATGTGTGTTGACTAGTGCCTTCTCTTATATTTTTTTGTTCAAAACACTTTAACTGTTTAAGCAGGCAATTTTTTTGTGTTTTGTAATCTACTTGGATTGAGTAAACTCTTAACTGCTCTAAGAAATGTAGAAGTGGGTGCACTTGCTTGTTACTACCTCCGTTTGCAAATAATGTCACTTTGGATAACTTAAGGAAGTCACGATTTTGATAAAGTTGGATCCAAATACCATCTAATTATACCACAATCACAATAAAAAGAGTAGTAACGTGGATGGTGATAGGTAGAGTTAATAGGGGTATGTTGGGAAAGTTTTCCTAGGAAGTAGGAAAGTGACAAGTATTTGTAAACAAATTAAGTGGTAAAATAACAAGTATTTGCAAAGAGAGTAGTAGTACTGTAGTAGAGTGTAGACTTGGGGAGTCTTGGTACATCATGGCCATAGTTCTATTATAGTGTGCTGAATATTATGCGCTAAGCTTTTCCTGTATGTCCAGCATGTTTAAATGGTGTAGAGTATTACAATGAGAGGGTAGATTGTTAACTGTTTCAGGTACATGTGTATTCATAGTTTTGTTACTGCGTCCTGAGTGGACTCCAGAGAAAGAGAGTCTGCTGTCTTTTGATATTTGCATTCTTAGATATCCAGGTTCATTTTAATATGTTTACCCAATGTACTCTGGGAGCTAGAGAGTCTGTTGCATCATCTGCAGGTTCCTGTTACTAGCTATATTATTCGGGACTCACTAAAGTTGAAAGGCAGTGATGCTGAAACGGTACGCTCTGTTGAGTTGCCCAACAGCATTTGTTTGACTCCCAGTCTTGTGTACTGTGATAACAAATTAACTTAACATAATTTCTTGTGCACTTAAAGGTTGTCAACATACATGCTGCCAGTGAAAAGTTTGCGGAACTAGTTCTTCTCTCTGAGTCAGATGTTGATATGGGAACTCTGAAAGAGAAGCTGGAAGATGAATATCTTGAGATACCAACAGACTTGGTGAAACGTGTTTTTGCAGGTCAATATTCAGCATGCTAGTTTTCAAAATTTGCCAGGTCTTTGTACTGGTATATCCTTTGTAATCTGCCGCCATTTGGTGATTGCTTAGTTTGGTTACTCAATATAGTGATATACATATGATTATTACATTTCATTTATTACAGTACTTGCAAATTTTTCTAAAGGATCGGATTCCATTCTTTGTCATCAGATTGTTATTCAGTTCAATTAAATAACATTTTGGGCCAAAACAAGTGACACGACACTCTGAACATTTCAGGACTTTTACTCCGTGAAATAAAGGACTTTTGGCGGGTGGCACTGCTTATATCCATTCTCTCTTATCCAGAAGCTGAAAATGTTGGTGACATCCTTAGCCAGCAGGATGAGCTACATCGAAGGAAAGAGAAATACATCAGAGCTGAGCGTTCCATAACTGACCTCGGTAAAGTAGTAAATGACGGTTGTAGAATTTATGATTTACCCATATCATTGTTTAAATGTCCTGGTTTATTGTTTCACTTCGCCAGATCTTGATGGGGTGTGGAAGTTGAAGCCGTTACTTGATGGCAAAACCATTATGGGAGTTATGCAGGTCAAAGGAGGTCCACTGATAGGAAAATGGGTACACTATGACTCTGCTCCCTTGTAACTGATCACAATAATTCTAGATACTGAACAATCTTAATACAACACCTGTTCCTTGTTGCAGCAACAACGGCTGGTGAAGTGGCAGCTTGCGCATCCGAGAGGAACTGCGGATGAGTGCATCGAGTGGATGAAGCAGTCGCAATCGAAACGTCAAAAAGTAGAATCCAGTGCCTGATAGTCAATGACATTTTTAGCATAGGCAGTCTTCAGATAGGTCACCAACTGCCCGTTGCAACAGTTTGCATCAGTTAAACCGCCGCCTCGGTAAACACATGCACTGAAACGCCTGCTGCCACCTGTGGCAAATGCAAAAACGTCTTCATAGGATGATAGCTTGATCTTGGTCCACGTCACTAATGCGCGCGATGAGTTGTTGATTGTTATTAAAAGACCCTGCCTCTGGTTATTATGTTGTTTTTTTTTTCTATTTCTGGAACATAGTAGAGAGTCAAGAGAGGGGTGGGGGTTTTCAATTTAAATCTCTAAAATTTCTAGACAAAAATCATGGAAGTATACTTAGCTCTTGGAACACGAAAGAAAGTGCTTCTAGATTAATTTCAAAATTCTCAAGAATGTTTTTCGAAAATAGTAGAAGTATATTTTTAATTGGTTCTCTAGTAATGGGACGGTACTGTCATATGGACGTTCCTTTTTGAATGTGGTGAATGCAAACCTTTCTTTCTTACCGACGCAAGAGCTCAGCTGACCTCAAGGCAGCGATGGAGAAGAAGCAGATCAGGCCAAGGGTGATGAAGATGAAGCAGATTCAACTGAGCCTATCGAAGAGGAAGACCCTGACCGCCGCACCAAAGAGGAAGACGACTCCCACCGCCGTGTCATGGAGCTGAGGCTGGGTGGGGGATGGTGCTGGTGGCATATGGCGCTTGGTTGGTCTAGGGGCTGACTAGAAGAGTAGAAAGGTATTAGAGTTTGCAGTGAAGTATTGGAGGGTCCGTAGTTGTAGATTGATAGTGAAGTAGTCGAAAATGGGGGGATTTGTTATGGGAAGGAAGTCATGTCAGATTCTGATGGGTTATGGTCTATAACTGGCGATTCATGGCAGATTATTTTGATGTACTTGTGCTTAGGATTTACTATATTCATGCTTAATGTGAGATTAGGGTTATCTGTTCATGTGGTAGTTCCTACTTGGATCATGGACTTGTTATGATGTGCTTCTTATGTTGATGTTTATTTATTATTCGTGCCATAATATGTACTTGCCTCTTCCCTCATTCATGTCACGTTATGTATTTGTTTTTTGCTGCACATGCTGCGAAACTCGCTTATTTTGTGTGGTTTCTGTTATGAAATAATTGCAAGTGATTAATTTGACACCTATTAGGGAGGGATACCTCCCTAAAAATATATCCATCGGAGAGGGATGTCTTCCTGAAGGGATACAATCTTGTCCCTTCATTATGTATAAATACGTGATCAATCAATGAAATCAACCAGAGTTTTCACTTTATTCTATTGTATATCGATTACTCTAGATTCTAACACGTTATCAGTACTTGCTCTCCACTCTGCGATGTAGGCCGTGTGAACAATCATCGATGGAAAACATCACAATGACAGACAGGGCACGGAAGACAAGGAGATGATAGAAGAACACAAAGAGGAGAATGCCATTCTTCATCTTCTTCGTCATTGCACTTCTCTGATCTGTTCTTCACACACCATTCCCTGACGATGGCCGCGAACCTCCACATCAACAACAGCTGTCTAGATCTAAGCGTGGTGGCAACACCACCATCCCGTGCAGCCAACCCATATGGCGGCACACTGCCCAGACAGCGCCTCTCAGCGGCTGACGCGAATCCCACAGAGGCGCGTTGTCGGTCAGCAGAACGCCCCCCTCTGGCAGTGTCGGGTCATCTTTCGACGGCTGGCGGTGCTCGCCCGTCGGTGATGCCATGTGCCGGCTCTCTCTGGTTGGCCGTGTGGCACACCCAATGGCGGCGCCATCCTCAAGAAGCCAGCCGGCCTCATGACTCCCTCCACCAAGGCAGCGCTCGAGCGGCAAAGCCTCCCGTCTGGCGGTGTCCTCATGGCGTTGGCACAACTCAGCGATGCTAATCATCGGAGACTAGCGATCCTTTGGGTGAACCAAGAGGCGGCGATAATGGTTGCGGGCCACCTTTGGGCAGACTAGATCTTGTGCACAGGCTGGCCGCTCGAACCTAATTTGCGTGGAGTGCAGCAGCCCTGGTGGCGGCATGTCGACCTGCTGAGCGTTGTGTCCACCTGAAGCGCCCTAAGTTATCCCCGGTGCTTAAAACCTTTATTATACCAGTCCCTAAATTAGTCACTGTTAAATAAGAGTCTTACAACAGATGATATCACAATCATACAACAAAGAGAGTGATGAAATAACTCCACCAAGCTAGTAAAACATACAACACTACACAACAGTGCACAAATAGAATAGCCCACGACATTAGAGAGTACAACAGGGACAGGATGATGAACACAGACTCCATAGGCAACTCGGGTGCGGATGTGACCAAGTCTACTCGTTAGCCTCACCGTCTGTGTCGGTGAAGTCTGGGTCATCCTCTAGAAGCACAAGTAAGGGTGAGTACAAACGTACTCAGTAAGTCCTAACCCTTGCTTTACGGCAAGAGATAAAAATACATGCATATGGTATCAACAAGGATAAAACTGTATGATTAACATTTGCGAAATTGCCAAGTTTACACATGCAAATATTCATTTTTCATAAGGCAAGTTTTGTGAAAAGAATTATATCAACATTATTAAATGAAGGAGGGAGGGGGGTTCTGGCCGTGATGGAAGGTCACTGGGACCTAATTTTTAATGTTGCTGGACACTTCATCCACAGCAACCCACATCACACTGTCAGACCTATTTTCCAAAAAACAGGCACACCTTGCCCACACACACTCCAAGGAGCACACGCAATCTATGCTAGTTGTTGTGACTTAACCATAATTTGTCCTTGACCGTGGATATAGCTATTCGAATAGTTTTACCTCTGCAGAGTGGTACATTTTACCCACAAGCTGAGTTTGGCAACATACCACTATCATGGTAGTGCAACTCAACAAAGTCATTACCCGCTATCACACCCGATTTTAATGGACAAAATCAAATATGGTGTATGTGTGCCCAGGATATTCGACACATATAAGGATGTCACATGTAAAGTAACAAAAGCAATACCTTTATAGAAATAAATGTTTAACTCTTACAACAATTGACATATAATTTTCTTCTATGTAGATATCTGCAACGGAACAGAAGCACTGATGCCTAACAACACCACAGGCAACCGACCGGGAGACACGCGCCTCGAACGTCACAAGCTCGTCTTTATAGTCTTCAACATCTTCACTCACTGAGCAGCACTACACATGTCGTATAACATAAAAAAATAGCAAGTATGAGCACATGACATGCTCAACAAGTGTACATAATAATAATGATATGCAGGCTTATATCAAGGACAAACTAACACATGATACATTTGTGTAAATACGAGTAAAGTAAACAGTAATGTAATTGAAAAGTATTAAGCAGTTGTTAAGTGAGTGTAACCGAAACTACATAACAACTACGTACAAGGCTCCCCATCTTGCAAACCACAACTATCTAGTACCACCAGTACTAACATACTATAACCATAACTATTCCACCATCATATCCAAAACTAATTAATCATGTGCGGATCCAAGTCTCTCATGACCGTGAGCACGACTGATATATCGGATTTTACACTCTGTAGAGGTTGTCCAGCTTTTCTCACGAGTCAGTGAATTCCATGTTGCCGTGTTCGTGAAACACTTAACACACAATAGTGGTGTGCCACCAGAAATCATTGTATGATATTTTCCACTAACCAGAGCCTAATCCAACATGCACCTGCCCACTAGGTTTCACCGTCAGGGATTACAAAAAGGCCACAACGTTTCTAACCCAGAAGCCCAATTTTGTGCTGACCTGACACACACTGGATAAAACTCTAACTAGTATATCACATCTTACCCATATCAGCCTCATGATTGGTACGTTACTTCTTGGGTTGTCGCTCTAAGAACCGGTCCTTACATAGGTTATTTGAGCAAAGACTAAACTAACAACATAACTAGGACAAACCATAAACACCCCTTTGCTCAAGGCTTAAGGTTCTATGTTGCTATATCAAATTCATCATCATATTTGTCATCATTATTACATGTGATCATTATTTAAGTATAAGACATTTTCCGATATTCTAGACAGCATGGCTAAGCACTACTACCCATGAAAGATACCTAACCATAAATCACTTGGACTTCAAGAAATGATAAAGGAAAAACTAGGGCAAACCTAGCATAGGTGACTACCCATCAAGTTGATAGATCTTGCATGCAATTTTTGTAAAACAAAATAATTTAAAAATATAGGTCAAGATGATCAAGAAATACACTTGTTTTTTACCCAATGTTGTTCAGTGTTGTCGAAATCTTGATCTTGAAATCCCTCAAACAGATCCAAAATATTGTTAACTAATCGTGGATTCTATCAACAAACAAAAACAATATCAAATTAACACCAAATAAACTCTAAATTACAAAAATAATATCACGATTCCAACTAGATGTGCACACATCAGGTATGTTCCTAGTTTAAACATCTGTAGTTGTGTACCTGTCTATATATAAATAAAGATGTAACTCATTTGAGAAGACACAATGAATGGATCTTTCTCTCATCAGGCATTGAAGTTTAGGCAAATCTGCATGCACAAGTCAGCATGACCACTACTGAAAAACAAAAGCACTACCAAGCACCATGCTCATATCAGTTCACAAGTACATTACATATAAGTCATGAAACGGTACATGCAAAGTGACACAATATCAAATAGTACATATATAATAGCTTAATACATCCGAATGACACACCACTAGCTTATCAGGTCATAGCTTCACGAAGTCATTACTAAGTTATGTGACGTCACAGTACCAGTGCCATAAATCATCTAAGGCAGACGTGACCAGGCGACCATCATTTGCAGGCTAGAGGACCCAATGTGAAAATAACCTTCGCTTCTCAGGGCACACCTGACTGGTAAACTGATCTTCTTGTCAACATTAGTGCTGCTCTCGGCAGTATCACCTGACTGCACAGCCTCAATGCCAAGGATCAGTTTAGCGTGCTCCTCCACGACGACGAGGCCGCGCTGCAGTGTAACCTGCCCATCCTCGGCGATGGACACCTCCTGACCTCGTGAGTCCATCAGCACCGCATCCTCGCCGATGCTCGCGGTACGTTGGAAGTAAATTTTATAAGATCTTTCATATAAAGATCTCTATGAGACTCTGATCTATACTGTCATTCATCTAATCTAACGACTGTACGTGCAGGAGAGAGAAAGATGAGGGAATGTATTGTGTTGGGAGATGAGATTTTTTAAAGGATCTGATTCTATAGAATTTCTTTCCGCTGTTTGGGCGGTGAGGCACGCTGAAGTGGTATCAGAGTCTTGTTTGCCCGTTAGTTAATCTTAGTTATCCCCTTTTTGTTTTGTCGAGTTCCATTACCTAGAGTCCAGAAAATTACCTCATGAAAAGATTTATATTTTAGCTCTTCCGCTGTCCAAACCACTTTGAGCTTTTCGCAAATTTTTTTTTTAGTTTTTGCGTTGTTGAGTTTGAGTCTATCGTTGGTATCTTTGTTACTGGTCTTGGTCATCGTGTTCTAGTTTCTAGTGTCGAGTCTTCGCTGTTATAGTCGTTGGGTATCCCAGCCTGGCCTTGTTTGCTATAGCTGAAATTGTGTCTCTAGTCGAATCGACCATCAACTCGTGTTCGACCAGTTAACCATCTACTCGAGTTCGACCACTAGTGGAGTCAACCATCAAGTCGTGTTCAACCACTAGTCGCTTTAACCATCTACTCGATATTGACCACTAGTCGAGTCGACCATCAACTCGTGTTCGACCACTAGTCGCTTTAACCATCTACTCGAGTTCGACCACTTGTCGAGTCGACCATCTGCTCGGGTTCGATCACCAGTCATTTTCGACCACCTCTTCGGATTCGACCACTAGTTGGATTCGACCATCCTTTCGGATTCGACTATCCATTCGATTTTGCCTCCACAATCCAGTCGAGTATATCTGTTTCTGGCTGCTCTCGGACACCCCCATACACCCTTCATATCAAACATTGTCCGATAAAGTTCGAGTAGCAATCCATAGTCGAAATAGAGGTAGCCAAAGTTCAGAGAGAGAATATATTTTTATTACCTTTATACCCCTGTTCTCCGAAAAAGTTTGTGACCTACATACCTCACTGATCTTAGAAAAGACAGTAGAAGAGTTTTTGAGTTTGTGTCACATTCGCAAAGAAAAGAAAAGAAAAGAAAAGCAAGCAAGAAGCAAAGAGTGTAAAAAAGAAGAAGCAAAGAGTGCAAAAAAAGAGAATTAAAAAAAAGATTCAGTTTGCACTGCGAATTTTGTTCTATTGTGCTTGTGTCTGTTATAGTTATCGGCTTACTTGAGCTAGTTCTAGGAACGTGTTCGGGCCAACAACTGTGACGTGTACTGTGGACCTTTATTCAGCTTTGCTAATCTGATTTCAATTATTGCTATTTCTTGCTACTAAATATTGCCTGTCCAAGCTGCACCTTCTCTCGATCAGAACGGTTTCTCCCCTTGCAACTACCTCACTCGCACCCGATAAGGTATCACAAACTAGCCACCGGTTGTGCCAACTGCGGTGATTGGGAAGAACACTTGTAAGAGTGTGGTAAGACGCTTGAGAGTCACACCTCTACCACCTAGTAGACGATAGGGACAATTTTTCTTTCATGGTTTTCTATCTTTGACTAACCATGGCAGGAGAAGCATCGGATGCACATGAGTGTGTTTTGATGGAAGAACTCACAATGTTGTTGGATGATCATCGATAAGCTATTAATGATGACATCGATAAGAAGTTTACAGAGACAAACACTATATTACAACGACTTAATGATAGTATTTTCATGCTCAATACAAGTTTTGATCAAGTGGTTAATTAGTCACCAAACCATCGGTGTGTGGATCCTCATGGCGCAGCCCATGAGCAAGAGGATTTCATCGCAGATGATGAAATTTTAATGCAAGAACAAGATGCCTTTGATGCGCGACAACAGAACTGATTAAACTTCAACCGTCAAGGTATGAGTGGTAATAATTTTCAGCAACTTAACCTACGTGTTAATGATGATTCATTTGCTAAGGTTATCATACCATCTTTTGCGGGTTTTTATGATGCTGGAAAGTAAGTAGATTGGGGGATAACGGTTGAACAAAAGTTCAATGCTTATTTAGTTCCTGAAGTGTATAGAGTTAGGCAAACAACTAGTGAATTTAAAGAATTTGCAATTATCTGGTGGAATAGAGTATGCATCGATGGATTAGCGTCTACCACATGGAATGCTTTAAAGGTTGCTATGCGTAACAGATTTGTTTCACCCTCTTTTAAATGTGATTTATGTAAGAAATTGCAGCGCTTAAACCAAGGTGATAGATCCGTAGAAGAATATTATCAGGAGCTACAAATTAGTATGTTGCGTTGTGATTGTAGTGTAGGATAAACATTCAGGACATAGTTGATTACAAAGAATACAATAATGTTCCTAGATTATTCTAACTTGCATGTCTGGTAGAAAAAGAATTGTAGGGACGACAACAAAGGCCAAGAAACAATTTTGGAAGCTCGATTACATCAAAATCGACGCGGAGACAAGTCAAAACACCCCCACATTCAGCTACACAGTCTATTGCTCCCTTTTCGAGTAGGGCGCGTTCAACAGTACCTTCGACACCATCACACGCTCCCGAGGTAAGTAAATCCGTAAGTGTGCAGGGTCCAGCCAAGAGCTCTTCTTCGGTTGTTTCTACAAGCCGATCGACCGGGATTGTATGCAACGATGCAAGAGAATGGGCCATGTCATGAAAGATGGCCCAAGTCAGCGAGCGTACATTGCAACAGAAGATGGTGGGTATGTAAATGCTAGTGATATTGAGGATGAATATGCACTTGCAGCTAACCATACAGATGATGAGGATGAACATGAGATGGATATCAACAATGAGGAAGAATTGAGTGCAGCTGCTACGGAGATTTATAGGACACTCATTGTGCAGCGAGTGTTAAACACTCAAATGGAGCAAGTGGAACAGCTACAACACCACAATTTGTTTCAGATATTTCTCAATGTCAAGGATTATCGTGTTCGAGTCATTATTGATGAAGTAAGCTGCAACAACTTGGTAAGTTCAGATATGATCAAGAAGTTTACCTTATCGACAAGAAACCATCCTCACCCTTATCATATTCAATGGTTCAATAACAGTGGTAAGGTGAAGGTAATGCAAACAGCTAGGGTGCATTTTTCTATTGGTTCATACCATAATTGTGTTGATTTCGATGTAGTACCCATGCAAGCATGTTTACTTTTGTTTGGACAACCATGGGAGTTTGATACTGATGCAACACATCATAGCAGAAGTAATAAGTATACCCTTATGCATAAAGAAAAGAAAATAACTTTTCTACCTTTAACCCCTGCTGAAATTATGAAATGTGAACAAGAGATAGCTGAAAATAGTTTGAGAATGAATATAAAAATCAGTAAGTAGTGTAAAAAGTTTTTCCACCCAAAAAGGAGAAAGCAACAACAACTTCTAAATTTGATGGAACTAGACTAAAAGAGTGTGTTATGCTTGCTACTAAATCTGATCTTACTGAAATTTATGATAATGAGCTGTCATGCTATGCTTTGATATGCAAAGATGCTTTAGTTTCACTCGAGAATATATCTAGCTCTTTGTCTCTTGCTGTTGCCAACCTTTTGCAGGAGTTTGTGGATGTATTTCCAGCTGAGGTACCCCCGGGATTACCACATATCCGAGGGATTGAGCATCAAATTAATTTGATTACGGGAGCAACTTTACCAAACCATGCTGCATATAGGACCAACCCGAAAGAGACTAAGAAAATTTAGCGACAAGTCCAAAACATTTGGACCGCGGGTATGTGCGAGAAAGTCTTAGCCCTTGTGTTGTTCCCATGCTTTTGGTTCCTAAGAAAGACGGTAGTTAGCGTATGTGTGTTGATTGTAGAGCTATCAATAATATTATTATAAGATATCGTCACCCTATCTCTAGGTTAGATGATATGCTTGATGAGTTTAATGGTTCTATAATTTTCACTAAAATTGATTTGTGAAGTGGATACCGCCATATTAGAATGAAACTTGGAGATGAATGGAAAACTGCATTTAAAACTAAGTTTGGTTTGTATGAGTGTTTAGTAATGTCTTTTGGATTAACTAATGCACCTAGTACTTTCTTGTGATTGATGAACGAAGTTTTACGTGCTTTCATTGAGAGATTTGTGGTAGTTTACTTTGATAACATCTTGATTTATAGCAAGTCATATGAACTACACTTTGATCACTTACGTGTTATTTTTAACGGTTTAAAAGATGCACGTTTGTTTGGTAACCTCAAAAAGTGCACCTTTTGCACGGATCAAGTCTCTTTTCTTAGCTATATTATTACTCCACATGAAATAGAGGTGGATGAAACAAAAATCAAAGCCATAAAGAGTTGGCCAACTCCTGAGACTGTTACACAAGTAAGAAGCTTTCATATTCTTGCGGGTTTCTATCGACGATTTCTACGGGATTTCGGCACCATTGCTGCCCCATTAAATGAGTTGACAAAGAAAGAAGTAATTTTCAAATGGAGACCTGCACAAGAAAAAGCATTCAAGTTGTTGAAAGAGAAACTCACATATGCTCTATTGCTCCAACTCCCTGATTTTGGTAAGACCTTTGAACTAGAATTTGATGCTGGTGTGATTGGAATTGGATGTGTGCTAATTCAAGAAGGTATACCTGTTGCTTATTTCAGCGAGAAATTAAGTGGGTCAAATCTGAATTATTCCATTTATGATAAAGAGTTGTATGCTTTAGTTCATGTGCTTGAAACTTGGCAACATTATTTATGGCCCAAAGAATTTGTCATACTGAAAGTGCATATAGCCCCTATGTGTGGTTTTGGTAATTAATGATAATACCTATGGACTAACAATGGTGTTGAGTTTGTTAGTAGGTTGTTCCATAGATGATGCATGGATGAGAGATATGCATGAGCTCTAGGTGAATGGGAGAATGAAAATGCATCAAGATGAATGAGCTCTAAGTGATGCTCGAGTAAGTGATGACAATGCCTATGGACTAACAATCATATTGAGAATTGCTATTAGGTTATTCCATAGGAGATGCATAAATGATGAAGTATGGATTCTTTGAGAAATGCCATGAGTTCAAAGAATTGCATCAAAAGTCATTGAGTTTTTAGTGATGCTCATAAGAAGAAGAAGAAGCTCAATAAGATTAGCAATAAGCTTGAAGGCTAAGTTGCTTGTGGAGATCAAGTAACTAAATGTATGACTTGTTAATATATTTTTATGGACTAACCCGTGTGCTATGTGTTTAAGAATGAGTGGGGTTATGTTGTATATGAAGATTGATAATATGCATGAAGGCTAATAAGTTACTTGTGGAGATCAAGTAACTTAAGGTATAAATATTGTCATTTATGTTTTATAGAGTAACCCATGTGCTTTGTGCTTGAGAGTGAGTTGGGGTTATGATCTATAAGAAAGCATAAGTTGAATTGAAATCATATATGCCAAGAGTGAAGAACAAGAGTGGACTCTATATTTGATAAAATGAATTCCTTGAAGATGTCGAATACAAAGTGGTTTTCTATGGCAAGACGATGAAGGGCAAGCAAGACTCGGCTGCGATGGACTATCCGTGGTGAAGGGCAAGCAAATGGCTTGGCGCCGAAAGACCAAGGCGATGGTGAAGAGCAAGTGAAGGCTTTTCGCCGATGGACCGTGCAAGGCCATGGGAAGCTATGGATGATTCACATCAATCATACGAAGAATATATAGAAGTTAACAACCCTCAAGTTTTGAAAGAAAGAAGCGGTACTTGAAAGTTTTCAAATGCTCAAAGTGGTTCAAACGAGTCTTATCTTTGAATTTGATTATAGGTATGCCGCACTATTAAGAGGGATGCAACGTGAGCTAATTGTCGTGTCTCAGTGCTCAAGAGTTTATAACTAAACCCATAGTGAGAGTTCTTTTTAGAAATCCGGAGTGGAAAGTGTGGAAGTGTCCAAATTGAGTTTCAGAGTATTCCTAATTTGATACTATATGTTTTAGGTCATGAATTCAGTTGGGATGTGTAGCCCTCTGAATACGCTTTCCATAGAGTCCAAAATCGTCGAAATTGGACTCCGGGATCAAAAGTTATCGCCATTTTTCAGATGTTAGTTGTGCTGAACCCGGATACTCCGAACTGTCCGGAGTCTCCGGTTGAGACTCCGCCAAAGAGTCTCGGTTTGGGCTGTTTTAGTTGATCCGGATACTCCGGTGTACCCCGGAGACTCCGGGTAAGACCAGAAAAGTTGAGTAACGGCTAATTTTTTGAAGTGGGCTATTTATATCCCCTCACCCCTATCCTTTGGAGCTGCTGCAAGGGGCACAAAAGAACATATTTCTAGAGCCAAAAGAACCTCTCCCACTTCATTCTAGTGTGTGATTTGAGAAGAAAAGTGAGTTAGGCTGAGAGATTAGAAGATTGAGTGCAAGTGAGCCAAATCCAATCTTGAGCACTTGATTTTATCGGTAAGAAGTCTGATTGCGTTTGTTACTCTTGGAGGTGAAGCCTCTTAGCCGGCTAGGTGTTGCCCGGTGAGCTCCCGCGCGTGTGGTTAGCCGCGGGAAAGTTTGTGAAGATCGATCTTGCCTTCGAAAGGGAAGAGATAAAGCTAGTTGATCGAGGAAAGCGGTTAAAAGAGGTCCGGCTGTTTGGAGCTTCCTCAACGGAGACGTAGGATTCATGGTGGTGAATCCGAACTTCGGGAAATAAATTTTGTGTCTCCTTTTTTGTTCCTCTACTTTTGAGTTCTTACTCAATCTTTGTGCATATTGCTCGATCTACTTATTTGTGTGTATTTGAGTGTAGGTTCTCCGTGAATCTACTTAGGATCATCTCCGGAAATACACGACATCACTTGGTTTGAGCTAGAACTCTCTACCCATCCTTTATATTCAGTTTCGGGCTCAGTTCCGTACAGAATCCGGACCTGTACAACCCGGAGTATCCGGACTACCTCGGATACTCTGGATAAACAGTGATTTCAGGTGTGTGTGAACAGTGTTTTCAGCCTTTTTCAATTTAAGTTTTATTGCATATCTCTCGCTAGATTAGAGTAAGTCTTGTCACCCTAGGATTGTAACTTTCACACTTATTTAGGGTGTTTATGCACTAGTTGAACCTAACATATTTAGGTTTTTCACTTGTGAAAAATCTATTAGTTTATATATCGCTGCAAGTTTAGGCCAACGGTAAAAGGGGATGAATTTTTGCAAAAATGCCTATTCACCCCCCTCTAGGCGACATCATTGTCCTTTCACATACATTATGATCATGAATCGTCAAAACATATTAGAAGTCAAGCTAAACTGAATAAACGATATGCTAAATAGGTAAAATTTATTGAGTCTTTTCCATATGTCATAAATCATAAGAAGGGAAAGGACAATGTGATTGCTAATGCGCTTTCTAAGTGATATACCATGTTATCTCAAATGGATCATAAGATTTTTGGTTTAGAGACCATTAAAGAATTATATGTTGCTAATTTAGACTTTAAAGAAGTGCTTAAACATTACAAAGAAGGGAAAATATGGAATAAATATGTGCTGAATGATGGATTGCTCTATCGTGCTAACAAGCTATGCATTCTAGTTAGCTATATTTGTCTTTTTTATTGCAAGAGGCGCATGGAGGAAGATTGATGACACATTTTAGAGCAAAGAAGACTGAAGATGTGCTGATCGCTCATTTCTTTTGGTCAAAGATGAGACGTGACGTCGAGCGCTACGTGTCACGTTGCACCACTTGCAATAAAGCTAAGTGTCGCTTAAATCCACATGGTCTTTACATATCTCTTTCTGTTCCTAGTGCACTTTGGGAGGATATTTTCATGGATTTTGTTTTAGGATTGCCTAGGACAAAGAGGGGGGATAGCATATTTGTAATTGTGGATCATTTTTCTAAAATGGTATATTTTATACCTTACTATAAGAACGATGATGCTACAAATATAGCTGATTTATTTTTCAGAAAAATCGTTCGACTACATGGAGTGCCTAATACTATCATCTTGGTTCGTGACATAAAGTTTTTGAGTCATTTTTAGAGATCACTTTGGAATAAATTAGGGACGAAACTGCTGTTTTCTACTACGTGTTATCCTCAAACCGATGGTCAAATAGAGGTTGTCAACCGTACATTATCGAACATGTTACGGGCAGTTCTAGAGAATAATTTGAGGATTTAGGAAGAGTGTTTACAACATATTGAATTGGCTTACAATAGGTCGGTATACTTTACCAACAAGGTAAGTCCGTTCCATGTAGTGTATGAATTTAATCCCCGTGCTCCTATTGATTTACTACATTTGGCTATTTTTGAAAGACTTAATTTAGATGCTAAGAAATAGGCTGAATTTATTCTTAAGTTGTATGAAACCACTAAAAAGAATATAGAGAGCATGACTGAAAAGTATAAGATTGCTGGAAGTAAAGGTAGGAAAGAAATAAAATTTGAACCGGGTGATTTAGTTTGGTTGCATTTGAGGAAGGATAGGTTTCCAGAACTAAGAAAGTCAAAATTGACGTCTAGAGCTGATGCACCATTTAATATAATTAAGAAAATCAATGACAATGCATACAAATTGGACATACCTGTAGATTTGGGGTTAATCTCACATTTAACATTTCAGATCTGAAGCCCTACTTGGGAGAAGAAGAAGAGCTTGAGTCGATGGCGACTCCAATTCAAGAGGAGGAGGATGATGAGCCCATGGGTCCTTCGGGTACATCAATACTGCCAATAATTCTCAAATCATACAAAGTCCAATTACAAGAGCACGTATACAACAATTAGACCACCAGGTGAACTCGTTTCTCGCTGTTCATGCTTCCTTGGATGGTTCCTACTAAATTCTTTTGATGTTTTATTGCTTATGAACGTGGGAGAAGCACCACAACCTTACACGGATGTCACCCCTCGAAGGCTAAGCCTACTCAGACTCGAGGCTGAGCTCTAGTTGTGGTCATGGTCGAAGTCGTGGTCGTGGTCGAGTCGCAGGACAGCATGTGAGTAAAACGGTCATAACTCTCTCATACGAAGTCCGTTTTAGGCAATCTTGGACATTCTGGAAAGCTTACGACGAGTTATTTCCAATGGATATGAGCTTAATAGTAGCCATATCTATACACAGCAGCCGTCATAGTTTAGTCTTGGGTTTTGCTTAGATTATTCTATTTTATACAGTTTCGTCGCTTGTTTGGTTTGTGGAACCCATACTCGAGCACTTCATTGGTAATTAGCAATATTCAGATTGCATCTACCTATTCTTGCTTGTGTTCTCAATTCGTTTGCAGGAAAAGCCTTCTTGGCGAGGTCAACCGTGTCTTGGCACAGTTGATAACCACAGAGTAGTAGTGTAGTGGCTGCAAGGGTTGTCGATCTGTCTTGGTTAGAGCCTTTGGATCATCAACGTCGAAACTCCACCAATCGACTTATCATATTACCTTTAGAAGATCAGGTAAACGCGCATCAGATGGTTGTTCTCAGTGAGCCCTCGAAGAAGAGTGAGACGAGAATTGGATCGATGACTGGTTGGTCGATGTCAGTGAGAGCATCGGCATACGATTTGAGACACTAGGAGTATGTAAGGACATCCATATCACCCTAAGCCAGGTTGCGAAACTCAGCCCCTAGTTATAGGGCTCGAGAGGGTTTGTTGTCTATGAACAAGCCCTCAATGTTGTGCCAGATCGCATGAGCAGTGGTGCCCAGTGTTAGAACGACACCAAGAATTTCCTCAGAGATGGATGAGTAGATGAGGGAGAGCACTAAGTAATTAGTGGTTGTCCAGGTAGCAAGAGTAGGATCGTCGGCGTTGGGAGCTGTTGTGCCATCAATGTGTTGGAGGTTCCGATGAGGCACAAGAAAAGCTCGCGTCAGTGAGAGTAATTGGGTGGATGGAGAGACAAGGTAAAAAGAATGTGCATGCACACATTGAGGGTGAAAATGGTGGAAGCAGAAGGTCTCGGATTTGCGGTGACAAGAGCAGCGGCGGTGGCGGCGGTTGATGGTTGTTATCAGCCATGGCTGTGAAAAATAGATGAGATCGCCGGTGGATCAGGAGTTTAAGTAGATTCAGGAGAATTTTCGGAGTAATTCTCATTGATGTTCTCAGGTGTATTTATACACCGATTACAAGAATTGGTATAGAGTTTGTTAGCATATACAACAAACTACAAGCATATCGGGCGCTAGTTCAGCAGGCTGTTGCCGGACGGAATTCTATAAGTACCTGCGACCCCGTTAAATTCTTGTGAAATTTCTACATTCCGAGCGAGGCCTAAAGCGATGAGCCAATTTGCTACCCACTCGACATCCCAATATCCCATAGGGCCTAAGCTATAGCAGCAATACCAGTATAGTGGGGGTTTTTTGTGAGAAATATCCTATGCGGCCGTCACTTTCTCGGCGCCCGTTTGCTGCTATCAGCGATGCCTACATGCTCAAATAGTAGAATGGATAATGTATTTCTTTGTCTACCTTCACATCCATCTAAAAGCAGAGAAAAAACAATCCATTTCTGATATATAATAGCATGAAAGAGACATCGTCGTCTTGTGTGTCTGTGTGTTCGTTTTCTTGCAGTGATAAGCAGTTGGCTGCTGTCGACAGTGTGATTATAAACAAGCGGTATGAATATACTAGATGCTTATAACTAAATACTTAAATAAAGAGAGTGTTAAATGCTTACATAAAAATTATAATTTTAAATACAAACAATGATTATAGATATATAAACATAATTAACTATTTTGTTAGCAATAATATAAACAGAAGTATTTAAATAAGTATATTGCCCTCGGTGTTGGTATAGTTGAGAAAATATCCGATTTTTTCTTATAAACCTCTCTCTAAGCACCCATTATACGTGCTCTTATAATACTAATACTTAACTAGTAAAACCGGAGCGTTGTTAAGTGACGCACGCCGGAGCCGGAGGAACAAATATCTGGTCCAACACGCCGGCGAGCACCGTCGGACGTGCACCGAGATTCACGCCGCCGCAAGAGCGCGCTGTCACTGCGAGCGCTGACGCGGCGGGCAATTATTAAAGGGGTAATCCCCAACTTGTTTCACCACCCGTTCGAGATAACGACGCCTTCATTTTTGTTAATCAATCATCAAACCCGTCGCTCTCCCTGCCTGACATTTTTCGTCCATCCACCAGCACCGGATTATCCTCAGTGATATGCTGCTGAGCTCGACACCACGCAGTTCAGAGTGCGCTGTTTCACACTTCTCTAGGGATTGCAACGGACGGGGCGCCCTAAGACTATCCCAGTTAATTTTTGTTTCCTTCGTGATCTAAAATCTCTTCATAAAAGTATTCTCGTTCTCTTCAGTATTCTAACAGTTTATTCATAGTTCTCGTCATGAAGAGATTTTAAAAATTATTCCTTCTAAAATAGGATTCTTTCTACTTTTCTTTCACAAATCTTTTAAATAGAAGCTATTGAAAATAAAAAAATAAAAAAATAAGAACCAGGGGAATGGTATGACCCGGAACGTGGAGCCTCGCTCCGAACTCAAAGCCGGCCCCGTCGGATCCCCAGACTCTGGCAAGTGGCACCACTATGATGAGTGAATGTTGCAAACTGAAATCTAGCAGCAGCTTCACACTTCACACTGGCTTCACAATACAGGTGGAATAGTAGAGTGCACGAGTGCATACCAAATTATATAACCACAGGCTCCATCGCAACAAAACCAGCAGCATATCAGCACAGGGAAAATCGCAGCAAAACAACACATTGTGTTCAAAAAAGGATCATGGTACGATGAAGATAACAGGTAGAATTAACATTCTTTTCACGAGGAAAAACTAGAATTGGATTCACACGGACTTCACCATACAGGTATAGTAGGGAACATGAGAGCGTACCAATGATAAAACCACAAGATGATTGCAACAGACCCAGCAACGTATCAGCACAAGACATGGGCACAGAAAACACCAGAATAAAACAACACATTGTGTCCTACAAAAGATCATGGTAACAATGAAGTTGACATTCTTTTCGCGAGGAAAAACTAGAACTAATTACCTAAAAAAACTAGAATTAACAATGAAGCAAAAATCAAGATGATCAGCTGTATATACAGATACCTCTCAAACCCCTGTCCTTGGCCCTCCTAATTTGGAGCCACTAATCATCATCACACCCATCTCAACAACGCAATCACTCATAGAACAATCCAAAAAAAACAGAAGTAAATGCAAAAAATAACAAGGCTAATCAAACTAGCAAGGAGTGTTGCTCTTGCATCGGCTTGGCTTGGCTTGCTTCAGTTGCTATGCTTGCTTGCACAAACACTAGTGATCCTCCAATGATTGATTCCACCCTTTCCTCCATCAAATCCTCCTAACCCAATCCAGTGACAGCTCAAAGCGATCCTCCCCAGGAGACAGCAAAATTCTCACGTTCAACACCTAGTGGATGCTACCAGCACGATGCGATCATGGTGGCGATCTCATAGTTCATCATGTTCTTGCGACCTTACTGTGAGCTGTTGTTGCCATGGTTCGCTTCCCCGCTGTCGTCGCCGTCCTCGTCCTCGTCGCCGTCGCGCTGCTGGTCCACCTCGGGCTGCTGGTGCTGCTGCTGGTCCTCGCTGCCGCCGCGGTTGTACGCATTGAGCGCGGCGAGCATGCCCAGGTTGGTGTCCGACATGCCCTCGCCGCCGCCGCTGCCGGGGTAGCCGGCCCTGGACATGAACTGCAGTGGCGCCTGCACGGTGCCGCTCCCGCCGCCGCCGCTGAAGGACCACATGGGCTGCTCAGCCGGTCGGGCCGCGGCGGCTGAGCTCGCGGAAACGGGCAGCATCCAGAACCCGCCGGCGGGCGCCGCGATGTTCGGGGCCACGGCCCACATTGCGGTAGACGGCGGCGGCTGCGGCGTCGCCTGTTGCTCGCGGGCCTTGGGCGCGTTCGGATCTTGGCGGTCATCGTCCTCCTTGAACAGGTCCTCCCTGTACCGCTTCCTCATGAAGGAAGGGTCCTGCGGCTGCTCCTGCTGCGGCGGGAGGAGGTGGTGGTGGTACCCCATCATGGCGGACATGTCGTGCTGCGTGGGAACCGGCTGATGGTGGTGCGGGTGGAGCGCGAGCGCCGGGAACTGCGCGGCGCGGGCGGGGTTGGCGGCGGCGGCGGCGGCAGCACCGGAGCGGATGGAGATGTTGAGGGATGAGTAGTTGGCCGGGATGGTACCGGTGCCAGTGGCCGCGAGGATAGCTGGCTCCGCCTGCTGCAGCAGCCATTCGATGGTCTCGCCGTCAGACTTGTGGCCGAGCTCCCGCGTCAGCTGGAACACCCGCGCCGCGCACAGCGCCGGCATCCGAATCCGCCTGCCACGGCCATCCACCTTCGTGTGCCGGTCCTTGGACGGCCGCTTCGCCACGGTCCCCGCCGCGGGGGCTGCCGGCACGAGCGCCTTCTTGTCGCCAGCAGCCGACGACGGCTGGGCTTGGTCGGCGGGGACAGGGGTGATGGCGAGCGCGCCCGCGAACGGCGACGGCTGCTGCTGCGGCACGGAGTTGGACGCCGCCGTGCCGGCGTAGTAGAACGGGTGTTGCGGGTGGTGGTCGCCCCCCGCGCCGCCACGGGCACCGCTCGTGCCACCAGCGCTCGCCCCACCGCTGTTGCTGCTCGACGGCGCGCCACCCCCTCCCCCGCCTCCGCCGCCGTGGTCCATGCCCCCCTCCGCGCCGAACACCTCCCGGAAAGACCAAAGAACCTTCCTTTACAAGAACAAACCCAAATGGAAAGGCCGCGCCTTTCGCGTCCGGAGGTCGCGTCTCGCGGTCTGGCGGCGGCCGGAGATAGGGTGGAGGAGGGAGCACGTGCCGGGCACGCACGGTGGGGGAAGGCTGCGCGGGGGTGGGGTTGGGAGGAGAGGGGGAGGAGCGGAGGGTGGGGGAGAGAGAGAGAGACAGGGAAGGGTGGCCGGGTGGGGTTGCTGCTCGCTCTCTTTGGTTATTGTTTATGGTAGCTTTTCTGCAGTTCTATAAACCCTAGAGGAGATTGGGTGGTGTTTGCTTTCGTTTCACATTCCACTTCTGCTGAGTTGATTGATCCGTGGCAGATTTCGAGTTTTTGTTTCTCAAAGTAATGTTGCGTTTGAATATTGGGAGTAAATGTGTGGTTTGTGCAAAACCAATATAAGAAATCATTTGTTATGGTATCTTAAAAAGACGTATGTTTGTTAAAAATATCATGAATACAATATATTAACACACTAGGCATAAGTATAATTACCGAAATCTTTTTTATGTAAGTTATGTCATCATCTATTTAAGAGAAAGATGTAAAACACTTATAGAAATTACAAGATTTAAGAGAAGGATGCAAAACACTTGTAGAAATTACAAGGTTATATATATACCAACCTACAGTATTAAAAACTGAACCCGAGTCTTCGTTATGATTCTGTTTAACTTACCTCTTCAAATTCAATTTTTCATGTGATTCCTCCCCCATCCTTCCTAATAAAAATAATGCCATGAAGGCATGAACCATGTCAGCCAAGCTGCCTAACTCTAAATCCCATCGTAATCAGAAAAAAACACTCATGAACCTGCAATCCATTTCAGAAACCTGGAATTCCTGCCACGGCTTTGGCGGCAACTTTTTTCTGTTTTCCTTTCTTTTCGCAGGGTCCTTTTGAATTTGTTTTGGAGGGAAGAGCGGCCACCCGTGGGGCCTCGGAATGATGAACTCCAAAGAGATGTGAGGCGAGATCGAGCGGCCACCCTCTTTTGCGCAGGCACAGCCAAAAGCCTCTGAAGAAAGCCCCACATGTGATGCGCCCTCCCAAATTATGAAATCCTATCCTAGCATTAGCATGCTAATTACGAAATCCTTTGCACATTAGCATGCTAATTGCAAAGATTTAAACAGTAGTGATCAGAAAGCTGTTGATTTTACCCTGACAAAAAGGAAGCTGTTGATTGACAGTTTGGCATGTTTTCCACATGGTGCTCTCTGGCATTCGTTTGGTGCCTTTGGTAACTTGGTATTAGCTGTTGATGCTATTTTTTTTATCTTTGTTTCCGAAAAGTCTCATTTTTGAAAGAAAAAAAAACTTGAGGTTTGGAACGAAGTGGTTTTGTTACAACTTTGTGAAATACTTCACTGGTGAGATGAAATTGAATTCAATCGAATCGAATCAAATCATATCATGTAAAGGTGAGTTAGATGGGAAACAAATTTACATGATCCGATCCTACAAAAGATCATCTCTGCTATAATGGTATGTGTTTTCTCCACCTCTTTCCTCTTTAGTTCAATTATTAGATCACAAAATAAATAATATAGATAAGATCTCACGAGTATTTTTTTACACTGACTTCTGCAAAATTTACTTCTAGTTAGATGAGAGCTGAAAGTATAGACTGTAGAGTATGACCAACCAATCAGTGCTGAACAAGTAGATGGGAGCGACTTTTGTGCATGATTGAGTGTAGTGGAGCGGAGCGGAGGGAATTGAAGACACTGCAGGTGGGGTGTGTCAGACCAGGGAGCATCTAATGCTGCTCACAGCTCATCATCCCCTATCAGCACCAACCATGAGGGCATTCTCCTTTTTCCCTTTGGCTTCCTCTTGTATGACTGACTGTATATTGTACAGATATACAGCCTCTCATTTTCTAGCTAGATCAACAGTTTTATTACTGAAAATATGGATTCATGTACCACCGGGGTCGATCCATACTGTGACTACAGGTGCATAAGATACCGACTAAATTTTCATTTTTAAATAATCTATTATAGGTAGCAACTCATGTAATATCTTTAATCTAATAATTAGGACATCTAGATTCATAATCAGTCAGCTCGAGACACTCGATTATTTTTATTTTGAGTCTGTCACCGTGAACCATCGTTTATCAAGTTTATAGTATCTGTCAGAAAACTAATCCAATGAGATGGGATACTGGTCGTATATACTCCATAACACAGCAGCAGAATATGACTAACCTTTTATTCTTTTTACAGCCAGAAGAAGATAGTTGAAAAAGTAAGAACACATAACTACGTGTGCACTGCCAGTTTGCGAGTATCTATACATGATGCAATATGATTAAAGAAAAGTGATCACACAGAATGTCTTTTACCTGCTCATAACATGGCAGAATTATAAAATACTAGCTGTGGAATATTTCTATCAAAATGGCGAGGAGGCAAATAATAATTAATAAATCAATCAAGAGCCAGAGCGGGATGGGCGGGAAAGGGTGTCCTGCCAGTCAACTCCAGCCTGGCCCACCAGCTCGCATTAAAGAATAATAACACAAGGGAACCTTGTGGGACCAAGAACAGAGAAGAAAAAAAACACTTGCACACTGTCGTCGTACGAAGGTACTAGTATACAGCACAGCAAGCACTTTTGGGGTTTGTTTGTCTCCCCCACAACTACTCTTTCTGTTTTAGAATTCTGAAAAAAAAAATTAATTATTTGTATTTACTGTTATAATTTAGTCTGACGAACGTAAATATACTATCTCATCTTGTTTCGAGAGCTTCACTCTGTATTCTGGTCAGACACCTATACAGATAGACTCACTTGTTAATATTAGAAAATCATATTCATACAAGTAATCAATTACAATCTATTAACGATCACAGTTTCAATTAATAAAAAAATTATTTAACTTATCCAAACAGATACATTATATAAACACTTTTTAAAATAAATATAAACTTATATATACGATAAAGCTCTGCAACTCTTGTCCGGAGTACCAAACACGCTTGTTGAGTCGTCTAGAACGGCTGGGTCGGAGTCCGGCGTAGTCGTCGTCAACCTTATCGCCCATCTTTTACAGTTTACTCCGTACTCCGGCTCGATCTGGATCTTCCGTGGCGCCCACCGTGTGGTCAATCTTGGTAAACTTTTGCCTGCACCTGTGGATCTACCTTCTCGCCCAAACATCCTCTGTCATTCTCCACCCTCCGCAGTAAAAAAAGAAAAGATTGCACGCTCGCCACCACCGGTGCATGCGGCCGGATCACCCGGCCCTGCGCCGTATCGGCACGTGATCGATCCGGTCGCTGTGCATGATTGCTCGTAGTCGCAGTGAGGCGGGGTAGGTGAAAGGGACGGTGGTAAAAAAAAACTGCACGAATGCGCGACCAGGATCCGCTGCAATCGCTGCAAGGGATTTCAATTTCGTTTACAGGAATTTTAATTTCGTTTTGCAATTTTTTATTTATCAATAAAAGATCAAAATTTGTTATTCAAATTTTGATCATTTTTTATTCTTTATTATAGGAGCCTCGCATATCAGTAAAAGAAATTTTAGAATTAAATATTTTGTCCTTCTTCGAAACTCGGGAAATTTCAGCGAAATTTTAATACTCCATCTGTCCATTTCCCAGATGAACATCTCAGATGTACTGTGACCCTGGCCTGCATGCAAGCCTCAGCAGTTCGTCCACTTCTTTTACCACTGCACGAAGTCTTCACTGCCACTTTTGTAGGAGAGTACTTTATTTTTACCGTGCAGGGTAGCAGTACAGTTCAGTGCGATGCAGCACTCGCGCGCACGTACTACATGTCTACATGTGCAAGTGCAACCGTCTGCTGCTTGCTGAGCTTAATTTACCGCCAAGTTCCTCAAGTTTTTTTCCCCGTAGTTCAAGTCAGCCAGTCAGAGTCAAAATTCCTCTTATTAGCCTTGCTGGTAAACTAATCTGTTCGATTTTCCTTGTTAAGCAAGTTACACAAGCTAGAAAGCCGGCAGTGGCAGATAGAAGTCATTCACCACTCTTTCTTTTCTCTTCCTCATGTTTCTCTTGCTTCTCTCCTTCCTTTTTCTCATCCATAACCAAAAAAAAAAAAAAAATGTTCGGAGGCTTAGAGGAATTTTCATTGGCTGCGAAGCACTGGATCCACTGGTGTAAGCCAGGAATCACAATACGTGACCTCTTTGTCACTTGTATCTTACATGAGTGTGCCATGTAGGATCGAAGGTGAAGAGAAATTGAATTAACCAAAGAGAACATATTAACCTTATCAAGGTTAACTACGTAAGATACGTGCAACCTCCTCCTCTTTTCAACATAACTTTTTAACCAAGTGAGAAACAAATAGGGTTGAATGAAAAGCTTAAACTTGCAAGCTAGTTCAGCTTGTGTCTGTTTCAGCTTGACTCGTTCTAAAATCTAACAAGTCGAGCTGAGTTTTAGCTCGTTGAGATAACGAGTCAACTCGCGAGAAAAGATTCAGCTTACAACAATTATGTCTTTGATTAAAACATGCAAAAAAAGTACTATACTTGTAGATATCATTGCTATTGTTGTATAATTTTATTGATGTTTTTTTTAAGTAGATGTTTATATTCTTTTCATCCTAGTAACGAGCTAATCTCTTAAAAAAAAGAGTAATGATCTGCTCACGAGCCAAATAAACCGAGCCGAACTGGTTTTTCTACTTGTTATATTAAACGAGTCGAGCTGATTGTAACTAGCCCTAGATACAAACATATCTCCCTTCTTGGACTAGCAAATTAAAGAATGGTGAGCGCTAGGAACGACATGTTGGACTGAGGAAGCATTTTAGATAGAAATGTACTATAATACATATTACTATAGAAATAATTTAGTGAGAAGCTCATGTCCAGATGATTACTGTGGAGCCATCCGTGCAAGATTATCACAGACAGCTCTAAATAAGAATCGTCTATGATAATGATGATGTCTGTGATAATGACGAGACGCCTTTGAAAATAATGGGATGCTTTTAGTATAGACGGTTCCCATTAAGAACCGTCTATAATCTTAATAGAGATAGAGCTGTCTATAATAAAACGAATATCACAAACAGTTCCAACACAAGAACCGTCTGTACTATTATTATAGATGACTCGTATTTAGAGTCCTCTATGGTATTCATTTTATTACAGATGGCTCTAAATACAAGCCGTCCGTAAAATTAATACAGACGGCTCTAAACACAAGCCGTCCGTAAAATTAATACAGACAGCTCTAAATACAAATCGTCTGAGGAAATGATCGAGGGGAGGTGGGACACTTTAGTACAGATGGCTCAAAATATGAAGCCGTCTATAATATTAGAATAGTACATCATCCCCTACCTCCATATCGAAACAGGAAAGTGCCGATCGAGTGAAAAACAGTGCACAGCCTTTGGAGAAAGAGGCCCACAATTTTCAAAAAAAAAAATCGTTAGATTTTAATGAAAACTTGAAAAATTGTTAGCAATCTGTACTGTAACAATATTATATATGGCTCATAACTACAAGCCATCTATATTATATTATAGTATAGACGTCTTGTTAGTAAAGTCGTTTGTAATATTACTATATCATAGACGACTGTGGCTCGAAGAGCCATATATAATATTGTTACAGTACAGATTGCTAACAATTTTTTTTTACAGACGGTTCAAAATCTATTTCTACATACGATTTAAAATCCATCTATATAAATTTGATTTATATGCACTGCCTCACTACTTCCTGGCACAACAAGAGGAGAGGAGACTGTCCCAGTGGAGTAGAAAGGCTTCAGAAGCACAGCGAGCGTGGGCGTGATCCATCCAATGCTAGCTCTGATCTCCCAAGATGATTGGCCGCACTTGACTTGAGCAGGGACCCCATGCTCTGATCTACCTCCTGATGACGCGAAGGGAGGGAGGGACGGACCCGGCTCGCCTCTGGAAGCCTTGCGTGCACGCTGCATGCAATGACTGACCCGTGCGTGCATGGTTGGTCCAGGAGCTATTAGCACGCCCAGGTAACGTATGCGATGCAAGTCAGCAGTCCATCAACGGGCCGGCCTTCCGTCCATCGGGGCCAGGGCTCGCAGGCTTTACACCCGATGATGAATCAATCAACCAGCCTTTTATATATATATATATAACCTATTCTATACTCCTAGGAGTATGTACTCCCACATGCAATATACCACCTAAACAAACACTTTATACTCTTTTATCATTTTTAGTATACTCTAATACTAATTCTAAGATACTCCAATATGAGTTGTATGAAAAAAAATTCAATGTTAGCCTTTCATTTTTGCTATATACTCTTTTTTATACATAAAAGAAGTATATACGCAAATTAAGATAAAAATCATGAAATTTTATAAAAATTTTCGTAGGATTTGTATTGTAGTATCTTATAATTACTAATGAAGTATATTTAAAGTGATAAAGAAGTATAACTCATGTGTAAAAGTGGTATATGAGAGGTGGGAGTACATACACCCAGGAGTACATACTAGTTTTCCTATATATATATATATATATATATATATATACACACACGTGTAGAATAACTATTTTACATCTCTGCCCAACACAGCACGGTCCAACTCGCTAACGTGTCCTCGCAGCCTGCCATGTGTTCTCGCGGCCCGCATGTCCGACCTGTCGTGTAGTTCGTAGGCTAACAGTGTTCTGTGTTTAGTAGTTTGGAAGCAGCTTTATAGTTGCTCAGTACTATCAATAATTTATCAGTTCAATAGTTTTTAATAATTTAATAGTTTAGTAATGTATAATAGTTTAGTTGTTTAGTAGTTTTAAGTCATAGAAAAATTATTCAATAGAATTAATAGTTTATGTTAATAGTATCATTAGTTCGTTCAGTGTCAATAGTTTTTAGTCTGTAGTTTGTTCAGTAATATCAATAATTGTTAGTAGTTATTAGTAGTATCAGTAGCTTGTTTAATAGTGTCAGTAATTTATATTTAAGTAGCGTCAGTAGTTGTTCAGTTGTTCTAAGTCATAGTAAATTTTGTTCAATATTTTATATCAGTAGTTGTTAGTTGCTAGTAATATCAGAAGTTTGATTTAGTAGTGTTAGTAGTTTTTTTAAGTAGTTCTTAGTAGTTGATCATGCCACTAGTGGTTAATAGTTGGGCACAGATGAGGATGCGCGCGATGAGGACACATGACATGCGTAAACATGAGCGTGACTGCCGTGTTACGTGGCGCGGGGTAGTTGGGCGTGAGCACGGCTAACATGCCACGTGACGCACAATGACGTGCGAGCACAGCTAGTGCGTCACGTGACGCACAATGACGCGCAGGCACGGCTGTGCGTGCCACATAGCACGCCCTAGTTGCTCGCTGGTGGGCTAGGCTGGAGGGCTAATGTGACAGGATGGGCTAGGTTAGGATATAAAATAACTATTCTATATTTTATATGTAGAATAGTTCTATTGTGTAGGTATATATATATATATATATATATATATATATATATATATATATATATATATATATATATATAGGACTCCGACCTTTCCTATGCTGCATGCATGCAAAAAGGCGGCACTCTTCGGCAGGCCTCTTCGGTTGACAAGAGCCAGTAATTTACTGGCGCGCGCGCGTGGAAATTCCATAACGGAGTACTCCTACATATGCATGCATGGGTGAGAACTTATCTTGGAGCAGCTATATGTAGCCAGGAGAGGACGATCGATGCTAGGTGTGAGTGAACTCATATATATGATCATCTGTATTCACGATGATCTTACCAACTTCACCATGTACTTCTACGGTATGACAGGGTATTTCCGGTGGCGGAGCTATATTCTCGGCAAGACTAGGGCCAATAATTAAGCACTTAAATCATCCATACAGTTTTGTACTGTACCAGCAACCATTCGTGTATATATGAAAAAAAACATAGCTATATATGACATCTTTCCGACCATATTTTCAAGTGAGAATGCAAGATTTGGGGCATACCTTTCAGAAATTCAACTTCATTCTTTCATTATCCTCAAATTCATTAATCAATAATCATCCTAACGATTTGAATTATGTAGCTGCGAATGAAAATGGCAAAGCAATCAAGACATTCTCAAATTTGTTACTAATTTCACTATTCAAAACTTAGAACATAAACACGTATAGCACATAAGTAGCAGTGTAGAACACAAGGGAGCAGAGCGCTAGAGCCAACCTTTGGAGCTTAGTAGAGTAGCCAGCAGCAGAAACAAAGCAAGCACGCGTGTCTGCACGGCGTCCCTTGACGCCTATTCTTTGTTTTTCTTGCGAACTCCCTCTTCTGGTCTCCGAGCTGTATCCAGATTCCTTCTGATTCTTGCGTGAGTGAAAATTGGTATCAGATTTTGAACGATCCTTGGACAAATTAGCGGCAAAATTGATCTCAGTGAAGGTTTCTCAGCGGCTGTCTGTGAGTAAAATCCTTAGAATCGAGATGGATTTGGAGCTCGCGGTGGTGCCAAAGGTGAATTGGATTCTAGTGAAGGTTGTGTAGTATATCTGTACGTAAAATCTTGGAGTCGATCTCCAATCTAGGCGGCGATAGACGCTTGGAGCAGATCCTGAAGGGGAGGGAGTAATTCTAAACCGATCTGCTTCGCCGGATGAATGACTCGCAACACAAAGGCGGTAGCGACGGCGGTTGCAGCGGCAGCTGCATCTGCCACGGTCGTCAATGGTCCAAAAGATTTGGATAGGTCAAGTCAAGGATTCGCCAAGAACATTCAAGAAGAGGTAATTGCACTCAAAACTACAATGGGGGATTTTGGTTTGCAACTGTGTCTTGTGCAAGAACATATTAGTTCGCTATAGGGAGTCATATTCGAACTGATGAGATCTGTGGAAGGGGCAAGTGATCCTATGCCATCTTCAGCTCTTGCAGTTGAGGTGGCCAAAGTTGGGGGTGATGAAGTGGAGAAGCAATCAAGCAAAGCCTTCAGGGTAGAGAATGGTGAAAAGTTTCAGGTTGATGGCAAATTGGACACTGATGAATCTGTAGGACCCCATTTGAATACAACATTTGGGCATGTGTATGTCGACCTTCCAGTTAAGCCTGGTACACAATTTCTTGACGCTGACATAAGCCCTAGTAGATCGTTCCATAAGCAGGGACACCAATCGATCCGAGCTACTAGTCACCCTACTTACATACTGTCGAAGGATTAACTCCTGTCGCAGGGATCCCGAGAGACCCCTTTTTAGAGATTCGGCCGGGGGATAATCCTGAATAAGTTCGTCGGAAAAATAAATGGGAATGAATGCAACGGCCGGTGGTGGGGGGATCGACCTAGTGCAAGGAGAAGTAAATGCATCGAAATTTAGATAGGTTCGGACCGTACGGGGGCGTAATACCCTACTCCTGTATGGATGCTATAACTATCCTGAGGAAGTCCTTCAAGGATGTTGCTGGTTACAAGAATGTTGGTCTAACTAAGAGCTTGAGGCTCCTTGTTCTTCGGCTGGAACTGTGCTCAGCCTTGCTCACAGTGTCTCTCTTCGTTGGTCTGGTTCGTTGTGTGGTTGGTGTTCTTACGCCGTTGTTGATCTTCTCTGAGAGCCTTCGTGTTTCGCTCCTTTTGCTTCTGAGTTGCCCGCTATTTTAAGTATCCGCCGGCCGAGACATGCCCCGAACGGGAAGGAGGGGGCACAAGTTCCAAGACACCATGACTGGAAAAGGCGTCATCATTTCTTCTGGGTGAAGTGACCGGGGGTGAAAAATGCGTCGCACGCCCGGTCACCTATCACCATAAACGCCCTAGCAACGGGCGCCGTGGAGAGGGTCCACCGGGCAGTCGCAGAGCAACCCGGCGTGCCCGCCCTGTCTTGTTCCTCTGCCACAGCAGTGCGGCAGACGGAATGCCTTGATCCTCGCGATGTTATCCCAAGACAATCCGGATGACACAGGACGGGACCCGTGCAATTAATAACCCCACGCCTCTCTACCAAAACATGGCAGGAACTGACGCTGCGGCGGGAGCAGTTGGAGGTGTCAGGCCACGCACGCTTATTAAATACGGCCTCGGACCTCTGACTGATTGACACCTCATCGACGGGCCCCTCGAGGGCCTTTCTGGGTCGTCGGGGCACCGAGTGCTCGGGGGTACTGTTCACGTCCCCGAGCACTCTCTCCCGAGCACGCATATCCTTGTCCTCGGGGTACCGGGTGCCCGGGGGTACCATTCGCCTCCCCGAGCACCCTCTCCCGAGCATTCTTGCACGAATCTTCAGGGAACCGAGTGCTCGGGGGCTGCCACGTGCAGCCCCAAGCACTCTCTCCCGAGCACTCTTGTGCGGATCTTCGGGGAACCGAGCGCTCGGGAGCTGCTGCACGTAGCCCCGAGCACTCTCTCTCGGAACTTGGCTCTTTTGATTGTCGGGGTACTAGGGTGCTCGGGGGTGAGCGGACACCTCCCCGAGCACTTTATTCCCGATACTTAGACTCCGTGGATCATCGGGGAACTGGGGTGCTCGGGGACCACTGACTGTGGCCCCCGAGTACCTTCTCTCGGGACTTTATCTTTTCTCATCCTACAGGAGAGACCTCGCGGGATGACGCCATGTGGCGGATGGCTGGCCTGACCTCGGAATTTAGGGATCCCTGGTTCCTGATACACCGACACATACCACCCCATGCTAGGCATTATGAACCACGGTACAACCTTGGCCAGAACAAGCACATTGAGAATGCATTTAACCTATCCATATCCAAACCCAAGCTCGATTTTCCTACCTTCAATGGAGATAATCCTGTTGGATGGATGCATTAATGTGAGAAATACTTTGATCTGGCAGCAGTACCACAAGACATGTGGGTTTTTATGGCTACACTACATTGTTTGAGTCAAGCCGAGTTCTAATGGACCAGTTTGAGGGTGTCCTCACGCCAGATGTGATGGTTCCAATTATGTACCTTGGTGTGTAATTAATTTGCTAAGCATAGTATGTACGATGTCGTGGAAGCTTTCACTCATTGGTGAAAGACAGTAGTATCTTGGTGTACATCACACAAGTATGAAGAACACATGGCTGGAATGCAGCGTTTACATCCTAGTTTGCGGGAGGATTACTACATCGGATGCTTTGTAAAAGGATTGAAGGAACAGATAAAACACTATCTGAAACCTCACAAGCCACAAACATTAGGAGAGGCATATGTGATAGCCAAGGACTTGGAGAAGGCTGTCATGAGTAGAAAGCTGACCACTTTATTTACACACCCTACTAGAAAGAACATGTTCCCTACCAACAATTTCCAGAAACCTTCTGCTGTTGTCAGTACTCTTCCAAAACTAGAAGTGATGCCTAAACCGGATAAGCTGCCAAATGTTGTGGTGAAACCTACGGAACTTGGTACATGTTGGAAATGTGCAACACCTTGGGCCCCTAAACACAAGCAGAAGTGCAAGTTCTATCAGAGTTTTACTCATGCAATTACCTTAGAGCCTGATTCTAAACATCAGCCTGATGAAGAGCAGGATGAACAATTACATGTTGATGCTGAGGACCACCAGCCAACTCCTACCCTCATGCAAATTTCTAAGCAAGCAGTATTGGGTACAAGAACGATATCTACTCTATGTCTATCAGTAGCGGTTAAAGGAAGGAGAGCTATTGCACTTGTTGATAGTGGTAGCACTCATAGCTTTATGGATGGGAATTTTGCTTGCAAGGCTAGATGTGATATCCAACAAGACAAGTTATAGCTTGTTAAAGTAGCTGGTGGGGGTGAGTTACAATATGAGGGTTATATTTAGCAATGCCCTTACCAGATATATGGAGAGAAGTTTGTAAACCCATTCCAATTACTGGAGCTAGGGAGCTATGACCTCATATTGGGCTATGACTGGATACTCATCCACTGTTCCATTTAGATATATCTACATGAAAGAGTGCTAACTATAAACAAAGATGGTGCGAGACAAGTTTCTTTTGCTGATTGCACTGCTGATGAGAGGTGTTATGTGATGGAAGATCAACAATTCAGCAGATTAATGTCTAAAGGAGTGTTGGGGTATATCATGTATCTCAAATGTGTATCTACTGATCAACCGCAAGGAATGACAATGGAAGAGGGAATTGCAGCATTACTAGAAAGGTATCCAGAGGTGTTTTCTGAGCCCACTAGTTTACCACTCAAAGAAATTGTGTGCATTCAATTCAACTTAAACTTAGTAGCATCCCTCCTAATATTAGACCTTATAGAGTACCTCACTATCAAAAGGATGAAGTTGAAAAGTTAGTAGGACAGATGTTGGAACAAGGGATAATTAGGCCAAGTGAGAGCCCATATTCATCACCATCCATTTTAGCTAGGAAAAAGGACGAAGCATGGAGGTTTTGTGTGGATTATAGACAATTGAATGATATGACAATCAAAAATAGGTTCCCAATACTAGTTATTGATGATCTTTTTGATGAGTTGTGTGGGGCAAAATATTTCTCAAAGCTTAACCTTAGGTCTGGTTTCCATCAAATTCTCATGAATGAAGGAGATATACAAAAGACTACATTTAGGACACATTTTGGTCACTTTGAATTTATGGCCATGCCTTTTGGTCTCACAAATGCCCCCAACAACCTTCCAAGCAATGATGAATTCAGTCTTTGCTAGATATCTCAGGAAATTTATGTTAATATTCTTTGATGATATACTAGTTCATAGCAAGTTCTTGGATGAACATAAGGAACATTTGGAAGTAGTACTCCAACTGTTGAAGGACAATCAGTTGAAGGCAAAAAGGAGCAAGTGTGTTTTTGCAGTATCACAGGTGGAGTACCTTGGGCACATCATTGATGAGAGAGGGTTGTCAACTAATATAACTAAGGCTGAAGAAGTAAAGGCCAACACCTAAAGATATATCACAACTTAGAAATTTTTTAGGGTTGGCAGAGTATTATAGAAGGTTTATCAAAAATTATGGAGTGATTTGTCGACCATTACATGATATGTTAAAAAAGAATGCCTTTTGTTGGGGACCTAAGCAAACCAAAGCATTTGAAGAAATTAAGCTCAAGCTGATTGCTGCCCTGGCCTCATCTTGCTAGACTTACCATTGAGACTGATGCTAGTGGAATAGGAATTTTTGCTATTTTTAATGCAACATGGTCAGCCAATTACATTCTACAGTAAGACCTTGGGTGTCAAGGGTCAGGCTCTATCTACATATGACAAGGAAGCATTAGCTATATTGGAAGCTATCAAGAGATGGAGACATTACCTTATGACGGCCAGGTTGGTTATCAGAACTGATCATCAAAGATTGAAATTTATAACTAAGCAGAAACTAATTGAAGGGTTACAAGATAAGTTGATGCTTAAATTGTTGTAGCTGGACTATGTTGTGGAATACAAGAAAGAGAAGGATAACAAGGCAGCTGATGCATTATCAAGGGTGGAGCATGTAGCGAAAATGACTCTATTAGGCTATGATTGTGATTTTGGTGATTAATGATAATATAATCAATAGGACTAACATGTTTGTCAAGAATAAATGTTAGTAGGTCTCATCAGGGATGTCAATGGGGACTCGATCCCCGATTCCCCACGGGGAATTCCCTTATTAGAGGATGGGGATGGGGAGATTTCGTCACCCGCGGGGATATAAATGGTACAAATCATATCCCCATCGGGTCTAGCGGGGACAGGTATGGGGAAGCATTCCCCGTCCCTGTTTCCCCACGGGGACCCGTTTCGGCCCAACGGTGGTGGCCCAGGCGTGCGCGACCGGCCTAGGCGGGAGCTAGATGCGCGGCCCAGGCGGGCGCTAGCGCGCAGCCTAGCCAGGCACAGCTTGGCACCATGGCATGGTGCGGGTTGACCCAGTGGGTGGCCTCGGCCAAGTGGGCTGCCTCGGCCCAGGTGGGTGGGGACGGGTTCCCCGTCGGGTCTCCATTCCTTGCGCGGGGACGGGGATGGGGACGGAGAATTTTCCTTCGTGCGGGGATGGGGATGAGGAGCCATTCCCTGACAGGGAATTCCCCATTGACATCCCTAGGTCTCATGGATGCAATACATGAAGAAGCCACCGAAGCTGGGAAAAAGTTTGGTTGAATTGGAAAAGTCTCAGGATAAATGATTTCACCGGATGGTCCAGTGTTCACATGGTTGAACACAACAGAGCATTATGTCCAGAGGCATTTGACCTCACCAGATGGTCTGGTGCTTAGAGGAGGAGACACACCGGAGCATTTTCACCAGAGAAGGTTGTAGCTGTTGAAATCGAAGGCCAACACACCGGAAGGTCCGGTGATGAAGAGAAGTGCACCGGATAATACACCGGAAAATGAACAGTGCAAAGACGAAGAAGAAATAGAAGATCCTGTCGGATAGTCTGGTGATTGATTTGAACACATCGGAGGAAAGCACTGGAGCATTGTTGACAAATGGGAGAATACAGTGATCTTACCGGAAGGTCCGGTGGTCTAAAGATGTGTACAATGGAGCATATTTTTCAGAGAGGGTTGCATTGGCTCGGCTGGCTGAGGATAACACACCAGATGGTCCGGTGATGAAGTGATGTGCACTGGAGAATACACTAGAGCAATTAGCACAGAGAAGATGTTGGTTCGGATGGCTAAGGTATACTCACCGGAAAGTCCGGTGATAAAGATAGAGTATACACCGGAATGTCTGGTGTTTACAAAGGCTTGAGTGGGGTTCTAACGGCTAGTTTGTGAGAGTGTACTCACCAGATGATTCGGTGTTAGTACTATTATTTTCGTCGGATCATCCGATGTTAACAAATTTTCAGAGCCGTTGTGTTAACGGCTAGTACGCGAGTTTGAAGCTATAAATACCCCTCCACTCAGTCATTTGAATGTGCTAGAGTTTAGAGAAGTTCATATACATTTGAGAAGACATCCAAGCCACCAAAATGCTTAAAGTGATCATCCAAGGTAATTAAGCATAATATTAAAGAGTGATTAGTTCTTAGGCCTAGAGAGTGTGTTGCTAGGTGATTGATGCCTAGAGAATGGATCAAGGAGTGATCCAACAGTGTACTTCTTGGTACGCATGCACCTTGGAGTCTTGGTGACTTATCGGTAAACTTTTTGACCCTCCAACTTGGTGTGGAGCGGCGACAAGAAGCGTGTACGAGGATGCAAAGACCTTTGCCTTGGTGGATCAAGCTCCAAAGTGATCACAGTGACTTGGGGAGCTTGGGTAGTATAGGGTTGGAGTGTTGAATCTTCATGGATTTTGATGTAATGACAAGATATTTGATTCTTAATCGATGTGTTTCGCTTGTCATCGCAGTGTGTTTCCTTTCGTGCTCTGTTTTAATTCTTATTCTACTAGTATGATAGGTTGTTCTAGTGTTAAGCTTTCTCTTACTTAATTGTTATATGCCGTTTAATGTCTAGTATGATAGGGTGGTCTTCATATTCATTTCCTCATTCCTATTTGTGTTGTCATCAATCACAAAAAAGGGGTAAATAGATTATAGCATCTAAGCTCCTATGTAAGTGGTAAGTGTTTCGTTGATTAATGACAACCGTATCATTGTGACTAATGCGTATGTTTTGAAGGGAGTCAAACTTTTAGTTCACAATAATTGAATAGATTTTCTTGGTCCCTCATTGAATTCTATTGGTCGATCAAAGGACTTTTGCGTCAAGATTAAGAATCTTCTAGTTCTAAGCGCCACAAGGTGATGAAGGACAATTAGAGTAGACATAGGTCTTTTTTTGTCTTTTGACCGTACTAAAGGGGGGCTAAGTATTATAGCTTGACCTAGTTGAGTCTAGATATAGTTGGATGCACATTTGCGAAATGTTAGCACTAAGTAGCTCAAAGAAGCCCATGGGTGAGAAGTTAGAACTCAAAGTCAATTGAATTGGACGAGTTCAAGAAAGTTTGTTCTCACCGGATTGTTCGGTGCAAGAAGGATTAAACTCACTGGACTATTTTTTCTCTCTGTGAAGATTTCAAATGACCTCACTGGATTGTCCAGTGATGGGAGGAATTTTGCACCAGAGCATTTAGCAGAAGAGTCATTTTTCAGAGAAATTTGAAGTTACATGCACCGGATTGTCCGGTGATCTGAGTTAAACTGACCGGATTGTCCGGTGACTTGAAGGAGTTATCACCGGACTATTTAACATAATCTTGGTATTTTTAGAGGAAATATATTATAACTCACCAGATTGTCTGGTGATGCTATGTGGAGGAACACTGGAACATTTTGCAATGGCTACTGACAACTGTCAGACCAGCGTGTGAAAAAGTAAACTCACTGGATTGTCCAGTGTTAATAAAGGCGTGTGCATCGGACCATCCGGTGTTCACAGACAAAGTGAGTGGTTGGGCAACGGCTAGATTTGGACCTCTAGCCTATATATACCTCCTCACTTGATTTCATTCATCTCTCTTGCAACCTAGAAGCATTCATACACAGTGTGTATCATCTAGAGGCAAGGGAGAGTACTTGAGGTGATTTGCAAGTTCTTAATTGAAGATTAAGGACTCCATTAGTCCTTCAAAAGTAGCGAGTGTGAATCTAGCTGCTGTTTAGGCTTGATAGGGATCAAATGAACTAGTTAGCTTGTTAATTTTGGTGGTTGGCAACACCTACCCGGTCGTGAAGATTGGATGTGTTCTCGTTGAGCTCTTGGAGGTCTTGTGGGAGCCTTGGGAAGCTCGTGTACTTGGTTTGATGCCCGCCAATTCGGAGATAGAGAAGTGGCAATCACTAGTGAGCACTTGAGTCTTTGTGACTAAAGGGGGAGTGACATCTTTGTGTGGATGCTCCAACGAGGATTAGTGAAGAGTGCGAACTCTTCGATACCTCGTGAAAAACTCAGTATCCACTTTCCCTACTCTTGTTATATTCTGCATTTTGCTTCTAGCATTTCTTTCATACAAGTCTCAATTCTGCACTTCACTTATGTTATATATGCTTGCATGTTTGTGCTTATCATTCTAGCTTGCTAGGTTATCTAG
The DNA here is from genome assembly GCF_958298935.1 of Phragmites australis. NCBI lineage: Eukaryota > Viridiplantae > Streptophyta > Magnoliopsida > Poales > Poaceae > Phragmites > Phragmites australis. The sequence continues at coordinate 3,562,491 of NC_084943.1, forward strand.
TTGCTTTTATTCATTCTAGGCTAAGGTTTCTCTTTGTTCTAGAATTCGGTAGTTGGTTTAGTTTTTGATTAGTGCCATATTCATCCCCTCTAGGGCCATTAGATCCTTTCACCCCTCACTGGTAATGCACTCGTACCTACCACCTAGGCATTTTGGTTCATATTTCGCTCCGTCCATCGAACGTTCACGGCTTCTTCATGACTTAGTTCATCTCGATGCAAGCTTCGCGATGATGCCACTTGACCCTCCAATCCGCCCACAGTTTTGTGGCCAAACTGCGAAACTTTAGCACGCTTTTTAAAGCATGACTAGCCGCCACTTGCTTTGCCTCAAGCAAGAGCTCTGATGTCTACGCGTATATTATGTCTTGCGATCTTGACCGTTAGCAAGTCTCTCCCGCTCCTAATCCCTCGGGCCGCCTTGTCACTTGCACCAGCATCCTATTCGCTTGACTTCCTCAACACATCGCCTTCATCATCCTTCATACCATGTCTTGCTCGACCTCCATGTGTACTGCTAGGATCATTCTTGACTCTGCCCGACCTCCTCGATCGTCCAACATTGAGCTCCACGTTTAGCCCCGATCATCTCGCCATCAACCACCAAGTTGCATCCATTATCTGTACATTATGAGATAAGCAAACACATATCTCCAGAAGTAAACGAATATAGTATAATAAAAGAGAGATTTGTATTCGCGAAATTCACAACATAATTATGTAATTCTAGGAGAAAAGAGAAGAATGTATCGTCCAGAGTTGGCATCCGTAGCAAACGAAGTAGGCAAAGTGCAGGAGGCGACACATCATCTGAAGAAACCCGGCGCTGTAAGAGAAGTGGGGAGGTAGCACACCCTTTGGAGAAACTCGACGGTGAATATATGAAAGGCCAATATTGGACGTCTATGTATGAAAGATAAATAATAGAAGATTGAATGTATTTTTGAAATATATGAAAGACAATTATTAAACATCTAGGTATAGAAGGTAAATATTGAGAGATTAAATATATTTTTAAAAGGTAGAATGGGATCTAACTTTGTGTGGTGACCGTTTAACTCAGGTGAACGATGAAGATCGATTGGATATGTTACAATTCGTACATTTTATAGGAGTATAGAAGTATAAATGTACACTTAATCATAATGTGGAATTAGGTGGACTTAACCTTGATTAGGTGATGTCATCGGTTGATCTCGGTTGCCCAGGGAAGAACATCGATAGGGATCGGTACGGGTTGATGTAGCCTCATGTCATTGGTGTTGATGACGCAACGTCGAGGGCGAATACCAGGATTGTCCTGGTGGCGGTGACGACCTCCGGTCGTAGCAACACACTCAATGATAGGTTTTTTAGGGTATTGGGAGTGTCGGGATTAAGCTTATGTCCTTGTGCTGTAGTTGGATATCTTCTGCAGTTGTAGCAAATAAACGTGTTTTTTGCAATTGTATGATGTCATAGTTTGAGCAATGTATGTGACGTTTTGACTTGATTTTAGTCTCCCATGACCTGTTTGAATTCTGTAGCGTCCCTTTGTTTACATAGTTTTCCAGCCCCAGGCTCCATTTTCATTTTAATGGATGTTTCCTTTCCTTCTAGCATGTAGGTGTAAATCCTCATTCGCGTGGTAGTGCTCCCAATTGATAGAATTAACCATGATGACTCGTTGCAATTCATATATGAAACTATTGGTGAAAGATTTGAAATCTGATTTACCTGAAGCAAATATAGATTACCCAGAAGTTGTTTTTGTCCATTTTTGTATGCACTCAGATTCTTATGTTAGATCGTTAGGTTAAGTCCTGCCCGATTCAACCTATCAATATCTTCAACCTTCTCTAACAGGCCCATGTTTGTTGCAGGGCATAAAATAAACCCTATTAGAAATAACATGTATCTCTGGTTGAAATGATTAATAGCCAGCTTTGTAACCAAAATTGTTAAAGCTTGGGCAAAGATGCAGCATCTTGTAGGCTGCTTTCACATGGATATCTTTAGTGCAATGTTTCTCACTATTATTCAAATAAGTAATAGACTTAAGTGTACATGCAGTAGAAGAATGCTGAAACATAGAATCATTAATCTAAGTGTACATGCAGTAGGAGAAGATCGGAGCACTTGATAGTCAGTATTCCACATGAGATTGGTGAACACTACAGTTGACCTGGCCAAGTGGCTATGACAAAAAGGAATGCCATTCTGATGAAGCAATCAAACCAAGGCTTCCTAACAACACACCTGCATAAAAGACGACCCACCAATTGTGAACCCACAGATACCACATTCGCAAAAGGAGAGCATTTTCATGAAAATAATATCTCAGCATAAAAAGCATTCACCATACTGCAGGGTAGTAGAAACCTACATTCATACGAGTATGCCACCCCAATATACTCCAGAAAAGCCAGCAAGCTTGGAAGGGGCGTTGGCTTGTCATGAAAAGCTCTGTGAGTGTGACCTTTTATGGCTGTCACTGCAAAATAACTCGCAATGCACCCTAGTTCTGGTTTCAATTAGTGTTTTTGCCTTATCATTTGTGAATATGAGAATCATGTTTGCATGATCTCGTTCAGTTACACTTTGTTGAAGGGGATCCTACAGAAGGAACACAACAGTTTCAGTACATCTCCAGGTTTTAAGATGCATTTTTGCATATTGAAAGAAAGCGATGCAAGATAAGAAAGAAGCACATGAACTACTGTATCCGCATAACTGTCTACGGTCGCTGCTTACAGCATACATTGATTCTTAATCCGATAACACCTTTTTGTTCCTTTCCAGTTCTGGTTACTCTGTTAGCACTCCTACGTATTGCTTCCTCCCCAGCATAATCAATCTGGCACCAAATCAAAACCAGAATATAGTGCATGCGTTATGCCAAATGCTTTGGTTGTCTGGTTCTAGCCAGCGGTAGTGTGATAATATTGATAACACAGTGAGTGTCTTTTATTTATTCCAAGCACATTTATACTGTTGATAGTCCTTACAAAATCTTTAGAAGTCCATTCAGAATATTTTTTGCCCATTGCATCTGCCACAGAACTGTAGGGGGTTCCAAGTTTGCTATGATTAGCATCCATCTGGTGGTTACAAATGCACCAGCCAATTTTGATTACTAAAACGGGACAACAGGAGGAATAAGTTCCGACAATATGGAAAACGAGAGTGAAACTGGTTTTCTGAAGTGTTTGTAAGGAAACTGCAGCAGGCAGCATCCTATCTATGCTCTATTTCATGACAAAGTTTATCTTTAACAATAGTGTTACATTCAAATCCAATTTATATTGTTGATGGAACCATAAAAAGTATGCTCAGAGACACAGATTTCGAACCTACGCTGAATGAAAACAACCATACTAATATAGTGTTCCTGCTCGAAAGAGCACAAGTGCAACCCAGGTACCATGACGTCTAAGAGCACAGCTGACGGTCAAAACATTCTCTCTCTCTCTGAAAGCATGTTTGAGTAGTGCAAACTTCATTCCGATGCATAGTCTTTCTGTTTGTGCAGTTCACATGCAGTACACTACTACTCTGCTTCTACATGTGCTTAGCCGCAATATGGACGTTCCTGAAGAATTAAATAGCTTGATTGAACTGCTGCCATGCAAGTTACAATGTGATTTTAGCTTTTGTTAATCGTGGGCACGAAAAAAGCATGGCTTGGCTCAAATTTTCCAATGGAATAACCATGGTACGTGCCACCTTTTTTAGGGTTTAAACGCACCAAGTTCACTAGACTAGCAATAGCTGAACTCCATCACCAGACAAGCAGTAAATTTCATGAAGATTCAGTTATTACTGCCTATCCTATCCTTAGAAGCAACAAGCAATTCATGGAACCCTATGTGCCAACTAAGTTCCCACATGTCTTCAAAGTAGACAGAACATCCGAATACCACTACTACTCTTGCACTGAACCAATCACTACCCTCAGTATCAGTGACCTTATGATTCCTATAATATCTTCAGAATAGTCTTTCAGGATCACAAAATTACATTATCGTAGGATAGCGCTCGCTATTGGTCATACTACCCAACTGCATTTCTACATGTCATTATACTGGTAAATTGCCGCTGGGGAAGTGTACACAGTCGACCAAGTGTTCATCTAAAGCTACCAGAACAAAGCAATTCCTGAATTACCACGAACATGGGGAATCTACTGAACGTCATACAACCTCTAACTTCATCCAGTTACAGATTCAACCATAAACAAGAAGACGGTCTCTCCTAAAATCAGAGACATTTTCTGAACGATGCGTACGGATGCAGACACCACAAGACAATATTTGGGACACTGGCCGCATGAAGATGATTCGCCGTTCAGCCCTCGATTCTGCGAAATCCTCCCCCACATAACTAGCAGCGGTCCCGCAGAATGCAAGGATGGCTCCGAGCGATCGATAGTACCACACTAGAATTTGCAGTAATACAGCTCAATCCGGTACCTTGTACGCCGACATCGCCACGCGCACCTCCCGGCACGCCGCGAACGAGCGAGGGCCGCCGGAGGCGGACACGCGGCCTCCGCACCAGGCCGCGTGACGCGGCGGCTTAGGAGAGGCCGTCGACGAGCTCGCCGCCCCACCTCCCGGCCGGCGAGCGCGCGCCGCCGTCGAAGTCTAGGGAAGTGGGAGCGGCGGAGTGGGGCGAGGAATGACGAGTAGTGACGTCATGGAACGACTCCGCCGGCGGTAAACGGCTGACGGACTGGGCCCTTCTGTTTTTCTTTGATTTTTAGCGGAAAAAATAATAGGAGTTGCTAATTTTCAAATTAGAGAGATTTTAGTGAAAAAATAATATCGCCCCTTTTTTATAATTATTTTTCCGCCTCCAAATTACACCGAGCCACATTTCTTTTCTTCGTCTCCGTCGTCTAGGGCTCTTCTCCCAGATCGAGCCAACCAGCCACCGGTCCTCGCCTCCTCCTCGCCGCCTAGATCCTTCTCCGCCTCCGCGACTCCCCTCCCCACGGGCCACTGCGGCGGCCGTATGAACGAGCGGTGGTAGTCTGGTAGCGCTGCGTTGCGGGAGCCGATCGCCGGGTGGGTGAGAGTAAGCGGGCGGCCGTGGCGCCCGGCATGGCGGGGGCGCCGGCTGCTCCGGGTGCGGGTGCGGGTGCGGGGGGCGGCGCCGCGGCGGGGCTCAAGACCTACTTCAAGACGCCCGAGGGGAGGTACAAGTTGCAGTACGAGAAGACGCACTCCGCCTTGCTGCATTACAGCCACGGGGGAAAGACCGTCTCGCAGGTATTGATGCCGCCGCCGCCGTTGCTGCTAGGGGGTCTAGGTGGATCTCAGTGGATTGCCGATAGAAACTTGGGTCATTCTAGTTTATGATTTCGGAGGATTTGTGGTGCTAATGGGATTTCGATTGGGTTCAGGACGTGCATAGAGCAAATTTTAGGTAAATACCGTGTTGCTCCAGATTAGGATTCGCGTCTGCGTTAGCTTGCTTATTAGGCAATTTAGTTTAGCTGTTAGTTTTGTAGGATTCTTCATCGGTAAAGTTGGAATTTTGCTTGGTTCTAGTGTTAGTTCAAGCTAATTATTTAGTGAAGAAGCAGTATGGATAACTTAGGGTGGTTTATTTTTTTATGCTTTCGTAAATTGAGGGCTTTTATGATTTGGATGAGAAGCTCGTGTATTGGTCGGGTCCATGTGACTTATTTTTTTGGTTCTGAAAATAAATTGATAGTGATGATTGGTTTTGATCACCACAGTTGACAGTGGCGTACCTGAAGGAGAAGCCTGCTGGCCAGGGCTCCATGCCGTCAACACCGAGCTCCAGCAGTGGGATGCGATCTGCGGCAGCAAGGCTGCTGGGCACTGGGAATGGTAGCAGGGCACATATCTTTGCTGGAAGCAATGGAGTAAGCCGGGCTGTTTCTGGAAGCAGCCGTATAGGAGGTGGCCTTGGTACATCTACAGGCCTTGGTGGACCACAAGGGGTGGCAAATTATGATGGCAAGGGTACATACATCATCTTCAATGCAGCCGATACGCTATTCATCAGTGATCTCAATTCCCAGGACAAGGTCTTCAGTTCTTCTATTGGACGCAAGCTAGACATAGTTTTTGTTGTCTTGCTCTTTTCTGATCAGCTGGTTACTTGCACTAGGATCCAATAAAGTCCATCCATTTCAGCAACTCGAACCCATTGTGCCATGCATTCAACTCAGAAGCCAAAGAAGGGCATGACCTGATCATCGGGATGGGATCCGGGGATGGTTAGTGGAGTTGTTAGCTTGTATCGCTTAGTGCATCAAGGTGGGCTATGTATAAAGTTGAGACCTTTTATGTGTGTCCATCATGCAGTCTATTCGATGTCGCTGAGGCAACAGTTACAAGATCCTGGAAGGAAGCCTGTTGCGGCCCAACACTATAATAAGGGTGATAAAGATGTAACGCCCAATGGAAGGTATGTTTTAATTTTCAATCAACCGCCATATATGATATTTTGACGTTATTTGGTCTAGTCTGATTTGCATCGACATTGTCTATAAATATTTAGATTGTTTGTTTGTTTATTTCACTATCTTGCAATTTATCGAGGTAGCACAGGTTCTGAGGTACATGTCGAATCATATGGAAACAATAACCCATCACTTTCTTAAATGTAATCACTTGGCTTAAAGTTGAAATATAGAAGGTAAAATTTAGCAGCTAGCAAGTTCTTGCCCTCAATAGGATTCTACAAGAATTCTATTCTTTTAAACACCATGAGCTTTCTACTCCAAGCATTGGCATAAATACATGCTTCAGCAATGCTTTGAATCTAATGCTTGCTTTTGTCACCTAAAATTGTCATACTTCATAGATGAAAGAACAATCTAATTCTTTGTGTGCTCGTCATGTGGTGTCAAATGGTATCTGCTTGCATGCTTTTGATCCTTAAAAGTGTATACAAGTGAAAGTGAAATAAAAGAGAGAGTGAAGTAGATAATTTTTTACTGGCTTCTCTGGAACTGTGTGTCTTTTCATGAGCTTTATTTTCATGCTTTGATCTTAACTTTAGCATTGCTGCAATATAAGCAAAACTTGTGCTCGATGCAGACGCCTATCTTACTTTGTTCATTTAACTTAGTTCTTCAAATAACTTTGGACATTAATATTTTGCAGCCGGTGCACATCTATTGCATGGGTGCCAGAGCGTGAAGGCATTTTTGTTGTTAGCCATTCTGATGGAAATCTGTATGTGTATGATAAAGTGAGCAGCTGCTTGTCATAAAATTTGTTAATGATTATTACTCTGTTTTTCTTTTGGTTGTTTTCTGAGGTGCTGGTCTACATTTCTTTGTACTTAGAACAAGGATGGGAGCACAGATTGTACGTTTCCAGCTCTGAAGGATCAATCCCAATTCACGGTTTCTCATGCTAAGTCGAGTAAGGTATTTTAGGTGCTTCCATTTCTGCTTGCCTAAACTGCATTACTTTGGTAAAGCTAGATGCTTAATACGAGGTAACATTGTACTAGTACTCTTTTGTTCTCTCTTGGCATGAATTTGTGAGCTGGCCAACTATTTAGCTATTCTGCAGTGCAGCATTTTATCTTGAAAATGACCTTCGAGCAATGAACGCTCTTACTCGTCCTCTTACTTACAGCATGCAAATTGCACTGTAAGTTGCTAAATAGTGGTCACTTCCATAACATTTTCCTATCATTTAAGTGTCAATCACACGAATCCCAAGTGTTTAACAGAGCACAAAATTTAAGATGGTTCCTGGTGCAGATTACAAATGCTAAAGGGGCTGATCAAGAATGCTAAAATAGTCCTTTAACCATTAATTTTTTTATTGATTGATTTACGTGCATTTCAGTGTTTGGTTTAGGTATTATGTTACTGGCTCCAATAATATGCACTTGTACTGCCTACCACCAGCGTAATGTTTCTTGTAGAGTAGTTTTTTTTTAAAAAAAAATCATTAGATGCAGAACTTCTTTTGCGACAAGAACATCACTGGCACAGCCTCCATTGAGGCACTGACAGTCATCCTAGAGAAGCTGAGTGCACCATATACAATGAATCTTGGGAAGCAATTCTATAATTTTTCTTAAAATGCCTTAAAAGAACTCCTTCCTCATAACATTTGATTAGAACAGTTCAGATCATGTTTATCCTTGATAATTGGATGCCATAATTAACTGGGGTTATTTGTCACCAACAACATTACAGAGCAACCCGATTGCTAGATGGCATATCTGTCAAGGTTCGATCAATGCCATTTCCTTTTCACCAGATGGCGCGTACTTGGCGACTGTTGGGAGAGATGGTACTTGCTTTACCTTAGACGACTTGATAGTTTTTTTACTCATCATATGTTACACCAGTTTTATCTTTCGTATCTTATTGAACTGACATTAGCCAACAATATGTAGGTTATTTGAGAGTTTTTGATTTTTCAAAGGAACAACTAATATTTGGGGGGAGAAGCTATTATGGCGCTCTGCTGTGCTGCACGTGGAGGTAGGCACAAATGGCATGTAATTTTTGAATGGCGCAACGTTCTATCCTTATGTATGCATTTGCCATGTTATTTCAATTCTATCACTTATATGTCCATACTCTTTGGTTCCCTTTGGTTTTCTTAGCCATATTAATTCTTGGACCTCTTTATTCTGAGATGTTCTTGAATCATGTTGCTCTTTGTTACTTTTAGTCTAAAACCAGCCTGTATTGACTAGTATGCAAAAGTGATGTTAGTGTTCTTTGATTCTTTCCGCTTATTTGGTCTGTTTTGGTACTTGCCAGTTATTCCTGTTCTGCTTGGTGACCCCTCCGCTGAGTGCTCCCCCTCAGCCTCAACTCTTTCATGTTGAAAACTGTTGCTGCTGAAACATCGAATAGTTTATTGGTTGACTCCAATCTGCCATAGGCCACTTGTGCATGTAGGAGACTTTTGTCTTTTTGCGTAACCATGCATTCAGTTTTTGGATCTCTATTTAACTGTCTTTGGTGTAATTACATAAAGGTTATCCTATGTGTTCTTTTTCTAGCAAGGTCTTCGTTCTTTAACTTGGTACCATTTGAAATAACTTCGTTTTAAAGGTAGAATCTGGTTGACCTATGATGCCTTTCTGTACTATTCTTATAGGTTTCTGATCTCTTGATTTTCATCTGAGTTTCTCTTTTATATGGACTTGTGAACTATGAGTGTACAGTACACAAATGAGTATTGCAGCTTCTGATCTAATTTAATGTGATCTGTTTTTACAGCTCGGATGGCAAATATCTATTAACAGGTGGTGAAGATGATCTTGTGCAGGTATGGAGCATGGATGACAGAAAGATAGTTGCATGGGGCGAAGGGCATAATTCCTGGGTAATAGTTTAACCTGCCATGAATTCTGTCGATGTCCCTCATAAAAAACTTGTAAGTTGAGGGCAAGTCTATTTTTCTGTTTGCAGGTTAGTGGAGTTGCTTTTGATTCATATTGGTCCCCACCAAGTTCTGATGGAACAGGAGAAAATGTCTATCGCTTTGGTTCTGTTGGTCAGGTATGGGAAGTATGTCTAGCTGGAACTATAGTTTTAAACTTTAAAAACACATATTATATGTTGAAGTCGTGTGGTAAGCAGTACCTGTGTAATGCATGCTTGATTTCTAAACTTCTAGCTGCAAATAAATGTACAGAGGCTAGTGATACCTGGAATATTGTTTTATACGGATACCTGATAATTGAAAGACCTCGTTCTATTTCTTCCTTTCTTGCTGGATTCTTGGGAGACCTGATTTTAATAGCTGTGGGCATGTTCCTGCAGTTCACTGTTATGAGTGTTTAAAGTCATTAAGCTGGTGAGCATGCTTTCAAGGAGCTGCTTATACGCTAGTAAACTTAAGTGTTCAAGGTTATTTTTCTTTGTCATATTTTTATTTTGAACATGAAAATTTGTTATAGATATTAGATAAATTTGGCAGTAATTTGGCGTTTTGCTTACTCAACATGATCTATCGCTGGCATAGATTTTGACTGTTACATACTGTTAGGACACCCAACTGCTTCTGTGGGACCTTGCACTGGATGAGATTGTTGTCCCGCTACGTCATCCTTCAAGTTGCTCGCCAACATTTAGCAGTGGGAGCCCTTCTGCCCATTGGGACAATGCATGCCCTCCAGCAGGTATTCTCCAACCTTCTCCAAGAATGCAAGATGTGCCGAAGCTCTCACCCCTTGTTTCCAACCGAGTACATGCCGATCCACTCTCTGGTCTGGTGTTCACGAATGAATCAATTCTCACCATCTGCCGTGAGGGACTCATCAAAATCTGGGTCAGACCAGACCAGAGTGAAAACAATTAACAGTTAAATTCTTCAGAGTTCGTTTCAGGCAACACTGTTTCAAAGGATAGGGTGATCGCATCTTTGGATAAAGCAAGTGGCTCCAGCTTCAAGAAACCGTCATCTGTTCTTGTCACATGACAAATTGAGAGGATGTTTCCTGTGGGCATTTTCCTCTGCTTACCCTGATCATCAGTGGTCATGTATCTTACTAACAACGTGAAATCTGTGATTAATGGAGTGGGACTCGCAAAAGGAGGCTGCAGGTGATGGAAGCGTGAATCTGTTGGCAGATATTCCCGAGGTAACAGCAATGCCAGTGTTGCCATTTGTGTGGCGCAAAGAATAAAGGAATATGCACATGTACAGATACTATAATCCAAGATAAAATTGTAAAATTTACTGTCTGTGTTTCATATGATTCAATGAGCCAGCAAATGATGGGAGGACAATGATGCCATTTAGCTGGTAGAGTGAGTGGTTATTTCTTTCTTAGGCTCTATTAATTTCTAGAAGGCCTGTAAATTATGAATCGTGTTATTTTAAGAATACTTTGTACCCTTGTGTATCTTCTCATCGCATTCTCATACTTGGTTCAAAAAAATAGTTGTATTTTGAGCATGTTTTTTTGTTCCAAATCTACGTGTGATGTGGTCATGCGATGTACAAAACAACTAATTTTACCTGTTCATCGAATGTATGATGCGAGCATATGAAGTTTTCTTTCCAATATGGATTATAAGCTACCTGACACTTTAAGAAAGGAATGAATTGTTCCAGATTTGAAGTTAGAACCTTGGAACATTGGTACAGCACGTGCCCTCGCCCGTTGGACTGCGAGTTAAGATCCCATATTTTCCCCACATTTGCAAGTGAACAGTCGACTGGAACTGCAAAAATTGTGTATTTCAAACAGTCGACTGGAACTGCAAGGTTAGAGGTGCCCCAGACTTAAGAGGGATGCCCAGGGTGGTGGTGGATGACGGTAATAGTGGTGTGGCGAGCGTTGATGGTGCTGACACCATGGGTGGCACGTGAGCGGCAGGGGCAACGAAAACAAAGTGATTAGCGCGGCGGACATGGATCCAGTGACAAGATTGGATCAAGAGGTAGAAGATGAACTGTGCACAAGCCCTATGGACGGTTGGATTATAATTGGATGAATAGAAAGTATTGGTTGTAGCTTTTTTTTTAAAAAAATGTCAACTAAAGCCTTGACGCTCCCTATTTTTCCAATGCACTCAATACATGTACCATCTATCAAACGGTTGAATCCAAGAGCCATGGAACATCATGTAGAAGGAGCATAGTATGCTTAAATAAGAATAACAATAAAGTATTATAGATGTACAAATTTACATTGAATACTTACTCAGTTGCATTATCTGTTAGCGCTGTAGTGTCAAAGGTATTAGTGGTACTTTGCCGCATACCCTTACTGATTTAAAACCGAGAAAGGTGAATTCGTATTGAAATAAGAGTTCTCCGGCTAATGAATATGTATTTTCCATTATTGAATTGAAATAAAAAAGTTTCAATGAAGTAAAATTTTGTCACGGTGCACTCACGGAAGTCCCTAAAGCAGCTGAAGGCGGGAAGGCGTAAGAAGCCAAGGAATGCAACGGCGGGAACGGGCGTCTGGGCCGGAGTGATGAAGTCCGCACCAGGAAGCCCAATACTATGTACCCGAACTCGGAGTGGGCCAAGTGAGCGATCCGGCCCAGTGTGCATCGTATTTGAGCTGGCTGTGCTGAGCGAGTCGGGCACGCTATTGTAAATTGGACTTCTTCTTCCCCAAGTCAAACTCTCTCTGACCCAGCCTAAACTTCTTTGTTCTTCCTGAATCCTTGTTCTTCTTCTTCTCAATCCCCACCAATCCTCTTAGGTACGTAATAGCCGGTATTAGAGCCCTCCTTCCTCGGCCACGATGCACTAGATCCGCCTGAGTACCTCAAGAAACCATAGTACCATACTTGAGTGCAACAAAAGGAGGTGGAGATGGACAAGCATTGACAAAGATCACCAAGGCTCTGACGGCGTTGCAAGAGTCGAACATGACCATATTGGACTCGATGATGAAACTAGTGGGATGGAAGCCGAAGGTGGATGCCACCATGGATGGTGTCCAGGAGGATCTCGGCGTTCTGCGCACTCAGGTCGAGTAGATCACGAGGAACCCGATGCTCATGGTGCAGTCGATGGATCTACCTCCGTTGATTGCCAAGTCTCCAACAGATGTTGCCAAGTCTCCAACTGTATAACAAGCTGCAAAGAAGAAGGGTAGCGATCAACTTCATGCAAGAGCGGAGCACGCGCTTAGGCCCGATGGCCACGTTGATGAAATGGGTAACCAGGGCTTAGTAATTTGGAGAAATTCCCCCTAGTTACTCCTCGATTTGTTCGATGTTCTGACTACAAGGGGGGTGGATTAGGTCGGAATTGGGGTGGTCAGCACAAGAATTTACTACCGTGAATGGATTTCCCCCAATTCGATGGGGATAATCCACGAGCCTAGTAAATTTAAGTGTGGAGTGTATTTTCGGGTGTTTAGGGTGCATGATGATCCATGGGTGAGTATAGCAACCGTGCATATAGGAGGCAATGCTGCTCGCTGGTTGTAGGCCAATCCCATGATTCAGTAGACAAGTTGTGATGAGTTTGTGCATAGAGTGTGTGAGAAGTTTGGAAGGGGGAGTTCCAAAGTGTGATTCGCCAGTTTTTCCATCCGCGGCAATTGGGAGTGTGTCGCAGTATGCTGAGAAAATCAGCAATCTGATGCATAATTTGATGGCTCATCATCCATCATGGGAGCCTTAGTTTTTTGTTACCCAATTCGTGGATAGGCTTAAGGATAAAATCCGAGCTCTTGCTGTTTTGCACCACCCTTTAGATTTGGATACTACCATGTCGCTTGCTTGTTTGCAGGAAGAGGTGATCGAAGGCTCACGGAGTAGGTGTGTTGATGCTGCTTCGGCAAGGTCCGGTATGAGGGCGGGCCTCCCTCTACCGCCACCACCTCCCAATCAGCAGCGGCAACACATGGCAGTTCAATCGAACGACTGCCGGGGAGTTGAAGCCGCAAGAGCTGCACCCACGGAAGATTGACTTGCTGCTCTTCGAGCTCACCGTCGTGCACAAGGACTTTGTATGAAGTGTGGAGAGAAGCTATCCAGGGATCACCGTTGCGCAGCCACAATTTAGTTACATGTGGTTGAAGAAATGCTAGAATTCCTCGGTGGGCAAGAAGACATCAGGAATTTCTTGGATGGTGAACAGTCCCAACTAGGCGAGAATGACTTGATGCCAATTTTAGTGGCTGTAATCAGCTAGAAAGAAGTGCCCTGAACCATTCACATGCGGGGAAGAAGGAAGTCTTGATGCTAGTGGATTCTGGGAGCTCTGGCTAGTTTTGTCAGTGAAGGATTCGCAAGAAATCTGTTAGGCATCAGAAGGGCCATTTCACCAGTAGCCATCAGAATAGCAAACGGGGGTTTGCTCAATTGTGAAACTGGAAATGCTCAATTGCGAATGGTGGGTGCAAGGCATATCTTTCTGCATGGATTTGAATGTATTTCCTCTTGGATGCTATGACGTGGTTTTAGGGATGGATTGGTTGGAGCTTCACAACCCCATGACAATGCGTTGGAAGCATAAGATCCTGACATTTCAATACCAAGGGCAATGGGTTTCAATGCGTGGGGATATCTGCAACCAGCACACCTATAATTTGATCATGGCCAGTCAATTGCATAGTCTTATGCGTTGGGAGATGGTCGCCCGAGTGGTTCAGCTCTGCAGTTTGGAGTCAGAACCCAATTATGAACAGTTACATGTCCATATTGTCAATCTTCTGAAGGAATTCAGGGAATTATTCAGAGAGCTTGAAGGTCTACCACCTCAATGGCTATTTGATCATACTATTCCATTGGTGCCTCGAGCAACTCCGGTGAACTTGTGATCATATCATTACAGTCTGGCTCAAAAAGATGAGATAGAGCATCAGGTAGCGGAGATGTTGAAGCAAGGTGTCATCCAATTGAGCAATAGCACGTTCACGTCTCCCGTTCTCCTGGTGCAATAGAAAGATGGGTCGTGGCGGTTCTGTGTGGACTACCGATGGCTGAACTCCATCACCATGAAAAACCACTTTCCGCTGCCAGTGATTGATGAATTGCTCGATGAGCTTGACAGTGCCACTACTTTAGAAGGGAGTTCTTGTCTTCATTGATGACATACTGGTATACAGTGGAGCCTTGGGAGAACATGTTCGGCTACTGTGCCAGGTATTACAAATTATCACGGAACACGGTCTGAAGATTAAGCGCTCCAAATGTGCTTTTGCTCGAGATCAACTCACCTATCCAGGCCATGTGATGTCTGCTCAAGGAGTGGGCACAAATGAGCGCAATATACTGGTGGTACTCAATTGGCCAGTGCCTCAAAATGTTAAGGAAGTGCGTGGATTCTTGGGTATCACTCGCTATTATTGCAAGTTTGTGCGCAATTTGGATTAATCAGTCGTCCTCTTACTGAATTGCTTCAGAAATAGACGACTTTTGTTTGGTCACCGGAGCGGGAGGATGCATTTCAAACTTTGAAGGAAGCACTTGTATCAGCACTAGTGCTCACATTGCCAGACTTCTCAAAACTGCTTGTAATCGAGATCGATGCTTCGGATAAAGGGATCGGGGTTGTACTCCTACAAGATGGACATCCATTGGTGTTATTGAGCAAGGCTCTTGGACCGTGGAATCAACAATTGTCCACGTATGAGAAGGAAAGTCTGGCGATTCTAATGGTGGTAGATCATTGTCGACAGTACCTGCAAAGCGGAGAGTTCACCATTCGCACCGATCAGTGCAGTCTTATGCATCTGGATTATCAACACTTGGCATCCCCTAGCAGCAGAAAGTTATGTCCAAATTGGTCGAGCTTCAGTACAAGGTGGCACACAAAAGTGGAACCGACAATAAGGCTATTGATGCCTTATCTCGCTGCCCCAACCATCCGATAACAGAGCATTACATAATTTCTACTATCGTGCTGGCATGGTTGGGAGAAATAGCCGCGGGCTAAGCTAAAGACCCAAACACTCATCGAATTCTGATGAAAGTGAGTGTTAATGAAGCTGTTGATCGCCATTTTTAGTTAAAAGCTGGTATTCTCCGATATCGAGGGCATGTGTGGGTCGGAACACAATCCGACAATGCAGATAAACATCATGGAAGCATTGCATTCTCGGGCGATTGGTGGGCACTCGGGTTTCGAGGTAACTTATGCTCTCGGATTCAAAAGCTTTTTGCTTGGGCTGGTATGGAACAAGCTATTCGCCAATTCGTGGTCAACTGCGCCTGCAATCCAAGATTGAACGTGTCTGGTACCTCGACCTGCTGCAGCCCTTGCCCGTCTCGAAGGGAGCCTGGCAGGTGGTGTCCTTAGACTTCATCGAGGGGTTGTCGAGATCCTCATGTATGAACTACATATTGGTACTGATCAATAAACTCACCAAATATGTGCATTTCATGGCTTTGGCGCATCCTTTCTTAGCTCTGTAGATAGCTCAAGTTTACCTGCATCAGATATACAAACTCCATGGTATGCATTTGGCTGATTTCTGACTGAGATAGGTTGTTCACCAGTATGCTATGGAAAGAGCTATTTCGATTGGCCAACACCACTTTGTGTATGAGCTCTTTGTACCACCCTCAAATGGACAGTCAGACGGAAAGAACCAATTAGTGCCTAGAAGGGTCTCTCATGTCCTTTGTCCACACTTGCCCACGCCGGTGGTCTACCTGGTTGTCTTCCGCTGAGTACTGGTACAACACTTCCCCTCATTCTATGCTTGGTTGTTCTCCCTTGAAGCGCTCTATGGACATCCATCGAGACACTTTGGCTTTGACGATTCAGTTGCTTGTAGGGTGCCTAAGCTGCCGGTTTGGCTGAAGGAACACCAACTCAAGATTAATCTGATCCAACAACACCTGGAGCGAGCAAAGTAGCGAATGAAACACCAGGCGAATAAGCGGCGCACTGAGCAATCATTCACAGAAGGGGATTGAGTCTTCCTCAAGCTTCAAGCATATGCACAATCGTCCATTGCAGATAGGGCTAATCACAAACTCTCTTTCTGTTATTTTGTCCCGTTTGAGGTAAAATTGAGGGTGGGAGTAATCGCCTATAAGCTCAAGCTTTCGCTGATGAGCAAGATCCATCATGTTGTCCACATCTCCCAACTGAAGTGCGGCATGCCCCCATAAGCGACGACGCAAGGGCTGCTATCGGCAATCGATGATGACCAGGAAGATGGGTGCACGGAGCCGGAACACATCCTGCAACACCACCTCTACCGCAAGGGGGAACAAAGTGGTGAAGCAAGTGCTCGTTCAATGGATAGGTATGGCACTGACGCTCGCAACCTGGGAAGATGAAGCAGAGTTACGTCATCGATTCCCACATTCAGCGGCTTGGGGACAAGCCATCATCGAAGGAAGGGGATGTCACCGGCGCACTCACGGGAGTCCCTGAAGCAGTTGAAGGCGGAAAGGCAGAAGAAGGTGCCAAGGAAGGCAACGACGGGAACGAGTGTCTAGGCCGGAGTGACGAAGTCCGCACCAGGAAGCCCAGTACTCTGTACCCGGACTCGGAGTGGGTCAAGTGAGCGAACCGACCCAGTGTGCGTTGTATTTGAGTTGGTTGTGCTGAGCGAGTCGGACATGCTATTGCAAACCGAACTTCTCTTTCCCCAAGTCGAACTCTCTCTGAACCCAGTCTAAACTTCTCAGTTCTTCCCAATCCTCTCCGGTATGTAATACATTTGGATTGAAAAACCAAATGTATGTAATACTTCAGATTCTTCCCGAATCCTTGATGTTCTTCTTCTCGATCCCCACCAATCCTTTCAGGTACATAATACATTTGGATTGAGAAACCAAACTACATTCACTTCATGTTTGCTCCATTATGAATTCAATAAGATCTAGAATTCTATGAAGAAACCAGATTATACTCACACTATGCTCTCTTTATCACGAGTTTGGTATAAACTAAAATATAAAGGAATAATTATTGGATGGAAAATCTGAAACATAAGCAAGGAAAGGGAATTGCTTCCGGCCGGATCCCATCTTAGTCCGACAAGCCTAAATCTACCTGCACTTTGAAGCCTAGATAGAATGTTTTTTTTAGAAAATCTAGAAAATATTCTATGAGAGTCGATGAATATCTAATTAAACTTAGATTAAAAGATCAAGTGCGAGCATGCTCGGTTCGCTACTAGTTCGCAATGTTTCGTGTGCCAACTTGCTCTACAAATTTACATTCATGTACTTTTTTTTCACCTCCAAGTACAGTTCTCTCTCTCTTCTATTTTTCACCTCTAACTACGTTTCTTCTTTTCTTTTACTGTCCCTAATTTTCTTTTATTGTTTTGATCGGGTCCCCTGCCTTTTCTTTTCTCTTGTTAACTTTCTTTTCCCTCTCCCTTTTCAAAAAAAACACTTCTATTTTAGGATTAACTTTAGCTGTTGAACTGTTCATATCTAAATCACTAGCGTAATATAGACAGAAGATCTTTTAATGTAATCGTATCGTGGTATGATTGTTGACATACGAGTAAGTAGGCCCAAATGTCAGCGACTACGTTACAACCGCTTCCTAGCCGACCGCCCACGAGCCCACCTCGATCCCCACTTTCCTCGCCGTCGCACCCGAACCCAACCGCCGCCCTTCGCCTCCCAATCCATCACTGCCACCACGACGATCACCGCCGCCGCCGCCGCCTCGACGCATCTGGGAGTCTGAGTAGGGGGTCTGGATCTGAAGCCCTCTCGATCCCCCCATACCCACCCACCCAGTCAGTCAGTCGCCACCACAGTAGCGATCCCCCCTCTCTGGCAGCCACGCCCTAACCGGCGCCATGCGACGTGGAGGCGGAGGCGGAGGCAGGGGAGGAGGAAGAGGAGGCGGACGAGGAGGAGGAGGAGGGTACGGTCGCAGGGACGCCCATCTGTACGGCGCCGCCTCCCGGGATAGGCGCGACTACCGCCCCCGCCGCAGCCCGTCTCCTCCGGACCGACGCGCGCGCCGCCCCAGGGGCGGAGAAGACGACCGCGACCCCTACGTGTCGCCCCGCCGCGGGCGCATGGAGTACGACGAAACCGGCGACCTGCCCGGCCGAGGGCCCAGGGACCACGGTAGCGACCGTCACGTCTCGCCCCGCAGGCGCAGGGACTACGCCGGCGACCGCCACTTCTCACCCCGCGGGCCCAGGGACTACGGAAGGGCGCCCTATCGCGAGGAGCGCGACCGCTACGACCGCGCTGGCCGCGGCGACAGCCGCCCAAGCGGGAGCTACGACGCACCGCCAGCCTACATGCTCCCCGACCACCCGTCCGACCTGGGCCGGCCGTCCCTGCGCGGGGGGAAGAAGGAAAGCGACTACTTTGGAGGCCCCAGCGACCAGAGCCTTCGCAAGCACAGCAACCACTTTGGAGGCGGCCCCGGTCGCCGGAGCTTGGACAAGGAAAGCGAGTTGTTTGGGGACGAGGGTGTGACGCTCAGGATCAGAGCGACGGAAGTGGGAAGGACTAGTGCGTTGTACCAGGACTGCAGGTCGCCGCCGCACAACCAGAGTTCGCCACCACCAAGGGCTGTGTTGTCACCGCCACTACTGTACCCCTCGGTGCCGCCGACAGAGACTAGGTTCTTGACAGGGGGGTCTGCCATGAAGGCTGGTGATGGTTTTGGTACTGGTAGCGAACGATTGCTGCGTGACGATGGTGAGTTTAAGTACCGTGACCATTTGCGTGATCCATATGTTGAGAGGAGTAGAGAAATTGAGAGGCTTTACACTGGTGGTAGGGATGTGGTTGTCGAGAAAGATGGTGTAACCGATAGGCTTTACTCTGCTGGTGACGTCCCTGTTGGGAGGAACAGAGAAACAGAGAGGCTTTACTCTAGTAGGGGTATACTGGAGTCTAACCTGGTGCCATGTACACAGCTGAAGCTGATTGGTGATTCTTCCTCAGCCTTGCTCGCTAAGGACCAGCCATACGGGATGCTCAGTGAACCTGGCTATGGGCCAAGCAATGGATACATCATGGATGGCCTTGGCAGACCATTTCATGACTCATTAGGGCATGGGAGTGATCATGCTCATAGGTTATCAGGAAGTTCATTAGAGCGTGGTAGTGGTCATGGTGACGAGTTATTACTGGAAATTACGAGGCAGGCACACTCTAAGCAGGCATCAAGAGCTGAATGCATGGAGTATGATGCACATGAATATGTTACAAGAGGTCCAATAAATGACAAATATGTTGCATCAGAGAACTTGTGTGGGAATGTCTCACAGAATTCAAGGCACATATCAGGTTCAGCATCTTTGAGAGGCCTGAAGGATGAAAGGATTAACCACCATCTGAGGCTATCCCATAGGATGGAAGAGGATGAGGATAGCTTTCAAGCCATGCGTCATGACACGGAGCACTATGTTCAGCATTCTTATGACGGCGATGCTTCTGTACAGTACCCACCAGCAAGGGGTTGTAATGATGACTACTCCCACTCCCCTGGAACCGAGACTATTGGAATTGCAAGGCGACCAGCTCGTCAGCATGAGTTTGCTTCATTTGAGGACTTAAGTGATCAAGAAGTTTCCCCCATGGTATCTAGAAAAAGATACAGGAGTCCTGCATATGAGATAGATATGTATCAAGCAAATGATGGGTTTACAGGACGGGAGCATTACGGTGATGATATCCTATCCCCTCCAAGAATGTCAAGAAGTTATGATATGGTTGATGATGAGGATGAATACGATGCAAGATGTGATATGCCAACTAGTCGCAATGTTTTCTCAAGGCTTGCTTTGCCACATGAAACCAATGGGGAATGGACTGATGCTGATCAGGGAAACCATCCTCACTCTAACATCTTGGCCTATGGGCATCCAAAATACAAACATATCTCTCAGAGGTTATCCAGGCCCATTGCCCACTCACAATTTGGGGGACCTTCCATGCATGGAAGAGGAAGAGGAGGATTGATCAAGAGTGCAAAAAAGAGGCTGAGAACTGCTCCTCATCAATTCCATGGTGGATATACATCAGAGAGAAATGAATTTATTAGGCCAAATAAATTTTCAAAGTTGCTACAAGGTGATCCTAATGGTTCTGAAGTGAAGCATGAAGATGTTCCAGAGTATGAGGATCTTCCTATGCAGAAAGATCCACCAGAAGGTTCAGAAGAGTTCAGTAAGCAAGTTCATGAAGCCTTCCTTAAGTATGCAAAGGTATTAAATGAGAGCCCAGCCATGCAGAAGAAATACCGAGAGGCGTCAAAAGGATCTTTGTCTTGCTGTGTCTGTGGCAGGTTTGTCTTTCTTTGTCCGCACTAACACTCTACGAGCTAAACAGTTCCTCCTATAATTTCGTTAGAAGTTGCCTACTTACTGATTTGGTGACTCAAAATGGAGGAATCCAACAAAAAATGATATTTTGTGTAGGCACGTTTAACATACCTTACTACAGTAGATATGATATATTGGCCCTATAGTCTAGGTTAACATATAGGTGAATTATATTAGTAGCTCGCTCTAGGCAATTGATGGAAGGTTCTAGAGGAGCTTTAGAGCTCACTTCCCCTGCTAAAGTAACCTATTTATTTTATTTAGGGCGTGCTATTTCGTATATATATGCTATTATTAGGATGAAACAGTCTGATAGGATTGAGTGCACGTGATGAGGATTATGAGGAAACATCATGTGGATGTACTTGACTATGACAACCATTATTGGTTCAATGTTCACTCCAGACTCCAGAGGCACATCTCTAAAGCATGCTGGCGCTATTTATAGGGTTCAGCATTGAAACATTGGTACAGAAAGCTTTGAGCATTCCAGCATTGGTCTATGATGTGAACTGGCATTCTTTCCTGTCAGCAAGATCCGATGGTGATGCAGCTTCTTTGGATACTACGCATTGCAGTTTTGCAGATGTATTTGGACAATATGGCTGGAAGAAAGTAAAGTAACAGCATTGTTCTGTTGATGAGACATTAGCTTCAGAATACTATTGCCAGGTTAGAGCTAGTTGGGAGTCAGAACTTCTGGTTGCTAATGTTTGGGTATCAGCCAAGATTGCATCCTGTGAGGTCAGGTGCACACATTGCAAAACTGCTGTTTCGCCATGGATAACCTGGACCAACGCATGGCAGGCAACATGTGCTAGTTTGGCAATGTGTTTGTAGTACTAACCTTTATGGCTTCTTTCATTAACATGTGCAGGGGCTGTATGGCATATATTATATGCTTCCTGCTAGAGGCTGTAGGTTAAACCAATGGGGTTGTGTTTAATCTTTAAAGTAGGGTTTTCTGCTGTTGTTTATCTAAGTATCTCACCTTTTGCTCTTTCCGCCCTGGTAAGTTGACAATGGATTCTACTTTTGCATTTGGAATTCTTGAAATCATGTTTTGTTTTACTACAATATCAATACTAGTGTACTACTGATCAGCACCATATAGATTATTCTTTCTTTCATGCCTGTGGCCTTAGGATTATCATAACCACCAGTGTTCATGGCCTTTTTAATCTCCTTATTAAATCGGAAATTCTGTGTTGACCACCTTTTCTTTATTCAAATCAAGTATTTTTTGGTACCAATTGTTTCACAACTAGTAACTTAGTACGTCTCAAAAAAAGAAAAAAAGAAAGAAAGAAGTGACTTAGTACTTCTTCTTTCTTTTTTAAGGTGCATATAAGCATATTAGCTATTCTATCTGATCTACGTTTAGATACTTGTTTCTTTGTTCGGATGGACTAGATATTTTATTAAATAAAAGATGTGTCAATTATAATTGTATCTTTCTAGTCTAGGATTAAATAAAAGGTGTATTGTATTTCAATTTTTTTACAAAAAACTACTTCTGGTTACTAAGTATGTTTTGAATTTGATTATTTTTCTTTTCCAAACCAGATATCGCTCATCTTTTATTTCTTAGAATGTCATATGTCATGTTAATTTTGATCTAATTTAAGTTTCAAGCATCAGTCCAAATGTTTTTGCGTGAAGCAGCAGTTGTGCATTTCGTCATTTTCTTGAGTTAGTGCAGTATAGATTCAGTTTGGTTATGATCCTGAAGCATTGCTTGATGTTTCTGGTTTATCTAAGCATTTACTGGGGGAATAATTTGCTTACAAAACCCTTATCTTCCAATGATCTAAATTGCGATTAGCTCTTTCTCTTCCACATGATTTTGGTCAGGAATATTGCTGGCTAAAGTACCACACCCTTTTGAATTGTTTCAATTCCGTCATTGATCATAATGCATTCGGAAGGATTGTTGAAACATAATTTCTTTTATCTGCATAATTTGATTGACCCAACATTTCCATCGAACCTATAACATGAAGGAATGCTTCGTTTATGTGTTTTCTGTTTACTTTCTATAACAGTATCGCAAGAAAGTTTCCAGACGTCGATGCCTTATTATCACATGCTTATGATACATGCAAAGTGGGTTTGAAGACAAAACATTTGGGGTTTCACAAAGCACTCTGTCTTCTGATGGGGTGGAATTGGCATGTTGCTCCAGACACATCGAAAGCCCATCACTCCATTTCAGCTGAGGAAGTAAATGCAATGAATGGAGATCTCATGTTGTGGCCCCCAGTTGTTGTGATACACAACAGCTCAATTGCGAACAAGGCAAAGGATGCTGAAGCAAAGATCATGTCCATTGAAGAAATTGAAGGTGTACTGACAGGTTAGTTTTCATTGAGCCTCCAAAGAACTTATCTGTGCTCTTGTTATATTTTGTTTGTTCCTATGGGTATGCAACTTAGGATTGTGGCTACATCTGTGCACTTGTTGTGTTTATGTTTTTCCCTATAGGTATACAAAGTAGGATTGTGGCTACATCTGTGCATTACTTATGTTTTTGCTATATTTTCTTAACCTGGCTTGATGCAATCAATTGATACAGTGCATTAGTGCAGGCATATTCTTCTGTTCCCGTGTGAATCTAGTATTTTTTGGAGCAAAATTAATGTTTTTTTTGGTCTACTTAGCATACAAAATTTTGACAGAAAATAGTGTTTAGTTCTTAAAAGTATCGTTGTGCTATTTTTGTTTGTGGTGTTTTACTTTTTAAAGTTGTTTACATTTCCCTCTATCCAGATATCGGGATAGCACAAGAAAAGGCTAAGGTTAGCTACGGAAGACCAGCCAATCAGAGCGTATTCCTGGTGAAGTTCCAGCCTACAATATCTGGATTTCAGGAAGCAATGAGGATTCAAGACCATTTCTCCACCAGAAACCACGGTAAGGAAGAATTCCAGCAGATGGGAGGTGATAAAGGTAAGAAGGCTGCTCTGCTTGACAATCTCGAAGAATTGCTGTATGCACATATCGCGGTTGTTGAAGACCTGGGCTACTTGGATGAGGAAGGAAAGAGGAGATGCGTGATCAGGAGCAAGAAGGACATCGAGGCCAAGGCAGATGCCACACTGAACTTAGAACCGTGAAGTCACAAATAATTAGATTAGGTTATTAGGTTTACTAGCATTTACTAGGATCTGAACTGTTTAAGTCATCCTCCTTTTGCTTAATCTTACGGCTGCTCGTCCATGCGGCTGTAACACCGAGAATGGACAAATTCTGCTTTTGCTATTAAGAAATGATGAAAATTTGCTTTTGCCGCTGGGACCTGCTTGTCAGTGGCTCAATGCAAGTAGCAGAAACAAAATTTAGTTGCGCCCAGTGTCAAAAACAAAAGGATATCACTCCTTAATGGCAAAAGGACGGAATTGCCTCTGATCTATCGTACTATATTATGTATTGAATGGATTTTTATATTATGAACCTTTATATTTCCTTTTTCTGTGTGCCATTGTTAATCTTTTTATGGGGTCTTCTGAACTTTCTTATTTTTCCTCTAAATGCCGCCAGAGCTGTCAGTTATTCTTCGGGGTCTTCTGAACTTGTTTGTTTTAACTCTAAATGCAGCCAGACCTGTCAGTTATTCGTCGATTCATCCTGTCGCGCTGTTTTCATGTGTACATGAACATATGTAACTTGTCCAAATATCTGATTATGTTGGCATATATGTATGTTTTGTGCGTGGATAAACTGAAATGGGAACCATCATTTTGAGCTGTCACATGTATACAACCTGGGAGTGAATTCTCAGATGCTGGAGCAGTGAAATTGACGTTGCAGGTTTGGTGGTGTTTAATGTTTTGTGCATATACTAGGGCTTATTTGGTAGAGTTTTTTCGGATATATATTATTTAGAAAAGTGACTCTCTGTGAAAAGTGATTATACAGCTAGAATTGATTTTTTAAGTACACTATGGAGAAAATGAATCGGTGAAAGTTGATTTTTTCAGATCCTAACATCAGTTCATTTAATAAATTACTTTCACGAGAATTACTATTACTGAATCATTCTAAGAGCTAAAAATTATAAATTACTATTTGATATAGCTCTCACTAATTTTACTATAGAAACTAGTCTAACAATTTTGCCAAACAAATCCTTAATCTATTGAAGAAGCATCGCTTTTCAAATTTTGATATATTGGAAGTACAATACATTTCTTTTATAACAATAAATTTTGCTTGTTGCTCCTTGAGCAGCTGGACTATTGACTGTTGATTCAGCTCCCCCCCCCCCCCCACCAAGCAACGGATATTACAATTCTTCTACTACTTTTTTTTTTCTTTGGGCCCATTTGGATTCCTCGATTTGGGTTGAATTGAAATAAGATTCTTGGGCTAGCCTGTTTGGATATACAATGGATTTTGAAAGTGAGATTCAAGCCCATTTCAGATATGACATGAAGACTTATACCTGATTCCTTGAGTAAAAACTGAAAAGCCACATTCCACTGCCTCCTCAATCAACTCATCTTTTCCTTGACTCCCTATCCCAAGTTTCACATCACATCTTCCTAGCTATCGTTAGGTGCTTGCTACCACTGGACGTTCCCCACTGTTGTCAAACTCAACCATGTTGCCACATGTACCACCACCACATCCTCCACTCCCTCTCACCCCTCATACAACACTATAGTGACGGTAGCCCTAACAAATCAATAGCTTGTGGCCTCTCCATCTCCCACCTCTGCTCTGTACACCTCCACATGCCACACCCACGTATTGTCCCATGGACACACCCTAGATTAAATGCCCTAGATCAAATCATCTGACCCTAGATCGATTCGTAGTCTTCATGGGGAATCATGTGTGTTGCTTTGTAAATACTTGCTAATTTGTGTATGGATGTTCTCAGTTCATGTGTGGCTATACTCAAATGTCTCGATCAACAACTTGAGGTATAGACAAAAATCCTACTTTCCAGATATTTTTGGTTTGCCCTTCACGAAAAACTTGCTCCTGTCCAAGAGCTGCTCACTCATTATTCATCATTGTATATATTCATCTAGATAGTTTTTTTGGATGAGATAGTACTAGATTATCATTGTTGTCTGCTAGCAAATGCAATGTGTATTTTTTCTTTTACTAAACTAATTCGTGTATATACCCACTTTGCGGATTGATAGTATAAGCATGCAATGGGAGTTAGATAGTATAAGCATGCAATGGGAGTTAATTAGTCTCTTCTTCGTACATCAATGCATCAATGTTAACACCAACTTTGTGGATTATGGTTAACTGGTTAGCCGACCAGAGGTTTTGCATCACCTAGCTTGGGAATTGAATTAAGGACAAATTTATTCAATAATAGTAGCAAGGCATCAACTAGTAGTTTTTCCCCTTTTCTTTTTCCATATTCAACAATAGTAGCAAGGCATCAACCAATATTCTTTCCTTTTTTGCATATTTGGTAATAGTAGCTAGACTGTTGGCTACAATCAGCTTCTCTAATCAGATCAGGCCTAATATTCACAAAGTTTTATCTCCCTAGATCATGTAGCAGATCTAATATTTGATGCATTCCCCTCCCTTCCCCTTCTTTATTTTTCTACATATGCACTTGTTATGTATATTATTTCTTATTCAAGCTATATGCATGTGTTCGAGATGTCAGATGAGTATGTAGAATTGGTTTGTAATAATAGAAGCGAGGAGGAGATAAGGAGGAAGAGAAGGAAGAAAAGAAAGAGGGTATATGCTGCTTTTGTTATTGTTGCTATGGCCATGATTGCACATTGGTATTGTAGGAAAGGGTCTAGATAGATTGTTAATATTTGATGAACACGCCAGAGTATTTCTTGGATCAAGGAAAAAAGATCTTAAGTACACTAGATGGTTTGACGATCCAAGACTCATTAACATCGGAGTATTTTTGTGTGGTGATGTAGCACAAAAAAGTTGAAGTCCACGCCGGATGTTCCGATGTGTAAAGAAAGCTACACCGGAGCATTTTTGCAGAGAGGATTTCAGCGAGGTGTTTGAAGATTATGCACGCCGGATGGTCCAGCATGTACACCGGAGTATACGCCGAAGTATTTCTTGCAGAGAAGAATTTCAAAGTCTGGATGTCGTGGTTCTACATGCCGGATGATCCGGCATGTGCCCGAAGGCTTCGTTGGAGTGTTTAATAGGCTTAATGGCTAATTGATAGTTGGCAGTTGTGAGTGTTTGAAAAGGATACATACCGGATGCTCCGGTGTGTGTACGTCAGTGTACGCAGGATCTTCCGACGTTCACAGAAAAATGGAGTAGTTGGGCAACAGCTAGATTTGAACCTCTAGCATATAAATACCCCCTCACTCGGTCTCACTTCGACTCTTGCAACCCAAAGGAGCCTATATATTGTGTGTGTCATCAAGAAGCAAGAGAGAGCACTTAAGTGATTTACAAAGTCCCTAATTAGAAGATTAAGGATATCATTAGTTCTTTGAGAGTAACAAGTGTGCATCTGAGTGTAGTTTAGACTTGATCTTGGTTAAGTGAAGCTATTGTCTTGTTACTCTTGGTGGTTGGCAATATCTAACCGGTCTTAGGTGATTTGAGTGGTCTCGGTGAGCTCTTGGAGTTCTTGTGGGAGCACTAGGAAGTGCGATGTACTTGATTTGATACCCAGCAATTTGGAGATGGAGAAGTGGCAATCATGAGGGAGCACTCGAGTCTTGGTGACTCAAGGGGAGCGATATCCTTGGTAGATGCTCCAACAAAAACTAGAGGAGAGTACCAACTCCTTGATACCTCGAGAAAAAATTAGTGTCATCTTATCCATCTTTCTACTTTCCCGTATTTATTTCGAGCATTTATATTCTTGCAAGCTTTAATTTCATAATTTGCTTAGTGTCTTTGCTTGCTTGTTTTGTTGCCTTGCTCTAGTTTATTCACGTAGTTGGATTAAATTTCATCTAGGATAAGGTTGTTACTTGTTTTTATTTTTGGTAGAAGTATTTTTAATTAGTGCCCAATTCACCCCCTCTTGGGCCATTCGATCATTTCATAGGTGATCTTCGAGCATGCAGGTGCACGTTTTTGACAAGATGATTTGCGAGCTCTTGGTCTCCGAGAAGGTAATGGATTGAGCAGTGACTGGTCAAATTTGAGCACATGGTCTACTGTGGCGCCTAGAGGTGGCCAAATGGGCGGCCCGACATGGCACGATACGGCATGACACGGGCCCATTGAGGTATGTCATGTTTAGGCACGACCCATTTAGGCTCGTTAGCTAAACGGGCCGTGCCGTGCCAACCCACGTGCCGCGACTCCAATCCAGGTATGACCCATTTAAGATCAGACCGTGTTGTGTCGGCCTGCGGTACGGTTGGCCCGATTATCTTTTTTAGCCCGTCAGCCCGCAGAAAATTAGAAAAAATCATAAAACTTGCTTTCACCCGGAATTGAACCCACGACCTTCTGCTTGTGAGTCAAACACACTATCATTGCAGCACATATTCTATATAGTATTAGATCTAAACAAATTATATAAGATATTAAAAAATAAAAACAGTTAAACGGGTCGTGTCGTGGCTCCGGGCCAGGCATGGCCCAAGCCGCCGTGTCGTGCCGACCTAGCCCGTTAGCTGCCATGCCGTGCCGTGCCTAGGCCAGCTACAGTGGAAAGCATCATCATTGCCGAAGCTTGAAACACATCGATTTGCGTTTTAGGCTGCGTTTGGTTTGTAGGACGAGGTTAGATAGGTTATAGTTATCCATGATTTTAGGGATGTGATCATCTAAGTTATATGTTTGGTTAGATGGATAGAATGATCCAATTTTATATTTGATTGGAGGAAAAAAAAAAACAGATGGGATGAGAATAATTAACTAAATTACATCTCTTAATTTCAAAAAAAAAGTTAACCATACACCAATCAACATGCACTAACACTTATCAATAGTAATTTTATCATAGTAATTACTAATTAATAACAAAACAGTAATAGCACTCTAATCGACACAACAATAGGATACTAATCAACACACTAACATTTATCAACCATAATCTTACAGTGATAAATACTAATTAGCAATACAACATATTAATTATCGCTAATTATTTTATTAATGATCACAATTATACAAGGTGGATGGTCTCATCCCGCCAAAAAAAAACTGGCTCAGTCTATGTAAAGAATATCCTTAAATATGGATAACTATATTTATCTATTTTTCAACCAAACGTCTAAAAAAATGGATGGACATTTCTCATCCTTTATCATTTAGGTTGCAGCGTGCAAGCATCACCTCCTCTTCTTTAAATGATCCCCACCACATATTAATTCAAGCTGTCTCTCTCCGCAACCACTTCTTCTCAAGGTTTACAAATTCATTTTATAGTCAAAATCAGGACCCATCGAATTTTCAAAATTCGTGAATATCAAAAAAATTGCACAAAATTTGGTGAGAATTCGGCCAAATTCACTGAGTCAAATTTGTAAAATTCGGTGAGAATTCGACTGAATTGACCATTTGGTAACTATTCAAATTCAACCAAAAACCGATCAAATTACATAGAAAATTGACTGCATTTTCTGAATTTTCCGCATTGAACACATCTTAACGAATTCTTCGAAAATTGTTCGGTTTTCTCGATTTACTGAGCGCATTTCTCGAATTGCAGTGAAGTTCAACAAAAAAACTAAAAAATGGAACAATAACTAATTCATCTGAGCTTCAAATCAAGTGAAACAAATTTGGTTGATTTTCTTGTAACATGATCTACATGATAAAAGTATTTATACTCGTAAAAAGTTGAATATTTTCTGTGAGAAAATATATTTGTTAAACTTAGTTAAATGCATAGTTAATTTTTTGCTAATCCAAAAATTATGAAACCAATTTTATTAGTCTTCTCACATGATCCTTTGTATTTTAAAAATACATGAACTCATGAAATAGTTATTGTAACATGCATGATTGTGTAAATATGTTGCAACTAGATTAGTTCATAACTCATCCATCACACCTCCAAAATTAGTAAAACCACTTTTATTAGTTTACTTATACTATTCTTCATGTAGGAAAAATAATGGTAGACATAAAAAAGTTATTTACATTGTTTTTTCTTAGTATATTCACTTTATTCTTGTGAACTTTGTAAAAATCATACAGAAATTAATAAAACTCTAAATGAAGTAAAACCAATTAAATATCCTCTTAAGATACGTTCTACATAAAAAATATATATTTGCATGTTAAGATTTTCCTAACGTGATGGCCAAATCATCCTATTCATATAGCTCATTTATTTTTCTTTTTTAAAATTTTCTCTCCATAAAATATGATGCAAACGATATTATTTTTAAATTTTTCTTCATAGAAGGTCTTAGAATTTTCTCTAGTATTCTTAGAACTTTTTATGATTTTTTGAATTTTTTCAGTTTAAATTCAAAATTTGGTCGGATTCACAATACGGTACGATCTGAATTAGCCGAATATCACAAATACCGAGCTGTTTTAAATGAATTTTCAAGCCCTGCTTCTTCTGCTACTCTCACTGCACGGGCATGGTGAATATTTCATTGACCAGGCATGGTGCATATAGAGGCTTCGGTGCTAGCTTTTGTGGGTGAAGCACCGGCTGTTGCAATGGTTGGCATCGATGCCTGAAACTGGCACCGTTGGAGACGCTCATGTTTCACACGGTTTTCACACGGTGGTTGGCAAGTACCGCTACGTTGAATCCTGATGTGACGCGACACTACACTGGGAGATCCTGATCCTCTCGCCATCCATCACCGGTGGCCGGTGGGTCGGGGATCCATGCGTGGCGCCCCTGCATTCCTCCACACTCCTCACCGTCCAACTAACCATTTTGCAGCAGATCACAGCGTGATAAGGACTGATAGAGACAGATACCGCGCGGCACAGCGAGCACTGTTGCGGAAAATCCTGACTTCACCGTATTTTCTCCGGCATTTTGACCTTTTCAAAACTGGTAAGCTGCCACTTTGGCTACTAAATTTTTGTTAAAGTAGGCTAGCGAAGTAGTCTTAAAGTGTAACGTTACCGATGTACTTTTTGCGACAAATGTACGGGTATTATTTTTTGAGATCCATACTACCCATATATTTTTTTAAAATCTTAGGACATCTTTAACTAAATCACTTCACGGTTTTCATTTGTTTTACAAAGATAATCTCATTTTTTTAATATTTTAACGATTTCTCTTCGCAGTTCCTGTTACGAAGGGATTTTTATCTTATTTTCATCATCTTATGATTCTTTTATTTTTCTTTACGAATCTTTTGAAAAGAAACTGTTAAAGATACGATAAAAATAAATAAGAATGGAAACGGACAGGGAAATACTTAGGTGGAAATTTGCGTGAATCCACGGTGCGTGTTCTAGGACTTGATTTCCTTTACACCGGAGGGATCGTGCTAGCCGATCGCACATCTTTGACCGGGGAATATATTGCCACCTGCCGTGATTACGAAACCACGACGCCCACCCTGCCCGTACCTCGACTTGAAGTTGCTCTCTGGAGCCCTGAAGTCTAACTTAATACTCCCTCTGATTGCAAATGTAGATCGTTTTAGCCTTCTCAACTATTCTCTAAATATAAATTATTCTCAAATTTCTATGTAATTTTTCTCCCTTTTTACCCTTATTTAACAAATACTATCACTCTTATAAATAAATAAGTTATCTTTTCTAATACAGAATAAATAAGGAGTAACAAGGACATTTGATCTACTTTTCTTAATCCTTGTGCATAAGTCTAAAACGATCTATATTTGTAATCGAAGAAAGTAGTTGTATATTTTTTAACTCCTACTTTGTAGTCATCATAGCACCTAGCACACTGTCCCCATGTCCCTACCTCTCGTCCATGTGATCTCTCTCACTTCTCACTTACACGGTGAACCCTCCCTCTTCCGTTTGAATTTTTCAGTTAAAAAACCAAAATCTGAAATAACCAAACCATAATAAATAGGTTAATTATGTTGGTTTTCTTAGTAGTGTTTGGTTGGAGAGTGAAGTGAGATGGGATGATTCTATTCATGTATTTAGGGATAAAATGAGATGATCCAAAATTAGATGTTTGTTTGGTGGGTGGGATGGAACGAGTCTATTTTAGATTTCGGGCCCACTGTTAGTGACCTGTCCCAAGTGAGATAGCTGCGTTCAGCTTTTTTTTTTGGAACGGATCCATCCTGAATCTTTAAAGAATATTCTCTAATTCAGAACCATCTCATCCTACTAAACTCTAACCAAACAACTAAAAAAAGGATGGAACCGCTCCGTCCCACCCCGTCCCACGAATCAAACACTACCTTATATTTCTTAGGATACGTCCGTTTCTAGTTTTCAAAAATTGATTTTTTTTATAAACCTAAAAACCGAACTGAGTTAACCGTATTAACCGTATGCCCATCCTTAACCCTCTGTATCCCATTGATCGGGAGTCGTCAGCTCTGGCTGCATGGCATGGAATGGAAGCTGAGACTGAGAGGAGGCACATGTTGCACGCTTGCACTCCATGTTCCAATCCAAATACTGTAACATAAGATACAGTACAGTGCAATGTTGCAACCCAAGATGCATCTTAAACTTAAGCATCAACAAAAAAAAAAGATTGGTTCAAGCCCATATCTCATTGCTTCCATCTCTAGCAGCTAATACTCTCTTCGACCATAAATACTTGTCATTTTAATTAAGATCTGATCAAACTTTTAAAACTTTAACTACCAATAGATTTCAAAATATAGTTTGAAAATATAAAAATCACATATATATATATAGATTTAACTTGAAAAATACTTTCATAATATTATATTTTTATTAGATATTATACCTATATCCTAATAGAAAATAACGATTAAAATTGCACATTGAAGACGGTAAAAAATAAAAAACGTTTATGCATTTTCTTTTTGAACGGAGGGAACTAGTTTCTCACTCTTTCACTACCATATCACTTGCTGATTAGCCGGTCACAGTGAACAAGTAGCATGATTAGCAGAACGAACTGCAAGTCAACAACAGAAGACGAAATTGCATTGCTTTCCCTGTTTTGTTGGTGAAAAAAAAGAAAAGAGGTTTAGCTCTTGATACTTCACCAGGCACAAGCAAATTCTCTGGCTGGCATCTCAGCATCTGGCAACTGCTAGTCTGCTACTACACATTTACGTGCTACAAATTGCAACAGAAATTGAAAAGGATATTTCTTTCACTGCGGTTTTGCTGGATCAAGGAGCGCCCCTGCGTCGTCGGCTCCGACGAGCTCCATCTGGTCCTCGAGGTACTGGTGCAGCAGCCGCAGCCGATCGCCGGCGTCGACCGTCTCCGCCCGCCAACCTCCTCCACCTCCGCAGCACCCTCGCAGCAACCTCCTCGACCTCACGCGCCGGAACCGGACGGCGGCCACGGCGCAGCAGAGCAGCGGCAGCCAGAAGACCGCCAGCGTCAGGACCACCGGGAGCAACCACATCACCACCGCTGCCGCGGCCACCTCCCTCCATGTCGTCGTCGGCCGCCCGCCGCCGCCGCCCATCACGGAAGGCAGTAGGCTAGCTCGCGCCGGCGCCGGCGCCGGCACTGATCGACGAACGGCAGCCGATGCTTGCAAGCAAGAACCGCTCGTGACGTGGCCTTGCTTGCTCCCGGCTTGGTTCGAGCTCGAGTGGCGGCAAAGGTTTCTCTTCCGGGCGTTGCTTCTGCTGAAGGGCTTGGGGCCCATCTGATTCTTGACTCTCTCGCTCGCTGGTGCCCTTTAATTGTCCCGCCTTTTCACGCGTCACCGTGTGACCTCTGTGATCTGATCCCTCTCTTGCTTCTTAGAGAGGAGAGGGTCGGTCAGAGATGAGATGGGCACGCCACTTCGATTTTGTACCCCCGTCTCGCAGATATTTCCTTGATATTATATACGCACCACTGTCATGCGCTCTGCACTAGCTCATATGAAAATCTGAATATAATTGGTAAGATCATTCTCAATCATATTTTTTTCATTTTATTCTTTTTCTTTGTTCTATTTTTTTTTATTTTCTCTTATTTTAATAATTTTTGGGAATCATGAAGTGAAAAGAAAATCCGATCGTGAAAAGAAAATCCGATCGTGAAGGGAACCGTGAAGAAAAACCGTTGAAACGTTAAAGGGAACTAAAATCCCTTCACAACGATAATTTCATCCGCAAGAGGAATCTGTTGGGCGTGGCCATAGCTCCTCCCCTCCGGACTTTTTTTTTATTTCCGCTTGTGCACACGTCCGGTGAACAAATACAAGATGATCTGATACGGTCATACGGATACTGTCTACCCAAGTTGTCTCTTTTGCTACCTTGGTAATTTATCTGTCTCCTGGTCCCTAAACCATCAGCAACGATCAATGAATAAAAATAATGAAATATTGTACAACATAGCAAACAATGGGTCCCTTGAAATCAAGTTGTCAAATTATAACTTTAATTGAAAGAACTGCTGAGGTTAAGTCATTAACAGAGGAAGTTTCAAACTCATGTGCTTCTTCCCCTGTTCTTGCTGGGTCTAGCTAACTTTTGATGCTTCACCAGGCGCAAGCAATTTCTCTGCCAGCCATGTCGCAACTCCTATCACATTTGTATGCTACAAATTGCCCCCAAAAAACGCAAAAAATCATTTCTTTTCCCTCCACGGTTTTGCGGGATCA
Organism: Phragmites australis; assembly: GCF_958298935.1. Lineage (NCBI taxonomy): Eukaryota > Viridiplantae > Streptophyta > Magnoliopsida > Poales > Poaceae > Phragmites > Phragmites australis. Next base: position 3,596,838 of record NC_084943.1, read on the forward strand.
AGGAGCTCCCCTGCGTCGTCGGCCGCGACGAGCTCCATCTGGTCCTCGAGGTACTTGTGCAGCAGTCGCAGCCGATCGCCGGCGTCGATCGTCTCCGCCCGCCATCCTCCGGTAGCACCGCAGCACCCGCGCATCCTTCTCCTCCTCACCCGCCGGAACCGCACGGCGGCCACGGCGCAGCAGAGGAGCGGCAGGCAGAGGGCGGCCAGCGTCAGTACCACCGGGAGCGCGCACACAGCCAACGCCGCCGCGACCACCGGTCGCCACGACGTCGTTGGCCGCACTCCGCCGCCCATCCTGGCCGGAGAAGGCCAGCTCGGGCCGCTCGTTGGAGGCAAGCAAGAACCCGCCTCGGCCTTGCTCGTTCTTGCCTTGCCTCGCCTCGTCTCGGTTCTACTTCAGCAGCCGGAATTGTATATCAAAGATTCCTCTTTCTTCGGGGTGTTGGCTTGTGCGAAAAACTTGGGCCCTGATTCTTGTCGCCCCCTCTCTCTAGTGGCCTCCTCCCGCCTTTTGATGCGTCACCGTCTTTCACTTGCTTCTCGGAGAGGGTCAGAGCTGGGCACGCCACTTCGATTTTATCGCACAATGTCCTGACGATATTTCTTTATACAATTCCTGTATGCCATCAAAATTTATCAAAATCTTCAATCTGTAACTAAAAAGTTATCGTGCCTTACGTACCACTACTTGAAATAATGTGACATAACAGAATTAATTCTAATGAGACATAAGAGATGAGACTAAGAGAAAAGTTTCAAGTAATGGTGTATGAGGGATAATTTTTTTTTTATAAATCGATAATTTTAATTTTTTAATGGAATTTAAGAAATTATCTCTAATTTTTAGATATAACTTCCTTTGATAAAAAATATAAGACACATTTTGTTTTTAAAAAACCATCAAATTAAACTTTGATCGTTAATATCTCTTATAATATATAATCAATTGCTATAAAATTAATATTATATTAAAAGTACTTTAAAATACATATTTATTAAAACAAATTTTATATACTAAATATGTATATAAATTGATTGATTGTCGATCAAAACTTACGAAGCGCGAAATTTTCGAAACAAAACGTGTCTTATATTTTTTTAACAGAGGAGTAGTATATATGGGCACCACTGTATGGCACCAGTACTGTACAGTGTTCTGTAGCATTAGTACGAGCTTACAAAGAAATCTGCGGGAACAAGTTAGTAGCTCCTTCCTCTATTTCCCCACTTCCTCCGCTTCTAGTACTCGTTAATTTTGACTTTATTTTGTTTATACAGAGATTACAAGTATATTACATTGCTAAAGTACCATTGATAAATCTATCAACACTCTTTCCAATCTGAAATATCTTAAACAATATTGCTGGCAAAGCTTGAGCAAGAAAGCCGAAATGGACAAGTATGTAAAAACGAAGGCAGTATTTTGCTTGTGTACATGTCCGAGGAGCAAATTCAAGATGATCTCATTCGTCTGCGATCTACTAAAGTTGTCTCCGTCGCTACGCGGAAATTTAATTAAAAAGTTAAGTATTGATAAACGTAGCAAACACCAAAATAGATTAAAAAACAATTTAGAAAGACACGTGCGTGCGTCTCTTAAATCGTGTCATCACATGAAGAAAACATGCTTTTTTTTGGAGGAACTCTACGGTAGGCTCCACCTGGCCTGAACGTTGTCATTGATTTGATAAAAGTTTTACATCCCAGATTTGTGAAAAAAAAAAAGGTAGAGTGAAGCAAAGAAAGAGACTACGCTGAGGTTCCGGTTCAAATCATCTCCGGCTCTCGAATTACCGGACCAGTTTTCATTTTTATTGGTCGTCTTGTTTTTTTGTTTTTTTTATTTGGAGACCGATGGACTGGTTCCTCGTAGGCGCTCTGATTCCGGGGACAAAGCAAAGATTTATTTTTATTTTTATATTTCTTAAATATTTTTTTTAAAAAATATATGTCTGTATTGAAAAATCATATATTTAAACTACTATGTCCGTGGGAAATGCGACACGTGATAGAAGTAGTGGATGTATAGTTTTTCAAAACGGATGTATATTTTTACAATTTTTTAATTAAAAAATGAAAAATAAAAAAATTCCTAAGCAAAAGCATGCCGTCGCACGCCCACGTGATTGGGCCCTGTGGAGGCCTGCCGGGGTTACATGATGTTTCTGTACCCTGCTCCTCCGGGAATTTTTTTATATATATTTATTTTATCTAAAATTTGTAAAATTATACTGTTGTTTTAAAAATTGTAATAATAGGTTATCGTCGTTCGTTCATCGGATGAGAGTTAAGGCGAGAGCAAGATCTCGCTCGATGAACGGGTAATACCTAGTGGGCCTTGCCTATCAGACAAATAAAAATTGAGAGAGTGACACGTGTTAGCCCATTCACCGGATGAGATCTTATTGTCGTTCGATGAACGAGCGACACCTTTGACTCCCCTTTGAACAGACGACAGCAAGATGTCACCCAATGAACCGGTGACACCTTGATTTTGGCTGAATTAATTTAATTTGTGACATAATAGGCCATTGTGTGTGCAATTTTTTTTTGTTGTGTAATCATCCAGTGCCATTAGATGTTTGTACGATATTTAGATACCTTGATTTGACGAAAATAAAAAGTTGAACACGGTAATTTTAATAGGAAATGCGATATACACGGACGTTGGCATATACGGTTAGACGATCATTGTAACCTAAACAAGTACCGCGTCTAAACCCAATATACTTTAGGGAATGTAAACAACAAGATTACAACATCTGATCTACTAAATGCAACGTGGGGACTTTCCCTTCCTCGCCGCTTCCGGTCCTACCTCACGTGCCGGATGTACCCTCTCACGCTTCCTCTCCCTCTCTGCCTCACGGGCTTCAGCCATCATACGGTTATGCTCCTCCTCCATCATTTGCTGCTCCTCCTGAATGTGCTTGTGCGTAGCCTCTCTCCTCTCGTCGACTTACATCTCATGGAAGCATCTCCAAGCGACACTGTGCTTAGTGTGAAGAAGGAACACATCTGCTTCTGACTGCTTAGTATCCACCCACTGTAAGAAGTCACATAGTGATGACGGCGACTGCAATGAAGACCAAAATATTAAATGGTAAATCTTAGTTGTTTTTGAAGTAGTTTGGCAAGAAGTTATTACTGGGTGTTAGGAGATAACATTGGTGCTTCCTTAGGGTGGATCGTACTCGTAGTTGCGGCACATGAAGAACCTCCTTCCATAGGTGTAGGAGAACTGAGATGACTTCATCACCCTACAAATGTCTCCACTCGACCATATGGGCACTTCGACCCCTTTAGGCGTAATACCCGGCATGTATTTCTTGGAAAAATTATTGGACGCCATTTTTGTCAGAGTTGTAGAGTTTGAGGCTAGTGGTTTGGTTCTACATGTGGGCAAGAGATCACCTATTTATATAATGAAGTCGTGTTAGTGCATGGGCTAAGTCTACGGTAATTGGCCCTGAAAAGCAGTTGATTCTGTAGTAAGGTGTAGTCATATCAACTGAAAATGCTAGTTCTAAAAAGTCTACTTTTGAAAAGGCTACTTCTAAAAAGCCTATATTTGAAAATGTTACTTTTTAAAAGCCTACTTCTAAAAAGCCTATTTCTGAAAAGTCTATATTTGAAAAGGCTACGTCTGAAAAATCTATAGCTCAAAAGGCTACTTCTGAAAAGTCTAGGTTTGGAAAAGGTAACTTTTGAAAAGGCTAGGTCTAAAGATGATATTGATGAGAAGGCTAATTCTAAAAAGGCTAGGTCTGAAAGTAGAGTACATATTTACTAATATGACCGGTTCTAGTCGAAGCCATCAATTTTATTTTTCCAGTTGGATGTGTGTGGGTAACACAAAGTTGACGTTAATATTACATTGATCCGGATAGGAAATGCTTCTACTGTATGGACCGGGGATGTCTCCCCCTTTGTTGATGTGCCACTTCATGCTCAGGCTCTTCTTGTCGGCGCAGGAGTGCTTTACACCTTTGTAGGTGTTCCTCATGCCTTTGAAGCTCGGCCTCCTGCCTCCTTAGAATGTCCTATCAGAGACGATGTTCCTCACGTATCTAAAGTTCCTTGGCATGTTGCTTGTTTTCTTGACATTGATGTTCCTTTTGGTGCTCGTGACATGCCTCCTGCCGCAGCTGTGCTTCCTCTATCCTAAACTTGTACGCACATTTTGTTTCAGCCTCTCTGATGTAGTCCACACAGTTTGGTGACCTGACAAGATCGATCCATTCCTGAAAATGACAAGGCTTAGGATAATATACTCAGATTTAGAAGTGATATACTCAAGTTATAATTGGGATGTGTGGACGAAGGCAAAGAGAGAGACGTACCATGAAATCGTCGTCAAGCTCTGAACACATAAAGAACCACCTACCAAAAGTCTGGACCTCAAAGGACGTTGATATTCGAGATGTGTTTGTATGATGAGATGATTCGATTTGTGCATGTGGCGGTGGTGGCTGGCGGCAGGAGCAACAGTTGGAGGCACGAGTCGGTAGGAGCAACAGTTGGAGCAATAGATGTGTTTATGTTTTTTGCTCAAGCAACCTTTTCAGCGCCAGTTGGAGGCATGAGCCGGCACTGAAAAGAACTTTCAGTGCTGATTCTAGACCCGGCACTGATAGACTATCGGTGCCGAGTAAAGAGTGCTGGTTGAATAACCGACAATGAAGTTATTTTTCAATCGGCACTGATCTACCTTTTTATAGTAGTGTTGCGTAGGATTTTAGGATGCAGAATTTTCCTTAGCTTCATATCTTTTAGGTCTAACCGTTCATTGAGTGTATCTTTTATTTTGCCAGGTATGTCTAGTAAAGTACTAATCAAGCTGTCAAACAAGTTCTTCTCTATATGCATGACCTCGATTGCGTGTCGGACCATCAAGTGCTTCCAATAAGGTAGGTGCTAAAAAATTGATCTTTTTTTAAACATAGAAGTGAGTTTCCAGCTGGTAATTTTGTACTGCATTTTCGCTTTCTAAGGACAACTCTAAGATTTTTTACCATCTTATATACATGTTCCCTAGTGTGAACCTTCAGAGTTCGAAGAGTCTCCACTGTTCCGGCAAAAGCTCTTTTATTCATGCGGTATGGGTGATCCAGGTGTTGAAACTTATAGTTCTTTAGCCACAACCCTCCTATTTCAACCAAGCACCATACACATCTATTGTAGCATTTTAAAGTCTGTCCTGATAGGTTAGCAAGAGAAAGTCAATCTTGGATCGTTACGAACAACATTGCATGTAGGGTGAAATGCTCGTGTTTGTATTTATCTCACACCCGTACGCCATCTTTCCATAGTACAAGGAGATCTTCAAGCAATAGTTAGAGATACACATCGATATCATTGCCTGGTTGAATCAGTCCACTGATTAGCAGAGGTATCATAAAGAACTTCCACTTCATACACAACAAAGATGAAAGGTTGTAGATATAGATAGTCACGGGCCAAGTGCTATGACTATTGCTCATATTACCGAAAGGATTCATCCCATCCGTAATAAACTCGAACTTTATATTCCTTACTTCAGCTTTGAGTTTCTTGCATTTTGTATTGAAGTTCCTCCATTGCATTCAATCAGCATGGTGTCTAAACATTCCATCTTTCTTGCGCCCTTCAGCGTGCCATCGCATCAACTCAGCACTCGCTTTGTTGGTAAACAATCGCTTCAGATGGGAGATTATAGGGAAATACCAAGCTATCTTAGCGGGGGGGGGGGGGTCTTTTATCCTTACTCTTCTCTCCTACGTTATCGCTATCAATATCGTTAACGTTGTGCTTGTACTGTGATGCATCACAAACGTGACACACTTCCAAGTCTGCGTCCCCGTTGCGATACAACATGTAGTAGTTTCAACATGCATATATTTTCTCTACTTTCAACCCCAACGGGTAGATAATTTGCTTAGCATGATACGTGTTTTTAGGTAACTCGTTGCCCTCTGGAAGCAAGTCCCTCAAGAATTGTAACAACTCGTTAAAGCCCTTATCAGACCAACCATTGCTAGACTTCATTTGCAGCAATATCAGCATAATATGCAGCTTGTATCTTTCTTACAGCATGAGAACACCGATGCTTTATAGTCCTCTATCATGTGCTGAAACTTTTCGTGTTGCCTATCACTGGTAAAGTCTCCCTCCACATTACGTAACATTTCGTCTAGGTCATCATCATCATTGTCGGCAAAAGTATCTTTGAACGCTGACATATCGATATCTTTGTTAGCCGTTATATCGTTGCTACCATCTTCCTCGACCGTGGGCTCCTCTTCATGCACAACCTCCTCATGTTCATCGTGCTTAGTCCAACGGATATAGTCAGGCTTGAAACCCTATGAAATAAGTGTGCACGGATCTACTCTATGCATGAGAACTGCTTCTCATTCTTGCAATTAACGTATGGACAATATATATAGTGATCATCACGCTTATTTTTGGGCTACATGTATGCCGCGGCAACCCTAAAAAAAGCATCCATGCCATGAAAGAACTCTGGACCGCGACAACCAGACTTGTACATTCATGCCCGGTCCATCTACAAATATATGATTACATTATATTTTAGCAATAATTTAAAACCATTGAACTAATAATCATGCAATATTTCAAAATGCACATCTAATTTATTGAATTACCTCCCATCTTGATTGCTCTATGTTAGATGCCCATTACTTTCAGCACTTGTTCGGGTTGGAGGATCCACCTTCTAAATACTGCTACGTCCGCTTGTGATTAGTGGGTGGATATGTCATCCATACAACACAATATTTTATTGATCTATTTAGAGGTGATTTTAATATTTTTTACTATTTCGCTACTAGAAAATTAGAGCTAGGTTTTAATCTATTTAGAGATGATTTTAACATTTTTTTAAATCACTACTAGAAAATTAGAGATCTAGATAACCATAGGATAATTATATACTTTCAAATCTAGAGCAATCGAGCAAACAAATCTAGCCATAAATGAAAACTAGATCATCTCTAAGTGCCCTACAATGAGAAAATTGTAATTTTTACTCAATTAGAGCTCAATTAGAGTTCTAGGTCCTCCCAAAATTCATCACCATGGAGCAATCACATACTTTCAAACCTAGAGCAATCTAGTAAATAAATCTAAATAAAAATAAAATATATATCATCTTATTAACCTTGAAGCACCTTGGACACATAGATTCCTCCAAATTTTGAAGTCTCCAAATGCAAGGTTGGACACAAATGGTGGGAGCCAAGCAAAACAGAGCCTCTCTCTGTTCTGTTCGTGCTTGGGGGAGAAGAAGATAATTTTTATATACTGCACATTTATTAGTGCCAGTCCGTAATACGGACCGGTACTAATACTAAGTATCAGTGCCATCTCATTATTACCAATCGGTATTGAAGTATCCATACCGGTTTGTCTGGCACTGATATTGAGTATCAGTGCCGGTTCACTCTTGCTCAATCGTTGATCGAGCATGATAAATTATGAATCAATATTGATACTTTATTAATATTAGTTTTATCTTAGTTAGCACTGATGATAACCCGGCTCGAATGACTGTTTCTATTATAGTGGTTCTTGATGATATGGCTAGAGTAGAACTAGATAGGATGCTGTAGTGTTGAGATCATTTGATAGATTCCCTTGATCACTACTTATGGACGTTATATACACACTAAATTTGTGTCAATTGAAAGTCCAGCTTACGTACACCGCCTAATTATTCACCCTCAGCAGTCCAACAACGTGAGTAGCGCCGTACCAGTTGGGAGGTGAAGCTAGATGGGTGAAGCTAGATCAGGGAAGAGATTAAAGTCTTGTTTTTTTTTTCTTCTACTACTGTTAGAAATCAGAATAAATAAGATTACGAAGAAGTAGTTTCTAAAAAAGCTAAAAACTTACTTACAAGAAAATATATTAAAACTGAGAAACTTGCTGAAAGATATTTTTTCTGAAACTCTATATACCGAGGAGTTAAAAATTTATTGTAGAAAACACTAATCTATTTTAAAAACAGCGTTTCAGACAAATAAAAAACATAACTTTAAAAAAAAAATTAAAAATAGAAACCTAAACAAACAAATCCTAAACAAACCATATGATGATCGATGACGGCGACGCCGGTCCGGTGTGACCGCGCGTGTGGCTGGGTGCGGTGGTCCGGCCGACGGCGAGGGAGGCAGACATTGTTTCCTGATGGGTTCGTGTGTGGACTGCTTGCTGTTGCTAGGTGCACCGTGGCATTTCCTGATTCGACTCCCCCTGCGTCTCGATGGATCATGGATGATCAGGCAATTGGACGCTCCAACTAAACCTATCCACTTCTACAGAAAATAGGATTACTACCGATTTATAACTAATTTTATTATCAATTTTTTACTTAGTAATAATATATTACTATGTGTTTTTAATAAGAACCGATAGAGATAAGTATCACTGTCGGATTTATAAGATCTCAATAATTAATTGGTAGCTCGAAGTTATGAACTAATGATGATAGCCGGTAGTGATCCCCGATACGATCGCGATGGATCGTTCGTTCCACTTCCACATGCATTCTGGAATGAATGAAACGAGCTTTCGGCTGAATGGTACATGGATCCAACCTGATGGAGTTCCGACACCAAACTTGATAAGCAAGGCTAGCTACTAGTACTTCAGCAAGCAGCAGCACCGATAGGCTACAGCAGCATCATTGCAATGAACTAACGATGATAGCCAGTAGTGATCGACGAGGGCAACCTGTGGGATATATTAATTTACATGAAGCACAGATAAAAGGTAGTATATATCTAAACTACTAAAGTACTAAACTACAGATAATGAAATTGCAGGCACCCGATTCATCTGTTGGGCCTTAATTTATGATCTCTGTCGTACTTTCAGTGATGCAACTTATTCCTGTAAATATATGTGTGCTCTTATAAAGACGTCTAAATAGGTCGTGTCTATTAGATCGGTCTGAGGTACGACACCGTAGGCACGGTCCAGTCACGGCACGGCCCGAGTCGAGATGGGTCGGGCCGGCACGGCACGAGGCCACAGGTCGTACCTGGGCCGAGCGCGCAGCACGACGGGCCGGCACGGCACGGCCCGGCACGCAAATACCCGATTATTTTCTATTTTTTATATATATTTTTAATTTTGTAGCTATTTTTATCTATTATATATATATTTTTTCTATATATTATATATATATTTTTATCTATTTCAGCTCGTCGGGTCGACCGGGCCGCCGGACCGAAATCTTGCCCGAACCGACCTGGCATGGCACGGTCACAACGACGAACCGTGCCGTAGGTCGAGGGAGAGGCACGCGGACCGGCACGGCACGGCCACTACAGTAGATGGGTCATTCGGGCCGTACCGAGCCGACCCGAATGGCCCATTTGACTATGTTTATGCTCTTATTTCATAATAATATACGTACGGCTAGTCGATTCCTGTAGAGATTAAGGCAGTGGTTCATGCCCACAAAATAAGTGTCTATTTTGTTTGTCAAGCAGTTCAGCATTCAGTCGTACACTGCATAGCTAATCGCCTTCAGGCTTCAGCAGCACTCAACTCGCTGGCCATCAACTGACGATATAACTGGTATACAGTTGTGAGATATATATCGATGTCGTAGCTAGGTACGCTCGTCGACGACGTCCCAACTGATTATATACCACCCGTACGTACGGATTATATACCACCCGTACGTACGTGTATCGCGTGTAGGATCGGAACAATGGGAGGTCAATTATCCTCTATATGCATGTAGGACTAATCGATGGACCATGTTGTGGTTGTTCATTGCATACATATATACATATATATTACTATAGAATCTATTTAGTGGGATATCCCTGTACAGACGGATTTATAGGACTATTTGTACAAAGGATACTATAGACGGCTCCAAACTAAAACCGTCTGAGAAAATAGCAACAAACAATTGCAACAAAACGGGACGCTATAGTATAGACGGTTACAAACTACTACCGTCTGTACTAATAATACAGATATTTTAGTCTAGAACCGTCTGTACTGTTTCATTTTTACAGAAAATTTTAAATTAGAACTATTTGTACTATTAACAGTAATAGTACATACGGTTTCAAATTAGAACTGTATATAAAAAAGGAACAGTACAAATAATTCTAAATTAGAATCGTATGTACTATTAATACATATAGTTCAAAGTTTAGAATCATATATATACTCGTTTTGAGTCTATATCTTATATAGATTATCTTTATACATTATTTTTCTACTTAGTGATAGGCGTGTGTTATTTTTGCCTTCACTCCTAATAAGCATGCATTAGCGAAACCACAAGGCCATTAATCACTTTATATGTGGCCGCATATCTCGGCATCGATCTCCAGACCCCATATATGCACGTACACAGCGGAGGTTAACCTACCACAGAATATATATATACTGTATATATATATATATATATTATGTGTCTATATTTAATTTTAGTTACTATTATATCATCCTCAGTTATAATATAAAAATAGTAGAGTCATAATTCATTGAACAGAGAGTTATAACTTAGATGTAAATAATTTTTTTAGTTATAATTGCATTATGAATGAATGTAACTGCTAACGAATTTCTTGTCTAATGATATACAACCTAAGAAACACGATTGTAATCGTAGTACAATCTAAAATGTAACTCGTTAGCTTCTCGTGTTGTAATTATGTATTTTGAGATGTACGATTGTAACTGGTCTACCTAATGAATTATAACTTACAATTATTTGAGTTGTAACTGAACGGTGACGTAACAGTAAACTACAATACGATTAGGTGCAAAGTAAACTATATATATATATATATATATGGGATGTAATCTTTGAAGCTTTTTCAGCTGAAACTCGATCTCTTTATAATGATTTACTTCTCATAAACGCTTTGACATTTATTGATCAGTAGATTGATCAGACAAAATTGTATATACCTGCTGCTATTTGTTTCAACAGGAAATTATAAAACATAGCTTGTAGATTGTGGGTTATAAGATGTTGAATTGTAAAAACCGGATTGCATAATTTGAATAAATTAATGGAAGACAGATGGATAAATTATTATATTTTAAATACTAGATTGTTAAAAGCTGAATTATACAATCTACTTATTTATTTTAGCTTGCAGATTATAATCGTAATCCGCAATCTACGAGTTGAAAGAAATAAGGCCTAATTTAAAAGCTTGCATTTAATTTGCCAACGGCAACTACAATTAAGATTTTTTTGATGAGATGCGACATAAAGTCTTAAGCTTCCATTGCTGGTTTGGCGGCCGGATCGTTGGATAATGTCCACAATTTGGACACGCCAACCGATAGAAATGCAGCAGACCGAGAATTCAAGATCCACTCAATGAACTTATTACAAGCACAAGTATTTCTTTAGGTTTTATTAAATGGCGATAAGAGCTCGGCCAAATATAATCAATTTTACATGACATATATATCTACTGTGTAAAATACGAGTCGGTTATCACGTCACCTCTTACCTCTATTATATTCTTATCTAATAAAACCTGCTAAAGTTTAAATAATTTACCCACATTTGCCATCTACTCTTAGTCTCAACATCTTGTTACTAGCTACAGATATAAAATCTATTTTACTAATAAAAATAAATAAATAAATTAGGAGGAAAATTAGTGGATAATATTCCCCTCTTTTGTCAGATCAAATTTAAAATCAAACTACATTATCGCTCCTGACATATTTGTTCGGCGGCACTTCCATGATATTATTTATATCTTTATACTCAGCTTGTGCTTGTTGTTACTAAGTCTAATGTTTATATTTTTGTTGTAACATATAAACACTTAGCAAGTATATATAGTATGTATATGTTTGTCACTTTGAAAATGTTTGTTTTTTGGTTTGGTTTGGTGCAGCTGCATGAAAGAAAGTGCAACTTAGGAACAAGTAGAGAGAGAGGGGGAATACATAATCCATTATAGATCGGAAGAAACCCTGTGCGTGCATGAGTGCATGATGCGATCATGTGGTCGACTACACACGCATATATAGGACAGTTCAAAAAGGAGGTGTTAGTTAGATGAATAATATTGTCTCTAAAAAAGAGTTAGATGCATATTATAGAGAGGAAAAAGCTGGCCCAGTACGAAAAATTTGTTAAGGTGGGGCTGGCATAATTTGCTACTACGTCGTTACACACTACACGGCACACCTTTTATTTAATTGCTGATTCTGGTTGTTAGTACGTGCCCTAATATGGTGTGTTCCCCAGCCTGGATGTTAGTACTGCGTACGATCACAAGAATTCAATCAAGGGATTGTGGCTTAACATACAATGATGCAAATCGAACTTTTGTGGGCCATTATACACCGATGAGCAGCGAGATGGGTTGTTATGCCGATCGGACAGTTGACATCAGTTGCGAGTTTATATCTTCTGTCGAGTCACCTTTTTCATCCTCAAGACATATAAACTTACCACGTTAATCAGTAGAAAAAGAGAAATATCTCCACCGTTACTCATTATTGGTTTAGATTATAACGGTCGAGATTGATTTGATATACGTGGCAATAGTGTTTAAATCAATACAACTCTAATTTAATATAGTTCATGTCTAATATGGTAGGAAAAGGCTTACACATCCATCTAAAAGGAAATCTTATCGAACACATCTTTTAGAAAGCCATCTCTTTCTGTCTCTCAGTCGGCAAATCAAAATTGGAGTTCACACGTTTCCTTGCTTGCATGCGTGTCGGCTCCGAACTTGAGGTTGTGCATGGCTTTGATTCAACGTACATGGCAATCACAAGGACATATAGAGGTCACCAAGTTATTTGCAGCGTGGATCGAGAATTAAAGGCTGTCCACTGCTACAAATTAACACATCAATGCCAATTGAAAAACGGATTCACTGTCGGTTTTTCAACCGATACTCTTTACTCGGTACTTTTTAGTATCAGTGTTAGTTCACCACCTGGCACAGTTACCATTTCCAGAGAATAAAAAAAAAAGAAAATTGGCAGCGGGAGCGTGCATCCGAGCCGACTCCGCCGCTCCCCCGCCGCCATTGCCCCCGTCGCTCCGCCGCCGCCACTGCCACCGTCGCTCCGCCGCGTCGCGCCAAGGAGGTCGCCGTCCTCACCAGCGCCTTGCCTCCCCAGCTCACACGAGGTCGTGCCCTCCTCTGCCTCTTCCACCAGGAGGATGATAGGGTGACTGCTCCCCGAAAGAGGAAGCGATCCTCCTTCAGTAACTCGGCAGCTGGGAAGCTGTGCTTTGTCCCCATGGCTGCGGGTGCTAGGCTCCTCCGCTTCTGGAGCCCTTCATCCACGAGCGATGACCATGGCTGACTGTTGGAGTACTTCTGCCTGGTTGCATCTCATAACGGCCACGTCGTCCTCAAGCTCTGACGTGACGGGCATGCCGACGGCCTCAAGCTCTGTGTGCTCAACCCCATGACCACTTTCTTCTTCCGCGTGCTCATCATCTACAATCGCAACAGCTTCACTGCCCTCCGCACGTACTCATCGGACACTGATCGATGGAGCTCGGAGGCCATGAGGTCACACGGCCCCAAGATCGACCTACTGCGACCATGGTCGGAGCCCTTCATCCACGAAAGTCGCCAATGGGCTTGAAAATCGGCTAATCCGTTCGGATTTGGGAGGGATTTGAGGGAGGAAATGGACAATTTGAGGGAGAGAGGAGGGGAATGTTAAGCCTCTGGCACTCGTGGACGTGACTCACGAGGAAGAGATAAGGCTCTGGACGTGAGGACATGAGCCGACGACGTGAGCCAAAATTGTATTGGAGACTAAATTCGAGTCCGGACACATTAGTGTCGATTTATGGCTCGAACCGGCACTGATATTTCAGTGCCAGTTCTTAGCGTCTTACTTATTTTTCATAGCTGTCGGTTTCGCCGTGCCATCCCTGGAGGCTGCTTAGATAACTGCCATGCCGTCTTCGAGGCTGTCAAGTTCTGTTGCACTGTCTGCGGAGGCTGCTGCGTCGTTGACCCTGAAAAGTGCATGCGGGTCCTTTGGCCTTGCACGTGATTGACTTATGCATGCATTAATTTGATAGATTTTATACACATTCCTCAATATTCTAATGTCTGATAAAATACTTGAGCAAAGAAAAAACAAATGCATGTCCATGCATGGGGCACGCATGCACGTATTGCTTTCTGCCTTTTGCCAATGTCGCTGGTGACGTCCGGAGGGAGAGACGTCCAGTCCGTCCCGTGGTTGGGTTGAGCGCTGACCACCCCCTATATGTTGGGAAACCAGAGCACGACGGCAATGGGCGTGGGTGACAGGCACACACCGTGATACTCATCTATCACCAGCCCAGTAGCTGGTGCTGCTGTATCAGCTCCGAAGCAGGAGGAGGATTCAACTGAAGGCGATGGAGGAGAAGAAAGGCGGGAAAGAGTGGTGTGCTTGCGGAAGGAAAATTCGAGAGTAGCAGTAGCTAGGCCTGAGTGGGTGAGACGATAGCGGGCTGGCCCATGTAACGGAGTGTATTGCTGAGGAAAGGAGAACGTTGCTGTAAAAAGACTGTTACGGTTGTCGGTCGGTGAACAATGAAGAATAGACATGATGCTGTAATATAGAAATGACAACACAAGCACTGCTCTCCGCCGTGGCTCTGGAACTGAGATTCTCACACGAATTCGTTCTTTGTAGCTAACAATTGGTACCATAGCGGTTAATCCTGGCGAATCACAACCACGGAATTCGATCAAGATGAAGGCCAATGAACAACATGCAGAGTTGGTCATGATGCTGAGGGAGACGAACGCCAGCATCGCATAGAATCAATAGCGCTCTCAGATGTGAGGGCGGCAGTCGAAGAATTGAAGATTACCAAAGGTGAATTTGAGCAATGGAAGCCGCAAGTGGAGACCGGTCTGTTGGATCTACTGACCAGCTTGGTGGATCTGAGGATGCAGATGGAGCAATTCATCGTGAAGCCTTGATCCATCGCCAAGTAGGTGGGAGAAGTGAATCTACCGTCATCTTACAACGCGGAGGCAGATCTTCCACCAAGGACGTCGGCCACCGCTCACCTGAGACTTCCACGATAGAGGCGATGTTCAGGCCAACGGGCCACCACCCTGCACAGCAGCATCAGGGGTATGGTTTGGGGTGAACACCATCATAACACCGCCTCCAATCACATGTGTGATGCATCCTAATGCTTATGCTTCCATCCCTTACAAAATAGGAGATTCACCAATCCAAAGCACAATAGGCCTAAATTTAATTTGATGGCTGATCTTCCTCAACTCAATTTTCCACAGTTTGGTGGCACTAGTCCTAAGATGTGGATGAAATGATATGAAGCCTTTTTTTGATCTGTACGAGGTTCCACCAAATTTATGGGTTAGACTAGCCACGGTGTATTTTATTGGATCAATAGCTTTTTGGTTGCAATCAACTGAATCTAGAATGTCTCAGTTCAGTTGGGCAGAGTTATGCTTATTCTTGAGAAATAGGTTTGAAAGGAATCAAGGAAATCAATTAATTAGACAATTTTTCATATCAATCAAATTAGCACTGTGGTGGATTATATAGAATGGTTTCATGATTTAGTACATCTGTTGCTAGCTCATGATCCATCTATCAGTAGGTATGTGATAACCAATCCATTTATAGATGGGTTAAGAGGGGATATCAAAGCTGTAGTGTTGATTCATAGACTTGTGGACTTGGGCTCTGCTAGCTCCTTGGCTCTATTGCAGGAAGAGGTGCTGCAAGAATCACCCAGAAGAGATAACAAGAAACAGGATAATATGTTTGGAATGAAAAATTCAGTGAGATCTTTGACTGTTCCAACCACCACATTGAAAGCTAATGTAGCTAATACTAAAACTGAAGAAGAAGAAAGCTTTTACTAGGGGAAATTCAGTCAGAAATTTCCAAAATGAAGACAAGCTATCTAATCTTAGAGCTTATAGAAGGGCAAAAGGATTATGTTTCAAGTATGGGGAGAAGTGGGGCTTGGGCCACAAATTTGCTCTATTTGTTCCTTTGAATGTGGTGGAGGAAGTATGGCAGCTATTGCCAGAAAATATAGAAAATTCAGATTATTCTGTGATAGCAACTGAACAAGATCAAGAAGAGTTAATGGCCATTTCACAACAGGTTGTCAATGGCACTGAAGGGGTCAGAATAGTGAGAATGCAAGGCTACATGGGACAATGTGAAGTCATAATGTTAGTGGATTCATGTAGTTCTCACTGCTTTGTAAGTGAACAACTAGCAATGCAATTCCCAGGTTGGACAAAGTTGAAAAATCCTATGAAGGTGAAGGTG
Source organism: Phragmites australis (assembly GCF_958298935.1). Taxonomy (NCBI): domain Eukaryota; kingdom Viridiplantae; phylum Streptophyta; class Magnoliopsida; order Poales; family Poaceae; genus Phragmites; species Phragmites australis. The sequence goes on from NC_084943.1 coordinate 3,613,148, forward strand.
GTAGATGGAGGTCTGCTACTTTGCACACATGAGTTAGCTAATCAACAGTGGGGCATAAGAGGATATACCTTCAGTATCAACTTCAAGATATTACCTCTCAACTACTATGATATAATTTTGGGCATAGACTGGTTAGAGTGTCATAGTCCTATACAGACTGGGTAGATAAATGGATGTCCTTCGTATATAAGAATGCTACCATTACTCTTTAGGGATTTAAACCTTCTTTCCACATGGGGGCATCAATCAACAAGGCTCAGTTGAAAGCCATCCAGAAGGCAGATATTTTAGTACACTTGATTCGGTTGAACCACATGACATCATCTATCAAGAGTAATCAAGAATGGCCTTATAAAATACAGTAGTTGATTCAAAGGTTTTCAAGACTGACTGAAGAACCAACTGGCCTACCACCACAAAGGACATCTAATTACACTATACCCTTAGTGCTAGGAGCTCGACCTTTCAAGATTAGACCATATAGATACAATCCTACACAAAAGGATGAAATTGAGAAGCAAGTGACAAAATTATTAAGAAATGGCATGATCTAGATGAGCTCAAGTCCTTCTGCATCCCTAGTGTTGCTAGTTAAGAAAAAGACTACAGAGTGGAGGATGTGTGTAGATTATAGAATGTTGAATGCATTGCCCATTAAAAACAAGTACCTACTACCAATGATAGATGAGTTGTTAGATGAATTGGGTGGTGCTTGCTGGTTCACTTTCCCGGACTTAAGGGCTGGATATCATAAAATTAGAATGGTAGAAGGGGAGGAATTCAATATAGCCTTCCAAACACATAATGGTCATTTTGAGTACAAAGTGTGATGCCATATGGCCTAACTGGTGCTCCAGCTACTTTCCAGGGAGTCATGAACTTAGTGTTGGCTAATTTATTGAGCAAATATGTAGTTGTGCTTATAGATGATATATTGGTATATAGCAAGTCCTGGGATGATCACTTGAAGCATCTTCAGCAAGTATTTGTCACACTAGAGGAAAAAAAAATCTGAAGATTAGATTATCCAAATGTTGCTTTGCTCAATCTGAATTGAAATACCTTGGTCATATTATCAGTGCAAAAGGAGTTGCCACAGACCCCATCAAAGTTTCAATCATAAAGGAATGGCCACAACCTACCACTTTGAAGGATGTTAAAAGCTTTTTGGGGATGGTGGGCTATTATAGAAAATTTATGAGAAGTTTAGGGCAGATCAGTAAGGCCCTCACTAATCTGTTAAAAAGGGTACTATATTTGTGTGGATATTAGAAACTGATGAAGCCTTTCAGGCACTCAAACAAGCTTTGATCAGTGCACCTATTTTATCCATGCCTAACTTTAACAAACCTTTTACCATTGAACCTGATGCTTCAAAATCTTGTATTGGAGCAGTGTTGAAGTAGGATGGTCATCCAATTGCCTTTGTAAGCAAAGCCTTAAGGCAAAAAAACTCATTGTTTATTATACTTATGAAAAGGAATATTTGGCCATTATATTGTCAATTGATCACTAGAAGTCTTATCTTCAACAAGCTGAGTTTTTCATCAAGACTGATCAAAAGAGTTTGATACATTTGGAGGAGCAAAAATTGACTACACCATGGCAACACAAGGCTCTCACAAAATTGTTGGGACTTCAATACAAAATATCATATAAGAAAGGATTTGAAAATAAGGTAGTAGATGCCCTATCTAGATTCTCTCATGGAGATATGATGGAAATAAATCTCATATCAGTCTCATAACTAGTTTGGTTAGAAGAAATAAGTTCTAAGTATCATCAAGATGAACAAATCGAGAAGCTATTGACTAAATTATCTATCAAAGGAGAAGTAGGCCATTTGACACTAAAGGAAGGATTGATCAAGTACAAGAATAGGACTGTGGCAATAGATTTCATAGAAGGACTCCCCAAAGCATCCAAATTTGATTTCATTTTGGTGGTGATCGACATGTTTTTGAGGTATTCTCACTCCATACCTTTTGCACATCCTTCCACTTCTTTTCAAGTGGCAACAGTATTCATGTACAATATATTCAAACTGCATGGATTACCTAGAGCTATTGTGTCAGATAGGAATAAGATATTCACTAGTTTGTTTTGGCAAGAGTTGTTTAAACTTACTGGTACTGAATTGTGTATGAGCACTTCTTATCACCCTCAAACCAATGGTCAAACCGAAAGGGTGAACCAATGTTTAGAAACTTATCTCAGATGTTTTGTTCATGCTTGTCCAACTAAATGGGTGAAGTGGTTACAATTGGCTAAATTTTGGTACAATACTAGTTATCACTCATCCTTAGGCAAAACTCTATTTGAAGTGCTTTATGGTCATGAGCCTAGACATTTAGGTATTGACAAAGTAGAATCTTGTCAAATTCCTGATTTACAAGACTGGTTAAAGGAAAGGGAATTGATGGTTCAGCTATTACATCAACACCTAGTGAGAGCACAACAAAGAATGAAAAATCAAGCAGATAAGAAAAGATATGTCAGACATTTTAATGTCGAGGATCTTCATAAAAAAGGAACATCAGATCGGCATGCATGCATGCTGCACAAATCCATGCGAACATAAGAAATGACGTGGAGACATGTGCAGAGCAAGCAAGAACATGAGTCAATAAGGTGTAGAAGTGGAAGCATAGCCCCAGATGTAGAGATGGAGAAGCGAGAGCGCAAGGCGGTGACATTGATCATTTGAATCGACTTGATAATGGCGGACCCTTGCAGAAGGGTCAAAAAGACTCGATAATGTTGCATGGACGCAGAAGTGATCCCTGATGTTGTAGACATGAATGCATGGCCATTGACACTAATCTAGGCAAAGCAGCAGGTGGTGCAAGGAAATCACGGATGGGTAGAGTTGAGTGATGGTTGACATGAATGCAACTATTTGGCACAGCCTGTGCTTCTGCACAATCCGTTTCCTAGAGAATCCTGTGAAAAACAAATTCTGATTCTTTAGATTATGCAGTTCATTCTCAAAATCTGCTTGTTAATATATGAGATTCACATGAATAAAAAGTATTATTCTGTTTTGAATTCACTCAAACAGAAGAAATAGAAACATAGCTTGAAACAAAAGGTTTCTAGTTGTAGATAAAGTAAGGTTTTCCTTAAAAACACCCTTTAGTTGGTCAGATGGATAATCTCTTATGTATTTGTGTGCAACTAAACATAATTTTCAATGTTAGATGATAAGTAATAAGTAGCCATCGTCATGGGAATATTCATGATAGAAAAAAACACTTATTTGATAGCCTAAATGGGCACTTAACCACTTATTACCAAGGAAAAGGGCCATTTATAGTTTATATATGCTTGATGAATTCTTACTATGAATGAAGTATTAAGGACACATAATTTGTTGGTTAAGTATAATTAATATGGTTTAAAATCATGTTAGCCTTGGAATTGCATGGGCCACCTTATTAGTTATATATATTGTTTTGCATGTTACCTTTGATCTACGCATCTCTCGGACAATTATGCATGTGCTATAATCCCTCCAAATTATATTTTTTAGAAAAAGGAATGTCTTTATTCCAGCCTCTGCATAAGTTATGCACCCAACCATACATTATTACAAAGTCCAGCCATAGTTGTGGATAAGGGACCAACAAATAGCACAAATTTTTAAAAGTAAACTTGGTGACAGTCAAACTTAAGCACAGAGCCTATTAGTAGACATCCACCCATGCTTGATGAAGATCTACATAATAGTCATTTCCAAGGTGAGACATGCCACTTTCATCGCTTCCCTTGCTTGCTCCTTCTGAAGTTGACGAGACCCGTATCGTTCCTAGTGGGTGCTCTGAAGATAACATGTATATAGGAGTTAGGTTTTTTCTTACCAAACACAATATCATTTCTACTCAATCATATGGCCCAACAAAGTGCACTTGCCCCAACTAAGATTTGTAATCTCATAGTTAAGATGAAGTTCTATAGTCAGCTCTCGAACAAGTGTGCTACAGACTTTGGTGGTGCCAAATCATATGCAATGTGTATTGTCCTCCATATAAATTTAGAAAATTGGCAATCAAAAAATAGGTGCTAGATCATCTCATTATTACTTAAAAAACAGCATCGTTGACTATATTTCCTTTGTGCATTTAGCTAACTCCTTTGTGCAGATACCATAATATTTTTATTTTTAGTGGGAGTTAGTTTAAGTTTCCATATAAATTTGTTAGTATGCATAAAATCCACATTAATGAGAGTTTTATACGCAGATTGAATACAAAACATGCCACTTTTATGCAATGTCCACTTGTATGATTCAATTTGATGATTAAGTTGTACTAATGCAACTTTAGCAACTAATTCATGTTGTTTAGTTAGTCTATCCCCCTTAGTGTCCTTCGAAAGGATACATTCAAGGGTTTGGTCTGAAGAACATCCGCTACCGTTGCATATTTTTTATGCACTATGTAATAGAGAGATGTATATTGTTCTTTTAGCATGGATGTTCCTAACCATCTATCTTCCCAAAAGCGTATTTGGGTCCCACTTTTCAAATGAAATGTTCCGAAGCACAAAAACTGGTCTTTGACCTTCATAAGGCCATTCCAGAAATGAGAATCTCCCGCTTTCCACTACACCTCACCAATCGTTTTTTACTTTTTCTGTAATTAACTGGGTTTTGCTGTTTCTAAATGTGATTTCTCCACTTTCGGACAGCTCACCCTTGCACGCAAATATGACTACGATTGTCCTAAGAATTACAACCAAGGATTCTCGTGGCCTTAATTGGCTAACTTTCATCCTCTGCCTGCCATTTCGCCCTTTTTCCCACATACCCAGTTGGCCCGGTCATGTGGTTGTGCTTGTTCCTAGCTCGAAGCTGCTTCTTCTCCTCATTCTCCTTTTTGAACTACTCTGAGTTCTTCATATACACAAAAGCTTCCCAATATTCCGCTTTCAAGTGCTTGTAGCTCTTGAAGGGCGCCACCACCCCTTTAGCCAAGTACTGATTAACAAGCTTGTTTTTAAAATTTTGGTGAAGTTTTGCGGTCACTTTTATTACTGCATTGACCGCGACATTCATTTGATGCTCACTCATGTTTTCAGGGTACTCCAGATACTCTTTGATGATATTATTGAACAAGTCCCTCTTTACTTTGTCATTAAGGTCATTAAACTTAGTCGTTATTGGTATCCTCTCCCGAGCAATGAGCCCTACGACCCTCTGGAATTTATTCAATGTCTTTTCATTTGTAGGCAGGTTGTCCGCATTAATTCCTGTGATGGTAATCTTGTCCGTCAGCCACTATGTTTGTGTCCTTGGCTTTCGGGCTCATGCACCACTACCAGATGTCTGACTTGGAGAGTGAGCTTCCTCACAGCCATGTGATGGGTCAGAGGATGTTGTCTAAGATGCGTTGGTAGACATATATATATATATATATATATATATATATATATATATATAGAGAGAGAGAGAGAGAGAGAGAGAGAGAGAGAGAGAGAGAAGAGAATGATATAGCTAGAATAGGATGTTATGCAAATTAGTAGATAAGGAGTAAATGATGCCAAGAGTGCAATAGAATAGGAATCATTCAAATTGGAACAAAGTGATAGCACCAAAACGTAAACAAAACATAGAAGATGGGGCACGCAACGGAGATGGGATGGAATGTTGCTTGCTCGCTTGAGCCAAGCATGCCAACAATGATTGCATTGACTTATCTCAATACCTATTTGATGGGATCATAATCGGGGATACTTGCCCGATGTTGGCTCTTCTCTTGCACAGAACAAGGCTCGGGTTGTGCCACGAGCGCTCACTTTCACTGCTGTCGGAGGACAACGGGTGTGGGCTTGGGCTCCTATCTGACATCCTGCTTGCATTCGCTCCATCTTGTGTCGGGGCACCCTCTAGTTTGAGTATCCTCTGTGCTTGTGGTTTCTTAGGGGTACATATCCTCTTCTTTCCTATGGTACTTAATCGACCATTAGATTATTGTCTGCTTAGAAAAAACTGAGAATTTATAAACAATCTGGCTAAATGGATTCCCATATATGCATACTTTAACTACAATCAACAATATTCTCACAGATTCATACCCATCATTTTTAAGTCCTTGAAATATAGAGCATCCTCATGATTGAAATGGCGAGATAGTTTATTACATTCAGGAATGCAACATAATCCCAGTGAATTAGTTCATATTCCATAATCATAGTTCTAAATTCATTTTTTGCAAATAAATGCATAAGCAACAATAGTTATGTCAAATAGGATTAACTGAACCATACTTTCCCCACAAGCTATTATGCACAAATCAGATTATAATAGTATCATATCTGGTTTCCTTTACATCCAATCCTAATCAAAACTCTTTCTATTGTCTTTAGTCCTGGCTCGGTTTGGTTAAATATAGGGTTCACTCTTTTAAATCTTGCTCTAATAGCCACGCTATGTAGGAGTCATCCAAATTAATTAGCTTATACAAAGATTGCAAGTAAAAGAAGGTTAATCTGTGGTTCACGTGAACAAGTATTTTTCCTAGAATTATAAGGGAGAGGGGGAATGGGGATGGACGACGAGCCTCACCTTGTGGTGTTGGAGCTCAAGGAGAATGCTGCTGGGATCGAGGTAGACTAGAGAGGGAGATGAGGGTGATGGGTGGAGCTTAGGGGTGGTTGCCAACCACGGAGAGGAAGAAGATGGTAGACGGCTCACCTCTCCTTGATGGACAGTGTGAATGGCGGTTGACAGAGCTCCTTTTGGCGACATCCTCTTGTAGCTCCAATCTATGACGGCATGGGAGGGCGGAGAGGAGGGCAGAGGCCGGCGGCCTGATGCTCGAGGACGAGGAGTCTTGCGGCGATCGTCTTGCTCCTCGATGTGGTGGCTCGATGCGGTGGAGGGTGTAGGCTGGCTGCGTGGGGGTGGTAGGTAGGGTAGAGGCCGGTAGCCTGGTGCTCGGAGGTGGCTCGGGGACGAGGAGGCTGGAGGCAGTGGCGCAGGTTAGGACTAGGACTTAGGCAAAATGACACGGAAGAGGGTTGAGACTCAGCCTATATAATAGTTATAGGTGACGGGTGAAGCCTATCACCTGTCATTTATAACAAGTCATATGTGATGGATAAAGAGTATCACCCGTCACCGATGATTGAACGCTGAATGATCCATTGCAAACATGCCATGCCAGACCAATTTGAGCAGACCATGGAGTTCTGAACACCGGATAATCCGGTGATGATAAAATTGAACTCGTCGAATGATTTTCAAGAGATCAAAGAGAGCTGCTAGAGATCTGAGCGCCGGATGATCCACTGAGGAGGAAAAAGAGAGCGTCGAACCATCCGGTGAAGAGAATTTTTTTTTGCTGAACTAAAATTCAAATAACTTGAAACCTAAAATACAAATTTGACATTAATATTACAAATTTAACATTAATATTACAAACTTGACTTTAGTATTACAAATTTAATATATACAAATTCAAATTTGACATTAGTATATTATAAATTCAAATAACTTGAAACCTAAAATTCAAATTTGATATTAATATTACAAATTTGACACTCAAATTTAAATTCAATGTTTTTGTGTTTTCTTGATATGGACCCCTTCGTTACGGTCGGAGCGTAGGTATGAAGGTTTCTCAATGGGCGAAAGGTTTGGCACAATTGTAGTAGCAATAGGGAGGATTTCATCAAATTGATTAAACTCCTCCTCATTAACGACGTTTGCAACTCCGACGATGCGTTATTTACCAGCGAGATCACATGACATTTCTTCTTTGTTGTGTCAGTCACATAAAAGACTTGGCAAACATCTTTAGCGAGTACGAAGGGTTCAAACTTGTATTCGACATGTTTGAGATCAACGCTAGTGAATCCATACTTATCATTAGTGATGCCCTTTGTCCCCTGTACCCAATGGCACCAAAACAGGGCTACCTTGAATCCCAACTAGTTCAGGTCCTAGATCTCCTCTATTTGACCATAGTTTGTGTCCCTCTGTATGTTGTTGTCAATCCTAGTGAATCCATACGGATACCACTGTTCTGGCATATGCTCTTTTCATCTTGGGCAACTGTGTAAAATGTGTATATGTTTATATCGTACCCTTGATATGTCATAATTGTGTAGATAGGGTCTGACGCCAGTTTTTTATTAGAGCACTTATATGAGTACTCGATTGTTTGATTCGATCTAGGAACCAAATGGTGAACCTTTGCATATATTGCCTTGCAACCCAAGCTTCGGTCTGCCCTAGATTCTCTTTAAGTAGCATATGCTTGTGCTCATCAATATATGGGCGCACTTCACTCATTTGTTGTAGTACGAGGAAATGAGCTTGGTTGTATGCCTTCGAATCAGGAGTTATTGCCATCTTTCCTAGAACCCCTACACCTGCGAGCCTTCCCTCATGGAGAGACTTAGGCACGCCAATTAGGTTATTTGGGTCAATGTAATCAACAGACCACTCCGATGCCTCATCTGTTGTGTAATCCTGCATAATGCATCCCTCAAGAAAATCTCGATTCCTTACATATGACTTGAGAACGCACATAAATCTCGCATATGAAAACATATGATGCAGGAACACGGGGCCAAGGTAGTGTATCTCCTTCATAAGTTGAACAATGAGATGGATCATGATATCGAAAAAGGATGGTAGGAAATACACCTCAAGAATCCATGGAGTCTCAAAGTGTCTTTTTTCTAGCTCCTCCAACGAGTCTGGATTGAGCAACTTTTGTTCAATTCCATTGAAGAAAAAGCACAGACTCAGGATAGCCTCACGAACCTTAATTGGGAGGATGTTCTTAATAGCTACCGTAAGCAGTGAGGTCATCATCACATGGCAATCATGTGACTTCATCATGGTGAAATTTATTTTTAGGTCTTTCACCGAAACAAGTCTTGCGATGTTGGGTGAGTAACCAGAGAGAACTTTCACACCGTGCAAGAACTCATAGAATTCTTTTTCTCCTTCTTGGAGAGAATGATAGCTGCTGGGGGTAGGTGTTTTCCTTTGTCCATATAATGTGCATGAAGCTCTAACCTTAAGCCTGTTTCTTCAAGGTCAACTTGTGCGTTCTCATGATCCGTTCCTTTTTGCTTCATTTGGAGCAATATACCGATCAGACTCTTACAGATATTCTTCTTTATATGCATGTTGTCGATAAAGTAACAAATATCTAATTTTTCCTAATGCTCTAGCTTGAATAGTATTAATTTCTTGTTTCACATTCCTTTTTGTTCATCATCCTTGGAGGATCATTTTCGATTGCCAAGGACAACATTGATATTCTTAATCTGATTGTAGACATCTTCCCTACGGAAATGACTTGGAGGTAATGCTTTCTACCTTTTGCCATCAAACTGTTTGTCATGTTTTGATAAGGGTGCTTCTTAGAAGGAAACGTCAATGTTACATGTACACTATTTTTATTGAGTTGTTCCACCTCAAACTGTATGTGTTTAAGCAATAGGAGTATGCTTCACCTTTTCTTTTACTCTAACTTAACAAGTTATGAAGTACTGGCAGATCATGGATGATGACGAATAGCATGGCATGCAAGGTAAAGTACTCTTGCTTATATCGATCCCAAACCTCGATGCCTTTCGACCAGAGTTTCTTAAGATCATCAACTAAAGGCCTGAGATACACATCAATATCATTACCAGGTTGTTTCGATCCTAATATCAAGATCGGCATCATAATGTATTTCTGCTTTTTACAATACCAAGCTGGAAGGTTGTAGATTGACAATACAACATGACATGTGCTATGTGAGGTACTCATATTACCGAATGGATTCATGCCATCTGTGCTCATAGCAAACCTAATATTTCTCAATTCTTTAGCGAGCCAACCAAATATGGAATCAATGTTTCACCACTGAGCGGAATCCACCAGGTGCCGTATCATTATGTCGTTCTTACGACCCTTCTTATGCCAACGCACTAGTTGGGGTTTTTTTTCTGTTGGCAAACAATCACTTCAGACGAGGACTTACAGGAAAATACCACACCACATTCCTAATAGACCCTTTACTTTTCTTGCCTCCATCCCCGTTACCACCGTTATTTCTATGCTTATATTGATGGGTTCCACAAACGAGGCATGGATCTAGCTCTGCATATTCTCCATGAAACAAGATATAATCCTACTTACATGCATGTATTTTTTCTATTTCCAGTTCTAAAGGGCAAATTATCTTCTTCACGTCATAGACGTCCTCAGGCACCAAGTTCCCCTCCAGTAACATGTCCCATAGCATGTCCCAATGCTTCAAAACTCTTATCAGTCCAAATATGGGTTGCCTTCAGCTATAGAAGCTTTAGGTCCCCAAATAGCCACGTGTACTTCTTCTTATAGTTAGGATAAAGAGGCGCCTTGGAATCTTGCACAAATTCCTAGAATTTAGCAAACTCACCATTGTTATACTCATTGTGCTGCTCGACATCCCACACCATCTGGTCCACATTCTACACAAAATCCACGAGATCATTATCATTAAAACCTAATGTCCTCGTCCTTAAGATCGTGATCCATATCACCAAGTGTAAGTTCTTGATCCACACTGTCAGCATAGTAGCCTCGAGCCATCTCTCCTTCGTTAAGGCCTTTGTCGCCATGTTTGTTTTAACATATATAATTCTCTTTAAATCCCACACATGACCAAGTGTGCATGCACATTGTCTGGTTTCGAAAACTTCTTATCATTCCTGTAACTGTGACATGGACAATATATTGCCGTTTTACCCTGATCTTTCATATCCGCCAAGGCAGCACTCCTGAAATACTTCACCCCACTCAGGTACTCCGGACAAGTTCAGGTCTTAAGGTACATCCAACTTCTGTCCGCCATCTATAATGTAAAAATATTCATTCTTCATTAACAATTATCTTAATTGTGTGATAAGCATGCGATTAAAAATTCCATACAATTACACTAGATCTATGGCATCTCACGGTAGATTAGGCAAACCTAGTATCAAATCTAACATTAATACAAATCACTTGTACTAAGATTTTGGATAAAGATACAAAATAGTTGATTACAACTCAAAGCACAAAAATATACTAAATAGGGGTTAGAGGAGGAAAGGGGGAGATACAAACCTTCAAAGATCTAGCAATAATTCAAACTTTAAATCAACAAGATATCAGAGAGTCTCTAGCGGAATCAAAGAAAATGGCCAGAAGTTGGCACCAAGGTTGTGCTTTGTAACTACTGGGCACGCAGTAGCTGGCCAGCTCTAATATCAGAGCTGAGTCATCAGTGACGGATCATTACAATACACGTCACTTATGACTTGTCATCAGTGATGGGTTGTAACATCACCTATTACTTATGACTAGCCTAGGGAGACTCGTCACTAACGCCCGGTCATAAGTGACGGGTCATAACATGACTTGTCACTAATGACTAGCCAGGGAGACCCATCACTAATGTGTTATGCATTAGTGACAGGTGTAGTTACGATCCGTCACTAATATCATAAGTAATGAGTAATTTTATGACCCATCATTGATAACCTATCATTAGCGACGGGTCATAGTACGATCCTGACCCGAAGCTACATAAGTGACAGGTCACTAAAGATTCTTTAGTGACGGGTCCTAGTTATTTATTTCCCTTTATCTGTTTTTCACGTAGTGGATATTTGTTTGTGTCTTCTTTATCTGTTTTTCACGTAGTGGATATTTGTTTGTGAAGGGTAAACTTGTCTACTTATAGGGTTATTTACTCCCCATTTGTAAAAGAGACCCTGTAGAGATATAATCAAACTATACAATCAACTTTGGGCATATAATCAAATGTTTATCAACTTTGAAAATTTTATCAAAGACTTGTCAACTTTAGGGCATATAGGGGCTAAGAAGCAAGCTAAAATTTGGCCATGTCAAAATAGGCTTATATCAAAATTTGTTCATACCAAATAGTGTTTAGTTTGAGACTAAGCCAAAATTTTGGCTGGCTAAAAATCAGGGCAACTATTTTTACCGTCAAAATCTTATCTAGCTTTGTTATAGAAAAAATTTAGCTAGTCAAAATTTTCAGGACGTAGCTAAATTTGGTCTTGAACCAAACAGAAATTAAATTTTCTAAGTATAACTAAATTTTAACTTAGCTTCTTCAGGCAAGAACCAAACAGCCCATAGTCAATTCTCCCCGCAGGAAAAGGAGCTGCAATTCTGAACATGCAATCTTACCAGCCAAGCCACGTAACGTCCACACTGACGACCAAACTCCGGGCCATACCAACCTAGCTTCACCTTTGTAACCACCTACTATATTCTAACTGTTACTCAGTTAGCTCCGGTAAAGCAGAAAGGTGCATATTTTTTTTATCTTTATACTCAACAAGGCGGGGCGTGTACAGTAATTTCATTTGGCAGAGAGCTGCGTGTGTAATTTAAACAGCGTAAGGGTAAACCAACAACGGACGACGAAGAGCGCAAGGAGACGTGCGTGCAAAGGCGACGAAGAGCAACCGCCACGCCAGCCACCCCGGCCTACGTGCATGCAGCCGATGGCAGCAGCAGGTGCTGCTGGTGCGGCTGTGGGTGGCAACGGCAACGCACTAGCGAAAGATCGATGGTGAGTTCACACGGGCATGCTTCGATCCTTTGTCGGATATGCCGCCTAACCGGCCAACGAGGATTGAGCTGCATATATTGATTAATTGTACCAAAAATTCTTACGTAGAGGTTTTCTTACATTTTTATTTAATTGAGTCTAAAACATAGAAATATGAGTCGGTTATAATTTTTATTTAATTGAGTCTAAAACATAGAAATATGAGTCGGTTATAATTTTTATTTAATTGCGTTCGTTATGACTCAAACTCAAAATATTTAGCTCCGATACAATAGTAAGTTATGTGCACTAAGCAGTTACATCTAAACATGTAAACTCATAAAAAAATATAAACAATTCACTTATATTTTAACAACAAAAACATATCTTTGATAGAATCGAGTCTGTAATGCTAGGTCTATTATTCAGCAGACTAGCCCAATCTGACAAGGATTTCCTTGCCCCTTGCCCTATAAACGAGCTAAGCTAGCTCTTCACCTCTGGCAATGTTGCTTCATACAGTTTACCTCTTCTTGTATAACTCTATCTTGCTAACCTACCCTAGTAAAAAAAAGCAAACACGCCTAAAATGCCTGGTCCACGTCTACCCTCGATTTCAATAGTCCATCTATAAATAAAGAGATTAATTTTTTTTTTTTAAAAATCACCTCTTCCTCCTCCTCCTCAAGAAGCGATTGCCTTCAAGATCCAAACATGCTCATAAGTGGTCTCTCCCAGCCTCCCGCCCCAAAACTGACCCACCATACAATGCCCATTCAATTTGCGCGCAGGAAAGCAACGATGTTCAGTTCAAGTAAAATGAATGCAAAGCTCATGTGCACAATATTGATCATCTGTGAAGGGACGAGACACTCTTACCAACGCTATTCCCGTGCTCCCTGCACAATGTCGTCCTTATCGTCCTCCTCTTTTTCTGTAGTCAGAGATTACTGTGAACTGTAAACACTAACTCATTGGTGTTAACCGTAATTAGAAACAAAATCTCATATCGGATTTTCGGCGGGGACGACAATGGAGGTGAATTGGAGCACGCACCTTGGTACAAATAGAATAATTGTAAAAATTTCTAGCCACGTGATGTATGTAAACCTAAAAAGACCCATATACTTAAGGGCCTTTTTGCAAATCCTCAACTGTATTTATCCGCACACAACTGATCTCCAACTCTCCGCCCAAAACGACAGCAAAACGCTCTCACTTCTTCACTGTCCCGATCTCTCTCCCCTACCACGCCATGCGAGCGTCTCAGACCCAAGCAGCGCAGCCCCTGCCGCTGCCGCTGCCGCCTCCGCCGCTCTCGCTGCCGTCGCCGCCCGCCGCCCCACGCCGAGGGCGCCACCGCACGTCCGCCTCCTCTTCGTCGTCCTCCTCTTCCTCCGTCTCCACCGCCTCGTTCTCCTCCCCGTCGCCGTCGCCCGCCCCGTCCCCGCGCGCCAGCACCTCCATCGTCGTCCCCTTCTCGTGGGAGCGCCACCCAGGCGTCCCCAAGAACTCGTTCCGCGGTGGCCTCGCCTCCCCCGAAGACGACGCGCCCCTCCCGCTCCCGCCGCCGCTCCGGCCGCCCCCTCGCCGCCGGCGCGCCAACGTCAGCGTCCCTTCTGCATCCTCCCATCGCGGCGCCAACAGCGACCCCTTCGTCGCCGCTTTCGCCGAGTGCACCAGAGACGACGACGGCACAGCACACGGCGCCGATACCGACGTCGCGGACAGGCTCTGGTTGGCACCAAAGCCAGCTACAGTGTCCGGTCGCGCCGAGCGCCGGTGGTGGCTCACTGGCGGCGGGTTCGTCGGCTTCCTCGACCTGTACGGGTGCAAGAGCGCCATGGACGTTGCGGGCGGTGCCTTCCTTGCCGGTCGCCGGCCCGTCGGCGCACATCCCAGGCTGGGCCGGGCTGCCCGAAGATAAGTAACAGTTGTGTTAATTTGAGGAAATCTTATTAAGTTGTGTACATATAGAAGAACTAAAATGGATCGTTTATTCCTCTGCCGCCATTGGAGGCGTTAAGTTGGCGCCAAGTTCATAGTTGTTTGGATCACCTCGATCGTCTGATCGAGCAGTGTTCTCTTACTGATCAGACGAGCGAGGTGCTACGACGAACAACATCTGCCGTTGCTTCGACGGAGGCAACGATGAAGCCAAGAAACTATGACTGGTGTCGTTATCGATCTAAGTTTCCTTTCTTTGAGTGTGTTTCTCTAATTTGAGTTGTGTGCTTGATGAGTGATCGACCTAGCTACATGTATTTTGCAAGGATCACTGAGAGCGATACTACTACTGCGAGTAATGTTTGCTAGCTCATCTTGAGATTTATTTGCACAGTCTAGTTTGTTAGTAATTCGTGGGGAGATCGATCGACATGTTTATGAAGTTGGTGTGCTATCTACCACATTGTATGCCTTCCATTGGTGAGGGTGGGCTGGCTGCTCCTTAAACTAGCACCGAACCTCATGACCAAGGCCAACATGCATGCACAAGTTAACACGAGCTGGCATTGTAGAAAAGAATGTAATAATGCTGTCCCTACCGGCCACTTATAATCGGTGCTACATACATGTCACACATTACTCAGCAAATTGATGTGTACTGTACCATGATGTTGCTCTCACTCTCTCATGTACTGCACAACATAATCATGCGTGAGTGTACGTTGTTAATTTGCTACTGAACTGGACAGCATGATGATGACCGGTGCTGCCATGTTCCCCGGCCTTGTACGGGTGCATGCTCGTGACAGCTCCTCAAGGTATATATCTATATATCTATCTTCGTTGAAAGCTTTACGAGCACGATCTATCGCAAGTGGTCAAGGGACGACAGGTCGACCGATTGGGTCCGTCCTGCACAAAGGGTTCGTGTGTCCATGTGCCCGTCTTCTCCTTCCCACATGCACATGC
The DNA here is from genome assembly GCF_958298935.1 of Phragmites australis. Classification (NCBI taxonomy): domain Eukaryota; kingdom Viridiplantae; phylum Streptophyta; class Magnoliopsida; order Poales; family Poaceae; genus Phragmites; species Phragmites australis. Next base: position 3,628,624 of record NC_084943.1, read on the forward strand.
ACGGTCGACCAGTGCCCATGTTGAAATACTATTGAAAGTGTAGAAGTGTCCAAGAACCATGCTTCCCTACTTGCTGACTGGTTAAGAGTGATGTTAGTGATATGAGCAGGAATGGAATTTACTGCGGCGATATCAGTTTCTGGGATAGAAAACCAACCGTGAGTCTATCCTGCAGTTTGGATAGGGAGATTGGGACCCAGATCCTTCGAATTTCAAGTGACATAATTGCGAGACGATGGAATTGCAAACCCTGCTGAATCATGTGCAGGTGTTTGGTTTATATAGAGATTTACACAAGCTGTACATGAGCTAACCAGCGTGGCTATACACAAGCTAACAGAACCTGAACTGACGCCTGAAGACTCTCTAGCATAGTCCTACCACGCATGGATGTGCCCAGAAGAATCGGGCACCCAGGCTGACGGTGAACGTTGAGGAGGAGGCCCTTATGTCTAGGCGGAGAACGAGTCGTGCCAACACCACCCGCAGACGCAGCATCTCCTGAGGCGATGCAGAGGTTGGACTTGAGCTCAGTGAACGTCTTTGACAGTAGACGCTTGGTCATGACATCGGCAAGTTGTTGTGGGAACGTGCAAGACTCGAACATCACCGAGAGCTACCTTCTCGTGGAAATAATGTATATCTAGCTCGATGTGTTTAGTGCGCTTGTAATGAACCGGATTAGCACTCATGTAGACCACGGAGATATTGTCGTAGTAGACAATCATTGCCATGTTGAGCTTGCAGTTGAGTTCACCGAGCAACTGCCGGAGCCAAACACACTCAGCCACTGCATTAGCTATGGCTCGGTACTCGGCCTCGGCATTTGAACGGGAGATCGTTGGCAGTCATTTGGATGACCAGGAGACCAAAGATCTGCCGAGGAAGATACAGAACCCCGAGGTTGAGCGATGAGTGTCTGGGCAACCGGCCCAATCCGCATCGGAGTATACGGTGATGTCCAAGCTTGTGTTGCCAAAGATGTGAAGCCCGAGAGATGTGGTGCTGTAGATGTAGCGAAGAATCCATTTGACGAGGGCGAGATGGCAGTCGCGAGGATCATGCATATGAAGGCAAGCTTGCTACACAACATGACTCAAATTTGGATGAGTCATGGTCAAGTACTGCAGTGCACCGGGGAGGCTTCGGTAGTGGGACAGATCAGAAAGTATGGTGCCATCAGTGCTCGAGACTTTCGACTTTGTGTAGAGCGGAGTGGTGATTGGCTTGCAATTGCTCATCCCGGCACGATCAAGAAGGTCATCAGCATAGCACGACTGCGACAGAAAGAAGCCCTTGTTGGATCGAGTGACCTGAATGCCAAGGAAATAATGCATATCACCCATGTGCTTGACAGTAAACTCAAACTGTAGAGTGGTGACGAGGCCTTGGAGAAACGCATCAGAGGACACAGAGACAATCATGTCACCAACGTAGAGTAGCAGATATGTCGTGTGCTCGCCACACTGGAGGATAAACAAAGATGCATCCGATCGGGAGGATTTGAAGCCAATTGACAAGAGAAACGTGGCGAGTATGTTGTAATAGACCCTAGGTGTCTCCTTCAAGCCATGCAGAGAATGGGAGAACAGATAGACGTTGTTAGGTCGATGTGGATTAGCAAATCTGGTTGACTTCTTCAAAGGATTTGCTTATCCAAGTGGCTGTGAAGAAAGGCATTAGAGATGTCAAGTTGGATTGCCGGGCACCGACGGGAAGCAATGATCGCCAGGATCGTCTGAATTGTGGCCGGCTTAATGATCGAACTAAATGTGTCACCAAAGTCCACACCAGGGCGCTGAGAGAACCCATGAATGACCCATCTAGCCTTGTAGCGATCAAGGGTTCCTTCGGGCTTAGTTTTGTGCCAGAAGACCCATTTGCCCAAAACCACATTGGCGTTGCGAGGACGAGGGATGAGACACCATGTGCCATTGGCCTGTAAGGCATTGAACTCCTCTTACATAGCGACATGCCAGTAAGGATCACAGAAAGCGACGTGAATAGAAGAAGGAATCGAAGATGGTTGCTGTGTAGTGACGGAGATTGTAGTTGCGGAATTGGCGAACTTGGGATTGGGTTTATAGATGCCAACATGTCCACGCCTGACCATTGGTGAACTGTAGCTGACACAGACATATATGGTTGTGTGATGCAATCGTTGGGTGATATAGTGGATGGCGACTGCGAGCAGACATTTGTGGAGGTGGAGGGCTCAGATGATGCACCAGATGGGGGGAAGGGGAGCGACTAATGTTGGCTTCACCCACTAGCTGTTGTTGTTAGACGGATGACAATGGAGGTGGAATGCTTGGAGCATCTGTAGCAGGTGGGGAAGCTGGGCAAGTTGCTGATGGAGCAGGAGTAGGGCGACATCGACGTGGTGCGCTGAGGGAGGCATCGATTGAGGGTGGTGGCTGGAGCAGTGGTGGAGGCTCATCAAGGGATGCAGATTGGTCTGAAGATGCAGTTGTGTTCCTGTTACGTTGTTAGGATCGTGATAGAGAAAACAACCTTCGACAAAGCGAACATGGCGTGAGGTAATTACTCGACGGGTGAGGGGATTATAGCAATGATATCCTTTGTGTTCCACAGGGTATCCCAAGAAAACACAAGGGATTGAGCAGGGATACAACTTATGAGGTGATTGAGCAGCCATATTGGGGTAGCAGAGGCAACCGAACACTTTGAGATGATCATAAGAGGGAGGGTGGTCAAAAAGCAATGCATGAGGAGTTTTGGATTGAGTTGTTGTACAAGGTTGACGATTGATAAGATATGCCGCAGTGGCAAGAGCCTCAGCCCAAAATTGCAACAACATGCATGCATGGAACAACAGTGAGTGAACACAATCATTGAGGGTACACAAGATCCGTTCTGCTGAGAAGTGTACGGGCAAGATAGACAAAGGGTGATGCTATGTTGAGAGAGAAAGGCATGGAGGGTAGCATTATTAAATTCTTTGCCATTGTTAGTATGCAGAGAAAGAATTGGTTGCTAAAATTGCTTAAGAGCATAAGCATGAAAGGCGAGAAAAATGTGCAGGGCATCAGACTTGCACCACAAAGGCGAATGTCCAAGTGTAATGGGTGTAATCATCCAAGAGAACCAGATAGTACTGACAACCAGAGTAGCTTACAATTGGAGAGGTCCAAACATCGGCATGAATGAGCTGAAATGGAAAATAACTAACTAAAGTGGAATATGAAAAGGGCATTCTTGCATGTTTACCAATTTGAAAAAGCACGACATACATGAGAGGATGACTAATTACAGGAAAAGGGAAACTGATCATGGTCCTGTAGTGAGGATCCATGCCCAGTGTGTCCTAGGCGATGATGCCAAAGATCATTGGAAGCCGTGGAGGAGGCCAAGTAGGAGTGCTGATCTAGGCATTGTGGGTAAATATCATGAGAGTTGTTACATCAGAGGATCACCTTCTGAGTTGACACATCCTTGATAGATAAACTAGCTCAGTCAAATTCAACGGTAATGGGATTATCTCGAGTTAAAGCATGAACATACAATTTTTTTAACCAGATTGGGAAAAAAATGAACAATGTGAAGATGAAGAGGAGAGTGCAATATGGGAATGGGAGAATCACCAGAAAAGGACACAGGAAGAATAGTGCCATTGACGAAGATGATGGAAGTAGGAGAGGGATGAAAGTTGTGAAGGATACCAGAGTTGGATGCAAAATGCAACGATGCACCAATGTCGAGGAACAAATCAATGGAGCCATCGACAGGGTTGGTGGTTGTGACACCAGCATTCTGTAGAACGTGAAGGAGACCCGTGTGATCCCAGGAGGGTGGAGCCATAGGCGTCGGGGCAGGCGACATAGTGGTTGCAGTTAAAGTCTGTTGACTAGAGGGAACACCAGGCCTGGGCCAAGGACGCTGGCACTTGGGGGGCAGGGCGCCATGGCATGGACCATGCCTGCACCATTCCGGTCCCGGGGTTGAAGTTGTATGTCCATGGCACGGGTGGAGTGGAAGGAGTCCGAGTGGTGCCAATGGTGGAGGAAGAACCACCATTGGTGAACCACCCAGACTTCTTCTTTTGGCGAGGACGCTGTCCGTTGGAAGCATTTGTCAGATCTTGAACATTAGATAGGGAGGGCGAGCAACGGGTAAAAAGAGCTTGTGCGGCAACTTGCTTTTCAAATTGAGCCTTTTGAAGTTCTTCAAGAAGGAGAGTGGAACGAACACAGCACCGGAGGAAGTGGATCTTTCACCGTGATAATTGGGATAACATGGTGAAACTTCGGATTTATGTGCGGAGGAGATTTAGCACCTGATTCTCCTCGTGTACAGGTTGGCAGATGTCCCTCATTGCATCGGCAAGAGTCTTGAGCTTGGAGCAGTACTGCATGATCATCATGTCACCCTGGTACAAGCTCCAAAACTCTGCTTCAATGTACACCACACAGGTGAGCTTGTTGTCACGAAACAAGGTTTCAATGAAGCGTCAAACGTAGAAGGAAGTGCTGTTGGGCTTCATCACCAAGTTGCGAATTTCTTTCGAGATAGCGGTGTAAATCCAATTGACGATGGAGGAATCGACCATAAACCAATCGGGATCAGAGGCGGGGTTGTGCCAACAATAATCTTCTAGTTTGAATAGAGACTCAAAAGCTTTCAGCTTTTGGAACCTTCAATCCAGATTAAAAAACTTACAACTAGAGACTTTTAATGGAGATTAAGTTGGTGTTTGAATCCGGCCCATCAAGTTCATGCACACTGTTTTCTCCCATTGATCTTGCATCGGCCTGCTGGATTACAAGGTATATGTTGATCAAGGAACGCGAGGCCAACAAATCTGAGGTTAATTATTACAGATCTCAACAAACAGACAATCCCTGTGATTGTTTGTACCTTTTTTCCGTCACAAAAATTATTGTTAGCAGAAAGAAAAATGATGGCCCGGCCAACATTTTAAGTGAAAACTAGATGGCCCGGTGCCTTTTGCCATTAGCTAATCACCATTACCCATCTATGCATCGTCGTCGATCCTCAACTTGATATCTTATCTGCCTGTTCAAAACTTATATCTAATCTGTAGGCCAAGTGCCTAGGTTGATCGTTTAATTTTCCCGGCAAATTATAATTTGTGACCCGTCATGCCGTTGTAAAACTAAATCTCTATCCTTTAATGAATGCACAGCTCTTTGGCGTTTTCGAGTAAAAATGTGTCACTAGGATATATAAAGCCAGGTCATGTGAGGGGTTCTAGCTAGGTCTCCTATGGCCTTGCTGGAAGGATTTGGAGGAGCCTGAGGTTAATCACCAGAAGGTTCTTGTTAGAAAATTTAGCTGGCTGGTACGAGAAACAGCTGTGGCAATCCACAAACCTCACCCCTCACTATTTGGAAAAAAGGAACATCTTCTAGCTACAACTTCTAGCTTATTTTCTTGTATAAAATGGGCTTGTGAAATTAGCAGATTGTGGGAGTAATAGGTCCTCTAAGCTTTTAACTTTTGCGGCTAGTGGGTGTGGTAGCTAGAGCTGCGAGAGGCTCCAAGAACAGGACCTATGAATAATAACACTGATGTCCTAAGTAGCTGGCCCATAATTAGCGGACAATATGGGCCCTGACATACAACAGATATATCTTTGGATTATTCTGCTTTACCCTTCATGTTAGGACCTGTTTAGCAAGTAGCTCTAGAAATTCTTGAGCCGAAGCTAGTGATAAACTATGTTTGAGTAAGTAATATTGTTTGTGTTTTATACTAAAAATAAAAGCATAAATTTATTTATTTTAACTTATAAATTTTAGATCTAACATGAATTATAGAGTTGAAGGTCTGGCAAACAAAATCTTACTATGAAAACTAGCTCCAGTGATAATGGTTACACGGTGATGACATGGTGATGACTGATGCCGTAATAAGTCAAGCGAGTAAGACATTATACTTGAACGTGCCAAAGCGACTATTTTGACCGGAGGCAGCAAGTGCAGCACGCGCGGGAAAATACAGTGTCTAACGTACACACACTAGTGGTTGTTGACTCTGCCTTTTCGTGCACGATGAGCATAATGTCGATCGCTCCGATAGTCCGATCCCTTTTAGTTTCCTTTCGCCTTGACGTCGTTAGAATGCATGAAAGCAGGATGCTAGCTCCTCCTCTTCTTCCTTTTATAATAATAATTATTATTTGCCTACATGGAAAAAATATACTAAAACAATGTCCCATTTTTAAATATGCGGAGCAGAATTTGCTTAAAAAAGAAGAATAATGATCATTATGTTCCTCTTGCACGCTTTAATTTCTGTCCCATACACGCGCAGACATGATGAGATCGAGTTCTCCTGTCGCTTTGAAGGGAATGATGATGCATGACACGTAATCGTTAGCTCCTTGATGACGTGGTATTTAACACATGCATGCACACCGTGTAAATGGTGTTAGATTGGCGGTAAGTAGACCTGTTCAAATGGGTCTGTCGGGTTGGCCCAGCACAGGTTTGACTAGGCATGGCCCAACTAAGCAAAGGCACGGTCCGTGGCCGATCGTGTTGTGTCGGGTCGACTCGGGCACGGTTGTGGCACGACGGGCCGGCTGGGTGGGGAAGGGCGGCGAAGGCGTCCAGGGCGGGGCGGATGCGGGAGTGATGGTGATGGGTGGTGGCGGGGGTATCCGGGGCGGGGCGAAGGTGGGGCGGCAGGGCCGGGTGGCGGCGGGGCTGGGGCGGGCAGAGTGGTCGGGGCGGAGCGGCCGGGAGTCGACGCGACCAGGCATGGCGGGGAGCGGCTGGAAGGGTGGCCAGGGTAGGGTGGGCGGTGGTGGAGAGGCCGGGGCGGGGTGGTCAGGAGGCGACCAGGGAGGGGCGAGGTGGGCCGTGCCCGTGCTAGTCGGGCCATGCCGTGCCAACTCGGCGTGCCAGGTGCTCGGCCCAGGCACGGCCTGTCGCATCGTGCTATGTCGGTTCGGCCCGGCTAAGCTCATGGCATACGGTGCTTAGACCATGCCTATAATACCGCGCCTCGGGCCGGTCCAGTAGGCACAGTCCACTTGGACAGCTTTAGCGGTAAGCGGTAGTCAAGAGGTCAGTACAGTACTGAGGCAGGTCTTGTTGGAAAATAAGTCACTTTTAGATTTATATTAATTTATAGATTATCATTAGTGTAAAATGATAAACTAATATGTTCATATCATCATAGCATAATTTAGATATATATATGATAGCATTACATATGTACTATACTTGAAATTAGGGATCTAAGGAAATAAAGTACGAGTGACATAGTTTTTACGTACTGATCATGCGCTGTGAAGATTGCTGAGGATGTAGGTTGCATCGTGTTGACGGCACGATCGATCCTACTAATGATGCGCTAGATTTGTTGACGATGACAGCGGGTAGCACCCAAGTGATCAGAAAGACGAGCCGTGGTGAAGAACTTAAGCAGTCGCACGGAGCGCTTCCCAAAAACCTTATTCACCCTCTCCCGATGCAAGATCTCAAGAGTGAGAGTTTCAGAGACCTGATCTCCTGGTTGCCGGTGCACGCCGATGCCGGGATAAAGTAGACTACAGTGGCAGGGCATCATCGAGAGGAAGAGGCTAAAACTCTAATTCTTATATAGACTCATGTAATATGAGTATTCCTAAATTGAGGGTTGCTCTCATTAGTAGTTTATCTTCTCCCTTCAATGAGGTGGGATTCTTAGAAATATATAGGGAGAAAAGCCCCCAACCTCCACCTCTATTAGCAATATAGTATTAATAGAAAATGGATCTCATCATAGGCTGCCTCTCCATAATATGGGTCTATGAGATTTATTGAGAATTATTAAAATTATATGAGCCCCTATAATTCTAACAATCTTCCACCAGATCTCAAAGTCCCATATAGATTTGTCTGTTTCCCATTGTTGTTTTGTATACCAGTGTTTCAGTGGAGACTATTAAGTTGAATATGCACCTAGAACATCAAACTACACTCATCCACAACTTAAACAATGGACTACACCTTGAATTGCAAGTTTTGTGCAAACAAGTTTTACCAGTGGTCATAACTGATACTTGACTACCTGTAGGCTACCCCGCGGATAGAGCATATAAGTTATACTCCTTGGTCTCTTCTTGAGCTTAATAGAGATTACTCAAGTCTCACAGACCACGACCAACAATCGAGCTCATATAGGTGTGTTCTTTCAAGAATGCTCTACAGGACAACATATTTGCTTATTAAAGCCATCAGAACACATTAAGATAATAACCAACCTGCCTTCCAAACCTCTTAAAGTATTGCATCTTCACTGGAGTAGGTTGTAAAGTACTCTCCTTCAGTTAGACCAATAGTTTGTTCTTCTCAGGTCCTAATTCACGGGATTTCTGATCACATAGGCTGGGTTACCACTATGGTATAACTCACATGGATCTCATACCCATCTCCCTCGATGTATTCTCTATCAAATTCTGTGATAATATCTTTGTGAAGGGATCTACCAGTTTCTTAGTTGTTTGGATATAATCTAAAGTTATCACTTGGAGTTTCTCAATTTTCTAACATACTTCAATCGTCTCTTTATGTGCCTTGTGGACTTGTCATTATTCTTAGAACTGTTTACTTTGTTAATAACTGTCTGTTTATCACAGTTCATAAAGATAGCTGGTACTATTTTCTCAACTATAGACAAGTCTATCAACAACTCATGCAACCATTCCACCTCAACAGTAGCTGTATCTAACGCAGCGAGTTCTGCTTCCATAGTAAACCGACACAATTTGCTCATAGCAAATGAGATGTCAGGCCTTTTAGCACCAGCTAAGTACATGAATGATCCAATAATCTGAGAGTATCTTAGTTGGTCCATTCCACTTTTCTTATTCCTTCGAAGTATCACACTGAGGTCATAAGGTGTTAAAGAAGGCTTGTTGTCATGGTAGCCAAAGTGGCTCAAGAACTTCTCAACATAATAAGATTGTGTACGAGTAATCTCATTCTCTTTTTTGATTAGCTTGATGTTTAAAATTATATCAGCTTCACCCAGATCTTTCAAATCAAATCTTTGAGACAAGAAATACTTGACCTCATTAACCATGTGAGGATTGGTCTCAAATATTAGTATATCATCAATATACAGACACAATATAACTCTCTCACCCCCACCATGGCGATAGTACACATATTTATCTGCCTCATTGATCGAAAAGCCTACAGATATTAAATTTCTGTCGAACTTTTCATGCCATTCCTTAGGAGATTATTTAAGACCATACAAGGACTATAACATCTTACACACCATGCCTTCTTGATATTTTACTTCAAACCCATCAGGTTGATCCATATAAATTTCCTCGTCCAACTCTCTATTAAGAAAAGTTATCTTAACGTCCACCTGATAAACGATAAGACCATGTGAGGAAGCCAAGGAAAGTAGCATTCAGATAGTAGTCAATCTCGCAACAAGTGAATAAGTGTCAAAGAAGTCTTCGCCTTCCTTTTGGGTATAACCCTTGGCCACAAGCCGAGCCTTATACTTTTTAATAGTACCATCAAGCCTAAGCTTCTTCTTGAACACCCACTTGCAACCCACAAGCTTGCAACCATATGGTCATTCTGTGACCTCCCAAGTCCCGTTTGCAAGGATCAAATCCATTTCACTACGGACTGCCTCCTTCCAGTAGTCTACATCAGGAGATGCAAAACGCTTCTGAAATAGACTTAGGAGTATCATCCACAAGATACACAGTGAAATCATCACCAAACAACTTTGCAGTCCTTTGTTTCTTACTCCTCCTAGGAGCATCACTGCCATCCTCCTCAAGATCTTGCTCATGTGTTTGTTCAATAGTCTTATGAAGTGGAGTGGGTTCAAGAATTATCTCATAAGATAGTATAGACATGCTATGTAAATCTTTCATAGGAAATATATACTCGAAAAATGTTGCATCATGAGACTTCATCATTGTATCAACATGCATGTCAGATACCTCATATTTAACCACTAAAAATAAAAAAGCAATGCTTTGATGAGCATATCCCAGAAAGATACAATCCACTATTTTAGGTCCGAGCTTGCACTTTTTAATAATTGGTACATTGACTTTCCTCAAGCATCCTCAAGTGCGTAAATAAAAAAGTAATGGTCTTCTCCTTTCCCATTCTTTATATAGGGTTTTCTCCTTATCCTTGAGAGGAACTCTATTCAGGACATGACATGAAGTCAACAGGGCCTATCTCACCATGCCTTAGATAATCCTGTAGTATCTAACATGACATTATGCAAGTCAGTTAGTGTGCGGTTCTTCTTTTCGGCAACCCCGTTTGATTGGAGTGAATATGGAGATATCATCTCATGAATAATCTCAGGTTTCTCGCAGAATAAATCGAAGTCACTAGAGAAATACTCTCTACCAATCCAACCTAATTCTTTTGATCTTTCTCTCTAGTTGATTCTCAACTTCTGTTTTATAGATTTTAAAGTGATCTAGAGCCTCATCTTTCATTTTCAACAAGTATACATAGCAAAATCTAGTCACATCATCAATTAACTTCATGAAGTACTTTTTTCCACCCTTTATTAATGCACCATTCATTTCACACAGATCTCAATGTATGAATTTTAAAGGTGTCAAATTTCTCTTCTCGGTTGCCTTGTGAGGCTTACAAAGTTATTTTGATTGCACACAATTATGACACTTAGAACCTTTGACCATAGAAAAATTTGGAATTATACTCATGCTAGAAAGTCGAGACATAGAACCAAAATTTAAATGACATAACCGCGAATGTGAAACACTAACATCATCATTAACATTGTCACAAATATGGTTCACAGACTTATTGCTGAAATCAGAAAGAGAAAAACAGAACAAGCCTCCGCACTTATAGCCTTTACCAATAAATTATCCATTCTTTGACACTACTACTTTATTTGACTCAAACATTACCTTAAACCAATCTCTATAGAGAAGGGAGCCGCTAACATAGATTCTTGTTTATTGTAGGGACATGCTGCATGTTCTTCAGTTGCACGATCTTTTCTGAAGTAAACTTCAGGTCTACTGTGCCAACACCATGAACAGAAGCATGTGACTCCTTCTCCATTAGGATGGAAGAACCTTGAGTGACATGATAAGAAGAGAACATTGAAATATCAGCACACACATGAACATCGGTCCTTGTATCAATCCATCAATTAGTAGTATGAAACACTGAAAACACTAAAGGTAAATTACCATACTCTGCAACTCCGTTTCCAGCTTCGCCAATGGTCACCATATTGGCAGTCTTTGAGTTATGCTTTTGTGAAACCTTTCTTCCCTTACGATCAAACTCTCAACAAACTTGTCTCTTGTGCTTTAGAGCAGTGACAAAGTTTCTCTACGAAGGAGATAACTTGGCAATAATACCTCCAGCCACAAACTTGTCGTGTACATTAATCTTGAGGAGTTTGAGGTCCTTCGTGATGCACTAAACCTCATGACTCTGCTCGACTATAGAGCGGTTTTCAACCATCTTGTAATCATGATACTGCTCCATAATATACAGTTCACTTCCTATATTTGATGCACCAAATTTAGCATTCAGTGTATCTCACAGCTCTTTCGCGCTTTGTATATGTATGTACACATCACAAAGACGGTCACCAAGAACGCTAAGAATGCATCCTGCAAATAGTGTATTGGTATCCGTGAATGCCTTTTCCTGCTCAGCAGTAAGAGTTCCTTCCGGCTTGCCATTAGCCACCCAGTAGACATTCATATCCATTAGCCACATAGTGATATTGACTTACCATCTCTTAAAGTATACATCAGAAAACTTGTTTGGCCTCAGTGCATCGACAAATCTAGCCATTGATAAACCAAAATGTCTACAATAAGGTTTTTGGAATGTCAAAAAATAAGACACTTTTAGGTTTAATTTAATCCATGAATAATTTATGAGCGTAAACTGATAAACTAACATGTCCATATCATCAGAGCATAATATAGATATATGTATGATAGCATTACATATGCTTAGATTTACTATACTCAAAATTAGATATCGCAAGAAATAAAGTACGAGTGACATAGTTTTTACGTACTGATCCTACATTGTGAAGACTATTGAGGATATAGGTTGCACCATGTTGACGGCACGATCGATCTTGCTGATGACACGCTGGATTTGCTGATGATGATAGTAGGCGGCGCACAAGTGATTAGGAAGATGAGTCGTAGTGAAGAACTTGAGTAGTCATGCGAAGCACTTCCCAAAAACCTTATCTGCCCTCTCCTGATGTAAGATCTCAAGAGCGAGGGTTTCAGAGATCAAGAGTCAAAAACCCTAATTCTTATATAGACTCACGTAATAAGAGTGTTCCTAAATTGAGGGCTGCTCTTATTAGTAGTCTATCTTCAAGGGATCATTATGTCGCTTTGGGATGGCATGAGTACGGTGAAGTAATGCTCTATCCTCTCTAGGGTACTATTCCAACTGTCCCGCATACATCAAGAAAATACTTCGGGTATTGAATGCAATGAGATGTCGCCTCTTTGTCTGCATGAGTCTGCTGAAGAGACGCGACCTTATGGTTGGTTGACGCTTTGGTTTATGGTGAGTCTTCATCCTCATCTAGCTTTCAAAAAGTTAGGATTAGGGTTTCATCACCATAAGGTCCTCTGCCTTCTCCTCAAAGTTCTCCCCCTTTAGCGCCACCGATGTCACATCCGGTTTTAACGGACAAAATCAGATGCGGCTTATGTATGCCCAGGATGTTCAACACACATAAGGACGTCATATGTGAAGTAATAAAAGTAATACTTTTATAGAATAAATATTAAACTCTTACAACAATTGATATATATTATCTTCTATGTAGATATTTGCAGCAGAACAGAAGCACTGGTGCCCAACAACACCGCAGGCAACCGACCGGGGGTCACGTGCCTAGAACGTCATAATCTCGTCTTGATAGTCTTCAACATCTTCACTTACTGAGTAGCACAATGCATGTTACATGACATAGAAAAAATAGCAAGTGTGAGAGTGTGAGCACATGATATGCTCAGCAAGTGTGAAAAAGATCATGATATATAGGCTTATAATAAGAATAGACTAACACATGGTATATTTGCGTAAGTGCGAGTAAAGAAAACAGTAATATAATTCAAAAATATTAAGCAGTTATTAAGTGAATACTCCATCCGATTGCAAATGTAGGTTATTTTAGACTTGTGCACGAGGATTAAGAAAGTAGATCAAATGACCTTATTGTTCTTCATTTATTCTGCATTGGAAAAGATAACTCATTCATTTGTGAGAGTGGTAGTATTTATTAAATAAGGGCAAGACGGGAACAAAAGAGAAAAAAATGCATAAAAATTCGAGAATGACTTATATTTAGAGAATAGTTGAAGAGGCTAAAACGACTTATATTTACAACTAGAGGGAGTATAACCCAACAACCAGACATTACCTAAGGCTAACCACATTACAAACCGTAACCATCCAACCATCACTCATATCACCAACCTATAGCCAAACCATTACCATGACCAACTAATCATATGAGGATCCAAATCTCCCATAACCATGAGCACGTCTGTTATAACAGTTTTACACTCTGCATAGGTTGTCCAACTTTACCCGTGAATCTTGATTTTCATGTTGCCGTGTTCATGACATACTTAACACACGCTGGTGGTGTTCCGCTAGAAAATCACTACGAAGCATTGTCCATTGATTAGGTCCTAGTACTCCAACGAATACTAGTCAGATGTCTAAACAATATGCTAAGCCTTACCTATATCAATATCGTGGTTGGTACGATAATTCTTGGATTGTCGCTCCACGAACCGATCCTTATATATGTCACTTGGGCAAAGACAATCTAACAGGAAAATAACCAACAAAACCTAACACCTTTTTTGGGAACATATCCACAAGTCCACCACATGAATCACCATTATCAAACCAACTCCTTACCCAAATCCTAGGGTTTCATGTTACTAAAACAAGTTCATCATCATCATTGCATATATCCATTAAATATGTATATGACACTTCCCAATATCCCAAAAACATGACTAAACAATTTTACTCAAGAGACTCATATCAACTACCACTTAAGCTTCAAGGAATGTAAAGGAAGAACTAAGTGAACTCTAACATAGATGACTACCCATCAAGTTGATAGATATTGCATACAATTTTGTAAAATAAAACATTTAAAACATAAATTCAAGATGATCAAAAGCACTTATCTTTTACCTAACGTTGCTCAATATTGATGAAACCTTAGTCTTAAAATCCCTTAATAATTCCGGAACGCTATCAACTAACCGCAGAACTACCGACAAACAGCACAAAACAAACACTAAGAACAACATACCAAATATCATCAAAACACTTTAAAAACACTATATTAGATAGGTATGATTTTCAAGTTTCAACCCCTTTACATGTTTAGACCTCCGATAAACCACTTAAGGGCTTGACATTGCATTTTGATAATTCATGCACCTAAGTGACCCTCGAACAAGTTTGAGAACCACCGATGTATTTTATTCTTTTTTTAATTCAATGGAACTTGAGATAGCTAGGGTAACTTAGTTAAGTCGGTAGGATCAACAATGCATCTGGATCGTCCAACATACGAATCAGGTACGCAGTTCTGTTACGGCAGGTGGAAAAATAATTCGTGCAGTGTCATTAAATGCACTGAGCTGCCAAAACTTCCACACTTTCTCTAATTCTTTTTATACAACGAGCGGTAATAACAAAAATATTGGAGATCATAGCAAAATGGAGGTGCCATTATGATCTTGTTGCAATCAATCCATTTGCAAGAAGTGGGCACCCAACAAAGGTGACAAGCTTCACATAATTTGGTCCAATGCAGAAATGGCAAATGCAAAAATCCGACATTCGAGACCAAAGGATGACAAACAGACAGCACTTGGGTTGTTCCTACAGGGAAAGAACAAAAATGAGATTTATGAATAAATATGCATGTATAAGCCTCAAAATCATATACACATTATATGCTTGTGCAATGATATTGCCAAATACATCATGCAACCTACCTCAATGGCTCGATTTTAGCAGATGTTTCAGCTCATCAGCAATCACCCGATAGCAGAACTTGTATTGTTGCTGAAAAGTAGAAGATATGCCATTAGAATATCTAAATAGTTTGTAGACATAAACAAAACACTACATCATTCATGCAATGAGGATAAGACTACTACTAGTATCGGACACAATGACCGATTGGAGCTGTGTATTGGAATTACAAAGCAAAACTTAATTCTGTAACAAGCTAAGCAAAACATTATGTTACACTCCCGATTGCAGCAGTTATCACCTACTCATATAATCAAAAGGGATGACACCGATATACAAATTTATCCTGTAATGTCTTTTCCTATAATTTCATATTGCCAATTACTCCATATCACAATCTTCGAATCCAAAGACTCCATGTGTAAGATGACGATGATTGCATACTCGCTCTGTTTCACAATACTTGTCCGATCCTCACACCTAGGCGGCATATTTTTCAGTAATATTTAATAAACTTGCATCAAATTTGTACCCATTAGGTAGACTGATAGTATGCCTATGTTATGAGGGCAAGAATGATACAATTCCATAAAAAGTTACTAAACTTTTGTGCCTCCTAGGTATTTGTGCCGGACAAATATTGTGAAACAGAGGTAGTATTAAAACTACCCCAATGTATACATTTACCTTGAAATTATAGAGCATCACTTGAACTGTAACAAAAAAAGCTCCTTCTAAATACTAATAATTATTTTGTAATCTGAGAAACATTTGCTAGGAAGGCCAAGTCTGATGTGCTCAAATTTTGCTGGACTTGGGCCTTGGGGGTATCTTGTGGCTGGAGCAGGTAGTAGGAGTTAGAAAAAGGTAAAGTAGATCCCACCTCAGTTTGGACCATTCCAATTCGTTGGGATCTAAATTTTTTGACAGTCTCTACAAGACTATAACAGCTTTTGTCGCCAAGAAGAATTCTCTCAATTGTAGTATGGATGGTGATGTAAGTACCAGTTCTTCCAATACCTGCACTGCAGAAAGATACCAAAACAGTGTTAAGAGAGCAAAAAGCATGCACAGGGTGACATGGCATCAAGTTGAAACAAACCTGCAATGTGCAACTATAGGATGTTCTCTTGGAATGTGATGCACTCGTTTCCAGATTTGTCTTACAGCATCAGTATTGGTTGGCACTCCATGATCGGGCCAATCAGGATATTCTATATGGAGTACCGAATGAACCTTGCCTGACTACAGTACCAAATGTAGCGTTCAGAATAGCTTTAATTATAAAATACTTATAGATGTACAGGGATAATAAGCAATTGAGATTTTGTTAATTTGACCATTGAGTAAATGAGATAGATGATGACTTCGTCCATTTTGTCAATGTGACACACTTGAGATCTTCATTACCACCAAAATTTAAACATTTAAATCCTCACTAAACAATGGAAAGGGAAATTCATAAATAACTGGGACCTTTACCAGCACCTGAGACTAATATTCTAAATTATCATGGTTCAATAGGAAAGAAAATTAGAAAATAATAAGAAATGATGCCACATATGACTTAGGATATCTAATACAACATAACCTAACATGATCATAGTCTCAAAAGGCACATTAAGTTTTTAAATAAGTGTTGCATGTTGTTGAGTGGACGAAAATAGACAGTACAAACCTATGTATATACGGAAGTACGAAAGTGACATCCATGCATGCATTTTTTAACTAAAAAAATCTTTAGTGGGAAAAATTTAAGAGGAACAATGAAACAATGCATCCATGAATGTCTTTCAAACTTCTTTACCTCACTGCATTGCACTTCCACATCACGCAACCATAATTGATGGTTGTCCCTTCTGGTTTTCCTAATCTTAACATTATATTTTCCATACGCTCCTCGCCCATTGCGCAAAGGAAGATACTCATCACACTGCCATTATTTTAAACATAATTTCTTTAGCAGGCATCTATCAGATGAAATGCTTGTGCTTCAAAGTGTATATATAGCAAAGAGAAAACATATGCAACTTCATACAGTTGGAAGTGAAACATCAGTACCTATTGTTCTCCGAATACATTCACAGAGACACTGCCACGATGTGTGACACAAGAACATTCAATTTAGATAAGTTTGCTTTTTTCTTAAAATGAAAAACCACAAAGGGAGTATTAGAGAAGATTAAAAAAAATGCCATTGAGATTTTTTGGTCATTTTTGCATCTCTAGAAATATCCTTAGTAAGTGGGATCATGTTCTTTGATTACTTGCATGATCGTGTCACGGATCGACTTCCCATTTCTCCTTCCAAGAACTTATGGCATATTCTTTCACACGAAAATTTTAAAATTGATAAAAGGGGGATTATGACGTGAAATCCGCAACAAGCATTTTATCAAAAATAAAATGGCTATTCATATTGTACTGCCTCCCTGGTTCATATAAGTATGCAAGATCATACATGCAAGATGCCAGCATGACAGATTTTATTTGTTCATCCGCCCAATTAAATGGAAGTTTTGGAGATCTTCTAATGTAAGAAAGCACCTTAACACAGTCGAACTGAGTGACCATGACAATCGCAGGGCACTGATTTTCACAGACCATTTGCCAAAAATCCTCAAATGTATTGACTAATGGACCTTGAGTGGAAATAAATGTTGCAACTCTATTGTCATCGGTAGCCTGCAAGTTTAAAATACCATCTTAAGCTATTCTTGAATTATCCAAAACATGATTCAGAAAGGCAATACGAACAGAAATATGTAAAAAAAAGGATATACAATTCTACCTTTATAAAGCTTGCATTGATGTAATCATTGTTTGAAGTCAGACTGGTTCTCAACCGTACCCTGGTATCATCAACTAAGGACAAGAAAGGAGTCAATCAAATTCACAATGCTTCGAGTTCGAGGGGATCTTGCTAGATGCACACCCATAATAATCACCACAATTAAAAAAAAATGGAATTCCTCACATGGTAAGATATCAATATAGCGGTTTTTGCCCCTATTAGCACCATAGTGAGCCACAGTGACACTAGACCTCAGCTCCTGGTGCATTGTTCCCATGACCTGAAAAAATGATATGAGGAATAAAAAGCTCTGAAAAGCGTTACTATGATGATAGCTAAAAAACATTTGATAGCACCTTATAGATGCATTTATTATAAGATATTTTTACTAGATGTCTACTTCGAAGAGTCAAATTATCATCAAGTATACATAAACCGCCATAATTCTGCCTCTGTTGTTTCACTACAGGCAGTCCCAAGCCCGGATAAAGGAGGAGGGTTGTGATAGGCTTAGCGAGCCAACAAAAACACCCAGCCACTCATACAGACATCCTACCCCAACTAGTAATATAATTTTATATGGATAGACTGCAATCTCATGTAAGATAATTTCTTAAAAGGAGGGATTTACATTGTCCATCAGCACATGTCCTAATTGAGTTGGCAAAATATATCAATTGAATGAGTTCCTATTACATTGAGTTGCATCATTAACAGGCAGTCCAGTTAGTACCAATTATTAGCAGCCAATATAGATTTTAATGCACTTGTACAGAACACCAAAAACCCAAGCTCTCTTAAGTGGACAGAGTAAATAACAGCCGGTACAGAAAATCATGTAGGTGATGATATGGTGAACTGGCCACATTGCCATGGTCACAAATGTTCGTTTCAGGTATTTTCCCAACTACAAGGTTACTGATTAGTGATTATCTATATCAAATTACTTGCCTACATGATATGATTAAATCTGTTTGTAGTAGATGACCCGTACAACAATATTCAAACCCTTACATCACAGTATGGTAGCAATAATAAATTTTAAAAATCATGAAGCTAAAGCCTGACAGTTCGTAATATTCTATAGTTAACAGCCAAACATTCTCAAGTCAATCTTTCCCTAAAACCTAATCTTATTTTAAAGTATTCCATAATTTGAACCTTGTAATGTAGAGTGTAGACATTGTACTTATTTGGTTTCAAGAAAACAAGATGATATATCTTTCTCTCAAACAGTGCCAGTGCGCAATTTTATTTCCCCTCATCTCCCATATATATGATATCATCACACCAGACCCCCAATGCTTCACTCGAAAGCAATCCAGCACCAATGCTTGGCTTCAAAGCAATGCATCGCTATGGAAACCGATACATAAATCATGTAATGCAAGGAAAAAGCACATCCAAACGTATATTTGAACTGCACGTATGCTATTCCTATTACATTGCAGTAGTTTTGTCAAAGCCGCTGTCACTGGAGAATGATATTAACAATGTAACGGAACTGCACAGTTACATGCATTAGCACAAAGGACCACACCGAATCATTGAACACACAGCATAAACCTGACATATTCTACCGAGAAAACACGCAACGACTAAAGAAAACGGAGCGAGAACAGACGAAATTGCGGGATTAGCGCAAATAATTCAATGGGTAATCGCCGATTAGTCCGCTAAATTATTGCCCAGACGGCGCGGAGTCTCCATGTCCGGCACAAATTTCAGAACAATCACGCAAGCAGAACCAAACAGAATCGCACGAATAGTCATTCATACCGAGAGGCTTCTGAACTCTTGGGACAAGTCACGCGCCCGCTTGCTCATCCCCTCGAAGTGCGCGAGGGCGTCCCTGCATAGCCTGATCTGCTCGGGGGTGAGCTCAGGCCGCGGCGGCGGGTCGGCGTCGACGTCGAACGGGTCGAAGGCGTCCCCAGGCGTGGGCGCCCTGGAGGAGGAACCCGACATCTCTTGGGGCGGCGGCGGCGACCGGCGGGAGAGGCTGGCGGCGGCCCTCACCTTACCTATGTGTCCGGCGACGCCGCTGGCGGCGCCGGAGGTCACCACGTTCCCCGTGCTTGGGAGAGGGGCGATGCGATGGAGGCGCAGGCCGTGGAAGGGTTCGTCGGAGGCCCGTGGTGGCGTGGCGTGGCGTGGCGAGGTGGACGGGGGTATGTATAAATGAGCAACTATCGGAGGGGTTGTTAGCAAAATTGCAAAAAAATTGCGAGGCTTATTTGATGGCCGGCCCATTATACAATAGTAACTATCTGGGAGCCCACGATCTTTCGAAAAATGCTATCAATTAAGCCCAGAAGGTTAGGATACCTCTCAAGTCTCAAAGAACCTGGAAAATTTTAGAAAAATCACCTGGGAAAAAAACTTCTCCAAAAAAATCACCTGGGAACTTTTTCTCAAAAAATCAAAACCATAAATAAAGGTTCTATAAATTTTCCAACCGGGTATTTAGTTATTGTAATATTAATAATAGAATATATTTTAGAAAACTTTGTCAGACAGCACTGACAGGTTCTAAGTCAATTCGTGGATCAGACGCATAATCCAAAGTTAATTAATGACGTTAATTAGGTTCGGGGCTAGTTTTTTTACTGTGCTTGTCAATAAAGGTGCAAATTAATTGACGTACTTATCGCCTCTCTTTAGTTCAACTAATAATATTATTTTTTTAAATTAAGCAATTTTTTAAAAAGTGTTATTAGTTGAACTAAGAAAAACGGTAGGTATCCTTAGGTTAATAAATTTACACTTCTATTTGTTACAACGGAACGGTGCCTGCCGGCAGGAGCGAAGGGTAGTCGAGGGCAAAATGGTCCGCGGCCCCACTTTCATATTGCACTGCAAGCTCTATATATCTATAGGAGGCTCTAGTTCTTCATCAACATTTTCGAAAATCGGCCAATAACTTTTAAACCAAGTTCAAATTTTTTTAAAGAGTAAAATATGGCAACAATTTTCGGAAACCTAGTTCAAATTTTTTTAAATCTAATTCAACAATTTAAAAAACCCTAGCAAGACTAAAAAAGAATTTGGAACCTAGTTCAAAGAAAAGAAAATAGTGCGTGTGAACGTTCACTTGTTAGCAACCTTCTGTCTATATTGGACGTCAGGGGTTTACAGTTCAAGGCTAAGCATAGGGCTTTAATTAGCATTAGTCTCCATGGTCTACTATTATGTTTAGGTATTTTTATTTAGGTACTTTATCACACAATTAGTCTAATATAATCCTTTTCTTAACCCAAATGTGAATAATACAAATCTCTTCATAATTATATATTCCATCATAGTGGCTTCTTTATTGAATTTAGTGCTATGTATAATTCTATACAGGCTTGGCCAAATCGTCCCTTCATTTTTTTTTGGGTCACGGTCCGTCGACACATTTGCTGGCCGGCGTGCATCTGGTCTAGGGCATGTCTCATTACTACAGAAAGTGCTATCACCATCGGCTTCAAAATACCCTTTACTACCAGTTTTAGAGTCAGCAGTGAACAACAAACAGTGGTAGTTCTCGACTATCACTACGAGCCCAAGGAACCGATAGTGAAGAAGGTTATTACTGCCGGCTCAAAGCTTTAGCCGGTAGTGATACCTTGGGTATTACTGCTGGCAGTGATACCCGTGGTATCACTGCTGGCTTAAGGCTTTAGCCGGTAGTGATGTTCAGGGCATCACTGCTAGCTAGTGGTTGAGCCGGCAGTGTTTTGCCTCTCCTCTCTCTCCTCTCTCTCCTCCATCTCTCTCTCCTCTCTCAATACATGCATACAATGAGACACATATTAATGTAAATCAATAATAAAAATACATTTATTAGTATATAGTAATTCATGTCCTTCATTAATACATAATAATTCATGTCCTTCATTACTATTCAAATAAAGGTACATAATCTGGCTTAATTTACCCTTCATTATGATCATGGCGTACATAGGGAGGTTCGTCTGTGTCTTCCATGAAACCTAGGTCGACGTCCTCTCCGAAATGGGGTAGCACGTTGAATTGAAAAATATGGTGTCATTTGAACATATATACGTTGTCAAATCTCCTGGTAGACTTCTTCCTTATCGCATACTCTCTACTAGAAGGTATGGTGTCATTTGAAAGTCTCTCACGCGTTGACGGCACAATCGGTTCATGAAAATTCATCGTTTGGGTTGATAACATGTTTGATAAAGAACCGGCAATCTGTTCTTGAATGGCATGTATTTCCACATGGAGTATTGCACTTATGCATTGTTTGAAGTGTTACGTTTGAATAATCGAAAGAATTAGTCCTTGAACACGTCTAGAAATTTAAAAGAAGGCATCGATATGTAATTTCATACCTCAACATCATTAAACATGACGGAGATGCATCATTAAACATGACAGCGTCTCCGTCTCTGCTGAATGTGTGCATGAAAGTGAGAACATAGAACCCGTAGAGATTGTTGCTGGCCGACTGCCTCATACACTTTAAGAGTAAAGGATTCATCAGTGGAATAAATTGAACCTTTTTATTTAGTAGAAAATGCAATATATGAATATTTCCTGGGTGCTAGAAAGATAGTTTTACATCATACTACTTCCGGTATGGAAATTAGACAACACTCTTCTTGTAATATCTTGTGTACGCCATGTATGTGAATAGAAATACCAATTAAACTTAGATGCAATCAATGTGAAGATTAAATGATCGAGTTTACCCGTTTAGCATGTTGATGAGGTCTTGGTAAGTCTCCTTATTTCTCTTTTGTGAGTCCAAGACAATAATCTTGCTCAAGTCTAGGTGGATAACAAGGAGGATCTAATGAAATTTGCAGAAATATGTCACACCATAGTAAATTAGTACTAGAATCAAGTTGCCCATAAAAGCATAACGCTAGCACACCAACACGTAATCAAAGCTGTAGGATAAGAGTACGAAGGTCTTGTGTTAGCGGTGAAGTGGATACTTCAATAAGTAGTCCTTGGTGAAGTATGGATTCATCTTTACAAGTTCCTTATTGACAAGCTCAGGATCGATAAATCCTACTTTATTATCTAATTCTTATCTGCATGTGTGGATCTCCATTCTACGAAAGAGAGAAATTAGCCATATAATTTCAACATACAAGATCATATAATGTGAATTATATACATAAGTCACTTACAAAGTCCACGCTCTAATTCTTCTCTGCATGTGTTTATGACATTGTGACATATTCTCATATGCTAATTTTTTTGTTGGAGAAAATGACAAATCTAGAGGTTAAGTGCGTTGTGAAGCCTCCATATAAGGTGGTAGAAGCGTGGATGGTGGGAGCAGTCAAGGATCCAACAGAATTGAATTCGTGAAGTTTGTATGACTTAGTTTTGTTGAAGACTTAGTGACTTTGATCTTGTTTTCAACGACTTTGATCTGTTCAATGACTTAGTGTATGTATGAATGAGTTTGTGTTGGATTGCTTATGATGTTTGAATGAAGATTTTGATATGTTGTGTATGTATGTGCTTGATAGTGAGTCTGTGCTGGATGTTTGAATGATGTTTGGATAAATTCAATAATGTATTCAATACTAATAAATGATTAGTATGGATGGTTCTACCCATAGAATCATCTATACAAATGAACATAAAGATGACTCTAAACTGGAGTCGTATGTACGAATCAATAGCACAGATGGCTCTAAATTGGACTCATATGTGCTATTAATTTATTACAGATGGCTCTTAACTAAAGCCATTTGTGCTATTTGATTCGTACAAATAGTTCTAGTCTGAAATCGTCTGTACTAATGATTTGTACGAACGATTTAAAAACTATCTTTACAATGTAAATCTAATTTGTATATACTCTTTGGTACTTATAGTTTGAAAAAACGTCTAGCATGTTTTTGAGCCATATGTACAAATATTTATGTAAGTAGTGATGAGCATCCTCAGGGAAAAATACTATTTCTAGACCAGTTTTAACCACCCTATGATACATGCACAAATATCTCTCTTAGAGGTGCAGCATTCTTTTGTTATATAAATGCGTGGGATCACACTGATCTGTGCAATGTAATGTACAATGCAATGTAAACGTGGAGATTCTGGTAAGGAAAAATATGATTCATCACAGTCAGTTCAATTTTTTTTCTACATTCGGTTTCAGAATAGACTGCACGTAAGAGACGGTAAAAAATCAACAGCTGTTACAGTTGGTTAAAAAACCATCTGGAATTTTTCTTTTACTTTAGTTGGTTTTTCTCTCAAACCGACGGAATTAACCGAAGTATTACAGTCAGTTTCACTAACAAACCGACTGCAGTTTTGTATAACTTCAGTCGGTTTGCAACATGAATCGACTATAATAGACTGTATTACAATCGATTTTTGGCTTGTTGGCCATTTTCAATTTGTCTGAGCTACGGAATTAACTGTAATAGTTTTATTTCAGCTGGTTCCAAAAATCCGACTGGAATCTAACCCTGAAAAAATCATTTTTGTAAGAGTGAGTTCTTCTTAGCTCATCCCCAAAACAAGGTAGCGTAAATGCATGCATCCATGCCGATGGTTGCAAGCAACTGACATGCATGCAAGCAATTGTCAATGTCAATTCTTTTCAACTGAAATTTATTTAATTTTTATTGTTTGGGGAACAATGCGAACAAGAATTATATATTCTCACAGACACAGAGCTATTAAAAAAAGTGTTATTTGTAAACACTTCTAGTTTATGAGCATATTTTTATTGCCGCACTGCCTTGAATTTTGGACCGACTATATATAGTTCGTGCAATCTACACCCTTTTAAAGTTTATCTAGTTTTCGATTCAGAAGAGATGCATATTCATTTTCCAATGAGTGAATTAATAGTCTAAAAATCAAATAGCAGGGGTTGCAATATATATATATATATATATATATGTGTGTGTGTGTATACATATATATACATATATACATATACATGTATGTATGTATATATGCTAATGTGCGAAGGCAAAAAATGGTACTTAGACATATAAATGGATAAATCCAAAAGGAATATGGTCATAATTTCTTCCCAGGTGATCACTTTTAATTAGTTTCTTCTCCCAATACCTCAGAACGGGCTATCACAGACTGTTGTTATACCCTATCACAAACGGATTTGGTTTCCGTCTGTGCAAAAATGTATGTGATACCGAGCATGTTACATATGGGTAACACTCTGTTTATAGATATAGCTATGCATAGATGGTTTTTGTTAATGTATGTTTGTGTCTTATGATCCATCACATACTATTTTTCTAATGTTCGTATGTGATACTATTTTTAGAAAAATAGGATTTTGGACGTAGGAGAAATAAAAACATATTTTCGTACCCAGGCCAAGTCGTCATTAGTAACATGACACATGCCATGCTATCACACATTTCATGTGATTTTTTCGCACGAAATACACGTGATTGTAGTTTGTGGCTATCGAACTTACAACCTCCGGTCTCGTACTTAGCTTTCTTACTATCTCACGTATATATTATTGCTGGTAACAAGAGGATATTTTATCTTTTTTTACCTTTTTTTTGAAGCTTTGCACAATTATTTGGACATCTAAATGACTTTAAATGAAAATATTATAAACTGCAAAGTTGTAGATCTCGTTGAGAACTACAATTTTTATATAACAATTCTCTTTATTTGATGCTATTTGGAAATTTATAAAATATTTAGTCTGTGTTTTATGATACATCACATATGATTTTTTAATGTCTGTCTGTGTTTTATGACACATCATAGACGATTTTTCTTAATGTTTGTCGGTGTTTTATTACAGACGAGTTCTATCAAAAACCATAAGTGACATTTGGCATACTGAGATAGCTGGTCATTTTACAGATATATCTGTTTTAGCAACTGTCTCTAGGTACTTTGTTAGTGATAAGTTCTAAAAAACCGTCTGTAACACGCAATCTACTTTCGGTGTTTTTGTGGTAGTGTCCCTCCCATAAAAAAAGCTATGTTTCAGTTCTGTGTAGTCAATCTTTACAAAATTTAGCCATTCATATCTTTTTTTAATATCATCAAGGCCGAACATTTGAAAATAGTATGAATTGATTTGTCAAAAAAAATAGTTTCATGATATAGTTTTGCTATGTTTAATTGATACATTCAATAGTAGTGACTGTCAAAAGTTGTATTTTTGGAACGGTTTCGATCTACGTCCAAAATGACAGTTTTTGGGTGACTAGAGCGGGTATATATTAGTAACATATAAAACGCATGTTGTCAATGTTAAATCCATATCACTTTGTATGATCAAGGAGTTAAGATCGAGCCCAAATTATTGCTGGGAAAAAAGAATATTAAAGCCACATGTTATAGGAACTTGGCCCCCAGGGCAAAATTAAAACATGTTTTTGTGTCACATCCCTTACAACCTAAACAGCATCGCGTTTGCTACCAGGTAGCGCGTCCATATCAACTTATTTTACTCATGCCGTTGGATGTGTTACAAACAGTTGGGATGCGCCAACACTAATTCGAAGCCTCTCTAGACGCTTCGTCTCTCTGCCTCTCTGTCCGCATGCCCCACTCCTCCACCACTTCCTCTACTATGCCATCCTTCCTCTACCGCACGAAAAGGGCTCGACTCCTGCCACCTTCTACCATGTGGAAACATCGCGAGCGCGCGGTGCAGGAACTCCTATTGCTCTGCCTCCCCATCCTGCCCTTACCCCCTTCAGCGTCACCGCTCCTCGCCGGTGTTGCTGTCACCGTGCCCAACCGTCTCTCCTGCACACGAGGCCGCTGACCCTTGGTTCCCCACTAGTGCAAATCTAGAGATCATCTCTGGAACATTTGATAAGAGAAGTCCTCCAATGGTCCAAGGCTATGTTTGCGAAATGGACGTTGTCCACTCATACCCAAAACTATATTATATGCACGGAGGTAGGTAGGCCTTCTAGAACACCCAACAAATCATCGATGATAGGACCGCATGCACTAGTATATAGCCACATGCACTAAGTACATAGCTAGGGTTGCATCTGTGCGGGTGCCAACATTATTCCCTAAACAAAAGCATACATATTCAACTAGTATTAGGTAACCGTAAGCTTTTTGCGTTAGGTGATGTATCAATTTTCTGCCCCCATTCGGAGTAGTACGTTGCCAATTGATTATTAAGTTGAGATTGTCATCTATTTACCCTTGAAATCAACTTCCTTGATCCTTGCATGCGTTCCCGAGTTCGCAGCAGTTAAGCTTTGTCCTGATCAGTGCATATCATCGAAAAAAGTTTCCTACTTCGTTGTAAAAGAGTTTGCATTGGAGCAGGGGTGAAAAACGTTGGAAAGCGAATGCAAGTCAGTTAGACGTGTTTATTTTAGCTTCGAATTATGACTTTCAGTTATTACAATTTAAAGCTGAAACTTATAGTTTTTTTATAATTCGTTAGTTGGATTGTGGGAATCTGAGAAACTAGTTTATCTCAGTTTTTCATAGATTATGAAAGTCTATTTTACTAAACTGTCTATAAAATTTTTTAAACCTACAATCTAAAAACTTTTCACAATTCAATTTTTTACGATCCAATTTTTTATAACCTACAGTCTATAACCTGTTTTTTAAATCCCAACTGAAACAACGGGTCCTTAAGCTTGAGCATGCAACTCTTCTAGAAGACCGAACCCCTCCAAGGCGCAGTATATTTTGCATGCTCTTCTACGTACGAAGGTTTCATCTTTTCATGTACCTACAAAGTCACTTGAGCATGCAACTCTCCTATAAGGTTTCGTTTGACACTAGTAAAAAAATAATGTGTACAAATTAAATTTGTAGAACGATTTTTTGAATTATTTGTACAAATCAGATATACAGGCAACTCATTATTTTCCTATCCACATCAGCACCTTATATTATTATATAGGTGCGGTCGTAAGTCACACAATTTTTCACGTGAAATATACCACGTACGAGTATATTTTCTAGGAGTTGAACCCGCAATCTCTAACTTCGCGCGAACATTTCTTATTGTCTCATATGTTGTTCATTGCTGACCATTGTATAAAAATAATCTATATAAGATATATGCTTAAAATGAGTGACACTATTAACATAAACGGTTCTAAACTTAGAACCATATGTACTAATTAGTACAGAAGGTTATAAGTTTAGAACTGTCTGTACCGTTCTTTTTATACAGATAGCTCTAATTTAGAACCATCTATATTATTAGTGTCAATAGTACATATAATTTTAGTTTAGAATTATTTGTACTGTTCCTTTTTTATAGATAGTTCTAGTTTAGAACCATCTGTACTGTTCTAGTTTAGACCCATCTATACTATTTTTTTTTCAGACGGTTCTAATTAGGAACCATTTGTACTATTAGTACAAACGACTGTAGTTTGTAACCAGCTATACTGTAGTGTCCCGCTTTGTTGTAACTGCTCGTTGCTATTTTTTTAGACGGTTCTAGTTTAGAGTCATCTGTGATACTATTTATACACACAACTTTATAGATCCATCTGTATATAGATGTATCGCTAAATAAATTTTGTAGCAGTGAGATTGTCCTCTCAAACAAAAAGAAAAAGAAGAAGGCTGGTGATCAGATATTCGAGATATTCAGATAGGGTAGGTGAAGCTGAGCATAATACTTATGCATGTCATCATCTCTACAAAAGTCTTCTGCAGTCTATTCTCTTATGCACGGTACCCTATGTGGATCTCTTATTCTCTTTTGGTTCCTACTACCTACACCCTTCTTTCTCTTATGCACGGTACTTTATGTCTTTGAGACTCGGCCGGCCGTTCAATAGCAACAAATGAGATGAGCCAAAAAGGATAACTTCTCTTTCTCCAGTCTATAGGCAGTTCATTCGTGATTCTTGTAGTAACATTTCCAGCCAACAGTAAAAATTTGTATCCCTGGTTAATTATTCTAACACCTTTAATCGCAAAACCTTATCTTTGAAAGCACAATGTTAAAATAGAGATGCCACATTCTTCAGCTCAAAACCAAACTTTGAATGCTGATGTGGAATAGCACAGGTCACTATTACGGGTGTATGTACATACACCCGTAAGATTGTTGTCATATTCTTAGCGTAATGAAATGTAATGCTTTAAAATTTTGAAAAGAATTGGAAATTATCATTTCCAGTGTTGAATTGCTTTCACCGGAAAAAAGAGAGACGTAATTGCAGCAAAATTGCAGCAGTAAATTTTTTTTTAAAAAACATTAACCTGGGCTTGAGCCACTTAGCCCAACCGCTCCCCAAAGGTCCAGGCGCCCCCTCCCATTCTTTTCCCCCCTCCATCCGGCCAAAACCCTAGCCACAACCCCATTTTCCTCTACTGTGCTGCCCTCCCCTCTTTCCCCTGTGATGTGGTGCCTCCCTGCCCTGCCCTAGGGTTGCAGCTGCTGCTAGAATCCATCCAAGACGAGGAGGAGGAGGAGGGGAAGGGCAGCAAGGAAAAGAAGGAAAGAAAAGGAGGAAGAGGGGATTATGGCTAGGGATTTTTGGTGGTTTGTTTGATGTGGTGCCCTAAGGTATGAATCAACTTGTTTCTCTTTTCGTTTGACTGCAATTTGTGGTTTAGATCATGGTTTAAGAAGGGTTTTAGTTGCAGGAATCGTCGTTTTCTATACTGATCTTGTCTCTAGAAATCTCGGATTGGGTAATGTCTGTTCAATGTCGAATCAGGTCATGTTTTTGGCCTAATTAATTCTCAAAAATTATTAGGAAGTTGTAGAGGACTTCTGTATCTATCTTTTCGCACAAGAATCACGATTTGAGCACCAGTGTTTATGGAGAAAACGATTTTATATGTGGGTTGTCATTGCCTGTCAAAATTCTAGACAATAATAGATCTATCCTATTTTAAGATATCTTAGAAGCCTATCGAAATTCTAAACAGTAATATATCTATCCTATTTTAAGACATCTTAGAAGCTGAAACAGCTCATTGAAATAATTAGAAAGTTGTAGAGGATTTCTCATTCTTTTCAGATTCATAAAGAGCATAATTTTGTTTGGTTGAGAACTACATATATGAATTTTTGAATTCGGTTGTCCGTTTTAGTTGTCAGAAAACTCAGTCAAGGTTCAGACATGCTTTAGGCCATTTTAATGATCTTTTATGAGAAAATTTATTATGCCAAAGTTGTAGAGAATAAAAAATTCTAGGTACTGGTGAAGTTTTAGAATTTCTGGATGGTTGGATAAGCAAATTCGAAAATGTGAATTGGACTGCCTGAATCTGCAAACAGTTTCTGTAGCCTATGTTCAGTTGCAGATTAGGCCATCTTAATGGCAGAATTAAAATATAGTACATTTACAGAAATTATAGGTATTGTTCTGTAGTTTTGTTAAATGTATTTATTCGCTAGTATATCTTTAGTAGAAAAATAGATATGAAAAAGAGAAGCAGTATTGTTCTGATCAAACAAATGTGATGAGTGTTGGTTTGTTCGTTGGACGGGTTGCGGGGTATAGGACCATGTTCCTTGCTATTTGTATTTCATGTGATACGTTGTAGTGCCGATATGGCCACTTGAGCAGGTGGTGTTACGCCGATGCGTGTATGTGTTGTCTTCATCGTCAGTAAAGGCAAGTGAGCGTGGCGTTTATTGCCATAATTTTAACTTGTTATTTTTGCTACTTTCATTTATAATAATACAACACACATGATTAAACTTATTAATTTGGAAGATTATACCTACTTGCTCTGGATATGTGAATTTGGCTTAATTTTTTTGTAATAGTTGATGGAGTCATATGCAATAGTGATGATGCCTGGTCGATTTAGTCATTTCTAGCACAACCTCATCTTATGTCTAATGTTAGTTTACTTGAGAATAATAATATCGGTTATGTAGAAGCTTAAGGAAGAGGACATGCTTTGTCTTGTAGGTGGGCATTCAATTCTTTTTGGAGGATTGTTTCATATGTCTATAACTAGTTGGAATATAATCTTTTGAAATCTTATGCATGTTAAATGATAAGTTAGTAGAAGCATAGTTGTTATCTTTTTTGCCTTACATAGAATTAAACTTGTAATATATGGCTACAAAATAGGGTAGGCCTTGCTCTTTCAAAGTAAGTTTATTATTGATGTATGTTATGTTTATGTCATCTGCACTTTTACATGAAGGAGGAATGATGGATATATATGGATAAAAGTGGCTTATATTAATTATCTAGAAAATATTTTTATGTTGATGTATGTTCACGGTTGTGAACTATGCGGTTTATATTTTGGCATTTGAAGTATATCATGTGCGTATGTCATGCGCGATATACTTCAAATGATAAAACATAAACATATGGGATATATAGTTATGCATGGGATGACATGAACATAAACATATGGAATGATATGAACATAAACATACATCAATAATAATCATATGGGATATATAGTTTTTTTTTACTCTGCTTATGTTGTAGTTATGTTTGTTATGGATATGTATTTATTGATCTTTTAGAAGTAACTATTTAACTTGCTTAAAAATAAATATGATGAATAATATAATGTCTTTTATACCTGTTAAGGTTTTAAATTGATGCTTTAAACATTGTGGTTTAAATAGCTTGTTAAAGTAGTTCGATTGCTGAGATTATCCAATCTTGTCCTTGCATTTTTCCTCCCTAAGTTGTCTTTTTGAAGCTAGTATGGAGGGAAGGGATTAGAAGCATGTTTTGCACTTTATGTCTTCACTTAATATCACTGAGCTGTAATATTAAATTATCTTTAGTCATTTAATATCACTGAGCTGTAATATTAAATTATCTTTAGTCATTAGAGTTGTGTGTTCGAAGTTTATAGTGTTGTTGTGATGTTGAACTTAATAGTACTCTTACTCCTTGTTAGAATGATTTCAAATGCTATTGTGCTATGCTTAAATCTGTTTATCTATGTTATTGTTTCCGTATTACTCAAAATATAGAGGAGATGTTACTGAATTTTCTATAATTTCAGCTATATGTTGTGTAGTTAAATGTCATTTCAGGTCTTGTGACCCTAGGGTATTACACGAAACATTTTGCTCTGGCTATGTCGCGGTACAAGGCATGGAGGTTAGAGAAGGAACTCGCATATCAACAAATAAACTTTGGTGACATATAAAATACTACGTACTGAGGTTAAAAAAACCTCAAATCATTTATGTTTTTCTTGTGAGAGAATGTTGTTATTATTTTAACATATCGCTACTCGCACTGATGCAAAAGATAGTGCATGGAGCATGCAAACTATGGGCAAGGATCGCCATTGCCATAGCTAGGCTTACCGTCTATCGGCCTGCGGAGTCAAAACTCAGTTCCCAAATGGTTTCTTTCTACTTTCACTCCTCATCCCTTCTCTCTCTAACTTGTAAAGTAACCGTATTCGCTACGTGAAAAAAGAGAAAAGAGACACGAAATTAGTGACGGGTCGTAACATGACCCGTCACTTATATCAGGTCATAAGTGATAGGTCATAACTTGACCCATCACTTATGAGTGGTGCAAGTTATTACTTGTCATCAGTGACGGATCACCTTGGGCACTCGTAAGTGACAGGTTAAATTGTGACCCGTTATTTATGATATGATATCAGTGACAGGTCATGTTGTGACCTGTCACTAATGATAATAGTCATAGATACTTAGTTCACTAATATTTTTATTTTTCTTTTATTTTTTTCTTATTTTTATCACCTCAGCAGCATTAGAATAGGAAATATATATAATTTTTGCTCAAGTTTGATATCAGGGGTGGTGGCTATAGACACAAACCCGCATTGTGAAAAATAGTGCAGAAACTTCCGAAAGCGAGAACTCAATCTTCCAAACCGTTTTTGGCCTCGAAAAATTCACCAAACTCGAAGAAGTGAGGGAGAAACGGATGAGGAGTCCGTAGAGTCAAAAAAATTTGAAACGTTGTTCGTATGCAAAAGTTATGCCCGTTTTATCGGGGCACTCCGGAGCACCTATCAAATTGCAATCGTTTGCATGAGATAATCAGAAATTCATAAAATATGAATACAATTTTATAGCTAAATTATAACTAGTCACCTATCAAATTTTATATGTAAATATAAATACATATTTTATATGTAAATATTAATAAAAATTATATATATAAAATAAAAAATTAATCATTAGTGACGGGTCAAGATTACGACCCGTCACCTATAACCTTCATAAGTGACGGGTCACGGTTATGACCCGTCACTTATGATTTTCGGCAAATAAGGTAAAAAAATAAAATATCCAATATCCATCACAAACACACGATATCTGAGGTGGTAACGCGCGCACGAGGGGAGGTGACGGGTTCGATTCCCGCTTGACGCAAAGACTGAAAAAGTGATGGAAATATAGAAATGACCCATGACCAGTGGTGATAGGCATGTGTTGGGATGGTTCGGGTGAAAAAATATATACTTTTTTCTATAAAAAAAAAACACCCAAAACATAAATTATAACTGTGACCCGTCACTTATGACTTATACGATCTGTTACTTATGACCTTAATAAGTGACATATTAAGTTTTGACCCTTCACTAATGACTTTATTGTACCCATCACTTATAACTAATCATCAGTGACGTGTTCAGAGTGACGGATGTGGCATCCTCACCCATGATAATTATGGCTCGTCACTTTTGAGTTTTTTTTCACGTAGTGATTTTCCAAATGAAATACGCACTTTTCCTGCTATTTTTGTGTGTTCCTATCGCAATAGAGAAGATCGGCGTGTCTTGATACTAAAATAGTTTTTTAAGATACGAAAAGACAATAATGAAGCAAAATAAATGGGAAAATTAATAGACAAAGGCACTTTGATAGTTGAATTTTCTGTTAGAATTCGATGTGAACTTTGTGTATCCTCAGAACTACGCATTCCAGTCTTCAGTTATTTTTCTTATGGTTCTATGCTCCATGTAATACGGCATGTGTCGTTGTCGTGATTGCCAAATGATTCGTTTGCCATGTTTTCCAACTCCAAACCTTCGGTTTGACAAATTGCAAGCCTTCCGATTGATGAAATGCAACGCACGCCACTGTCCAGAAATTTCAGAGACAATCAATCGATCAGTCAAAGTTTCCGATTGTTCTACGTACTCTCCTGGATTACGTGATCAAGACAGAAGATATTCATTTGAAAATCTCGAGGTCCTGTTGTCGTGCATGCAAGAGAAATGAAGTTTCTATATATTCCCCGATGCATGGAACGGTGACACGCACACTGCTGAAAAGTTGGCACCGAAGTTACTAATGTCGACTCGTGAAATCTCTCAGCTGTGATTGGTTGGCCGTACTAGGTGTTGTATGTGTGGATTATATACGAAGATTGAGCGTAAACAGATTGAGTGAAGTCATATTTGTTGAAAATAAAAGTGTTTGGTTGGTTGTATCTGTTTGGACATGCTGAGCTGAGTTTTTATTTGGTTGATTAAATTTGAGATCACATGAGCAGATGTAAAAGTGAGAAATTAAGTTGAAATGTGCTTTGGTTTGTATGTGATGAGTCATTGATAAAAACATTAGATTTGAAATGTTTTTGGTTGGTATGAGCTTGTTTGTGTGTGTTCTTGTTTATAACAGACAGATCCAGGAAATTGGAGCAGACTGTTTTAAGTCCAGGAATTTATACCTCATCAGAATATCCGGTGTGTGAGTTTTTGACCACACCGGATGGTTCGATGATAGACTTAGAGAGTGTCGGAGTATTTTCTGTAGAGAGAAGATTTTTGACGCCAAGTTTGATAATGTACTCCGGATAGTCCGGTGCTGAGTTTGTGAACACCGGAGAATGCGTCAGACCTTTTGTTGCAGAGTGTGGGGAAACCGTCGAAACAATATTCTAGTTAATCACTAGGAGAATCATTATTCACAATCACAACCTTAATGATTAACCAGAATACCATTCTGGTAGTCCCGGCGCGTGTTTACTTCCAGGATCGGAACACATGCCTTTACAACATATAGCATCACAACACAGCTTAAGGAAAAACAAGTAATTAAATTACATTACAAATTCTTAAGGATTTACCAAGTTATTACAATTTACAGCAAAAGAGAGTTAGGAGAAGACTAAAACATGCTCAACTCCTAACCTGTAAAAGAAACTACGCAGCGGAAGACTAAAACTATACAACAAAAGCAGGATGGAGCCAGATGCCCTTAGGCTCCATCACAAAAGCACACCAACAGATTAGGATGCACTACTCATGCTCACCACCAACCTTAGCAGGTGTGAAGTAGCCAAAAACTAACTCCTCACCTGCAAAACCTGTAGAGCAGCTGAGTATGGAGGTACTCGCAAGACTTAATCCATAATGAGCAACTTATAATTAGCTCGACTCCAAGTATCATGCATTTGGATGTTAGCATAAAAACGGCCACATGGTTAAGTAAAATTTATATGCAAAAGCAACTTGACACGTACATGTGTGAGCACCTAAACTTAACTAACAACAATACCACTATACCCTGCAAAGACCAACGGTATATAATTGTAACTGGAACCATAACAAACATAAATGTAACTCGAACCATCTCCACCATAACCAATCACAATCTACAACAGAACTCTACGATGGTGCGCATGGACAGAAGGCATGCTCATAACTGAGAGTGCGGCATTTTGAAATATTTTTACACCCTGCAGGGGATACTCTTTTACCCATACGACACGAGGACTATTCGGCTTGTGCCACCCACTAAAGTACACACAAGGGGTACTTGTGACAATCTTTTCCAATAAGCCCCAACCATTTGATACATGCATTACTCCCGGAGCAAACTAGATACCTCTTCCAAGCCCACCCGCTCACACTATCGATGTTTAGGTACAATGATCTCAGCTACAAAGGTATTCGGCTCGCCTTACCATTAGATCGGCATGTTGTGAGTATGGTAAGTGCTTAAGCCAACGGCGGCCAACGATCGGTGCTTAACCGATGCAAAGCGGTCTACGGTATCCGAGCTCCTTCCCTGAACTACCCCGAGAACCTCCTCCAGGGCAGATGATACCCCTAAGATCGCTCACATCTCATCTCATGCTCACCACTCATCAACTCATCATCAATATCATTGTGTAAGTAATTATTAAGACCATGCTCGCGAACAAAGAAACATTTCACCGCTCGACTTCAACCGTAGACCTATGCAATACTAAGCAACTCGTATCGCATTTTAAGTTAGACATTAACATGAGTATGCCCAGGCTACAAGGATATGGATCAACAACAATTGAAGGAAAAGATCATGCATCTACATAGGTTCTACCCACCGTATTCCGACATTGACTCAGACTCATGCATACATACATAAGGTATATTTATCAATTTATACCATACGATATCCAAAGTATTGGGATAAGTATGCTTAGATGCTTGACTTGCTGCTCTGGAGTTTACCTTATGCTACCCGCGCAACTCTCGCAAAATTCGGGGAGATGGGCGTCGTCTTCAATCACCACCGGGTCACGCGTCGGTTCTCCGCTCACTAGAGAAGAACATATGCAATGATGAGTATGATTGAAGTGCAACAATGCATGCCATAATATGCATAAAAATATGTTAGATGTGCAAGACACACGAATTAATGTCACACTAAGTAATCTAAACGAAGTCAAAAAAATATCAGGAGGTTGGAGTATTTGGGTTGACTTGGAGTATTCGGGTTCCGGAGCCATTGGGCCAACTTCCGGGAGAGGGTTCTCTGTTAGCCATTTTTGATTTAATGTGGAACATCCGGGCTTACTCGGATTATCTGGGTGGGGCAGACTTAGACATTCTCAAAAATTTCTCTTGGGCGATTCGACTCACATGACAGATCTATGCTATATAAACATGTATATGTCCTATTCAAATGATTCTAGACCCAACTTGCACCCTAAACCCTAACGATTTTTTAATACAATTCAATGGGCTTTCTCTTGTTGAACCCGGAGTATCCGGTTTTACCCAGAGTATCTGGGCTGTCTAGAACAGTCGTTTTTGAGGGGATTTTGGGGTCTATTTGATTTGTGAGCCTCTCCAAGCTAAAGGGAAACATGCTAGGGATAGTTCAAGGAGTCTGAAACTCACTCATCAACCTAGCAACACGACTTCATAGCTCAAATTCGCCCAAAACTACATTTGCTCCAAAAACTCAAGAACATCTAAAGAACTCAAGAACAACTCGATTCGTCCATGAAAACGAAAATGAATTGGATAGATGAGTAGCTCATGAGCTTGCGAGCATGTGGATACCACATGCATACCTCAAATCCTTCTCTTGAGGTCGGATTTTGGGGAGAGGGAGAGAATGCTTGAGAGAGTGAGAGGGGGAGCTCCTTCCTTGCTTTGGCTAGCAGGAGAGGGAGAGGGAGAGGGAGGCGTGGGGGAGTGAGGGAGAGAGAGAGGGACCAGGTGGATACTGCCCCTCTAGGTGGTTAGGGTGGTTGGTCCACATGTTAAAGAAAGGGTCAGTTTTAACTGCGAATTTCATTATTTTCTTTCCAGAATTTATTTATCTCATCCAATTGACTTTAGACGAATTGCATTAATGTTCTGAAATAAAATTACAAAAAATTAAAGATTATGCTTAATTGTATAATTAAGGATTTGGGACGTGACAAACTTCCTCCCCTTAGAAGAATCTTGTCCCAAGATTTGGTACGAGTCGAGGAAGAGTATGGCGAATCTAGGAACCATGCTGTGGGAAAATACTAGCTGTGGACATGATACCAACTGTGGGAATGAAAACTAATGCAATACTCATAGGTTGGAGAAGAACTCAGGATAATCGGCATGAAGCCGATCTTCTCGTTTCCACGTCGTCTCATCTTCAGAGTGATTACTCCGTTGAACCTGGAGAAACTTAGTTGAGCGACGTCTAGTCTTGCGTTCAGTTTCATCAAGGATGCGGATTGGATACTAATGATAAGAAAGATCCAGTTGCAATTCTTGATTGGCCACCTAAATGTCTTCGGTCCGGACTCGAAGACATTTCTTCAATTGTGAGACGTGGAAGACGTTGGGAACGGCAGAAAAGGACGGAGGCAAGTTCAATTGATATGCAACGTTCCCATGTTGAGCAACAATTTGGAATGGTCCCACATAACGAGGTGCTAGCTTCCCTCTAACTTGAAAGTGTCGGACCCCTTTAAGAGGAGGCACCTTGAGATACACAAAATTTCCAATCTCGAACTCAAGCTCTCACCGGAAGCGATCCACATAGCTCTTCTGTCATGATTGTGGCATGAGGAGACACTTCCAAATAGTCAGAACATGGTCTTCTGCCTCTTTGACCAAATCCAGGCCTTGAAAAGTCCGTTCGCTGGATTTGGACCAATTCAACGGCATTCGGCATCTACGGCCATAGAGAGCTTCAAATAGTGACATCTCAATGCTTGACTGATAACTATTATTGTATGAGAATTCTGCAAACGGTAAGCAAATCTCCCACTTATTTCCATATGTGAGCACACAAGCTCGGAGCATATCTTCTAGGATCTGATTCACCCTCTCAGTTTGGCCATCGGTCTGAGGATGATATGTGGTGCTATGGAAGAGCTCGATTCCCATAGCCTCGTGAATGCTCCTCCAGAAATGAGAGGTGAACCGAGTGCCTTGATAAAAAATGATCTTCTTCGGAATTTCATGAAGGCAAACAATTCTAGTGAGGTAAAGCTTTGCATATTACTTGACCGAATACACGATCTTGACAGGAAGAAAATGAGCGGACTTTGTCAATTGGTCCACAATGACACAAGTTGAGTCATAGCCTTGCGAAGTCCTCGGCAACCCGGTAATGAAATCCATGCCGATTTCCTCCCACTTCCAGGAGGGGACGGGCAAAGGCTGGAGTATACTGGCTGGCTTGAGATGCTCGGCCTTGACCCTTCGGCAGACATCACACTCAGCAACATATCGAGCGATTTCTCGCTTCATGCGAGTTCACCAAAATCTAGGCTTGAGGTCTTGGTACATCTTCGTGCTCTCGGGATGGATGGATAACAATGAATCATGAGCCTCATCCAGAATTTTCTTTTTCAATGCCTCAACCTTTCGAACCACTAGCCGATTACCAAACCATAAAATACTTTGGTAATCTTTAGAAAAACACGTGGTCTTGCCTCCTTTCATCTTGTCTCGGATTTGGGTCATGCCCTTGTCATTCTTCTGAGCTGCCTTGATTTCATTCAGGAGGGTGGATTTGATCTCCAAATTTGCAATAAATTCCTTCAGAACCATCTCGAGTCCAAGCCATTGGAAATCATCACAAAGTGTGGTATTCCCGGGCTCGACCTTGAGACAATTGCATCGAGCCCTTTGACTCAGTGCATCAGCAACCACATTCGCCTTGCCGAGATGATAATGCACTTTCAGTTCATAGTCTTTGATCAACTCAAGCCATCTCCTCTGTCTCATGTTCAGATCGGCTTGAGTGAAAATGTATGTAAGAATTTTGTGATCCGTATAAATACGGCACAAATTGCCCAACAAATAATGGCGCCAGATCTTCAGAGCGTGCACAACTGCCGCAAGCTCTAAGCCATGAGTTAGATAGTTCTCTTCATGACACTTCAACTGACGTGAGGTGTAAGCCACAACTCTGCCCTCTTGCATAAGGACACATCCGAGACCTATGCGGGAAGCATCATAATAGACGTTGAAGCTCTTGCCCACATTAGGCAGAGCAAGAACGGGAGTAGTTTCTTCAATGTCTGGAAAGCTGACTCACTGTCACTTGACCACTCAAACACGCTTCCTTGCTTCAACAGCTCAGTCATTGGCTTAGCAATCTTGGAAAAATTCTCGATGAACCTGCGGTAATAGCCCGTAAGTCTGAGAAAACTCTGGATGTCGGTGACATTCTTGGGTTGAACCCAATTGAGCACATCTAGCACCTTTCTTGGGTCAACTGTGACACCATCTTTAGACAATACATGTCCTAGAAAAGCAACTTCCTTAAGCCAGTACTCACATTTGTTAAACTTGACATAGAGTTGGTG
This sequence comes from Phragmites australis, assembly GCF_958298935.1. Taxonomy (NCBI): domain Eukaryota; kingdom Viridiplantae; phylum Streptophyta; class Magnoliopsida; order Poales; family Poaceae; genus Phragmites; species Phragmites australis. The sequence continues at coordinate 3,668,376 of NC_084943.1, forward strand.
ATCTTGAAGGTGGCAAAAAACAACACGGAGGTGCTTTGCATGTTCTTCCTCAGTCTTGGAGTTTATAAGAATGTCGTCGATAAAGACCACAACAAATGTCAAGTTCCTCCATGAACACAATGTTCATTAAGTACATGAAGAAAGCCAGAGCATTAGTCAGGCCAAATGACATGACGGTGAACTCATACAACCCATAACGGGTCGAGAAAACCATCTTTGGAATATCCTCCGGTCGGACCTTGATTTGATAGTAACCCAGCCTCAAGTCAATTTTTGAGAAAACTCGGGCATCGATCAACTGAACAAACAAAATATTGATCCTAGAAAGCAGATACTTATTCTTGACAGTGACCTCATTCAGCGGGCGGTAATCCACACAAATCTGCAAGGTACCATACTTCTTCTTCACAAAGAGTGCCGAGCATCCCCAAGGTGAGGAGCTCGGATGTATAAACCCCTTCTCTAGCAACTCCTTCAACTGCTTCTTCAATTCTGCCAATTCATTATGTGGAATCTTGTAGGACCTCTTCGAAATCGGGGCCGTTCTGGGCAAAAGATCAATTGAGAATTCCACTACTCGGTCAGGCGGCATTCCTGGCAATTCTTTTGGGAAGATATTAGGAAATTCGCACACCACTGGGATATTCATGAGATCTGTGGTGGTGATGATCTTCAGGGCATAAACACAAGGATCAATGCCCTTAAGCTCCAATCGGACTTGGGCGCCTCACAGACCATTAAGGGTGATGGTTCGCTAAGCACAATCCAGGACCGCGTCATTATTGATGAGCCAATTCATTCCCAAAATGATGTCTATCCCTTTGGAGTCCATTACCAATAAATTTGCACCAAAGGGCATCTCGTTGATAATAACTGATGCTTTGGACACACAGTGGTTAACAAGAACCTTAGCTCTGGGGGCATCAATGAGATAAGGTGTAGGGGTGGCACTAACTTTCAACCCGTGTCGGCGAGTATAACTTGTCTCTATGAAAGAGTGCGAAGTCCTAGAATAAAAAAGAACAACTGTGGGAATGATGACAGAATTGAAACTCATACTCAACGTACCCATCAGCACATTGTCACCGTCGTGAACTTGGGGACATGCAAAGCCTCGGAGGCTTGTGGAGCGGGTTGAGTGGACAGTGGAGGCCTTGGAGCAGTCACCGTGGCTTCGGGCTTCAGGTACGGGCAATCACGTGCATAGTAGCCGACACGACCATAGTTGTAGCACGTGCCACCAGTGCCACCTGTCACACTGTCCTACGAGACTGTGGGCCTTGTAGGCTGCCCTTGATGGGTGGAGAAAGACGGGTGCCACACCAGCCACATCAACTATGGAGCTGTTGAGGCCGACATGTGAGATGGTGGAGATTGACTCTCCGTGTGAGCGTGTTGAGAACTCCCACCCACGGAAGGCGATGGAACCCTCTTGCTCTTCTTCTCCTCTTGGTGATTCTTCAACTTGAACTCCACCGTGAGGAAGGTTCTCACTAGCTTATTGAAGTCGGCGAACTCGTGCACCGACAGCAGGTCTTGCATCTTGGAGTTGAGGCCGTCCATAAAGTGGTATTGCTTTTGCTCGTTGGTGTTGACCTCATCTTGAGCATACTGTGCAAGGTAGTTGAACACCTGCACATACTCCATCACCGATCTACCTCCTTGCCTGAGGTCCATGAACTCACGCCTATTGATCTCCATGAGGCCCTTAGGGATATGGAAGTCGTGGAATGCTTGGCGGAACTCCGCCCAAGACACCTTGTGATTGGCGGGGTTCATGGCCAAGAGGTTGGACCACCATGCGCCCGCCGCGCCTTGGAGTTGATGGGCGGTGAAGAGCGCCTTCTCATGGTCCTCGCATCGAAGAAGGGCGAGCTTTTGCTCGATCGTCCTCAGTCAGTGATCGACATCGAGGGGATCCTCAGCTCGCGAGAAGGTGGGTGACTGAGTTCGAAGGAAATCCGTGAAGTCGTCGTGGTGCCCGACCCCACCTCCTCCATGAGGGGCTATGTTGCGCACAAGGGTCTCGAGGAGCGTTGTTTGGGACTGGCGGTTCTGCTCAATTTGCATGAGCACATCCGCCATACTCGACGGTGGAGGCAGCGGAGGGTTGCTCTCATTCGAGGCCTCGGGAAGTTCTCCAAAGTGCCGCGGGTTCTCATCCTATGGTGACGATAAGACACAAAGTTAAAAGTCAAATTCTGACATATCGAAGTAGTATTAGTCGGATAACAATAGCAAGTGATGCATTAACTCTAGGCCCTGTCAAGTGCGGAGAGTCCGCAAGAATTTGGGCAAAAACTTAGACTTTGACCTTGACAAGGAAAAATGCATGCTCAAGGGTATGGTGCAAGACAACAATGGAACATGAAAGTATGCTCGACCCTTATCTTCACATTTCTTTCCCAGATGCATCTCTCCCCATAATCATCACAAGCATGGATACATAAAAATCATCAATAACCACCCTTCGCGCGAAAAGAAAATGCATTCGCGTGAACAGTGCTTGTGCCACTCACTGCACAAGCGACATTCCTATATGTGGTTGCCCATGTATTCACTTCCTACACCATCGTCGTACGGGACACACCGGGCCCCTACCTCGTACCGGTTGAGCCCTCGATACTGACCGCTATCGGGATGCGTCACTGCAACATAATTATCCAATGCATAAAAGGAAAAGACACAATGCATGAGAAAACAAGCAAATGTGCATCACTCAAACATTCGTTATACTTAGGGGCATAGTACAACAAGTTCATTCATATTAATCATGAGGAGGCATAAAAGAAAATTTAGTGGGTTACTTTAATGGGTTAAACACACTTTCTAACCTACGTTCTAAGCATCTTTAGGTTACTTCCTTAAGCCAGGCTCTGATACCAGCTGTGGGGGAACCGTCCAAACAGTATTCTCATTAATCACCAGAAAGGGATCATTATTCACAGTCACAACCTCGATGATTAACCAGAATGTCATTCCGATAGTCCCGGCACGTGTTTACTTCTAGGATCGGAACACATGCCTTTACAACATATAGCATCACAACACAGCTTAAGAAAAAGCAAGTAATTAAATTACATTACAAATTCTTAAGGATTTACCATGTTATTATAATTTACAGCAAAAGAGAGTTAGGAGGAGACTAAAACCTGCTCAACTCCTAACCTGCAAAAGAAACTACGCAACGGAAGACTAAAACTATACAACAAAAGCAGGATGGAACCACATACTCTTAGGCTCCATCACAAAAGCGCGCCAACAAAGTAGGATGCACTACTCATGCCCGCCACCACCCTCGGCAGGCGTGAAGTAGCCAAAGACCAACTCCTCCTCACATGCAAACCTGTAGAGCAGCTGAGTATGAAGGTACTCGCAAGACTTAATCCATAATGGGCAACTTATAATTAGCCAGACTCCAAGGATCATGTATTATGTTAGCAAGAAAATGACCACATGGTTAAGTAAAATTTACATGCAAAAACAACTTGACACATACATGGGTGACCACCTAAACTTAACTAACAACAATACCACTATACCCTGCAAAGACCAACTGTACATAATTGTAACTGGAACCATAACGAACATAAATGTAACACAAACCATCTCCACTATAACCAACATAACCGACCACAATCTACAACGGAACTCTACGATGGTGCGCATGATGCGTGTTTGCCCGATCTTCCAAAATGTAATATGATAAGTTGATTGGTGGAACTTCGACGTTGAGGATCCAAAGGCTCCAAATAGAACAGATCAAGAATCCTCGCAACCACTACACCACTACTCCATGGTTATCAACCGTGCCAAAATACGGTTGACCTCGCCAGGAAGGCTTTTCCTGCAAGCAAATCGAGAACACAAGTAAGAACACGTAGATGCAATCTGAATATTGCTAATTACTAATGAAGTACTCGAGTTGGGGTTCAACAAACCGATAAACGGTGAAACTATCTAAAACAGAATAATCTAAGCTAAACCTAATCCTAAACTATGACGGCTACTGTGTATATATAGGGGGCAAGTGAGGAGGTCGACCTATAGTTGTGCAGCCGTAGAAAGAGGCATGTACAACCTGGACTCCGATCCCGACATAATTATAAAACCCAACAGGGTCCAAAACGGTGGTGTGGCACCTTATTTCTTTGACTCTGACTAAACTATAATGAATATTTGGTCAATCTCTTATCCATTGGAAAGGACTCATCGTAATCTTTCCAGAATGTCCAAGATTGCCTCAAACGGACTTCGTATGAGAGAGTTATGATTGTTTTACTGACGTTCTGTCCTGAGACTCGACCACGACCACGATCACGACTAGAGCTCAGCCTCGAGTCCGAGTAGACTTGGCCTTCGAGTGGTGACGTCCGGGTAAGGTTTTGGTGCTTCTCCTATGTTCCTAAACAATAAAACATCACAAGAATTTAATAGTAATTCATCCAAGGAAGCATGAACAATAAGGAACGAGTTCACCTGGTGGTTTAATTGTCGCGCGCGTGCTCTTGTAATTAGACCTTGTATGATTTGAGAAATATTAGTAGTATAGATCGTATCTGAAGGAGCCATGGGCTCATCAGCATATGGATAGAAGGCATGCTCATGATCGAGAGCGTGGCATTTCGAAACGTATTTACACCCTATAGGGGATACTCCTCTACCCACCAGACACGAGGACCATTCAGCTTGTGCCACCCGCTAAAGTGCACATAAGGGGGTACTCGTGACAACCTTTCCTAATAAGCACCAACCATTTGATACATGCATCACTCAGCGCGGAGGTATCTAGAACTACTCCCGGAGTAAACTAGATACATCTTCCAAGCCCATCCGCTCACACCATCGATGTTCAGGCCCAAATTGTCACAGCTACAAAGGTATTAAGCTCGCCTTACCATTAGATTGGCATGTGGTGAGTACGGTAAGTGCTTAAGCCAACAACAGCCAACGATCGATGCTTAATCAATGCAAAGCGGTCTACGGTATCCGGGCACCTTCCCCGAACTACCCCAGGAACCTCCTCCAGGGTAGATGATACCCCTAACACTGCTCACATCTCGTCTCATGCTCACCACTCATCAACTCATCATCAATATCATTTTGTAGGTTTAAGCCTATGCTCGAGAACGATGAAACATTTCACCGCTCGACTTCTATCGTAAACCTATGCAATAGTAAGCAACTCATATCACATTTGAAGTTAGACATTAACATGATTATGCTCGGGCTACAAGGATATGGATCAACAACAATTGAAGGAAAAGATCATGCATCTACATAGGTTCTACCCACCGTATTCCCACATCGACTCAAACTCATGCATACTTACATAAGGCATATTTATCAATTTATACGATATGAGATCCAAAGTATTGGGATAAGTATGCTTAGATGCTTGCCTTGCTGCTCTTGAGTTTGCCTTATGCTACCCGCACAACACTCACAAAATTCGGGGAGATGGGCGTCGTCTTCAATCAACACCGGGTCACGTGCCGGTTCTCCGCTCACTAGACAAGAACGCATGCAATGATGAGTATGATTAAAGTGCAACAAAAATACATGCCACAATATGCATAAAAACATGTTAGATGTGCAAGACACACGAATTAATGTCACACTAAGCGATCTAAACGAAGTCAAAAAAAGCATGCTTGGTGCTGGACGATCAAGGAGAGCTAGGTGGAGTCAAGGGTAATCCTAGCTGTACACATGAAGTCAAGCAAAGCATGAAATGAAGGATGAAGACGGCGTGTTGAAAAAGTCAAGGCTTGATTTCTTATGTACGACTTGAGAACACCCATGAATTTCTCATATGGATACATCTAATGCTAGAACACAGGGCCAAGGAAATAAATCTCCTTCACAAGGTGAGCTATGAGAGGGATCATGATATCAAAAAAGGATGGTAGGAAATACATCTCGGAAAGACATAGAGTCTTGAAGTGTCTTTTTTCTAGCTTGGCTAGCGCTTCTGAATCGAGTACCTTCTAACCAATTGCATTGAAGAAAAAACATAGGCTGATGATAACCTCTCGAACACCTATTGGCAACATGTTTCTAATTCCAACCATAATCATCTGCGTTAACATCACATGGCAATCATTAGTCTTCATGCCGCCAACCATTTTCAGCTCTTTCACCGAAACAAGTCTTCTAATGTTAGACGAGTAACCGGAGGGAACTTTCACACCGTGCAAGAACTCGCAAAATTCTTTTCTCCTTATTTGATAGGGTGATGCAAGATACGGGTAGGAATTTTCCTTTATCCATATCCTTGGCATGAAGCTCTAGCCTTAAGCCAATTTCTTCATGGTTAGCACGTGCATTTTCATGATCCTTTTTTTTCCTTCATGTTGGGCATTGTACCAATGAAACTATCACATATATTCTTCTCTACATGCATGAGGTTAATAGAGTGGTGAACTTCTAAGTATTTCTAATAATCAAACTCTTAGAGAATTGATTTCTTGTTCCACATTCTATTTTCATCACTTGTGGAGGATCGTTTTCACTTGCTGAGGACAACATTATATTCTTAACCTTATCATAGACATCTTGCCCGCTGAATTGCCTTAGAGGTGATGTTTTCTTCCTTGTGCTGTCAAACTGAGACTTCATTCTCTGGTAGAAGACTATAAGTATTTCTTCAGTTGCCCATTTGCGCTCTACGGGTGGTTCCTGGGAAGGAAACGTTGATGCCGTATGTACACTTTTTTCTTTGACTCATTCAACAACATGCTCTCAGTGTCATTTAAGCATTGGGGGCAAGTTTCACCTTTTCTTTCACTCTGCTTTGACGAGTTATGAAGTGCTGGCAGATCACTGATGGTGACGAATAACATGGCATGTAGGGTGAAGTATTCTCGCTTGTACTGATCCCAAATCTCAATGCCTTCATACCAGAGTGCATTAAGATCATCCACCAAAGGCCTGAGGTACACATCGATGTTGTTGCCAGGTTGTCTCAGACCAGAAATTAAGGTCGATAACATAATATATTTTGCTTTTTACAAAGCCAAGGTGGAAAATTATAGATAGACAAAACAACAGACCAGGTGTTGTGTGAGGTACTCGTGTTACCGAATGGATTCATACCATATGTGCTAGTAGCAAACCTAATATTTCTTAATTCTTCAGCGAACCAACCAAATGTAGAATCAATGGTTCTCCATTGAGTTGAATTTGTGGGGTGTCATATCATTGCGTCATTGTTACGAGGCTCCTTATGCCACCATAGCAATTGCGACTCCTTTTAGTTCATGAAGAAACACTTCAAACGGGGAATTATAGGGAAATACCACATCAACTTCCTAGGATGCTCTTTTCTCTTGCTGCCTTCCTCCATGTCGCTACCTTCATTTCTATGCTTGTATCGATGGGTTTCACAAACAGAACATTGATCCAGGTCTACATACACTCTATGAAACAAGACACAATCCTCCTTACATGCTTGTATTTTTTCTATTTCCAATCCCAAAGAATAAACTATCTTCTTCACGTCGTAGACGGTCTTAGGCATGTTGTTCCCCTCTGGTAACATGTCCCTTAGCAGATGCAAGAATGCTTTGAAACTCCTATCAGACCAATGATGGGTTGCCTTCAATTGTAGAAGGAAAAGCATCGTAAATAGCAACGTGTATTTCTCCTTACAGCCAGGATAAAATAGTGTCTTTGAGTCTCACACTAGTTTCTGAAATTTGGCAAAGTCACCATCACTATACTCATTGCGGCCCTTAGCACCGCACACCATTTGGTCCACACACATTCTCCACCAAATCCACATAGTCATCATTGAATTCTAATATGTCTACGTCCGTCAAATAATCATCCATATCAGCGGCTGGTGGGAGACCTTGAACCATACTGCCGTCTAGGAGGACCTGATGTATTTCCCCTTTGTTAAGGTCTTCCTCGCTGTGTTTTTTTCAAATGTGATATCTCTCTTTGAACTTAACAAGCGATCGTACACATTGTCAGATTTTGGGAACTTCTTCTCATTCTTGCAATCACAACATGGACACTACATTGTCATTTTACCCCGACCTTCCATATCCACCACCGCGGCACTCATGAAAGACTTCACCCTGCACATGTACTCATCACAAGTACAACAATCAAGGTACATTCAACTTCGGTCCATCATCTACAAATTGAAAAATATATTTATTGTTAATAGAAATGATAGAGTACATAGAATTGAATATGTATAAAAATTCTAAATAAATTTATCTAAATTAAGCCAATTTCTTATCTAAGGTGAAGGATCCTAGCTAGCTACTTTCTACATAGGCAAAGATAGATCCTAATCCCATTCGAGGATATGTAGTTCGAGTAGGTTTCTATGCTCTTGTATGGTTCTAGCGAAAATTTTAACAGCATCTCCCTATTATTCGCCAAATACACATCTCGACAACGAGCCAAAAGAGTGTGTATCCGGAGAACAACAAGGAGATGATACCAAAATTCTCTTTAGAGCCATACAAGAAAATATAAACCTACTACTTGGGTCACATATCCTTGAACTGTCCAAAGTTCATGGACAATTAGGGAGCCTTCTTCTAAATACAACAAGTTGCTAAGTAATATTTATAATCAAACACTCCTGAACGGGAGACATATGTTATGCATGTACATTAATTCATTTTTATGAATACAATTAACATAATTGTGCCAGATACATATCAAGATTTAGGAGAAAAAGAAATTGTGAACACCAACTCAAACCCTAGAATATAGCAAATAGGAGCAAGAGGACAAGGAAAGGGGATGCAAACCTTCAAAGACCAATAGGGACAATCCACATGTATCAAGACTTGGGAGAAGGAGCAAAATTGTTGATTCCAACTCAAACCCTATTATCCACCATGCATATATGAGCAAGAGGAGGAGGAGAGTGGGAAGACAAACCTTCAAAGGCGAAGGGACAATTCCAACTTCAAATCACCAATATTTGATTGGTCCTCTAGAGAATTGCAAAAAAAAAAATCGATCCTTTGCCGAGTAGCCAGCAGACAGACACTGCCTGGTCATGCTGTTCGGGGCGAAGGATAACAATAAGCATGGTGGATTCTCTAGACATATAAGGATTCAATGATGACTACATTGATTTGGTGGAGAATGTGTCTGGACCAAATGATGCATGATGTTGAGGGCTACAACAAGTAGAGTAATGGTGAGTTTGCCAAATTTCAAAAACGGGTGCAAGACTCAAAGACACTATTTTACCCTAGCTAATGAGTGAGATAATAGTGATAGGTGTCCTCATAACCCGTCACTAATGAGTGGCCTAGGTAGTGAGCCGCCTGAGGCTATATTTAGCGATGGGTCTTGGTCGTGTCCTGGCTCGGGCCAACATTAGTGACGGGTCATCATCGGAACCGTTACTAATAGTGCATTAGTGACATTTTCTGTTTGGAAGTCACTAAAGGTGGTTTCATATGTAGTGTGCTCCAAATCTGCATGAAAGTTTAAACTTTTTAAAAAGGGAGTTGCTATAATACAATGGTCTGTTTTCTCTCTCTCCATATTTTTCAGTCCACGCATCTAGATCGTTGGACGATCCATCAATCGAGGTGTCATCTTCAACCTCCAACGCTCTCTTTTCTCTTGGTACACCTCGGAACAGTTTATTACATATGGATTTTAAAACTTATCACAGACAGTTATAGGTTTCGTCTTTACAAACGTGTATGTGATTTTAATCTTGTTACAGATGATTTAAAAATTGTCTATAATAGAGTTACACAAATACGGATTTTGTGTAAAACCATCTGTGTGTATTAAGGATCATAGACGGGTTTTATTGAAACCTGTCTATAAGTAGTTAGAGTCATAGAAGGTTTTTGTTGAAACCCGTCTGTATTAATTGTCACAAACGATTTTTTTTTTAAAAAAACTATCCATGTGACCATTTCCCTCCTATAAGCAAATTTGCTTCCTGGCTACCCTCATGATCACATATTAAACAACATTGCTCATAAAATCGATCACATATTGACACATTGTTCAGAACATTGATCACAAATTGTTCATAACATCTATTACATATTGCTCAGTACATAAAACACAGGCATGTATATATCATAAGGGTTAAGAACATCATACAGATGCACATCACACATTATTCAGAACACATAAACCTAACTAGCTAAACACAATCCCTAGCTATGCAACATGATCGACGTTGTCTTCCAAAAGGATGAGATGATAGACATCATGGCGATGTCATCTTTCAGAAGGACAAAAAGTGATTGAGAAACTTGGATCGATCGATGCCGTATTTCAAAAAGACATGATATTAGGCATCATCTCAGCCTCTTGCGTTTTCGGCACAATGTCAACCCAAGCGTCATAATCAATGAGCAGCTCGCAGCCATCCGGATCAGGTCCATCTTGACCATCTCACACATGAGCTAGAACAAGACTGCGTTGCTACCAAACCGTCAACCATGGTTCAACAAGAAATACGTGTTCAAATCAACCTTGCAGTTAACGAAAATATGTCCATTGTGACGAATATCAATGGAGAAATTTTCATCTAGAAGAACAGAATGGAGAACGCGAAGAACAGCAAAGAACACGCCAAGCATCCACACCATTGAAGCAGTCATAGGGACAACCCCATCCTACCACCGCTTGATTGTCATGAACTACACCATTGTAGATCTATGACAAAAACAAGACATCAGTTATACAGATCAAAGCAATTAAAACTTAACAAACTCTAACTAAACCGCAATAGAAACCATATGATACCTTTTTGACACTTCTCAGTTCAATGGAAGATAAGCACACTAGGATGGCGAGTAAGGAAGAAGAACACTAAGTACAATGGAGGAGTTGAATACTAGAATAGGGAGTGAGGAAGAAGAATACTTCTCGTCACTTTATATTGAGGGGAGATAAGCGTGTTGTGTGTGTGGGAAGCCAAAAGAGTCAGGGGAAATGAGCAGGTTGTGTGTGCGGGCCTAGGGAGACGAGTGGTCAAATTTGAAAAGTTAACAGGTCTTTAAATACAGACATATTTTGATAAAAGACATCTGTGTTTATCATACAGATACAGACGGATGTTACAAGAATTTGTCTGTGACAATATCACAAACGATTTTTGTTTAACGCCGTCTGTGTCTGTATGATAGAAACATATTTCTAAAAACCGTTTGTGAGTTTAGGCACACCTAAATGAAAGTTTGTTACAGAATCATCTGCCTTAGCAACCATTTGATGGTGTTTTGTCAGTGACAGGTATGTGACATATCGTCTACTTTCATTAATTCTGTGGTAGTGTCACGATGTCGTGTTGATCTGTTCCCGTCGTTCTTCCTCCCTAGTTGACCACCTCCCCATCTGCCTTCTCCTGTTGTCGCATCCATGCATGTCCGACACCAGTGACAGACCTCACCCAAAATTTTAGGTGGGGCAGATAGAGACGATGCGCCAGAAGGAAGGTGAAGGGGGCGACGTATACCACGCTCAAGATATTGTCATATTGGGTGGTTGAGTGTTAGAGTGTTGGTATTAGGGGTGACAGTTTTACTCATTTACCCATGAGTAACTACCTAAGAGAGTTATGTTTGTTACTTGTTTGCTACTAGCGGGTACATTCATAGACGCAAATCCTTACCCGATGGATATATAGACACAAATACAAATAAGACTTACTCATACCTATAATATTTATTTATCCATCTATTATATGATAGATGGAGCCAGTCCAAATCTCCACACTCCAACCATAACTCTAAGAGAACCTTTACAGTACACCATGATACTAGATGATGGAGAGTATCATTGTTGTGATCCAACCGTCTATTTTAGTAGGTATTATTGTAATTATCTTGATACCCTTAGGGGTAATTACGTCATTGACTGACCGGACTTCGGACCTTCGCCACCCATCATCGACCGACCGATAGAAGCTGGAAACCCTAATAAATAAAATGAACAGAATAAGTGAAAGTTTATCCGAAGAATAAACTAACATTTTGATCTTCTCTAATTAAACATATAATTTACAAGTTTATTATGTTTTTTTTTCCAATCCTACCCTTATGATACCCATGATACTCTTTAATGATACTCATGATACTGATGGACGATAGAGTATCATTAGGCTAATCTAAACCACCGGATAAAAAAAATAAACGACATACACCCATTTAGGTGTACTGTAAAAGTCCTCAACTCTAATCCCCGCCCGTCACGTGATGCCTGTCACCACCATTCATGTACATTTCACACCACTCACCCACCTTGGCACTAGGCGACCAAGCCCATCCCTACCCGATCTAGCCCGTTCGCCGTCCGAGAGCCCCGCCGCCATCCGAGATCCCCGCCGCCCGTCCGACTGTACGTCGTCTCTCCGCCGTCCGAGAGCCCCACAGCAGAAGGTTATCCGCCTGCTCAAACACGCGGCGACATGAACACAAACTAGTTAATTAATTAGTCAGTTGCAGATCGTACCAGGAACAGGTGGATCGTGCCAAGACTTGATTTGCTTGCTAGTTAATGGCTAATCACCTGGTCCACGAAGCCGGCGAGGCCGTCGAGCTTGCCCACTGTGCTCGCCATCCGCTGCGCTGCGTAGCGGCCGCTTGGCGGCGGCGGCAGCCTTAAGCGAATCGGCAGCTTGTCCATTCCCTGCAACAGCGCGTCCTCCAACTATCGTGCCGTTTGCTAAAGCGCACGCACCGCCGACGCTGCTGCTCCGTTCGCCCGATTGTAAGGTGCTTCTAATTCCTTCCGTTCATCTCCATTTTGCGAATCTTGCTTGATGGTTGATAGCTAGCTGAAGGCTTGAAAGACCAATAATTATGCAGCAAATTTGTTTAGAAATCGAACTAAAATTCATGGTACATGTTCCTGTTCATTCATGCTTTGTTATCTCTGTATTGCTCTGATCTAGTTTTGGCTTGTCTGAATTGTGAAATGCGCTCCTTGGACTGACAGGTGGCCACAAGCCCACAACTATTCACACAGGTAAACTCTTCATGCTTGGGGCGTTCGCGGGTATACCTACGGACGAGCTAAAACTCACAATACAGGTATGGAGAAGCACTACCCTATCTTTCACACCTCATTGTCATCCCTAGCCGGTCTTGGGTAGGCTCTAGGTTGGCAATTGGGCTATCTACATCTTTGTGGCCCATACCTCTACATGGCTGACTACTTCTTTGTCGCAAGACGCCCAGATGCAAGGCGGACGTCATTGTCTGCATCGACAGCTCAACTCCGACATCCAAGGAGCGTGGCTAGGGTGCATGATGCCGTGGATATGAGGAGGAAATGGTCTTTTACCTCGCCTAGTAGCTGGGCAGCTGCGCCACTCTGACGTCTAGGGGTGGTCCACCCTTGCTCGGTGCCCTAGCCGTGCTAACCCGGTATTTCTTCGTCTCGCCTTCTATCGGCACCGTCCATCCATCTATCCTCCGCCTCCCGCAGCAGGTGGTGTCCCCGCCTCCTCACTATCCCGTCCCTACGTCAATCTGCACTGTAAGGATTTTTTAATCGATAAATAAAATTTATCGGGATCATCGGTAAACATAATATATCAGATATATCAAATTTATTATAATCAAATTCAAAAAAATTAAAAATAATTGGTATGAATTTGTTAGAAATAGTTCTTAATCAATTAATTATCATAAATTACATATAACAAAAAAAAATATGACAACCCAAGCGCTGTAGCGTTGATCAGAGAGGAGGACGGGAGTGCGACCATGGGAGCAGCTGACCCTGAGCACTGCCGCTGCTAGGGAATTAGAATAATTGGGGATGGGGAGGGACCATACGATGGGAAATCGGGGAAACCGAAAAATCAGATTTGCTGGAATTTTCGGACCGATGTTTTCTTCCATGGAACACCGCCGTGCTGCCCAAGGTCATCTCTCCCAACCTCAAAATCTCCTGAAACCAAACCCTAAGCCCGTCAGCGGCACATGAAGTGGCGTCGACTGAAAGGTGCGCCATTTTCAGACGATTAAAGTATAAGAGGTGTATTAAAAATAAACAAGGGCAGGTAAGGGTTACCGACCAAACATCCTGGTAAATTAATCTTGAAAAGTTGCTAAATAATACATGTGGAGCGGGAATCTGATGCCAAGGAATCTTTATTCGCCTCCTTGCTGCGACAGGTACATGACCATATTCTGAGAAAAGTAGTCGTCGATCACTCCTAAACAGAAGGCACTCCCACAATTTTGATTCTTTTAAGGACAGGGTAGTTCACCAAACCATCCCAATAATTTTTATTCAACTTGTTTCTTTCTTCCATGAAAACATAAAATAGCAATAACAGACACAACGTCACAGACAGATACTTAAAAGTCGTGATTGATAAATTATACATAGATGGTTGATAGAAAAAATTGTCTGTGATATTCTTAGCCATCTAGGAAAAAAAGAATAGAGATGGTTTTACTAAAACCCCGTATGTGTATTGACAGCTCCTAGAAATAGACGGTTTTCTTGAAAAACTATTTGTGTGATATTGAACTACACAGATGGCTCCATATGAAAATCTATCTGTGTATACTAGACATCTACACACAGATGAAATTTTAGTAAAACTATCTGTGTGTTCTCAATCTCCAAGACACATACAATTTTTTTTAAATATCCGTCTGCGTCTAGATGATCAATACAGATGGATTTTATAAATATATGTCTGTAGTATATATTTGAAAATTCATAAAATATTCATACGAAGTTGGATGAAGAATTTTTTTATACGAAAATTATAGTTTTTGACAAGGTCTATAACTATGTAGTTTATAACTTTTTCATTTGAAGTTATCTAAATATCCAAATAATTATCCAAAGTTTTGCAGAACAAGTGTCAAAAGGATAAATTTCTTATTACTATCAGCAATGATGTACAAATGAGATGGTAAGGAAGCTACGCGCGAGATATGAGGTTTTGGGTTCGATGCCTACAAATTGCACGCATGTGTATTTCGCAGGGTAACTCGGGTGTAAAATTTTTATATATTTTCGTATATAGAAAATATACTTTTATTTTTTATAAAAATAATATCACAGACGATTTTTATTGAAAACCATCTGTGCTATGTCATATTATAGATGGATGGTTACCTATTGAAGGGATCGATGATGTTTTAAGAGGGGGTGAATTAGGATATTTAAAAGTAATTGGCTCCAAAAACTTTATAAGATAAATCTATATCAATTTTTATCTAAATATTCTTTAGGTTTATCTAGTATGTCTACTCTACCATTCAAAAGAGATTGAACCATAATTAAAAAGATAAATTGCATGTAAGTAAATACAGAAATGTAAACAAGACACAGAAAGAGCAAACTCAGCACAAGAGATTTTTATCCCGTGGTATCGATAGCATAAATACCACCCTTAGTCCACGTTGAAGCAGCCACCTAGGCTATAGCTTCTGAATGACACCCGGTCATGACCCTTGAGCCACATATGCCTCAAATAGGATGAGCCACTAAGCTACCAAGGCAATGCCTCACCTTGAACCTCTTTTCCAGTCACTTGCCGCTATCTTCACTTCGGAGCTTGAGCCAACAAGGTAAGTGTCTATGCATCCCCATACAAGAGTCTTGCCGCTGCTCTACACCAAATCGGAGAGCCAACAAGCTTGAGCCATCAAGGCCCTAGATGCTGGGGAGTCATCAAAACTCTAAGGTACCGATGTACCACTTGATACAAACTAGGATCACTCCTTGACCCCCTCTCTAGGTAGCAACACCTAGACACAACTCTCTCTAAACCTATTAGTACTAAGCACTCTCTGATCATGTGCTTAATTACCTTAGATGATCACTTCAAGTACTTTGGTGACTTGGATGTCTTCTCAAGTGTATGTGAGCTTCTCTAGACTCCAGCACACTAAAATGACCGAGTGGAGGGGTATTTATAGCCTCAACCCCACGGACTAATCATTGCCCCAACAACCAACTTTATTATATACGCCGGATGATTTGGTGTAATAACATTGTACTCAAGGGACCATACGACATGTACATTCTTCAAAGACTAGTTGTTGGAATCCCACTCAAACCTTCTGTGAACACCAGATATTCCGACGTGTTCACCAGCTCCATCGCCGGACCATCCGGCATGTACACTGCTTCTGCCAACCAACCCACTTTCTTCTCTGCACAAAATACTCCGGCGTGTATATCATCAGTGCACCGGACCATCCAACATGTTAATCTTCACTCTTCAACACTTGCAACATTCTCTGCAAGAAATAGTCCAGCGTAATCAAGTCCATATCACCGGACCATCCAGCGTGCTTCAACTTTTCTCCCCACTGGCGTGTACTGGCTTCATGCGTCGGATCTTCCAGCGTGTACCATTGCCATGAGTTGTAGTGCTTCGGTGTATACAATCTCCTCTGCGTCGGACCTTCCGGCATGTACACTTTCTCTAGGATTTCTCTAATTTAATCAATCTTCGTCCCGGTTTTAGTGATTTCTTCATATATTGTACCTATAAGACCTACTAAAATATATAATTGATAAATATGTTAGTACTATTGACTATGTTATTATTAATCACTAAAATCATGTACATACTCTAAATATGGTCGCTACAATCTCTCCAACGGCATGTTTGCTACACTCATATCTGATAAGCTCTATATCAAAAACACTTTCACACTGATTGTTTCGTTTCCGTCTGTCATATGAGTTAATAAAAATCATCTGTAATAACGTGATCTATGGTAGTGAGATTAATGTGATTGATCAGTTAAGCTCCCTTTGATGTTACGGTGGCTTTTCAAAAGTATTTCTTTCTTTCTAGATTTAAATGGAACAGGTAGTTGGAAACATACTCTTAAGAGCCGTAACAGAAAAAATCGTACTGAAATTAATTAATAAATATCCCCGTAAGGCATAAAGCAGAGCGCTTTAGAGAGATATTGGATGAGGGCTGACCAACTAAAGCTTGAGTATGCATCGTAAGATCATCTCCGACTATATATTTTTTATTTTTATTTTTTTCTGATAACCCTTTTTATTCTTATTTTTTTATTATCTTATCTCCAATAATTTCTCTTCAAATAGATTTATTAAAGAAATGAAAGAGAATCCTATCTTGAAGAGAATAAGAGAGAATCCTTCCATAAAATAAACTATAAAGGAAAACTATTAGAACACTCAAGAGAACAAAAAAATTTTCACGAAAGGAACATAGCTCGCGAAAGAATTTCGTTAGAGATGGTCTAACACCAATGTAAACCTAACAGGCAGCACCCATTAAAAAAAATATAAAGAGGACACATTACTAGCAAAGGAAAATTAAAGAAAAAACAAGAAAAATCAGAAAATAAAAGATTTGACCTGAAGCACACCACTTACCAAATCCATCCCTAGGGCTTCAACTACTCTTTCTCTCTCTTCTCATACGTACCCGGTCAAATGTCTCTGTGCAATCAGGGCCTGCGGGTTCTATCTCTCTCCTTCCTATAAAAACCACACTCTCTTCTCACCATCACTCGGGTGCAGTGGTGTACCAGACTACTTGCTTGAGAGAGAGAGAGAGCATGGGGAGGTCGCCGTGCTGCGAGAAGGGGCACACGAACAAGGGCGCCTGGACCAAGGAGGAGGACCAGCGGCTCGTCGCCTACATCAAGGCCAACGGCGAAGGCTGCTGGAGGTCGCTCCCCAAAGCAGCGGGCCTGCTGCGGTGCGGGAAGAGCTGCCGGCTGCGGTGGATGAACTACCTGCGGCCGGACCTCAAGCGCGGCAACATCACCGAGGAAGAAGACGAGCTCATCATCAAACTCCACCAGCTCCTCGGAAACAAGTACGTTACTAATTAAGCTTGTGGATTATTAGAAAGATTTGAGTTGAATTAATCCTATGATATATCGTGTTCTTGATTGATTCTGATGGTGAAACTTTAGGTGGTCGCTAATCGCCGGGAGGCTGCCGGGACGGACGGACAACGAGATTAAGAACTACTGGAACACGCATATCAAGCGCAAGCTCCTGGCCCGCGGCCTTGACCCGCAGACGCACGGCCCGGTAAATTCCATCGTCGCTGGTGTCGCATCAAGCGCCCACCACCAGGACAACCCAGCGGTGCGCTCCAGCTGCTCGCCGCAGAGCAGCAGCACTGGCCACAGCAGCGACTACGGCAGCACGTCCGTGACGCACCCCAGCGACATCGACCTCAACCTCTCCATAAGCCCGCCGAGGCCGAGCCAACCGTCGTCGCCGCCGCCGAAGCTAGAAGCAGAAGCAAGAGGCGGTGCGACGTCCAGTGCGAAGACAACAGCTCGTACAAATTAACAAGGGATACTAGCTCGTAGGACAGGATCTGTTTAGAATGTTTTTTCTCCTTAAATCGTACGTTGTTGCCTACCGCCTTAATTAGTTGCATGCCCCTCTTTCTGGCATTTTGCTAGAAAATATATGGCGGTGGCCCCCTCAGTTGTCTCTTACCATCTTACATGGCGTCACATCGATCACCAAATACAATGTGGGGACTGGAGAGTGAAGATGCAGAGAGTGGAGATGCATAGAGCTAAAATGTTGTCGCTTCGTAACGACCCTCAGCGGTTGCGGAGAAATAAAAAAAAAAGGCACAAGAGACGATTGAAAAATGCCATTGGGACGCTGGTGCCATAGAGTGTGTAATGTAATTACTCGAATGTGGGTTGAGAACATATATCAAGTGATATAGATAAAATAGAGACAAAACTATTACTACTGGAGATGCCCAAGGTTCTTAGTCTCCACTTAGAGATGCTAGTTAGCTTGCCAGCTAATCTAGAGGACCTTAGTTGTTAGAAATGCTAAATTACACTAGAGTAGCACGGGCTATGAGCAGCTAATTTACATGAGATTTAGGCCATGGTAGTGGTTATATATTATTGGGGAACCAAATTAGCTCCTTGGATTCTGAGAAGCAAGTAAAAGCCTCCCCTGCAAAAGGGAAGCGATTTCGACCTGAAGTACAAAGATATTCTCTATAAAACCCAAACTCTCAAATTGTCTAAAACATAACCCTCTAGCTAGCCCAAAACAACTGTGCTTTCAATGATTTGGTATCCAACAAGGACAGGCGGTTATAAGTTAGTGCAAAGCCAATAATTATTTCGACGCCATGTCTATTTTAGAATTAATTGAAATATTTTCCTTCGTTCCAAATGAACCTAAGAGAAGTTAGTTGTTAAGTTCTTCAATTGGATGGAGAGGGAGTAGTCCTTATGAGGCTTTTGTCATGGAGACATGGACCAGAACAGCATGAGGTGTGTCCTTTAGTAGGTAGGTAAGAGTGTGTAGGTAGGGAGGACGAAGGAGCAGCCTTTGGTTAGTTGATGCCGTAATAGCAATGGTTTAATTAGACCAAGCTAATTGTGGACTTGTGGGGCTGGACGGAGTGGTGGTTGGTGTGCAAATTTTGTTAGTCATGTACGGGTACTACTGAATTATCTAATACTCTGAAAATTCTTCGAATGGGTGCAGGTGAAAGGGAAGCTGATCGAGAAAGAATGAACATATATATGTAGGTTTTGTTGGCAAAGCAGATCTCCGTACTCCATGTTTCAAATTGTTTTCTTTCTTCCCCTAGAATTTTACTTCCACTGTTACTGATAATATGATGCATGTTACTTTAAACTAGATATAATCTCCAAATTATGAGTCTTTTTCCATCACGTTTTGTATTTATAGTACATTTGAAGATAAAAATAGTTATAATGCAACATTATATTCTTTTGTTGTCTATAGTGTTATATGCCATGTTTAAAAATTGTGCGGCCTCACATTGTATCCATTTAAAAAAACAAAGTTACAGAAAAAAAAGAGGGCATAACATGTTTTCTCATCTCAAAAAGGAAAACAAAAGACTAGGATTCTACTTTGTTTGATGGTGCACACTGTAAACACTAGGTTATATATGAATGAAAGATAGCTAAGGAGATATATCATTAAGCTTGTAAGCTGGTTATTATATGATCTACTGATAATTTAAATCAAAGAGAAATGTGTAGATTGATCGCATAAACTTTGCATGAACTTCTGAATCTTGTGCTAGAATGCATTTCACAAATAAGCAAATGATCTGTCAGCATAATTGGACTCCTCAAGTAGAATGTGGCGTGAATGGAAGTGTTTTAGTTGAAATCTCATCTTAATTAAGGCCACTAACCCGACAGAACCTACAAATATGGACTTTTGCATGTGTTGACGTGTAAAGATGCCACATGCCAAACACTGAGCACTTCGTGTGCAAATCTGGACCAGAACTTCCTGTCAGGATCAGATGTTCCGATCTAATGATCGGATGTTCCGATCTATGTATCCGATGGGTAGTGCCTAGGAAACCCTAGCCGTGGCGCTATACCTATAGAGGGACCGGTGATGTCCTAAGAGGAGGGGAGGGGTGAATACACTTAAAACCTAATTGGCTCTAAAAGCTTCACAAGAAACCTATATTAAATTTCATCTAAATGTGTTGTAGGTTTATGTAGTGTGTCTACTCTACCGTTCAAAATAGTTTTGCAAACTGTAGTTAATCCTAGCAAACTACTCTAGTAAGATAAATGCACAAAGGTAGATTGTAACTATATAATTGCGGAAACGTAAATAAGGTAGAGAGAGCAAACTTGGCATAAGTGATTTTTATCATGTGGTATCGATGGCATAAACATCACCTCTAGTCCACGTTAGAGCTCCGTCAAGGATATGCTCCCGGTCGGTACCTGGTCACGACTCTTGAGCCACCAAGCCACCAAGGTAAGGCATCAAGCCAGATGAGCCATCAAGTCACCAAGGCAATGTCTCACCACTAGCCTCTTTTCCGGTCACTTACCACCATGATCACTTCGGAGCTTGAGCCACAAAAGCAAGGGTCTCTACGTCCTTGCACAATCGCCTTGTTACCGCTCCACACCAAATCGGAGGGTCAACAAGCTTACCGTCGTGTTACCAAAACTCCAAGGTGCTAGCATACCTCTTGGTAGAAGCTAGGATTACTCCTTGATCCCTTCTTCAAGCTGCAACAATTAGCTACAAATCACTTTAGGATTATAAGCACTAAACACTCTCTAATCTTGTGCTTAATTGCCTCAGATGATCACTTTAAGCACTTTGGTGGCTTAGATGTCTTCTCAAGTATGTATAAGCTTCCTCTAGACTCCAGGAACATGCCACACCTTCAATTGACCGAGTGGAGAGGTATTTATAGCTTGAAACCCTCAAACTAGCCGTTAACCTAATGGCTCAGAAAAACTGTTAACACTAGATGATTTGGTGACAACAGTAGTACTAACATCGGATCATCCGGTGAGTATAACCTCATAAACTAGTCGTTAGATTCCACTCAAAGTCATCCTGAACACCGGACACTTTGGTGTACACATCATCTCCATCACTGGACTATACGGTGAGTACATTTGAGCCATCCGAGCCTCTACAACCTCTCTATGTAATTGCTCCGATGTAAGCCTCTGGTGTACATAAAATCTGTCACCAGATCATCCGATGAGGTATTCTTCGATCTTGCACTCTTGGAAACGCTTTTGTAGGAAATACTCCGGTGTAAAGCATCATGTGTATACAACTCATGCACCGGGCCATCCAGTGAGTTGATCTTCGTTCTTCTATGCTTAAACTCTTCTCTACAAGAATTAGTCTAACGTGATCCTCTAGTGATCACAAAACCATCCGGTGAAGCCATCCGCATTCTCCCCTTTGTCAACAATGCTCCACTGCTTCTGCCCATTTGACATCGGACCATCCAGTGAGGTAAAGCTGCCTCTGGACACAAAGCTCCGGTGCGTACAATTATTCAAGTACCAGACCATCCGGTGAGTATGTTTTTCTTAGGACTTACCCAATTCAACCAAACTTTGTCCCGACTATGGTGGCTTCTTTATGTATTGCATCCATGAGATATACTAAAATATATACTTGACAAATATGTTAGTCCCATTGACTATGTTATCATTAGTCACTAAAATCACAATCATGGTCTAATAGGGCAATTTTTGCTACAATCTCTCCATTTTTGGTGATTGATGACAACACAACTAAAGTAAGTGGCAATAAATGATACGAATCATAAAGAGCATAAAACCTTACCACATTGCTTGGATGCATGTTCTTAACACTCAGTCCCCTTTTGTTGTGGCTCCCCATTTCTCTATTGTCACTATCTCCCTTGATCGATCCATGCAAGAGCTTATTCATTGCATGCTTTTGATACCAATTGTAGATGAGTCCTCCTTTGTCAACTTTGGCATCTTGCTTGTTCTTCACTAGGCATGCCTCTTGCTTTGGTCGTCAAACTTGTCCCCCTTTGTCAACAATCTCAAAAAAGGCTACAAACACATGTTGAACTCGAGGAAGAGCGTTAGACCACATGGGAGAGAGTTTCATAAATTATGATCCATATAAATGATACCAATTGAAAAGATATTACTTGTGAGGATACAATTATAAGAATATGGCACCAATTGAAAAGAAAACACACGGATCATAATTCATAAAACTCACATAATATGATTTAAACTCCCTCCTATATATGTGCGTACATATGATGAGACCCACTTATTAATACCACTTGTAGGAATGCAGCAATATATGCACATCTAGACAATAGAGGTAGGAAGTTTAAGTCATATCATGCATGGATGTAGCTTAAATGTAAAAATGAATTGATAATGATACCAATTAAAGCCTTTAAGCATTGCATACTTATGGGGATGTGTTGATTGCTGTATGAGACTAAAAAAATATCTAGCAACACATGTTAGTCTCAAAATCACAATCCATAAGATATACCCCCCTAAATGTGTGCATATAAGTATTGAATACTTACGGGACATATGCATTTGTTACTAATAACGATGGGAAGGGTACCCTATAGATTGCTTTATGGCACATAAAATATACCAATTATGAAACTAGTGCCATAAAAGAAACTTACAACTAATAAACCATGTAAGTTGCTCGTAAGAAAGAGAGAAACAGAAGCAACCTACCATATAAAAATCTACACTAGGTATTACAATAAATTGAAATATGCACATACAGTCCTAGTTAAGGCAAATGATCTAGATGCAAAACCAAATGCATGAATAAAGATCTAGCTACCATTTACCTCTTTTATCTTTGGATGGGGATTTGGGTATATGATGATCATGATCTTCATTGAAGAGCCCAATATTGTACAGTTGGCTTGTTTGCTTGAATCTTCACTCTATCTTGTGAGCCAAGTCTCCAAATCCCTATAGCCACCTCGGGCTTCAAGTTGTTTTAGAACCCAAACCGATTTTGGCCCCTTCATGTTGGTGATGACTTTCTTGGGCATCCAAATAGGTTGTTTCCGCCCCCAGTCCTTTCTCCCAAATATATGCGCAACCACCTTACTATTTTCCTTCTTTTGAGCTTGCAGTGGTTGCTCTTGGTCTTGTTCTTCTAATAGGGCTTGATGTAGAGGTTGTTCGTCGCTTTCTTCTCCTCCTTGGTCTTCTTTTTGACTTGCTTGCATTGGAAGGACTTGTGGCCTTCTCAATGGCATTTGAAGCATGTCACGGTGGACCCCTCCGTAAGCTTTTTCACCATGGTTGCACGGATATCTTGAGGAGGTTGGACATGTCATTTGCCCTTTAGACTTGCCAAATCTTTCTTGAGCTTCTCCACTTCTTGCTTAAGATCATTATTTTCTTGTGCAATGAGATCATTAGATGGTTCTACAAAAACATTCTCTATGTATTTCTCATTGCAAAGGGGTGAGCACGATATATCAATTAAATCACCGCAAGAAGGAGAAGCATCTACCTTAGGATTGAAATTAAATAGAGAGGTAGAATGCTTCAAAGAGACCATAGTTTGAGATTCAATGCACTCAAATTTTGCATGAAGCTCATCATGCTCCTTGTTTAGCAAATTGAATTTCTCAATAATTGTTCATAATTAAAAACAAAGGTAGCATAAATGTCATTAAGTCCATTGAATTTCTTAAGCTCTTTTGATTGTTTCTTAAGGGCCCCTTGTTGCTCATTGATCAAATGAAGAAATTCTTGTTAAGAGGAGGAATCCTCATTAGATTTATCATCACTTACATCGCTTTTCATATCTTTGGCCATAAGGCACTTGTGTGATGATGACCTTGAGGAAGAGCTTCTCTTCGAGGAGTGGGTGGTGAAACTTTCATCACTTGAACTTGAATATTCATCTTCACTTACCCATCTTCCCATGATTGCGAATGCTTTGGCTCTTCCCATTGTCTCCCTCTTGCTCTTGGTCTTCTTCTCCTTCTTGAAGTGATCAATTGTTTTGATCAAGTCTTTCATGGAGATTCGATGATCTATCTTAGCATTGATCTTCTTGTTGTTCTTCTCCACTTGAGAGATGAGCTTGGTGACTTCTGGATCCATCTCTTCATTGCTTGATGTGCTTTGCTCATCATATTCATTCATCTCTTCATCTTCATCTTCTTCTCCATCATCTTCGCTTGAGCTTGACTCTTGCTCTTGCCTCTTATCTTTACCCTTATGTGTTGGCATGGTACTTGCTTACTTGCGAGAGCAAGGTTCTTGGCTTCGGATGAAGAAGAAGCTTCGATCCCTATAGTTATGGTTATCTCATGGGTGGTGATCTTACTGAGAACTTGACTTGTAGTCATCTTCTTGATGATGTGGTTGTCATAGATGATGGAGACTATCAACTTGTACTTCAAAAGAAGAGCTTGAAATATTCTTCTCACCATTTGATCATCTTCAATTTGCGTCAAGCCTAATCCATTGATCTCATTGACCACAATATTCAAACATGAGTACATGTCATTAGCATTTTCATAGGGTAGTTGTTTAATGCCATTGAGCTTAGTAACAAGCACATGATATTTCTCATTGTGCACATCATTTGTGCCTTCATGTATTTCAATGAGACTAGTTCAAATATCATGAGCATTAGTAAGAGAATAAATACGATTAAATGCATCAACATTTGAAGATAATAAAAAGATACTCTTCGCCAATGCATCTAATTGCCTCTCCTTGTTGGTGATACGAGGTCTCATCCCTTCCTCGATGACTCTCCAAATATTTAAATCCTTAGCTTACAAATAACAAGACATTAGAATTTTCCAATGGGGAAATTTATGCCATTGTAAAGTGGAGGACTATGGGTATCTATCTCAATCCTGGATGTCATAACTCACTAGGCAGTGAAGCCTAACTGATCAAAATGAGACGAGATATCAAATGCTACTTGAATGACGTGTCCTTGTGAAAGGTGTGAGCTTCGGCTCTAATACCACTTGTAGAGGGATCGATGACATCCTAAGAGGGGGGGGTGAATTAGGACATTTAAAACCTAATTGTCTCTAAAAGCTTCACAGGATAAACCTATATCAAATTCTATCTAAATATACTCTAAATTTATCTAGTGTGTCTACTCTACTTCTCAAAAGAGTTTTTCAACCTATAACCAATCCTAGCAAACTACTCTAGTAAGGTAAATGCGCAAAGGTAGATTGCAAGTACATAAATGTGGAAATGTAAATAAGGAAGAGAGAGCAAACTCGGCACAAAGGATTTTTATCCCGTTGTATCGATGGTACAAACGCCACCCCGAGTCCATGTTGAAGCTCCACCAAGGATATGCTCCCGGTCGGCACCCGATCACGACTCTTGAGCCACCAAGCCACGAAGGCAAGGCCTCAAGCCAGATGAGCCACCAAGCTACCAAGGCAAGATCTCACCACTAGCCTCACTTCCGGTCACATGCTGCCTTGATCACTTCAGAGCTTGAACCACAAAGGCAAGGATCTTCGCGTCCCTACACAATTGCCTTACCGCTACTCCACACCAAGTCGGAGGGTCAACAAACTTGCCGGTGAGTTACCAAGGCTCCAAGGTGCTGGCGTACCTCTTGGTATAATCTAGGATCACTCCTTAATCCCTTCTTCAAGTTGCAGCACCTAGCTACAACTCACTCTAGGCCTATAAGCACTAAACACTCTCTAATCTTATGCTTAATCACATTGGATGATCACTTTAAGCACTTTAGTGGCTTGATATCTTCTCAAGTGTGTATAAGCTTCCTCTAGACTCCAGCAGTATGTCACACCTTATAATGACCGAGTCGAGGCATATTTATAGCCTCAAACCCCCAAACTAGCCGTTAACCTAATGACTCAGAAATGTTGTTAACATCGGATGATCCGGTGACAATAGTAGTACTAATACCAGATCATCCGGTGAGTACAACCTTATAAACTAGCCATTGGATTTCACTAAAAGTCATCCTTAACACTGGACACTCCGGTGTATACATCATCTCCATCACCGGACTATATGATGAGTACATTTGATCCATCCGAGCCTCT
This sequence comes from Phragmites australis, assembly GCF_958298935.1. Taxonomy (NCBI): domain Eukaryota; kingdom Viridiplantae; phylum Streptophyta; class Magnoliopsida; order Poales; family Poaceae; genus Phragmites; species Phragmites australis. The sequence goes on from NC_084943.1 coordinate 3,694,717, forward strand.
CTGTGTAAATAGTTCTGGTGTAAACCTCTGGTGTACACATCACCTATCACCAGACCATCCAGTGAGGTATTGTTTGATCCTCAACTCTAGGAGATGCTTCTGTAGGAAATACTCATGTGTAAAGCATCTGGTGTGTACAACTCGTGCACCTGATCATCTGGTGAGTTGATCTTCGTTCCTCTGTGCTTGGATTCTTCTCTACAATAATTAGTCTGGCGTGATCCTCGAGTGATCACCGGACCATCTGGTGAAGCCATCTGCATTCTCCCATTTGTGAACAATGCTCCACTACTTCTGTCCATTTGACACCAGACCATCCGGTGAGATAAAGATGCCTCTAGACACAATGCTCCGGTGCGTACAATTCTTCAAGCATCGAACCATCCGGTGAGTACATTTTTCTGGGGACTTCTCCAATTCAACCAAACTTTGTCCTGACTGTGATGGCTTCTTTATATATTGCATCCATAAGACCTTCTAAAACATATACTTGATAAACATGTTAGTCCCATTGACTATGTTGTCATTAATCATCAAAATTACAATCATGGCCTAATAGGGCCATTTTCGCTATAAGCCATTGGACCATTGTCATCTCCCATGCTCGGGAGTGACCCTGTCAGAGCATAGGCGGCCGACAGCTTGTCCTTGGTCGTCGAGATAAAAATTGGGAAGAAATGGGGGTTGGAAAAGAGAATTAGGGCAAAAAAAAAAGATCAAAACAAAAGATAAAGTAAATTGTGTTTGATCGATTGGTTGTTGGATTTCCTCAATCGGCCATGGCCTTTATATTTATAGGGTGGGTTGGTTTGGCCCTATTTTGAGTCGGAACATATCAAAACACATCTTCAAATTCAACTCGATCTCTTCCCAAAAATCCTGATCCGACTCGGATCGGATGTTCCGAGGCCCTGATCGGATGTTTCGATAATCTAATTTTCTCAAACATATATGCTTTGGTCTAGACAAAAATATTTAATCGGATGTTTCGATCCTGACACCGGATGTTCTGATATGCTGAAAATTTCTAGATCCGAAACTTCTACAAGATACCAATATCTGTCATCAACACATGCCCCCCCTGTTTTTTGGTGAAGCTTGCTTACCAAAAAATATATCCTCTCCCCTTCTACTTTTCCCTAGGCGATGATCAAAACAACGGCCATGAATATCCCTTAGAATGATGGTAACTAATACATTGACAATGTTTCTTTAAGAATCTTACCACACACTAGTATAAAATTTCTTGAAGTATCGTCAGTTAATAGCCCTAGGAAATTTCTCTCCTTGCAAGGTTTCTAACAAATAAGAATTTCTAGGGACGACACTTACAACTTTGTACGGACCTTCCCAGCTTGGAGACCATTTGCCAAACTTGTCCTTCAATCTGATAGGCTAGATAGCTTTCCATACAAGATCTCAAATTTGAAATAACTTTACCTTTACCTTCTTTGTTGTAAGCTTTGGCTACCCTCAACTTGTCTTTCTCGATCTCCCTCAAAGCCTTCAAGTTTTCATCCATCAATTCATCAATCTTGGCCATCATTAGATCATAATAATCTACAACCAACAAGTTATTCTGCTCGACCAATCTTAGAGCACCAAGATTTACCTCAACAGTTAGTACAACCTCTTTTCCATAAACAAGTTCATACAACGTTACTTTAGTGACACCATGTCTAGATATATGATGTGTCCATAAAACCTCGAATAGATCTCATGCCACCTTCTAGGATGTTCCTCTATCTTCTTCTTGATAAGCTTAATCAAAATATTATTACTAGACTCGGCCTGACTATTGGCCTAAACATAATATAGAGATGAATTGAGAAGCTTAATTTTCAATGACTCGATAGATCCACGTACCTGATGTGACATGAATGAAGTACCTAGATCCAGCTAAGGTTTGCAGAAATGCCAAATCTATGAACAATATGCTTCAATATAAAGTCAATCACCTACTTATGTGTCATATTCTTGAGAGGAACAGCTTTAGTCCATTTGGTGAAATAATTAGTAGCCACCAAAATAAAACGATGAACTTTAGATGATGGAGGATGTATTTGACCGATGAAATCCAAGCCGCATCCTCGGAATGGCCATGGTTTGATAATAGGATGCATCGTAGCAGCAGGAACTAAATGAATGTCACCAAATTTCTGGCATGCCTCACGCCCTTTATAATAGCTGAAGCAATCATTAAGCATAATAGACCAATAGAAATCAACTCTTTTCAATAACAACTTCATATTATGTGCTGATTAATACGTGCAACATATGCCTTCATGTACCTCTCCCATAGCAATTCTTGCTTGATCCAAATCCAATCATTTGAGAAGCAAACCATCAATAGTATGGCGATATTGATAATCATTTAACAATGTACATTTGAAGGCTTGTCACCGAATCTTTCTATCAACATTTTTGCTTGGATCCTTTAAGTAATCAATTAACGACCCTCTCAATCCTTAGATTCAAACACTTCAACCATTTCTCCCGCTAGAGAAGATGTAATCGAACCCAACAATTTTTGTTTGACTATACAATAATTAACACTTTCAAGCATCGGTCTTTCAATCACAAAGAATTTACATCTATCAACTTGATAACCAGATGCTTGTTGTGCTAAGTCATTAGCTATAAAATTATCATCTCTAGACACATGACTAATAGCAAAATATCCAAAACAACAATGATGTCTAGATATTTATAAAGATAACTATTTAGTGATCCGTCAAAACATTGATAATTACCAGAAACTTGCTGCACAACTAGCAACGAATCACCAAAAACTTTTATATTCTACACACCCATGAAACTTAAAATTTCTAATCCTAACAAGAGAGCTTCATATTTAGCTTGATTATTGGTAAAAAATAATCTAGACGATAAGATGTTTCAAAAATAGTACCTCTAGGTGAAACAAAGACAAGACCAACACCTTGTCCAACTCCCGAAGCTATAAACCATTAAAATAAAGCTTTCATGGTTTAATAGATATATAACTTACTTATAAATCATGCTTATCATCAATCTGATGGTCAACAACAAAATTAGCTACAATTTGGCCTTTTATAGATTTTAAAGATTCATAAGTCAAATCATACTCTCTTAGTGTATAAGCCTATTAAACAATTATACCACTTAAGATTGGCCTTTGCAACATATATTTAATAACAACGGCTTGACATGGTACTATGCAAGTACTAGATAACAAGTAATGCCTTAACTTTGTGCTAGCATAATATAATTTTTCAATAAAGACATACCTCGTCTCCGCTTCAAAGAGACATTGACTCAAGTAAGTAATTGCGTGCTCCTTGCCACAATTTCTTGTGTCAAAATAGCACCAATCGCATTCTCTCCAACAGCAATGTATAACTGAAAAAGCAATCCGGCTTTATGTGCCCGAAGCATTGGAGGAGTATACAAATATCTCTTGATTTCATCAAATGCGCGTTGCTGTCCCCCCCCCCCCCCAAGTAAGTTCGGTCTCATTCTTTAACCGAAGTATAGACATAAAAGCTCTAACTTTTTCGGACAAGTTTGACACAAACCTTCTCAAGTAATTTCCTTACCCAAGAATTTCTGCATATCTATTTTACATGTAGGTGCCTAAACATTTTGTATAGCCTCTATTTTAGTAGGATCCATCTCTATGCCCTTGTCATGTATTATAAAATCTAAAAACTTCCCAGCCGACACACCAATAGCACATTTGAGTGGACTTATTTTTAGACCATACCGACACATCCTTTCAAAGGCTAATCGTACATTGGCTAAATCAGAATCATCACCATCCGATTTATCAACTATGTCATCAATATACACCTCTAATATGACACCAAGCAAATCATGAAAATCAAATTTGTAGCCCTTTGGTAAATACCACTGGCATTTTTAACCCAAATGTCATAACCACCCACTCAAATAAACTAACAAATCCAGGACTACGAAAAGCCATTTTAGACATATCTTTGTCGGCCATTAAAATTTGATTATAACCAGCATTACCATTAAGAAAACTAATTATTCTATATCCCGAAACATCATTAATCAACATGTTGGCTTTAGGAGTAGCTTTATTCAAATATCTAAAATCAATGGATATGCAAACTCACAACTTACCACTACTGTTCTTCACAACCGGGAAAATATTGGAAATCCAATCCGCACATCCATATGGCCTAAATATAACTTTTAATAATCGATCTATCTCTTCTTTAATCCGATCATACATGTTAGGATTAAACCTTCTAGGTGTCTGTTTATAAGGCCTAAATCCTACTTTAATAAGTAACCAATGCTTATGAACTCTCGGTCATGCCCCGACATCTCATGATACTCCCAAGCAAAACAACCGACATATTCTTTGAGAAATCAATTACTTTGGTCTTGTAATTGGCTTACATATTTTTGTTTACAAACATCGGCCTTGGTAGAATACCATCACCTATATCAATATCTTCTAATGGATCGGCCGATGAAAAACCGTAACATAATTTTTCTAACTCATCTAAGTCTTCAATGACTTCACAAATATTGTTCTTATTTAAACTGTATTGTCCCATACGCTTTTGTATCCATTCTAAATTCCTATCTCTACTCACTGATACACTATATCATTTAACCGATTATCACAAACTGGCTTCACAACCACGGGCACAAATCCATCCTTGGAGACATTAATAAAATCATAATATGAAAGATCAAGCCCTGATAAGAATCTAGCATTGCCATATCTCCAATAGGCTGAAGTATTGGCCAAGGCAACATAGGCTAAAGTATCCTCATGTATTATTCTCACATCATCATCTACCCATTAAATTAAAAGCTGATGCAAAGTAGATGGAATACAACTATTTGCATGAATCCAATTGCGTCAAAGAATAACATTATAATTACCTTTCACCTCAACGACGAGGAAGGTAGTGGATAATGTCTTACGTCCAATAGTGACATACATAGAGATAACACCTTTGGTCTCATTAGAATCACCTACAAATTCATTAGCACCAAGTTAGTCTTCATTAATCATCTCTACTAAGCTTCTTGCAAATTGAGTATGGCATCAAATTAACCGTAGCCTCACCATCAACAAGCATTCTTAAAATTGGCTTCCTATTAATATCTTCTTTTACATAATGGTTTCAAGGGCAGATGGCAATAGCACGGTCCTCCCTTGGTTGATGGTGATTATGCGCCCCTTGCCTTGAAGGTGATCTTGGTCGCTTAAACCCGCTTGGACGACTCATTTGTGCTTGGACGGTCTTGTCTTTCTCATATTTAGAAAAGAGTTGTTGGAAGGTGGGATTGAATTTCGTAACCTTGTTATGTCTCTTCACCTCATTAACTTTTCACTTCCCGGCCTCCAGTCTCTTTGGCTTGATCATCCTTGGCTTAGCATTGTCATTCCCCTTGGCGATTGAAGTGTTCACCACAATCTTGATCAATTCCTTACCTTCAGGAGTTTTATCATGTAACACATCTCTTAACAAGTTTTTGTTCTCCCCCAAAGGTTTAAGCCTTTCTTCACCAACAATTACATTTTTTCCCTTTAGTTGATTCAGCTTGAGTTGGCCAAATTAAGATGCTCTTGTCTTCGAGATCAACCACATTAATAGGGAACGATTGCTTGTCTACTTGCATCTCCCCAAATTTCAATTGTTCTTCATTAATGGCTGATTGAATCTGTCGACGAAAAATATTGCGATCGTTAGTCCTAAGAGAATAAGAAATATGCCATTTGTAATAAGCTCGCTCTTGAATTCATCTAATAGCAGAATTATGTGACCATGAGACAGCTTAATCTGCTTTTCTTGTAGTAGGTAATAAAAAATTCTATCGCACTTTGCTACATCAAAAGTAAATTTATTTCTTCTTGCCGATTGTTAGGAGGTATTGGCTTAAAAGCAGCAAAAGAGTGGTTTAGACTTAGAAGACCAAGCCCATTCGGCCACACATACATCAACATCAGCTTCGTCCGAACCTTCAGATTCATATTCAAGCATGTGAATATTAGGACGATCAACTCTCACTTTACATTTGATCTATGAATGTTTCTAGACTCTTTAACCTAGTTCTTTTGTGCCAGAGCTTTTTGCAAGACTTGACTAACATCTTGAAAATCATACACTTCTAGCTTTTCTTTAAGATGAGATACGAAACCCGAATAAGCTAATTCAGCCAAGTCTATTTTAGAAAGCGTCAAGTTAAAACATCTGTTCTTTGTATCTCTAAACCTCCTAATAAAATCAGCAACGAGTTCATTGTATTTTTGTTTAACCGATGTTAAATGTGAAAGTGTCAATTCAGTATCATCACTATAAAAATATTCATGAAAATTTTCTTCTAATTAAGACCACACATGTACAGAATTAGGAGAAAGAGATGTAAACCGTGTAAAAGCAGTTCCAGAGAATGACAAATGAAAAAAATATAATTTTCAGGATATCATTGGAACTAGCTTCATCCAATTGTGCAAGAAATTGGCCCACATTCTCCCTAGTTGTTCTATTATCATCCCCGGTAAATTCTACAAAAATAGGAACTTTGAAACCATGGGGGATGGAATTGTGTCATAGTGCTTGGGATATGGCTTCTGGTATGCACGAGCATTTTTTCTAACCTCCACGTTGAATTATTCCCTTAAAAAGATAGCTACTTGTTCTTGCATAATTTCAGTATAATAAGCCTCGGGCCGAACAGGGTTAACTACTGGATCCAATTGTGGTGTAGGCACATTCGGCATATAGGATGTAATCAGCGGTGATGTGGAAGTGTCGGTCCATAAGGGGTCCCCGACCCTTGCAGCGGTATAGGTGGAGCACTATATGCTACAGTTTGATAATAAGGTGTTTGCACGTTGGGATAACCTTTGGCTCTACAGGTTTGAGCCAAAGTTGAATCATGGTGCTTAACATAAGGTGTTTGATATGAGTTTTGTGTCGCATTGGTTTTAATAGCATGAGTAGTAATACGATTAGGTGCAATACTACCAATATAATTTTGGCAATCATGTGGATTATTCAAGTATGCATAAGAAGCACTAGGTAATGTTCTAAATAGTAGGAGAAATTGAAGCATTGATATTACTAGTAATAGGTTTCTTCACATTTTATTCCTTATGTATTTGTAAAAGTAGTTGCTGAATCCTATCAACCAATATATCCTCAACAAATTTTTGAACACTATTAGCTTTGGTGACACCAACAGATTGATCAACCATATTAGCAACATCTTCATTAGAGAGGATGAGTTGAGTGCTTACATTGGTTGGTACCTTAGGGTTTTGAACGGCGGGCGGTCTTCCTTCTTGAACACGCACTACCGAGTCTTCACTTAACGCGAGAGGAGATGCTGCCGACATTGCTCCAAGTTAGCCTCAAATGCCAATTGTGTTTCTTCTGGAAACTCATCGTAGGATGTCATGATGATATTATCTTTATCAATTTCCAAAGTAGACATGTCTAGGGTTGTCGAATTCGGCTAGAAGATATCTGAAATCTTCTTCCCCAGCGGAGTCTGTAGCGAAAATAGTCCTATTAGGCTATGATTGTGATTTTGGTTATTAATGACAATATAGTCATTGGGACTAACATATTTGTCAAGAATATATGTTAGTAGGTCTCATGGATGCAATACATCAAGAAGCCACAGCAACCGGAACAAAGATTGACTTAATTGGAGAAGTCCTAGGAGAATCGACTTCACCGGATGGTCTGGTGTTCAAGGGTTAAACTAACATGAGTATTTTGTCCAAAGGAAAAGTGAGGGTTGATCATTGGATGGTCCGGTGCTCTATGTGTTGAACTCACCGGAGTGTTTCTTACAAAGGGGGAGAAGGCTGAGGGCCTCACCAGATAGTCTGGTGATCTACATTGGGTAACACCGGAGCATTTCTTGCAGAGAAGAATGGAAATGTAGAAGACTGAAGATCAACCCACCAGAAGGTCCACTGCTTAGTTTATGGACACCAGAGTATAGCACAAGAGCACTTCTTGTAGAGTCGACTGCAAGTGTTGAAGAATGAAGAACAACCCACTAGAAGGTCTGGTGCTTTGAAGATGAATGCACTAGAGCATTTTACACTAAGAGGCTATAAAGGCTCGGATGGCTTAAGATAACTCATTGGAAGGACCAGTGATGGATTTGAAGGTACACCGGAGTGTCCGGTGTTCACAGAGGCATTGAACAGAGTTGCAACGGCTAGTTTCTGAGTTTGTACTCATCAGATGATCTGGTGCTAGTACTATTGTTCTCACTGGATCATCCGATGTTAACATCTTTTCTGGGCTATTGGGAAAACGGCTAGTTGGCGGGTTTGAGGCTATAAATACCCCTCCACTCAGTCATTTGAAGGTGTGGCATGCTGCTAGAGTCTAAAGGAAGCTCATATACACTTGAGAAGACATCCAAGCCACCAAAGTGCTTAAAGTGATTATCCAAGGCAATTAAGCACAAGATTAGAGGGTGTTTAGTGCTTATAGGCCTAGAGTGAGTTGTATCTAGGTGTTGCAGCTTGAGGAAGGGATCAATGAATGATCCTAGCTTGTACCAAGTGGTATGTCAGCACCTTGGAGTCTTGGTGACTCGTTGGCATGTTGGGTCTTGGTGGCTCAAGCTTGTTGACCCTTGGACTTGGTGTGGAACGGCGGCAAGACATATGTATCGGGATGCGTTGACCCTTTTCTTGATGGCTCAAGCTTCGAAGTGATCACGACGACAAATGACCAGAAGAGAGGCTAGTGGTGATACCTTGCCTTGGTGGCTTGGTGGCTCATCGTGCTTGAGACCTTATCTTGGTGACTTGGTAGCTCAAGAGCTGTGACCGGAGGAGACTTGGTGACTAGGTTTTTGTGGAGCTCCAACATAGATTAGAGGTGGCATTCATGCCATCGATACCAAGGGATAAAAATTCCTCGTGCTGAGTTTGTATTTCTACCTTATTTACGTTTCTGTATTTACATACTTGCAATTTACCTTTCTAGAGTAGGTTGTAATCCTCTTGAGCTATAAAGTAGACACACTAGATAAATCTAGAGCACATTTAGATAGAAATTGAGATAGGTTTATGTTATGAAGTTTTTTAAGCCAATTTGGTTTATGTTTCTAAGTGTCCTAATTCACTCCCCTCTTAGGATGTCACTGTTCCTCACAGAGTCACCAACAAGTGTGCTGACACGTAAAGGTGCCACAAGCCAAACAATGAGCACCTTGTATGCAAAACTAGACCAGAACTTCCTGTCTAGATCAGAAGTTCTGATCTAACGATTGCATGTTCCAATCTGAGTATCCGACGAGTAGCGCCTAGGAAACCCTAACCATGGCACTAAGCTATTGGACCTTCGTTGTCACCCACTCTTGGGAGAGACCTCATGAGAGCATAGGCAGTCGACGGCTTGTCCTTGGTCATCAAGATCATGAACGGGAAGCAATGGGGGCTAGAAAAGAGAATTAGGGCAAAAAGAGATAAAAACAAAAGATAAAGTGAATTGGTTGTTGGATATCCTCAATCATCCATGGCCCTTTATATTTATAGGGTGGGTTGGTCTTGCCCCATTTTTAGTCGGAAACATATTCAAATATGACTCGATCTCTTCCCAAAAATCCTATTCTACTCGAATATGAAGTTCTGATGCCCCGATCGGATGTTCCGATCCTATCAAAAAATCTGATTTTTTCAAACATAGGGCCTTTGGTTTGGACTAAAAATATTTAATCGGATGTTCCGATGTTAACATTGGAAGTTCTGATATAGTCAGAATGTCCAATTTTTTCAAATGTAGGGCCTTCGATTTGGACCAAAATATTTAATCGGATGTCCCGATGCTACCGTCAGATGTTCTAATCCTGTCAGAATGCCCAATTTTCTCAAACATAGATGCTTTGGTCTAGACAAAAATATTTAATCGGATGTTCCAATCCTGACACTGAATGTTTCAATATGTTGAAAATTTTCAGATCCAAAACTCTCACAAGATGCCAATTTCTGTCATCATTAGCATGGAACATAGGAATCTAGTAGTTGTTGTATTTTTCCTTCATTCTAAATAGGCACCCTGCTAGGGCTCAATTTCATTCGTGCACATCATTACATATACCACCTCAGAATGGGTTATCACAAATGGTTGTTAAACCCTATCACATACGGGTTTTATTTTCATCCGTGCAAAAGGGTTTGTGTTTTCACGCTTGTGACAGACGGGTATCACTCCATCTGTAATATAGATTCACACCGACAGATTTGATTAACAACTTTGTCTATAATATGGCTGCACAATTTTTAATTTCACAAGTATCACAAACAGATTTACATTAGTAATCGTTTGTGTGTATATATTGTCACAGACAGGTTTTGTGCATATCTATCTATGCCTCTGAGATGGTTTCAAACGAGGATTGTGGAAACAATTTGTGTCTGGCTTATGGTTTAAGATGGAGTTCGTAAGTAACCGTATGTGTCATGTGACACAGACTGCCTTTCAGGTCAAATTTCACAGACATGTTACTTTAAGAAACATTTCTATGTAAATATTTCAGACGTATTGGTGTAAAAACTATCTATGTATCCCTAGACCCCCCTAACATCAATTTTGCTCCTTGTAGCCTTCTAAACATATTACGATCTCAGAATATGATGAACCATATATATATAGGCAATTAATATAGCAAACATATATGAAAATCACAAAGCACAAAATTAAACATAACTCATTATCAAAGTTACACAATGTATAACACTACTCCACACATGTACATAACTCATTAAGAAATTAGTTCCATAATGTAGCATACACATTAGATATGTCAACAATCTGAATGAAACTCCCCTTTTGGGTTTATTACTTGATCGAAAAATTAAGAAAACGGTGAGCTGTCCTTGGATTTCAGCAAGTGTTGCAATTGGCAGTATGAAGTTCTGTCAGTAGGGAAAATATATAAGTAATGAGCATGTGTAGATGAAGATTGACCTAAAAGTGATGATATACGTACGACCTTGGGATCTTGATGGCTTCTCATTTCAATGATGCGTTGCATGTGGTGGGCAACATAGAAGCCACATGCGTTGCCTAGTGGTCATTGGTAGCATTGTAAAGCATAGAAATATATTTGTGTAAAGTCAGTAGGATAGATAGTAATAATAAGAACATATTTAAAAGATTTTACTATACTGGGTATTTGAAGGAATGGTTCAGTTTGGTTGCTCTTTTCGGCTGTGGACCTCGTTTGAGGCTATTGGAAACTTCTGTGACCAAACAAAGTGGTGGGCCCTCAGATCTAGGTTGGGATTCGACGACTGGGTGTATATCGCATCAGATCTTGGGAACCGAGGACTGCTATCAATTACCATCCATCTTTTCGGTTAGAGTGCTAGCCTATTTATAGGTCGTACCCAACTACTCCCCATTACAGTTTACATCGTTACCTCTTTAACTGCCTCATTCTCGGCATATTCATGGGTAAACTGGTACTTTCCTAGCACAATGAGTTTTTTTTACAATTTTACCCTTCATGGTCTTCGATTACCAATGATGGTCCTCTCTTCGCTTGGGCTGCCGAAGGTCTGTGGCTATCGCACCTCTAGTCGACTCTCCCTCAGCATTGTCTGATGGTCTTCAACTGTCCAACTAAGACTCGACGAAGGCCAACAAAGGTTTTTGGTCCAGTCTTGAAGACTTGAGGTAGGCTCCACCCATCTCTGCTATGGGGCTTGTCCCACAGTGAGCTAAGAGAAGGCGTTCGGTCTGATTCTGAAGGCCTAAGATAGGCTTCGCCCATCCTAAGTCTAGGACCCACTCTGCAATGCTGAGCATCCATGAAATCCCCTCAGGTTGCCGAAGGGTTCCTGCAACACGATAAATCCATGACAACTGTACGCTTTGTCGGTAAACAGTGGCTGCAGAGGTCTTTGATCCTATATTCGAAGGGAGTCTGTGGGACCATTTCCCAACAGAGACTAATTTATGCATTGAAAGCACTACATGCATGCAAGAACAATATAAATTTAAGTGCTACAAGAGGAAAACAACCTCAAATTAATTGAGTATAGTCAAAGAGAACTCACGTGTTGATAATATTTTGCAGTGCAACATAGTTACGTGGTTGCGACTTTATGGAATCTATGTACCACACCTTTTTGAAATTAAGAATTATGACCCCTAAAACCCAGTGACTACCTGGGTTATAGGAAAACATAAAATATTCCTTGCCTTTGAATGCCACATTTGACGTATAAGATGTTTAGTGACCCCTATCTCATCAGACCTAATTCTTTGTAGGGAGAGAATATTAGGGTCAATATATGCAACATATTGTTTCTTCACCCAGTTTTATTGTATCATATGCCTATATGTAAATAAAAAATGAATTATATGTCATATATATAGTAGTATGAGTGATTGAAAGGTGTGTTTGAAAGTCCTTACAATGCGAAGGCCCTCAAGAGTGATATGTTTATTGCATCAAGGATAAAGAGGTCGTAGAAATCATTGAAGTTGATAGGGAAGTAGCCTCCATCGCTGTGGTAGAAATGTTTTTTTGGCAAATTTGATGAAGACTTTTGCCCTTCTCCTCTTGCATTGGTCCATGTAATATTTATGGAGAGCCATATATGCAGCACCTGCCACTGCGAGTTCAGTAACGGAAAGGATCGGTTCTCCACACTTGAATTTTGGTTCGTAGCACGGTCTATGACTTGCATACGAGGCTCTTCCTCAGCCACCTCTTTCTTATGGACATCATGTGGCTGTTCCTAGGCCAACTCTTTCTGCTGGACATGTAGTCACTATTGTTTAGCCACCTCTTGCTGCACCATAGGTTGCACGACATCCTGTTACTACACTTGTTGTTGAAAGTGCATCTAGGCCCCATAAGTGGGTTTTGGCTTATTGATGACAAACGATTAAGGGAATAATGGTTTGGTGAGTTTATGAACAGGTTTTAAATCCCATTGGTTAAGATAAGAGTCGTTGGTGTCCCTCAAAAAGAAAAGAGAAGCGGCATAGTTACTCAATAGGTTTAAATTTATTTTATTTTTGAATTTGAGTTAAGGATAGCCGTACTATCAAGAGGGATGCATGTTGATAGTCTTGAAGATGTCTTAGTGCTCAAAATACCCTTTTAGGACCAAAAGATGAGAGACACAATCACTCACGGACACCGGGAAATAGTTTTTGTTGTCTGAGCTCGGAGTCCCCGGTTAGCCTGGATACTCCGGACTCTGTCCAGTTGGCCGAAGTCTTCGAGTGATACTCCACCAAAGAATCTCGGTTTGAGTCGAAGAAACTCAAACTGGAGTCTCCAGGTTGGCCCGGATACTCCGTGGTTCTGTTAGTGGCCGGAGCCTCCGAGTGTGACTCCGCCAGCGAGTCTCGGGTAAAGCCGTGTGTGCTCAACCCGGAGTCTCCGGGTTGGCCTGGATACTCCGGTGTTCTGGTTGCTGCCAGAGTCTCCGATTGAGACTCCGCCAGTGAGTCTCGGGTAAAGCCTTGTATGCTTAACCCGGAGTCTCCTGATTAACCCGGATACTCCGGTGTTCTGTTTGTGGCTGGAGTCTCCGAGTGAGATTCTGCCAGAGAGTCTCGGGTAGACCTTAATTGTGTTACCAGAGTCTCTGGGTTGGCCCGGATACTTCAGGTCCTGATGTCTCCGGGCCCTCCAAAGAGGCTCCGGACGGTGTGTTCTGCCTAAGTCTTCGTGTGTTATCCGGAGTCTCCGGGTGAACCCGGATACTCTGGGTCAGTTCAAAATAGACTGTAACAGCTAGTTTTTTTTATGTGAGCTATATATACCCCTCACCCCCTTTGTTGGGGTGCTGCTGAATGAACTCGTGGACACATACTTCCAAAGCGATCCAATAGCCTCCCTAACTCCTCTATAGCTCAAATTTGTGCAATATTTGGAGATTAGGGTTTGGGAAGTGAGATTGAGTGCTAGAAAGCAAAAATTCCATTTTTGAGTACTTGAGGTCATCAACAAGCTTTTGATTCGCAATCTTTTCTCTTGGAGTTGTGAGCACCTAGACAGCAAGGCGTCACCCAGAGAGCACCCAAATTTGTGGAGTGCCGGGGGAAGTTTGTGTTACCGTCATTGAATTGAGTAAGAACCCTCACTTGATCTTTGTGGTCGCTTGGGAGAGGAAAGGGTTGGAAAAGACCCGGCTCTTTGTGAGCTCCTCAACGGAGATGTAGGCACATCTTTGTGCAGTGGCCGAACTTCAGGAACAAATTCTTATCCATTTCATTTTGTTGCACATTAACTTGCTTTAGTTAATATTTGGGGATCCTTCCTGATCTACTCATTAGTGTGCTTGTGACTGCATGGTATTGGTGATAAGGTACTTAGACCTCCTCTAAAACCTGTGGTAACCCTTGGAATCACTTAGATTTACTCAACAGTTTTTCAGTTTTGATTTCCTGTAGAATTCGGAGTATCCGGGTTCTGTATAAACCGGAGTCTCCAAATTAACCCGGAGTATCCAGATCCAGTTATCCGCTATCAAGTTTTTAAATTGCAGGAATCGCCTATTCACCCCCCCCCCCTCTAGGCGACATCTCATACATTTCAGTTATTCCTTAGTCTCCTTGTCAACACTCTTGACTTCAGGTTCCTTAGCCGGTTCACAAAAGGTTGTCAATGTTAAAAATGTTGTATGGGCTGGAGGTGGATGTGTGGGAGTTGTCGGCAGCAGGGAAAGAATGCTGAGCACTTGAGGCTTCAACTGTATGCCACTCTTCTTCCATTTGATCCTTTGCATGATAGCCTCCCCTAGAGTTGAGATCTCTTCATTAGGTGGGATCTCCAACTTGTGTGCCATGAAGTTCGGATGGACCATGTCCACCTCAACCATTGCATTGCCCTACCACACCTCAACACAATGTAGCGTCTTCTGTAGTGGCTGCACCTAGCCCGTTGTGGCCACAATTGTGAAATAGCTAGGCCTAATGAGGACGGCCCATGGCATGGGCCCATCGAGGTCACCTATGGATGAGTGGTAGCTCTGCTCAACCTCAATGGACACACAACTACTCTTTTTCAGAACAACAGGACTTCTACTAACTAGAACAATCTAAACTCCTTGTGCCTGTACTATGGTGGTCACACGGGCGAGGACTTCCTCAATGACCTCTGCGTGAATCCTCTAAGAAATCTACTTAATTGACACGGGATTGTTCCTATTCCTCCTCCTATACAACTCACGATGTTTAGGTCATCCATTCTTAACTAAAGAGTCATCGAACCCAACCTAGATGCTTACAATTTTTGAGGGCAACGGGGAGGACAGCCTTGTCCTTAACATCGAAGAAGGACCCTTGGCTAGATTATAGCTGCTTCTATCTATTTTTTCAGAGACCTCATCTTGAAGCTGATGTCAACACTTGGCGCCATGGTTGCCCTGCCTCGCAACCAATTCCTAGCACAACCCCCAAGAATGTTAGCAAATAGTACTGATGGACCTTCCTTCTATGGTTTCTCATCCTCCTTCTGCCATTGAAGGAATTTCCCCTCATACCCACATGTGCTGTAACACCCAGTTTTAAAGGAACAAATCTGGACACAATACATGTATGCTAGGATCAAGTTTCATACATGCGTTACATCATCAGTGTATCATCACAGTGCCATTAATACAATAACGATATTAACTTATTATAAAAGGACCCGAGGGTCTAAAAGAAAACACAGCGAAACAAAAGAGCTTCAGTGCCAGTGGGTCTTACATCTTCCACAGGTGTCAACCGGGGGCACATCAGCCTAGAACAGGAGCTCAGGGTCAATGTCATCTTCATCGAAGGATGCAGCTTCATTGATGACTTCTGAACAGCAAAGGGATGCAAGAAAGGGGACTATGAGTGTGAGTACAAAATGTACTCCGCATGTGTAGGAATAACATGCTGTGGGGCTAAAGTCAAGGAAATGTTAGACAGAGGTTAACTGCACTAAGCAACTATGACCTATAACTTCAACAATAGGCATCCTATTTACTAAGTGAGGAGACACAACTATAACAAGGGGAAACAACTCATCGGATTCCATCTGACTACCAAAACTCACCAGGTAATTCCATTACACGGCTACCCGACCAACTATACCAAAACCCTGATCCCAACTAATGGTGAAAAAGTCCAAGCCACTCTTGGCTATGAGCACGGTTGATCGATCAGGTTTATACTTTGCAGAGTTTGCACAGCTTTCCCCACGAGTTGTGATTCCCGTGTTGCTTCACACTTTTGGGATATGGAGTTGGGGTCTCACTAAAGACCTTAACAAAGCTCCCGCCGATCTGTAGGCACTCACTAAGATTTCACCGCTAACAGACGATTCCATCGCTGCAGAAGCCCTCTCTTTTGCCACTCAATTATCCATTGGTGCCCACAGAACCGGAGGGGTGGCTAATTAGTTGGCCATGTCATACCCATATAAGTCTCGTGGTTGTGTGGTTTAGCTGGGTTATAAGCTTCAAGAACCGATTCTTAGGATCCCACACAAGAACAACCACAAACCAACTGTGCATTACCCGCACACGTGCATTCCTGCACCATCATCATACAAATATTTTGTTGGGATCCTTATACCATGTAGCTACAAAATTATCATACCCGATTCTTGTTGCATAATTATTAGTCAAGATTAACATTTACCTAACTATGATAGCACTAGCATATCTACCCTTCATTAACCATGACTCACCAATGACAATAAGGAATAATGATACAAAAACTAGTAAACCCTAACATGAGATTCCAGTTTAGTCAATCATGCAATGAAGGAATAAATAGCTACACATGAATCCTAAAATGGGAGAAAAATGTTCAAGGACACTTGCCTTCAGCTGAGGGTTGCTTGAAGTCTTCAAAAACTTGATCTTGTAGATTCCCGAACTGATCACCTCCTAATCGACAAACCGGAAACATCACATAAGGGAAACTACTAAGAACAGTACACCAAACAGTACTAAGACTAGGTAAAAACTATATAAAAATATTCTACACGTCGCTACGAACATTTGAGCGTGAAAATTGCCCAGATGAGCTGCGAGCAAAAAGTTATAAGATTTTGAAGTTCCAGGAGGGGCTTTTCTACAAATTTTACTTGTTTTTTCCGAGAATAAACCGATTTGTTTTTATATTGAAAATCTTATTTATGATGTCATAAAGTGAATAGGAATTATTTTCCACAGAAAAACCTATGGAAAAAGTCCATGGACCCAAGGACCATGGCATGGAGGGCCGGTCCATGTCCACGGTGGACAGATTACAAAAGAGTGAAGGGGGTATGCAATCTGAACCACATGATCAAGATCGGATGGCTCGTTGTGAATGGGGGTGGACCGGGCAGGACTGGACATGGCCAGTGGCCAGCCGACGGTGGCGCATGGCTGGAACCTCGCTGGAGAAGCGCAAAGTTGTGCTTCCGACCACAAAACTCATCGAGGAAAGGTGCAAAACAAGGTGGAGAGCACGAGGATTCTTACCACAGGCTTCTCGACGGTGGAGAGGGGCTGTGGGAGGCTGGCGACAGAGAGGAGCGGACGGTAGGGCTCAAACATGGCAGGGACGGGTTCCAGTAGTGGAGAGAAGCTGAGGAGCGGCGGGACGATCCACCGGAGGCCCTGTGACACCAAAGTGGGAAGAATCTGGGTCAATGGTGGCTCGGGCCTGGAGAATCGACGTGGTGGCGGCTCATCCGAGCGAAAAACGACGGGAAACAGGTGGAATGGGTGTGGAACATCGTAAGGAAGACATTGAGAGCCTTATATACGTGAGAGGGGAAGAGCATCGGCCGAATTCGAAGAAAATGGCCGGCGGCCTTGATGGAGATAAATGTGGCAGTTTTAGCATTTGAGAGGTGTTATGGAGGAGGAAATGGTCGGGGACACATGATTACGGGGCATGGATCATGGGCGTGGCATTGATTGGCGAAAAACGGCTCGGGGAGGCGCCGGATTTTGAACGGGCGATGGGATTTGGTGCCGGAAACAGTGAGCAGGAGGAGGAAGAAGCGGAGCCAGCGGTCTCGGGCGCGCGGCTCAACTCGGTGTGGGTGGCTTAGCGGCTCCAGTCGGGCCCACCTGGCAGGGAGAGAGCACGGGAGAGGGAGGCTCGGGCACAGGGGAAGGCTGGCTCGGGCGCGGCCCAGCACGGGGGAGGTGGAGGCAGCCCACACGGGGAGAGAGATGGCTGGGCTGGGCCCAAGCGAGAGAGGGAGGGAGGCAGCCCGAAATGAAAGGGGGGGGGGGGAGGAGATTTGGGCCGGACAAAAGGAATTCGGACTGGGAAGATTTTACAATTTCGAAAATCCTTTTCTTTTTACATTTTGAACCAAATTCAAAAGAGGTTTTAAATGAGCGACTTCTAGTGATCTTTTGCAAACATTTTTCAAGCATAAAACCCTATTGCAACTATGCAGTATGAATGCATCAACACAAATATAACCGATGGCAATTTAAATTTAGAAATTAATTTCTTCTATGGAACAGAATTTACAACTCCTATTTAAATTCAAGCAAAATTTTAAACTATTGCAAAAATGTAAATTTAAGGTGTTACAAACCTACCCCCCTTAGGTTGTATCTCGCCCTCGAGATTCGGAAGGATCGAAGAAGAGATGGGGAAATTCTGCCTTTAGATCATCTTCTCTTTCCTATGTAGCTTCCTCTTCTGAGTGACGTTTCCAGTGCACTTTATACATACGGACTTGCCTGTTCCAGGTAACCCGTTCTGACATCTCAAGAATCTTGACTAGATACTCTGAGTAAGAGAGATCTTCTTGCACATCCAGTTCTTTTAATGGTAGTTACTCTTCAGTAACTCTCAGACACTTTTTCAACTGTGACACATGGAAAAATCGTGTACCCCTGAGAGTTGAGGTGGTAACGCAAGCTAGTAAGCTATTTCACCTCGTCTTCCCAGTATCTGGTATGGACCAATAAATCGAGGTGAAAGCTTGCCTTTGACCTTGAATCTGCGTAGACCTCTGATCGGTGACACCTTGAGATACACAAAGTCTCCTACTACAAAAGTCAGTTCTCGGCATCGATTATCTACATAGCTCTTTTGTCTTGATTGAGCAGTTTTCAGATTATCTCTAATCTCTTGTACTTGCCTTTCTGCTTCTCTCAGAACTTCTGGGCTGAACACTTGGCTTTCCCCAGTTTGGTTCCAGAACAACAGGGTTCTACACTTTCTTCCATATAAGGCTTCAAAAGGAGACATCTTGAGACTAGCTTGATAACTATTATTATACGAGAACTTTGCTATGGTAGATTCTTGTCCCAACTGTTACCATTCTTCAAAGCACATGCCCTCAACATGTATTCAAGGATTTGATTTACTCTTTTTGTCTGACCGTCAGTTTGCGGGTGATATGCTGAGCTAAAATTTAACTTTGTATCCATAGATTCATGAAGGCTTTGCTAGAACCGTGAAGTAAACTGACTACCACCATCAGATACGATGACCTTGGGTACTCCATGTAGACAGACAATTCTGGACATATATAACTCAGCTAGTTTTGGACCTTGATATATTTCTTTTACTGGAATGAAATGAGCTACTTTTGTCAACCTGTCAACTATGACCCATGTGGAGTCATACCCCGACTATGTTCGCGATAGACCCACTATAAAATCGATGCTAATTTCATCCCACTTCCATTCAGGTACTTTCACTGGCTGTAGCAGCCCTATGGGTCTCTGATGCTCGACTTTAACTCGTTGATAGATATCACACAAAGCCACATATTCTGCTACTGCGTGTTTCATTTCATACCACTAATACTAATCTTTAAGATCTTGGTACATCTTGGTACTCCCTGGGTAAATGGAATGTGTTAAATCATGAGCTTCCCTTAGAATTGTATCCCGAATAGCCTTCATGTCCGGAACACATATCCTGTGCTTGTACCACACTGTACCTTGTTCATCTTCAATGAAATCTGGGGCTTTGCCAACTTTGATGAGCTGCTTGATTTCCAAAATCTTCTCATCCTCAATCTAACCCTTCCTTATATCTTGTTCAAGCATTGAGTTTATTTCTATTGCAACTATTTCGGTGTTACACATCATTCCCAAATTCAACTTCTTGAATTCCTTGCATTGCTCGGGACTCATCTCTTGAAGAGTTATAGTGTTGACCTGAGATTTCCTGCTCAAGGCATCAGCTACTACCTTTGCCTTTCCTGGGTGATAGTTGATTCCCAAGCTGTAATCCTTGCTAAGTTCTAACCATCTGCGTTGTCTGAGATTAAGATCTGGTTGAGTGAAGATATACTTCAAGCTCTTATGATCTAAATAGATCTCACACCTTTGACCTATCAGATAGTATCTCCAGATCTTGAGTGCATGAACTACTGCAGCTAGCTCCAAGTCATTCGTCAGGTAGTTCTCTTCATGTTTCCTTAACTGCCTGGAAGCATATGCTATCACATGACCCTCTTGCATGAGCACACAACCCAAACCTTGACGCGATGCATCATAATACACCAAAAATGGCTTCTGGGTGTCGGGCATGATCAATACTGGAGCTGGGGTTAACCTTTTCTTCAACTAATTGAAACTAGCTTCTCGAGCGACTATCCACTTGAACTATGCTCCTTTCTGTAGCAGTTCTATCATTTGCTTAGCTATCTTGGAAAAACCTTCTATGAACCAACGATAATATCCTGCTAAACCCAAGAAACTGCGAATCTCCAAAACATTCGGTGGTGTTTTCCAGTTCAGAACATCCCTTACTTTGGATGGGTCCATAGACACACCTATTGCTGATATAATGTGACAAATGAAGGGAACTTCCTTCAACCAGAACTCACACTTCCTCAATTTATACAACTGATTCTCTCTGAGATTCTGCAATACCATTCTTAGATGTTCCTCATGCTCTTCTTTGTTCTTGGAGTAAACCAGGATGTCGTCAATAAATACCATGACAAACTTGTCCAAATACTCCATAAAAAACTTGTTAATCAGATACATGAAGTAGGCTAGGGCATTTGTCAAATCGAAAGGCATTACTGTGTACTCGTATAGACCATACAGAGTCACGATTGTGGTCTTTAGAATATCCAAGGTACGGATCTTTAGTTGATGATACCCATATCGAAGATCGATCTTGGAGAACACACATGCTCCTTTTAATTGGTCAAACAGATCTTCAATACGGGGTAGAGGATACTTGTTCTTGATTGTTACCTCATTTAGGGCTCGATAATCTATACACATCCTTTGGGTTCCATCCTTCTTTGGTATGAAGATAACTGGGGCTCCCCAGGGCAAAGAACTGGGGCAGATAAAACCTTTGTATGTTAGCTCTTAGATTTGGTCCTTGATTTCAGCCAACTAATTGGCATCTATTATATATGGTCTCTTATATATAGGAGCCGTTCCGAGTACTAACTCAATGACGAACTCAATTTCGTGACATACCTGGCAATTCCTCTAGGAAGACATTTGAAAATTCATTAACCACTCTGCTATCTTCCACTGCATTGGCCTTGTTGACACTGGCGTTGATAGCCGACTCCGTTGTGGCTTGGAATTCCACCTTAATACCATCTCTGTGTGTCAACAGTACTGACTTCATAGCACATCCAATGATTCCATTGTACTTGGTGAACCAGTCCATTCACAATATGATATCAATTCCCTTGGATTCCAGAATGATGAGATTGGCAACAAAGTCCACCCCCTTATGCATATACTTATTTTAGGGCATACATTCCTTGATTCCATCTCCTCCAGGAGAACTAACTAGCACCTAATTTTTCATTAATGCTCCTGAAAATTTATATGTATTCACAAACTGAGATGATATGAATGAATGCGTAGCACCAGAATCGAACAAAACTGTAGCAGGGTGAGAGTTTGCAGAAAACATACCCAGCACTACGTCAGGAGTATCCTGGGCTTCCTCCACAGTAACGTGATTAACACGACCATGCATCACATTCTGCCGAGGCTGCTGCTGCTGATTGTTGCCTTGAGCCTATGCATGGCCTTGCTACTTCTTGGGACACTTGTTGGCCAGGTGCCCGAAGTTGCCACAACTAAAACATGGGCCAATGTTGCCTGATCCTTGATCTGGGTGATTCTGCTGCTGGGGTTGGTTGTTGTTGGGTCACTGTTGCTAGAAGTTAGAGCATGACTGCTATTATTGCTGCTGCCCTGACTGCACTGGCAGCTTGTATGCACCAGCAACCTGGTTAGGCATCTTCTGTGGTGGCCTCTGTTGTTGATTCTGTCCTCCATGGCGGAACATAGGACCTGTAGGTGGGGGGTTGAAATAGGGACGGGTGTTACTGCCCGAAGTTTGACCTTGCAGACTGCGCTTGCATTCTTCTCCCAGATTTTGCCTCTTCTTTTGTATGATAAAAGCTTTGTCCACCAACTTCTGGAAACTGGGGTACTCATTAGCTGAGAGGGCATACTGTAAGCCAGTGTTGAGACCCTCCCAGGAAACAGTCTTGCTTCTTCTCATCAGTATCAACATCGTTGGGGGCATAGCGAGAGAGTTGGGTGAACTTGGTGAGGTACTCTCTCACCGACACGGGTCCTTGTTTCAAATTGAAGAACTTCTTCCTCTTTAGCTTCACTTCTCCTGCAGGGACATGATGTGCACGGAAGCTACTTCGGAACTCTACTCATGTGATCTCTTGGGGATCCTCGTGAGCGGCAGTGTATGCTATCCACCATTCCTGAGCTAGTCCAATAAGCTGGTGGGAAGTGAAAAGAACTCTTTCTCTTCTGGTGCACTGAGCTATTGCAGCTTGCTCTTAATGGTCTTCAACCAGTCATCAGCCTCCATAGGTTCAATTGCCTTGGAGAAGGTGGGTGGCTGAGTACTCAAGAAAGTTTAGAGCCTGGACTGCGGCTGCTATGGCAGTGCTTGCTGGACTTGAGGTTGTTGGTTTATAGCCTACACCACACCTTGGAGTATTGTCATCACTTGGTTGGCATCCATCGGGGGGCAGGGGTGGAAGATCATATTGGTTGGCATTGGTGTTGTTGTTGTTGACGTTGTTGTTGTTGGTGGTGGTGTTGGTGGTGGTGTTGGCACGCCTGGTGTTCACCATCTTTTGATAACCAAGCTACGATCGGGGGAACATATGAGAAAAGCTAGGGCAGAAAAACAGGACAAGAACAAGAAAGGATAGATAAGACAGATATAGCACGAAAGAAAGAAAGGGACTCCTAACTATTATTGTATTCTTAACTGATGCAATGTAGAGGGGAAACCCCCACATTACACCATCACTCATGCAAAGATCGAACTCATTACAAGGTTCACACTATAGACACAAGCATCATACACAGACTCAAATAGATGACATGAGACTAAACGATTTATTTAGCTAAGGACATCCTCCAAACTCGACTCTACTCCTCAATTGTTGTGCCTGAAGGATCTATTGCATCTGCTAGACGAAGCTTCTTGCACAACGGGGAATGGGGTGGTGCAGCCATGGGTGCCCTGGGAGCCTCCTCAGTGAACTTATCGGGGTCTTCCAGTAGAATCTGTAGCTCGCAAATGCTCTACTCCTGCTTCGTGTGACGCTGATGCATATCCTCCAGCTCAGCGTATAGGGTAGCAGTTAGGCGGACCTGATCTCTTAGACGGAGCTCTGGCTCGTTATTGATAGTTGCGAAGATGACCTCCAGACTGCCAGACAGGTGCTGTGGGAACTTACCAAACTGAGTGAGGTGGAGGGCCTGTCTGTTCTCTTTGCAGAGAACAGGCAGAGCCTGACGAGCGACGTCCTCGATCCCAGCCTCGAAGGTAGCTCCGAGGGTGATGGCGATGTGAACACGGCGGACTTGGCGAAGATCGTTGTCAGTGGGCTTCTCAAACATGGTCACCTCCACTAACCAGGAGTAACCATGGCCTCCAAGCGGAACTCTGACTCCCTTGTAGAGTGGAGCATCATGGTAGCACAGACCCTGAAGCAAGTACCAAAGTGTGAGGTTGAAGTAGTCGGCGAGCTGTCCATCGGAGTAGAACTCAGTAGGGGGTTGGTGCGCCCAGACAGCACCAGCAGGGATCTCTTGATCAGGAACTAGCACACGCTTGCGCGGAGTGATCTTCATGCGGGCCATCTAAAATTTTGAAGAAGGTAGAAAATTACTAACAGTTTTATAAAGAGCAATGGACAGAGTAAGGAAAAATTGGAAGGGAAACAATTTTACAAAAGTAGTTTGTACAAACATAAGTCCTTAGCACGTTGTTTCTATCTAGGTTGCGTCCTATGGTCAACACGGCTCTGATACCATTTCTGTAACACCCAATTTTAAAGGAACAAAACCGGACATAACACATGTATGCGAGGATCAAGTTTCATACATGCATTACGTCATCAGTGTATCATCACAGTACCATTATTACAATAATGATATTAACTTATTACAAAAGGACCCGAAGGTCTAAAAGAAAACACAACAGAACAAGAGAGCTTCAGCACCAGCAGGTCTTCCATCTTCCACATGTGTAAACCGGGGGCACATCAGCCTAGAACAGGAGCTCCGGGTTGAAGTCATCTTCATTGAAGGATGCAGCTTCATTGACGGCTTCTGAACAGTAGAGTGATGAAAGAAAGGGGACTACGAGTGTGAGTAAAAAATTTACTCCGTAAGTGTAGGAAAAACATGCTATAGGGTTAAAGTCAAGGAAAGGTTAGACACTGGTTAACTGCACTAAGCAACTATGACCTATGACTTCAACAATGAGTATCCTATTTACTAAGTGTGGAGACACAACTATAACAAGGGAGAATAGCTCATCAGATTCTATTCGACTACCAAGACTCACTAGGTAATTCCATTACCCAGCTATCCGATCAACTATACCAAAACCCTGATCCCAGCTAATCATGAAGAAGTCCAAGCTGCTCTTGGCCGTGAGCACAGCTGATCGATCAGGTTTATACTCTGCAGAGTTTGCACAGCTTTCCCCATGAGTCGTGATTCCTGTGTTGCTTCACACTTCCGGGGTATGGAGTCAGGTCTGACTACAAGGCCTTTACAAAGCTCCCGCCAATCTGTAGGCACCCACTGAGTTTTCACCATTAACAGACGATTCCATCTCTACAGAAGCCCCCTCTTGTGCCACTCAACTATCCATTGGTGCCCACTGAACTGGAGGGGTGACTAATTAGTTGGCTCGGCCGTACCCATATAAGCCTCGTAGTTGTGCGGTTTACCCGGGTTACATGTTTTAAGAACCGATCCTTAGGATCCCACACAAGAACAACTACAAACCAATTGTGCATTACCCGCACAAGCTTTTGAAGTTTCAACGGCTTTTTTGTAATTTTTACTTGCTTTCCGAGAATAAATCGATTTATTTTTATATTGAAAATCTTATTTATGATGTCATAAAGCGAATAAGAGTTATTTTTCCACAGAAACACCTACGAAAAAGGTCCATGGACCTGTGGACCATGGCCTGGAGGGCCGGTCGATGTCCATGGTGGACCGATTACAAAAGAGCGAAGGGGTATGTACTCTGAGCCACACGATCAAGATCGGATGGCTTGGGGTGAATGGGGGCTAACTAGGCGGTGTTGGACATGGTCGGCGGCCGGACAACGGCGGAGCATGGCTAGAAGCTCACCGAAGAAGTGCGAAGTCGCGCTTTTGGTCACAAAACTCATTGAGGAATGGTGCAAAATGAAGAGGAGGGCACGGGTATTCTCACAACGGGCTTCTCGATGTCAGAGAGGGGATGTGGGAGGCTGGCGACAGAGATGAGTGGATGGCAGGGCTCAGACACAGTGCGGATGGGGTTCTGATGGTGGAGAGAAACCGAGGAGCAGCAGGACGATCCACCAGAGGCCCTGTGACATCAAAGAGGGAAGAATTGGGGTCAATAGTGGCTTGGGCGTGGAGAATCGACGCGGTGGCAGAGCTCACCAAAGTTGAAGAAGATGACGAAGCCGAGGATGAATCCGAGCAAAAAAATGAGGGGGGACATGTGGAATGGGTGTGGAATGTCGCAAGGAAGACATTGGGAGGCTTATATGCGCGAGAGGGGAAGAGCATTGACCGGATTCAAAGAAAATGGCCGGCATCTTTGATGGAGATAAATGCAGCAATTTCCGCATTTGAGAGGGGTTATGGAGGGAGAATAGGTCGGGGACACATGATTATGGGACGGGGATCATGGGTGCGACATTGATTGGCAAGAAACTGCTCGGTGAAGCGCTGGATTTTGAACGGGCGGCGGGATTTGGGGGCGGAAACGATGAGTGGGAGGAGGAAGAAGTGAAACCAGCGGGCTTGGGCGCACGGCTCGGCTCTGCGCGGGCGGATCGGTGGCTCCAGCCGGGCCAACCTGGAAGGGAGAGAGCGCGGGGGAGGGAGGCTCGGGCGCAGGGGGTAGGCCTGCTCGGGCTCAGCCCAGCGCGGGGGAGGGGGAAGCAGCCCACATGGGGAGAGAGATGGTCGGACTGGGCCCAAGCGGGAGAGGGAGGGAGGCTGCCCAGAAAAAAAAATGAGGGGGGGGGGAGGGAATGAGATTTGTGCCGGACAAAAGGAATTCGGCCTGGGAAGAGTTTTACAATTTCAAAATTCCTTTTCTTTTTACATTTTGAACCAAATTCAAAAGAGATTTTAAACAAGCGACTTCTAGCATGAATGCATGTCAAAAATGGTTCTTCGCCGTAAGAGGGGACGTAGGTAGCCCTGTGACGTTGACCTTCATGACGGCAATTTTATCTGTAGACCACTTGGTGTTGGTCCTAGCACGCTTAGCTTGACCCCCTGAGGTGGTTGTATCTCTGTGACATTGGTCATCTGAGTGGGGATGTTCGTTAGAGGATTACGACGTAGATTGACCACTTGATGCCATCTAGTCGATCTGCATTAGCAAAAGGAGAGAAATAAATTAATTTAATAAAAATGTACTGCAACTAAAAATCTACTATAAATGAATCCAAATAATGTGGCCTACAAAAACTTCTACCATTCTAGCATTATGAACTACAAGTAATTCTAGCATTCTACAAAAAATTCTGTAATTCTAGCATTAACTTATTGAAAATCTATTGCAACTAAAAATCTACAACAACTGAATCCAAATAAGGTGGCCTATAATGTGACCTTGCATTCTAGCATTCTAACTAAATAATGTGGACTACAAAAAATTAAACATTTAGCAGTTTGAACTAATCTTGCTTCAGTAGGATTTAAGACCATCAGATGAGTTAAGACTGATTTCTTGAAGGAACAATTGCTCTCTGCAAGAATTAGTCTGGCGAGTGTTCCAGTGTCGTCCAATCGGCCCATGGTTGAAACACTTCTAGGGCCCAAAAGCAATAAAGAGCAAACGACTAGTATTTTGAGCGAACATTTTGGATTAGCACTAAAGAGTAAATCACGTGATTATCAAAAGCCATACCCTGTTATTATGATACAATTCCATATCCCCATGGATTTAAGGTTCCTGATTTTATTAAATTCAATGGGGAGGATGGTAGAACAACAATGGAGCACATAGGACAATTTTTGGCACAATGTGGTGAAGCCAGTGGTAGTGATGCTTTAAGATTGCGTTTCTTTCCTTTGTCACTTTCCGGTAATGCATTTACTTTGTTTACTTCGCTTGCACCTAATTCTATTCATAATTGGGCACAACTTGAGCAAAGATTTCATTAGTACTTTTATACGAGAGATTAAGAATTGAGGATAATTCACTTGACATTTGTTACACTAAAGTATAATATGTCTGTTTCTGAATATATTAGGAGGTTTAGAGATACTGAAAACCGATGTTTTATATTAGGAGGTTTAGTTTGCATGCACATATAAAAGAAAGGTTAGTTGGAAAAGAATTTTCAGATGTGAACTAAGTTTTGCAGTGGGCTCTAGCTCACGAAAGCCATGTCAAAGAGCATAGAAAAGTTCAAAAATTTAGTGAAAAGTACAAAGTGGATCGTCCTGGTGTTAATGTAGTGGAATATAAGGATGATTCATCGCATGATGATAGTGTTGATATGTGTGTAGCTGAGTGGGCATGGAAATCCAAATCTAAACAATTTGTAAAGCTCCACTTTAAAGCCGACTCTACAAAAGAATCAGCAAGAAAAGATGAAATTCATTTGATGTTAGTATGATAGGATATTTGATCTCTTGTTGTAAGAAAAGTAAATGTCTCCTAATCATGTTATTCCACCACTTGAGGAGCTTAAAAATCATGCATATTGTAAGTGGCATAATTCATATTCTCATGCTACTAATGATTGCAATGTCTTCCACCGGCAAGTTCAATCGGCTATTAATGAAGGACGATTGAAATTCACTGAAAGTTCTAAAATGAAGCTTGATAGTGATCCATTTCCTTTAAATATGGTGAACTTTGAGCGAAAGGAGCTTTTGATTTGGCCATCTCAAGCCGAATCGACTTAAGGCAAGGATGTGATCATTGGTGAGGATAATATGAAAAGTAAAATTATCAAACCTAAAAGTCCAGAGGTTGGTCATTGGTAGATCAATGAAAGCAAGAGAAAGGCCACTAAGAAGCTTGAAAAGAAAAAAACTACATTTAATACACTTTTGGCTAAATATGAGTGGAAAGACCAGCCAAAGGGGGAGCAACCGGCCAAAAATTGTTAAATGCACAAGATCACCTCCAAAACATGAGTTTGAGGGGAGGAAGAGGCAATGGAAGAGTAAGATTGCAGCAGCTCCATTTCCTCTTTTCGAGCCACCAATGCCTATGATGTGGGGACCTACTTCTATGATGTGTCCGCCATGGGGTTGGTATGGACCTTGGGTGCCACCTCCTTACCCTTTGCACCATTCCATCTGGGGTGGATAGCACCAAAACAGTCGGCATTTGATAAGCTATCCCATTCCAGACAAGACCGGTTTTGTTCAGACAATTGGTCAAATGATCGAAGGGATGGAAAGGAAATTAAGAAGGTATATCATGTGAAGAATACAAGTATTTGGAACAGAAGGAAAAACAACCGATTGTTGATGAAAACAAAGTGCAAAAACAATTAGCTAATAGCAGTTTGGTTGATGGCAACAAAGAGAGAGTTGTAGAAGTGGTTGGCACTAATTGAGGTTAAATTGGCATCTCCTACAATAACACTACAGCCCGTGACGTCAAATGTTGAAAGAGTCATTTCTAGTGATAAGTCAATTGATAGTTTGGGAGATCGGAAAGTTCAAAGAAAGATATCTTTGCTACCCGGAACTAAACCACAACCCCGAAGGTGTTCCATAATCAAATGTGCATGTATATTATGTGCCTTTGGAAATTTTCTCTCATTTCTGCAATCAATGTAAGGACAAGACATAAATTTCTCATTCTTGTACAACATATCTATCTCGGCAACATGCATGAACCTAGATATGCCATTACGGAACTCATCACAAGTACGATTCTCTAGGTACATTCAACTTTGATCGTCCATTTGCAATTTTCAAAAGTTAACAGTTATTAAATTTTGAACCTAAAGAATTGTTTTAAATGAAAATTTTAAAGGCAATATAATGGTCCTAAAAAAAATGAAAATAGTGTATTTTTAATAGAAGTTTGAACACAAGCTCAATTATTTTTAAGTAATGGTTATGTCAACCTACTAATTCAGAGTAAAAAAGTAAATTTTAACCTCTATGAATTCCAACAGAGGAACCTAGCACTACAAAGGAAGCTCCAAACAAATCACCCCACAGAGGAACCTCGCGTTGCAGAGTTGAACAGAAGCTCAAATATTTGGATGCAATGGTTATGTAAATCTAGCTACCTATTTCGAGCTAAAAAAGGTAAATACTAACAGAGGAAGCTTGCGCGCTATAGAGGCAGCTCCAAAGAAATCGCCCCGCACGGGAAGCTCAACACGCTGTCTGAAGACTCGCGCGCACCTCTGTTTGAAAATATAGCGCCACAGGATCTAGCCCAATAATTATGAGACACAAACGGTTATTATCATGAACCATCTATATGTTCACCATCGTGAAGATGATCGTTAAGTCCAAATGGTTTGTCATTTTCAACTATCTGTGGGTACCTAAAAGGCACAAACAGTTTTGAAAAGAAACCATCTATGACAAAGGTACTTACGAGTTTTCTTAAAACTCATATGTATTTATCCGAGAGACACGAACGGATTTGTAAAATTCGTCTATAGATGTTGGCACACACAGACAGTGGGAATCTTAGCAGTCATCTATGGCTATTTTGTTACTGACAGATCTTAATATACTGTTTGTGATACTTCATCTGCTTTCACTGTTTCTATAGTAGTAATTATGTCCTTTCACTTCTTTAATTTTACATTAAAAAATATTGTCCCAAATAGTTAAGTCGTGATTGACTTTACAGTAGGTTTACACACATGTACCCCAATTGTGAAGGTTGTTATAACATCTTTTTCAAAGGATATTCACTATATATAGTTGATCTCGTCCAGATCAGTGAATATCTCTACAAAATGCAATCATGCATGGCATGCTAAGGCCTTCTCCAACGGAGACCAGAAAACACAGCCCGCATCACTGTGCTTGTACTTTTGCCGCTCTATGCTCCCGTTTCCCATTCCAACAGAGACTTCAAAGCTGATTTGCCGCTCGCTACAGGGAAGCAGGATCTGGCTTCTAGCGGCAAAGTTGCAGTTGGATATAAGAGCCCCTATCCCTGTTCCGTGCGTATGCGTGTGGGTCCGAGAGCAGGAGGAAAGTAATGGAAGGTAGAAAATATGGTGACTGTTAAAGATGAAAAAAATAGGGATGCTATAATAGTATTATGGAATGTTGTAATAGTATTATAAGGATGAATTTTTAGAGTTTCTGTTGAAGATAACCTAAATATTGTGAAATTGCATATACAACCTCTAAGAATAAATACAGCTATATAATCAGAACAAACTACTTTATGTATCAACAAGACTTCTTGCAAAACAACAAAAGATGACAAGTCTATATAAAACAGGACTAACACCTAATCAAATCTTTGTCCAATATGTAGATATTTATGCAACTGACATTTTGTGACACCTGAACCATGAGTCAGGACTAATCGCTCTCTTGAGACATTGAAATCTCTAGTACTTCTCCATATGTCATTAGAGAAAGCAAAAATTGGCATACCTCCTTATCACTACAGCAGAATACGACATCAGTGATGATTCAAAATCACTATCAATAGCAGATTTTAAACTGCCATAGATTATTCAGTACTGATAATCAGCGACTATCAATGCCGGGTCTGGAACCGGCACTAAAAATCGTATTAGTGCCGGTTGGTGGCTCCAACCGGCACTAATATGGTTTTTCCCCGATTCAAACATTTTAGGATTGAAAAAAGCAAGAATTTTTTTTTGCAATCAGAGGCACCCGATCAGTCACGATGCTCTCCCGACCACACAAGTCACGCGATTTTTTCTCACATGGGGCAACCAAGACTCGAACTCACGGCCACACAATAGACCCTCACGTGTGACCGTTCTAACAATCTCAGTTATCGTTTGTTCTCGATTATAATAGCAAAATCAATCATTGACGTCTTATGACCGAATATTAGAATGGCTATATGGATATCTAAATGACCTCAAATAAAAAATTGATCAATTACAAAGTTGTAGATCTCGTTGAGAGCTATACTTTTCATATAAAGTTTGTCTCTATCCAACTTCGTATGAAAATGTTATGAATTTTTTATGATGAGTTATCATCAAACACATCTGAAACTTTGTTAAGACTATTTGGGTATTTAAATGATCTTAAATTAATAAGTTATCAACTACAAAGTTATAGATCTCATCAAGATCTATAATTTTCATATAACGCTTTTTCCCATCCAACTTTATGTGAAAAAGTTATGATTTTTTAAATATAAACTGTGACAGTAGCAATTATTAGTGTCGGTTCGTGACTAAAACCGGCACTGATAAATGATTTCAGTCCCAATTCTTAACGGCTCACTCATTGTTCACACGTGAAAGCTTAAGAACTGGCACTGATATATTTTCAGTTCCGATTTCAATACAAACAACGCTTATATATCGCTACTTTTAACTCGTTCTGTAGAAGCGAACTAATTTAAATTTTGGACATTGTTGATCAGATGCTACTTGCAACATATGCAAGAGTCGAAGTCGATTGATGTGAAAAAAAGAGCTGAGCTATACTTACCCGCTGTGGCACGTTTATGGCCTAGTAATGTCTGTTATTAGATGCATGCACAAAGCTGATAAATCGAAGAACTGCTGAATCTGAGTATATTCTGGTCATAGCGTTCATAAAATGATTAGCAAACAACCAAAAACCAGGGATTCGTGAGTTTAAACATTTAATTTTTAAAGAACTGCAAAAAATTATTATTTTTTATTTTTGAAATTTAGTAATACAAGACTGGATTTGCTGCCCAGGGTACCATATTTTTTTTACGCTCCTTGTGGAACAAGCTTTCTCTTGCTTTAATGCTAAAATAATCCTTCAAGGGAAAATATTCTTAGAAACTATTTAAAAGTTTCATCCATTTGTTTACTTCATAGTTTTCTTATGAAACAAAAAAATAGGGTTTAGGAGAGCTCAAAGCTCAAAAAAATTCCATCAAAGTCTACGCCTTATCATCAAATCATATATTTTTTTCTGCCTATGCCTTTTATTCTTATGTTGAAAACTTGAAACTAAGATATCTTTTGGACAATTTGGATTTTTATCTTGCATAAATTCAATCCACTCAAAAGTTTTCCACCTTGTCTTCACATCCATTTAATATGTCTTAAAATGATCAATATTATATACCAGCAAAGCTGAAATTTTCAGTAAGAAACATATAGACTTTTAAGTTCAAACCAACCATCTGAAATCATAAGGCTCAGCTGAGGTCTCTCATTTTGGCATCATAATATCCTACGAATCATTTGCATACATCTCCATATGAAAATGTTGAATTAATCTTCCCACACACAGTGTACATGAGTGCTTCAGTAAACAGCACCTTGGATGGCTTACATTGGGCGGTAGTGGCTGCTAGTTGGTACGACCAACAGTGCTTCTTTAATTTCCACGAAGACCACTGCTTGCACTAGATTCCTCTTTCCAAAATCTCATGTGTCCTTTCAGTAGGTTTGGGCAAAAACTCTGGCTCTTGGGGAAGTGCTTTATGTGGGGGCCCTTCACCTTCTAGAAACCTAGGTGGCCCCACCACAGTGACTCCCCTTCCAACGATAAAATGGAGTCATGAACTGTCCCTGTCTAACTGATATATCAAATGCGCGCTAATAATGGATCCAGAAAGCTCGCCTAAAATTATTATGTGTACCTTATTTCCTGTGATTAGGATGAATAATAGATAAAAATGAGATGATGAGCCGGCCATCATTCGCAAGCTTAGATCCCGTTTGGAAAGACTATGTCGCTTAAGAGTTTCTGATTAGTTGAGAAAGTAATTGTGACTGTTGAATTTTAATTATTAATTTTAACAATGAATTTTAATTATTAATTTTTAGCTTCTCAGTTAAAAAAGCATAAAAGCTCGTCTTAGCTTGTTTCTTAGCTTTTAGTTCATTTTAACCATAGTCACAGCCTCAGTGAGCAAAAGCAACAGAAACTAAGCTAAAAGCCAACTCTAAGATAGTTTCTGGTATTTTTTGGAAAAAACAAAAAAAACCTATCGAAAAAGAGGCTTACAATGATACGGTATTATGAACAACAGGCTCTTATTGAAATTGTGAAAATATTGCATTTCTGAAGTCGATGCGTAGTAGGCCTTATATATACGTTGTCTCAGCTAACCAAACAAAAAACAAGTTTACTAATCAGGCTCCACCAGGAACACAAGATTTCTGAACTCTAGAGAATTTGAGTAGCAGAACTCATGCAGGTGACTAGGTGAGGATTGATCAACATAGGCGTACGATCGACAACGAGTCAACGATGATGTATGAAGTAGCTATATAGGCACGCATGCATTATTACATCTACTGCCTTCGCTTTTTCTGCGGACTTGAGATCATGGGAAATGAAGTACGTTTGATCAACTTCAAATAAAAGGTGAAGAAGAATCTCACTGCATGTTACATCAAAGATGTAAGCCGGCCACTAACCCTTCTAGAAGCTGGGTAGCTAGTTAGGTTGGTTGATCAGGTACGTACAGGAAAAGCCAAGGCAGATTCTTTGCCGTCATGGCATCACTACTGCACCTAACTGAAAAAGGACTGCACCTGTTGAACTTGAACCGATATTTTGTTGTAGTGCATCCAGCTGAAGGTCATATCGTGTCGACGCATCCGCGTGACTTGGTAAGTTCAAAAGATAAAAGTGAGCTGAAATACTCAAAAGTCGTACGCATCTGCGCATGCATTCGTTTCATGAGCAACGTTTCGAACTGGGTGCATGTGAAGATGCCGTGAACGCAAAGGTACCGCGGAACAACGAGAACAAATCTGTAGACACTATTACAAAACACCAGATAGCCTCACTGCTCATTCATCTGAAATAAAAAATGATAGGTTATTCCTGTCGGTTTATGAGGTCCAACGACCAAATAAGTGATAATTTGTGATAAATATATTAGTTTATAATATAAATTGATAGTGATAGTCATATTATCAGTGTCGGTTCACAATATGAACTAATAGTGATATGAATACTATCATTATCAGTTCAAAGTAGTATACCCATGGTGATGTAAATAACTATCATTGTTGATTTAGTACTTTGAACCAATAATGATAGTTATTTTCTTCTCTATTTTAATTTTTCATAATTTTAAATCACAGTTAAATAGATAAATCATAGAAATATAGATAATACAAATTTGTCACAGATTATCACTTACATGTCATCATTAACACATAGTCTTTGTAAACACTCCATGATTCATTCGTACATCAAAGTTTTGCCACACGTCTTACAATAACAATAAGAAGGTTAAATAGAGGAGATAACGATCATGTTTTCTTCTTACTCTTATTAGATGGAGACATAGTACCAGTTCACATGTGTTCAATGAAGGAGATCACTACTATATTAAACGCCATCACCATCGGTTCAAAATTGACATCACTAACGGTTCATTGCTAGTTCATAATATGAACCGACAGTAATAACCCAAGTATCACTACGGTACATGTATTAAACCGGCAGTGACAATCCTTCCGCATTTACAAAAAATACTCTAAAAGGAACTCTTCAGCATGGAGATTTGTCTCATGTTCGAGAAACTCAAACTTGAGATAGAATACTCCATGCCAAAATATTCCTGGTAGAGTATTTTATAGCTAAATCCAAATATGCATTCGCAGTGACAATAATAAACCTAAATGAATGGAAAAAATACAATCTATCTTCAACACATTTGTGGTCTCATTTAGATCTAGCTATTGCCACAATCATCTTCACAAAAGATTTGTGCGTGCAGTTGAGATGTGTATCTAAATCTACATTCACAGGGGAGACGGGAGAGGAGATGGGAAGCGGAGATGAGGCGATCGTGAGAGAGGAGACGAGGAGATGGGGGAAGATGCGCAGCGGCGCCATTTGCTCAGGAGACAGTGAGGTGGCATGATGTTCGATGCGATGGACAAGTTGAAGCTCGACACAGAGGGCGAGTCAAAGCTCAGCGTGGAAACAAGTTGAAGCTCAGCGCGGGTTGCTCAGGAGATGGTGAGGTGGCTTGAAGCAAGGCGCGGAGGACGAGTTGATGCTGGGCACAAGGGACAAGACGTGGCCTCAGTGGAGACGGTGACCACCATCTCCAATGAGCCCACCTATGTCCCTTGGGAACAACATTAGGAGAGTGCAATGATATGGCTATGTGAAGTGGCTATGGCTAGGCGGATGATGAGGGCATCTTGAAGTCAGGCATAAGGAACAGAGGCAGTCATGATGGAGACAGTGACCACCGCTCCACTGTGACTGCATTGATCCCACAGGAGCACACTACATGAAAAAAAGTCATTAGTGACGGGTGATAACTGTCATTAGTAATGGGTCACATACCCATCACTCTTATCGCGTCACTAATGATAGGTCATTAGTGACGGGTGATGATCCATCACTAATGAGGTCATTAGCGACGGGTCATAGACGTGACCCATCACTAATATTCGGTCATTAAAGACAGCTTGTAACCGTGACCCGTCATTATTGACTAAACATTAGTGACGGGTTATAATATTGACCCGTCACTAATAACCAATGAACATTTTTTGACACGAAAAAAGTCAAAAAAAATTCACTCGAAGCATCCCAACATAGCCCCATCCTATATGCCTCACAAGCCACGCTATTTTTCAAATTGTTTTCAAGTTTACGTTCCATGGGAACAGAACCTGCGACCTCCTCCTCACGCGCATAGCCACCTTACCACCTCTGCTATCACGTAGTTGTTTTCAAAATGGGCGTTTGTGTCCGTAGCCACTACACATTACATCAAACTTGAATAGAAATATACAATAGTTCTTATTCTAGTGCTATTGAGGTGAGAAAAAATAAGAGAAAAATAAAAGAAAAATAAAAAATACCGTCAATAGTGACTGGAGTTGATCATTAGTGATAGATTACAAGTTGATCTGTCACTAATGACTGGCATAGGATAACCCATTACTGATGAGTGGATCATTAGTGATGGGTCAAATTGTGATGACCCGTCACTGATGACTGGCCTAGGACGATCTATCACTGATGATCTAGTCATTAGTGACGGGTCACAACTTAACCCGTCACTAATGATTGGCTTATGATGACCCATCACTGATGACCATATCATTAGTGACGGGTCACAACTTGACCCATCTCTAATGACTAGCCTAGGGATGACCCGTCACTATTATCATCAGTGATGGGTCATGTTACAACCCGTCACTAATGACCACTCATTAGTGACCGATCTATATCTGATCCCAATCAGAAGGCACTTTAGTGACGCGTCCTTATTGGACCCGTCACTAATAGGATATTAGTGACGCGTGTTGAGCAAACGTTACTAATGTGGTGTCTCCTTTACTGGTTTCTTACGTAGTGGCAGCTTCAGGAGAGCAAATGAGATGTGGAAGACAATTTCTATTTATAGAAGAATTATCACTACCGGTTTGGATTACAAACCGACAGTGATAACTGACGGTTTGTCTTCATCAATTATTAAAAGCACATCTGTTTATGCATGTCTTTTTAAAACCAACAATGGTAAATATTATCAATGCCAGCTTGAAATACGGACTAACAAAGATAAAAATTATCACTGCCGATTATTTGTCACTGGTGGTTTGAAATACGAACTGGTTGAGATATTATCACTGTTTGTTTGAAATACGAACCGTTGAGATAAAAATTAAAAATACCGGTTATTAAAGGCACGTCTTTTTATGCTTGTCTTTTTAGGAACCGGCAGTGAGAACAATATTATCACTGCCGAATCATAACACGAACGGACAATGATAACTACTACCACTGCCGGTTCTTGCTGGCTTGACTTTTGATGCGTATCTGGAGCTTAAGAACCGGCAGTGAAATGGTGGTAGGTATGACTATTTCTATGGTCTATGGTAGTGGATGTTTGGTTATTAAGACGTCTTCACATATTGACATTGTTGTTGTCCGAGTCATGGAACTCGCTTTTGGATCAATGACCTCTTTAAGCAGCCACACCTGATGAGTTGTTCTTGAATGGCTCTGAGTTCATGGTATAACAGTCGATTCATTTTTAGCCTCATACGCTGTCATCATAGAACTAGAGACATTATTCCGTAAGCATGTATAGGAATTGCAATTTAGAGTTTTATATGTTGTTATAAACCTGAACATCATTCTCTGGGACACTAGAGTTTGTAATTATATGCATGTACGTTCATACGTAGAATCCACACAAGTTTTTTCCTTGATCTTTCTTATGAAACTGTAAACATTTGAATGAAAGTTCAACGACATGGAACAAGGTGTTTCTACAAATCTTGGTGTATGAATACTTCTAGTACCAAAAAGTCTTTCTGGACTCTAACATTAGTTTTGCATGGGAGTTTGACACACTCTTTGCACAATATCTTTTGAAAGCCCTGTTAGTGATTATGAATAGATATTAGTGATTGTGAATAGTTATTTAAACTTAGATACAATTTAATTAATGGAAGATTTGTAGGCTATCGAGTTTACCTTTGGAGGGTATCACTGAAGTCTTTGTAATCATCTTGAAGTTTGTTTAGTGAGTCCAAGACAATGATCTTTGCTAAGGTCTAGCTCAATTGCAAGGAGAATCCAATAAAAACTACACATATATGTCACAATAATTATTAGTTCTAACATTGTGATGCAAGTATATCGAAATCAATGAGAAGGTACGAAAACATATACTGAAAGTTGTAGGGCAAAGTATATATTTCTTGCACTGTTACTTGAGAAAAGCATCGATAATGTAATCCCTGATCTCCCTTGAACTACATTTAACAAGTGTCGCAATGACTTGCAATGGGTCAAGGAATCCGCATGGGGAACGGCTCTCTCTAATTGTTTGCATCTCCATTCTGTTTGAGAAACTAGTATGAATTTTATCGATAATATATTTCAAGGATGTATACCACTTATTGTACGTGATAGATTACAACCTTATGAGAGTGTGGTTGATAGCCTCAGGGTTGGCCCTGAGGTAGGGCGGGCGAGGACATTTTATTGGGGCAGAGGAATAGGGAGGTGGCAGCATTAGTCGAAACCATGCATAATGCAACCCCCTTCCGCCTACCCAGCTTGGTCAATTCACCCTTCCAAAACTCAAGTCTTCATAATATAGAGTAGAGGACACTACCACAGATGCAATGAAAGCAGATGGTGTGTCACAGACAGTTTGTTAGGATCAATTACCGACAAAATACCCTCAGACGGTTGCTAAAATAGACGTGTCTGCAACAGACCGTCATCTGGGGTGTGCCTGAACTGACAGGTAGTTTTTAGAAATCTGTCTGCTACTATCATAGAGACAAAAACAACGTTACACAAAAACTGTCTATGTTATTATCACAGATGGTTCCTTTTAAGACTCATCTGGGTCAAAATAATAGACACAGACGAATTTTGTGAAAACCCATTTGTATTTAAAGACCCACAAACTTTTTGGAAGGGTGTTTGAGTTGCCACACAGGGACGTGTGTTGCTTCCTTGTCCTTGGAGAGACATCTTCCACTTCTTCTCGTCTAGTTGACGACGCTTGTGTTCAACCACTAAAACTTTGTTCACCATTGCTTAGAAATTAGGGAACTCTTAGGGAAGTAAGGCATATTCAATACCATCATTTAGACCTTCCAGAAAGCATTCTTGCTTCTTCTCATCTATATCCAGTTAATTTGGAGCATACCTAGACAACTGGGTAAACTTGGTTACATACTCCCTTACAGTCATTAGTCCTTGCTTCAAGCTCATGAATTCTTTCTTCTTCAGAGGGACATCTCCTGATGAAACATGATGAGTGCAGAAATTGGATTTGAATTCCATCCAAGTAATAGCTCCTGGATTATCATGTGCGGCACAATATGCTTCCCACCAGTCTAAAGCTTGACCAGCGAGTTGGTGCGAAGCATAGAGTACCATCTCTCTGTCATTGCATTGTGCAACTTGTAGCTTCCTTTCTATATCTTTTAGCTAATCATCTGCATCTATAGGCTCCACTGCATGATTGAAGACTGGGGGTTGAGTTCTCTTGAATTCCCCAAGTCTTGATGGTTGATGGGGTTGAGGAACATGATTTGGCTGTTGTTGTTGTATCTGCACCATAGTTTGAGCTAAAGCTTGTAAGATCTGAGTTTGCATAGCCATATATTGTTGCAAGGTCACTGGAGGAGGCGGGGGTGTATTCTGGTTGTTGTTGTCCTCCTCATTAGTATTGGTGCTCCTTCTTGTGTTAACCATCTAATTTGGGTTGGAAAGGGGGACAAGAGTAGATAAGCAAGACTGGAAAATGATTTAACTAAGGAAACCCAGCTATATTATGTTATAGATATTAAAGATGCGACAGCGGACAAGGTGCCAAATCATTCCACAACACACACCAACACGCAAACAAAAGATCCAAATCACACACTTAGCACCATAACAATTCTCACACTATCATTATTATCCTTAACGATTATATCGACGCTCAACTCTAGCGACACTAAGACGATGTACTAAAGACTCTACTACTAGGACTCCCTCTAGTGTGGGATCCTAAGGGGGAAGAATCGATCGATCCTTCTTCCTCTATGACGGGGGCATTGAGGCAGATCCTCTTGTGCGGGGGTGAGTGGATAGACATGGCTTCTTCTTCACCTTCTGCAGGTTCTCCTTGGTTGGCATCATGCTCATCCTTGAGAAGTGAAGTGACGAAGGCGAGGCATTGATGAATATATCCCAACTCCCATAGGGCCCAGTCCAATTCATCTTCCAAGGCCATAGTGAGCGCAACTTGTTCACGTAACTTGGGACTTTCTCCGAATGGGGGCTTCACGAATGGTTCATCACTCCCACGAGTTCTTCGGGGACAGTATGCAAAAGGAGAGTCGACCATCTTGCTGTTATATTGGTCTCGAACACATGATATGGCTTGACGTGTTGCATCTTGAATACCGGCAGTGAAGGTTGCTCTTGGGGTCATTGCTGAGTGAATGCCCACAACTTGAGGAACATCCATTCCTTCATCTTCGCTTCGCTCGTAAGCATAGATGGTGATTTCTACCTTCCATTCCACATATCCAGAGTATTGCTTCTTAATTCCCCCTATATATCGTCTTATGCGTATGTCCAAGTCTAGAAAGTATTCCCCACAGCAGGCGAGGAAGGTGTCCAATGTGAAGAGCGTCACTCTCGTAGACGTCGGGAATATGATCCATGTTGTGAAAGGTGCGATCATCACTCTCCTCTTCAGTTGGAACACGTTGAAGAATGGGTGAACATCCTCCAGTTGACTTGCGAGCGGTGAGCAGCTGGTGAACCATCTATAAAGGAGAAGATAGGATATAATAACTAACCTTAAAGATAGCAAGAAGCACGTATGATAACTAAGGAAAAGCTCCTATGGGTTTAGACGAACTAGGGAAAACCTTAGAACGACCACTCTAACTAGGCTTGCGGTCCTATAGTCAGTATGCCTCTGATACACCTCTGTCATATCCGGTTTTAACGGACAAAATGAAGTGTGACTTATGTGTGCTCAGGCAGTTGAACACACATAAGGACATCACAGGTGAAGTAACAAAAGTAATACTTTTAACTTACAACTGTTTAACTCTTATATTAAAGACTTCACCTAAACAACCCATTAACTAAATGACAGTAACTAAACGATGGCAGCGGAACAGAAGCAGCGACCTAGCAACTCCACAGGCACCGACCGTAAGACATGCTCCTAGTACACCAGGTCGTCATCTTGAAAGTCTTCGAAGTCTTCCACTGAGCAACATATGTATTGTGGGAGATAGTAAGGGTGAGCACATGGAGTACTCAGCAAGTGTGGAAAAGATAATGATATGTAGGCTTACAACAAGAATAGGCTAACATATGGTATATTTGCGTAAGTGTGAGTAAAAAAATGGTAATGTAATTCAAAAGCATTAAGTAGTTGTTAAGTGAATATAATCCAACAACCCAACAACTAACCATCCAAGGTTAACCATCCCATAAACCATAACCAACTAGT
The DNA here is from genome assembly GCF_958298935.1 of Phragmites australis. Taxonomy (NCBI): domain Eukaryota; kingdom Viridiplantae; phylum Streptophyta; class Magnoliopsida; order Poales; family Poaceae; genus Phragmites; species Phragmites australis. The sequence continues at coordinate 3,736,320 of NC_084943.1, forward strand.
ACCACCTGTATTATACCATAATCATCTAATCAAGTGAGGACCTAAGTCTCTTATAACCGAGGGCACAACTGTTATAACAGTTTTACACTCTGCAGAGGTTATCCAACTTTTAGCCATGAGTCGTGATACCCATGTTGTCATGTTTGCAAGACACTTAACACACACAAGTGGTGTGTCACCAAGAGATCACTACGAAGCATTTCCCATCAATTAGGTCCTGGTACCCCAACGAATGCCTGCCAGGTGTCTAATTGATATGTTAAGTCTTACCCATATCGGCCTCGTGTTTGAACGGTATTTCTTGTTTTGTCGCTCCTCGAACCGGTCCTTATATGTGACACTTGGGCAAAGACTATCCAACATGAACATAACCAACAAATTCTAACACTTTTCTTGCAACATATCCATAAGCCTACACCATTAACCACCATTATCAAACCAACTCCTTGCTCAAGTCCAAGGGTTCCAGGTTACTAAAATAAGTTCATCATCACCATTGCATATGTCCGCTAAATATGTATATGACACTTCCCAACATCCCAAACGCATGGCTAAGCAAATTTACCTAAGAGACTCATATCAACTACCACTTAGAGTTCAAGCAATGTAAAGGAAGAACTAGGTAAACCCTAACATAGGTGACTACCCATCAAATTGATAGATATTGCATGCGATTTTGTAAAATAAAACATTTAACATAAGTTTAAGATGATCAAGGACACTTGCCCTCTCCTTGCTGCTGCTCAGTGTACTCTAGCTCCTGAACCTGATCCGGGACGTTGTTGTCCAATCGCACGATTACCGGCAAAGCATACAAACAAACACACTAAGAACAGTATACAAAACAAAAGAACAACAAGACAAAACCTATCTAAAAAGATCAAGCTTTAAAAAATGAATCCAACGGCGCAAGAATAGCTTAAAACGGAGCTAGGATGATAAAGTTACGCTAAAAACAATTTTATGGTTTAATTTGAGAAAGAAAAGAACTTAATCTGAAATAAACAGAAAGTTTAGGGACCATTTTGTAAAAATAGGGGGACATATTTGTAATTATAGGAAAGTTTAAGGACTAAAGTGTAAAAAAGATAGGGCTATTTGTGAAAATAGAGAAGTTCATAGGTCTATCTGCAAGATTACAAATTTCATGCAATTTTTGGAATTATTTTTATACTGACACACCTTATTTATTGCGTGGCTTGCTGACTGGGCATGACTGGGCTGACACGTCGGCAAAACAGGTGAGGTGGCGCGGGCGTGGTGACTGAGCTGGCGACTGACTGGGTTAAAGAGGTGACACACAGCTGATTGGCTGGTGAAGGGGTAAGTTGAGATCTAATCTGTGCGGTCGGCTTTAGATCGAACGACTCAGGAGGGATCGGCCGGCCAGGGAGGTGAGGCACATCGGCGCCGAGGGGATCAGGGCAGTGCACTCACCGGATGGTCGCCAGAATAGCACTCTGGTGTGTTGGCGGTGACAATGAGTGGCGGTACACGACTAGAACCTAACAATGAATCGATCTAGATGCTTACCAAGCACGATGAGGCACAGGAAGGTGGTCTGCGATAGAAGAGGCGGCGGAGCGGCTTGTATCTTCATCGACGATGGTGCTCCGGCGGTGAAACAGCGACAGTGAGGGCAACACGAGCTTCAGTGGAGGTAAGCAGTCCTTCCGGTGGTCTCAGACAGCGGCTAGAGGCTCTGGAGCAATGGGACGTCAAGCTCAACCAAGGCGGCGGTGACTATGGCGATGACAAAATCGATCTCAGCGAGTTAGCTCGGATCTCGACAAATTGGCTTGGGGAAAAGAACCGGGAGGTGTCAGGCTAGATATATAGGTGGCCAAAATGAGTTGGGGAGGGCTAGGACTTCCTGGCGGCAGCGAAGATTGAATCAGACTCAGCTGGCGGTGGCAAACACAATCCAAGTAGAATTCTTCATTTAAACGCGATTCTCTTGGGGATAAGGTGGCTAGAGATAAAGGGGATCATGGGGATTCGATTTGGCAAGCTTCTAGATGATCATCGATTCGGGTTAGACGTGGATTCGATGCGACGGCGGTCTCGTGAAGGCATTGGAGTCTGACTTAGGTAGGAGACGGCTCCGACGGGTTCAACCCACATGTCAGCGGCTCAGGCAAAGGCTGGTTGGGCGCGGGCGCGTTCTGAAGAGGGAGGCAATGACGACTAAGGGTGGACTGGCACGGAGGCGAACTGGGCCGGGTGTGGAAAACAGGCCGAGAGCGGGAAAAAGTAGGGCAAGCTGGGCCGGCTGGCTAGGCGAGCTGAAAGGGAGAAGAAGCGGCCCGGGAAGAGTTTTATTTTTTCTATTTCATTTCCTTTTATAAATTCATTTGAAATTCGAATTCAAAGCAAAATCAACTCAAACAAAACCGAATAAGCTAAAAAAAACCCTACATGCCTATACTCAGCATGAATGCATATAAATCAAATATAGCCTATGTTCATTTGGAATTTAATTTTATAAATTAGATTTTAAACCTAGGCTATTTAATTCAAACTCAAATTAAGATCTAGCTAATTTTAGAAACTTACAAATTTGAAAATTAGGGTGTTACATGAGGCTGAGATGATATCGATCATCCCTTCTTTATGAAAGATGGCGTCAATCAACCTAAGTTTGTCAATCACTTTCTGTCCTCTGGAAGATGATGTTGCCATGATGTCTATCATGTTGTCCTTTCAGCCAGTAGTGATGCCTTGGGAATCACTTCCGGCTGAAACCACCAGCCCGTAGTGATACCCAAAGAATCATTGCAGGTTGAATCCTTCAGCCGGTAGTGATAACCCCTTTCATTATCGATCCACGGAGCCGGCAGTAATAATCCCCGACTGTCACTGTCCGTTACTCACTGCCAGCTCCAAAACTGATAGTGAAGAGGATTTTAGAACTGACAGTGATGTACTGTTCTATAGTAGTGCGTATTAGGATTTGAAAAAGTATTTGAAAGTATACTTTGATCGTTAATTTATTTTACAATATATTAGCAAGTGCTGCAAAATGAACATCGTATTATAAATCTATAAAATAGGAATATATTGATATAACTTTTGTATATAAAAATATATGTATAATTTAACTAATTAGTTTAACTTTTATAAATCCTAATACGTTCTATACTTTTAGATGGTGGGAGTACTATTCTAACTAACATTTCTAACTAATTTCAAACTAGCCAAGCTGTAATTCTATACTCACGTTTCTAACTGTTAGCATTCATCCATCCATCCACATCAATCCAACCTGCAGAGAAAGAGGACAAGAGGCAGGGTCACACCAACGGTCGTGGCCGGAGCAGTTGAGGAGACCGTGGCCGCCAGCTTGAAGGGGATGGAGGAGATCGGGAGCGCGTTGGCGTCGGGGGCGCCATAGTCGAAGACGTCGCCGTCGTGGTAGGGTAGCTGGTGAGTAGTGATTAGATCATCGGAAGTAGGTGAAGATGAGTAGGACGTGTACGTGTCACGTTTGTAGAAAGGTTGCGAGCGAGCTCCATGGCAGCATGACGCTACTTTGGCGCCATGAATCTGCATGCCGTTGTCGCTGGGACCTGGGAGTGGCGCTGCACGGCTTTTGATGTGGATCTCTTTTGGTTCCTACTGCCTGACTCGCTTCGATTTCCCGCTGTCAAGCTGCCATGGCCGGAGCTTCCTTCCACCGCCGCTGCTGGGACCTCGGAGTGGCGCTGCCGCACCGAGCCGGCACCCTCGTAGGGCTGCAGGGCAGGTTCGGATTCGGCTCACGGCGAGACTCCGAGAGACGATGTGCTGGCTGCTGTCGAAGTGCTTATTCCGTCCGTGCCCGTGAAGCTAAGGGCGCGTTTGAGCACAGGTTGAGTTTAGTTAAGTTGAAGAGATGTAATAAGATTTGTTTGGTTAGCTGTATATGCTCAATCTAACTAAGAAGATACTATGTTTGGTTGTCCATATGAATATATATTGTATTCACTACCGGAGACGGCGTCTTTGCCGAGTGTCCCATACTTTGCCGAGTGCTTTTTATCGGACACTCGGCAAAGAGGGTCTTTGCCGAGTTCCAGAGGTAAAGCACTCGGCAAACATCTGGCACTCGGCAAAGACCCTCTTTGCCGAGTGCCAGAAGTATGGCACTCGGCAAAGACACGCTTTGCCGAGTGCCAGACTTATGGCACTCGGCAAAGAGGGTATTTGCCGAGTGTAATTTTTTAACACTCGGCAAACCCTAATTTTTTTTCCCCCCTTTTTGCCTCCAAATTTTTCCTACAGTCCTCATACAGTACCTGGTACTCCATGTTCCAATGTGGCACATTTCTCGGACTTTTTCTATATTTATTTAATTCATTTCAATTAATTGAATTTTCTTGGATAATTCAAATTATAACTGCTAGTCATTCGAATAATGAAAAAAAATGAATGGAAAAATGATATTCATGTTATTTAGTATAATGTGAGGCCGTATCCAGGAACATACCACCAATTTCGAATATCAAGGTCACGAAACATGACCACGAACTTGCGATCGAGTTGTTTTTAAATTGTATAAAAAGCAAACAAAGTCCGAAAATCTTGAAACTTGTCAAGATATCATGATATCATATGTGGAGGCTGTCATAAAAATTTGAGAAGGTTTTAAGCAAGTTATCACGTACGATGCTTGCAAACCGAAGAATCTCAGCAAGGTTTTAAGCAACTTCTTCGGAGATTCTTCGGTTTGCAAGCATCGTACGTGATAACTTGCTTAAAATCTTCTCAAATTTTTATGACAGCCTCCACATATGATATCATGATATCTTGACAAGTTTCAAGATTTTCGGACTTTGTTTGCTTTTTATACAATTTAAAAACAACTCGATCGCAAGTTCGTGGTCATGTTTCGTGACCTTGATATTCGAAATTGGTGGTATGTTCCTGGATACGGCCTCACATTATACTAAATAACATGAATATCATTTTTCCATTCATTTTTTTTCATTATTCGAATGACTAGCAGTTATAATTTGAATTATCCAAGAAAATTCAATTAATTAAAATGAATTAAATAAATATAGAAAAAGTCCGAGAAATGTGCCACATTGGAACATGGAGTACCAGGTACTGTATGAGGACTGTAGGAAAAATTTGGAGGCCAAAGGGGGGAAAAAATTAGGGTTTGCCGAGTGTTAAAAAATTACACTCGGCAAATACCCTCTTTGCCGAGTGCCATAAGTCTGGCACTCGGCAAAGCATGTCTTTGCCGAGTGCCATACTTCTGGCACTCGGCAAAGACCCTGAAATTTTTTTTTAAAAAAATCCCGGTTTTCTTTGCCGAGTGCCAGATCGGGGGCACTCGGCAAAGAATTTGCACATGATTTTAAAAAACCCCTCTTTGCCGAGTGCCAGATCGGGGGCACTCAGCAAAGCAGCGATTTAAGTACCCGGCCCAGCCGGCCCGCTCGCACGCACGCACGCACGCACGCGCACCCGCCGCCGCCGCCGCCCGCGCCCGCTCCCGCGCCCGCCGCCGCCGGCCCCTGCCGCCGCGCCCGCCAGCGCGCCCGCGCCGCCCGCCCCCGCCGACGCCGGCCCCTGCCGCCGCGCCCGCCAGCGCGCCAGCGCTGCCCGCGCCCGCCGCCGCCGGCCCCTGCGCCCGCGCCGGCCCCTGCGCCCGCGCCAGCGCCGCCGCGCCCGCCGCCACGCGCCGCCGGTGGAGGAGGAGAAAGAGAGGAGGAGGAGGAGAGGAGGAAGAAGGAGGAAGGGAAGGAGAGGAGGAAGAAGGAGGGAGAGAAGGAGGAGGAGGAAGAAGGAGGAAGAGAAGAAGGAGGAGGAAGAAGGAGGAAGGAGGAAGAAGAAGGAGGAGGAGGAGGCGCTCCGGTCGTCGTTGTCACGTTCCCGACGTTTCCGTATCACTAGGTATGCCATACCGTCGTCGTCGTAGTATTACTAATGGTTGCGGTAGTAGTAGTGGTACAGTAGTTGTGGTGGTAGTCAAAGTAGTCGTAGGAGTGGTTGTGATATTGTTATATATATGCGGTTGGATATAATCTTGTGGATGTCGGCCATCGTGCCGTTCATATATATGTGCATGTCGGCTATCGTGCCGTTGGTTTTGTTGCAGGTTTTGGAAACCTCACCGTGCAGGGGAGGTGCTGCCGAAATTTTGTATTAACAGTTTTATATTTCTTTTTTGGCAGAGAAGAGCCAGTCAGAGCGGCGCCGGAGTACCTCGGCGACCCCGATCGCCTTCCTTGGCGCTGCGAGACTGCCTGCACCACGTCGCCTGACTCCACCGCCACCCTAGGTATAACCCCTCTTTCCGTATCATGTTGTAGATCACGTAACCCAGTTAGGCGTCTCCCGTTCGAAAGAGATACGGTTGGAAATATGCAGATATTTGCATATCTAAAACCGTATCTGTTTCGAATTGTCCACGTTTTTTGGACAGCACGCGGATGCGTAGGTGGGGTTAGTTTTCATGATCTGCTCCGATCGGAGACAGAGTTTCGGCATCATCTCCCTGTTGTTCTCCGGATACACACTCTCCCTAGCAGGACGTGTATTTGGAGAACAGCGGGGAGGTGCTGCCGAAATTCTGTCTCGAATAGGAGTAGAGAATGGAAACTAACCTCATCTACGGATCCTCGTGTGGGATTAGGACCTAACCTCACCTATAAGATAGTAGGAACGTCGTGTAGATGCAATTGATGTTTATATTACTCGCCGCTATATATGTTAGAGGATGGAGGACCGTGAGTGGATGTACACGGGCCGCGCAAGTCAGGGTCAGGTCACCAATGAATGGATCGACAAGACCGATGCTTTCTTGGAACGGGCATTTGGCGTGGCTGCTAAAGGAGCGAGTAAAATTTGCTGTCCCTGCAGCAAATGTGCAAACAGGAAAAGACAAACGAAGAAGGTAATGGGGGAACATCTTTGGAAGAATGGATTTACGGCAGACTATACCCGGTGGGTCTACCATGGTGAAGCCGATCGTACGAGAGAGGAGGTGGTGAGGCCACGCGTCGAGGATTATGATGCTGAGGCCGGGGTAGCAAACATGTTAAATGACTATCACGAGGCACAGTTCGCTGAAGGATGTACGGAGGAGGAGCCAGAGGCAACCGCAAAGGCGTTTTACGACATGTTTGCCGCGGCACAGAAACCCCTTCACGGCCAGACAAAGGTTTCTCAACTGGATGCCATTGGACGCATAATGGCGTTGAAGTCCCAGTATAGCCTGAGTCGAGACGCCTTCGATGGTATGTTGACAGTTATTGGCAGCCTGCTTCCGGAGGGTCACCTTCTGCCAAAGAGCATGCACGAGTCACAGAAACTCCTTCGTGCACTTAAGATGCCGTATGAGCAGATACATGCTTGCCCGAAGGGGTGCGTCCTATTTAGGAAAGAATACGTGGAAGCAAAGTACTGTCCAAAGTGTAAATCATCTAGGTTCCTGGAGGTAGATTCTGGTGATGGCCAGAAGAGGCAGCTTGACATTCCCGTGACAATCCTACGGCACCTTCCGTTCATACCGAGGATATCGCTTTCGCACAACAAGCTACGAGCAGAGTCGGCCCAATCGAAGAACCACAAGTTCCGGAGTTTTTACGCTCGGCATTGATGAGGTCGAGTATTATGGAAGAATTGAAGAAATATACGAACTCAAGTTTCATGGTTCCAAACCTTTTAATCCCGTCATATTTAAATGCCATTGGTTTGATCCTGAAGTAACGAGGCGGACATATTGTAATCTTGGGCTAGTCGAAATTCGACAGGATTCTGTCTTACCAGGAGACGATGTCTATATTGTGGCCCAACAGGCCACGCAAGTTTATTATCTCCCATATGCGTGTCAAACCATAAGGCATCTTAAGGGTTGGGATATTGTGCACAGGGTATCGCCACACGGTAAAGTGCCTGTCCCAAACGATGAAGATTACAACTTAGACCCAAACACATATGACGGAGAGTTCTTTCAAGAAGAGGGACTAGAAGGGAGGTTTGAGATAGACTTAACTGAAGCGATCGGAATGGAAGTAGACAATGAAACGGTTATTGAAGAGGACGTTGGAGATGAGGTGCAAAATGTGAAGGACTTACAAATGCTTGAGCGATTACATTTAGACAATGACAATGGCAACATTGCTCATTCGGATAGTGTTGATTATTTCGACATGATTGATAGTGATGATGAGACTTATGATCCAGCTAATCCCGATCATGAAGATTATTTCTAATACATGTAATACTATGTTATTTTGTAATTACGTTTTGTTTATTTTGCATCTCTTTCTAAGTACTTCTTGTTTATCTGTGCTTATTGGTTTACTCTTTTTAATTGCAGGTGATTGAACAAAGATGGTGGGCGGTGGGATGAGGAAGCTAACGTCCTTGTACCGAAGGACAAGGAGGAGCAGCCGCAGGAGGGAGTCGTCGCCTGCCGCCCCGTCGCGTGAGGAGGAGGAGGAGGAGCAGGTGCCCCAGGAGGACGCCGAGGAGGCGCAGGAGGACGCGCAGGAGGAGGCGCAGGAGGACGCGCAGGAGGAGGCGCAGGAGGACGCGCTGGAGGAGGCGACAGCAGGGGGTTCCGCTTCCTCTAGTTCGTCCAGCGTCTACTTGCGAGGTCCCGCGAGCCTCCCTCAGCGACCGATACCTCGTGAGAGACGCCCGCTGATTCGACCCGAGGGGGAAAAGTAAGTAACTTTAGATGTTATCACTACTTTATATGATATGTTGAATATCAAAATAGAAATTGGACGATTGTTAATCACTTGGGTAGGAACTGGACGATTGTGGCGAGTGGAGGTGCTCACACACGCCAAGTCAATGGCATCCTCGGTCTTCTGTGCAAGGAGCACTTCCCTGGCCTGGTTGAGTACGCCGGAGTGACGGGGCCGGCCTACTCGTTTGACCACTACGCCGCCGCCCCCGATGCTGCAGATCGGGCCCACAGGGTATTCAACAACAAGGCGGAGCGGGTGAAGCAAGAGCTGTGGGTAAGTCTTCCTCGCACTACATTGCTCAATACATCGTATTTATTTGACATTCTTGAAATAATGAATGGATACATCGTGTTTGTATGCAGGATTTCTTTAGATGCCAGGACGGACATGAGGCCAGGGCGGATGCGGTGGCTACCAAATGCTGCAAAAAACTCGTCGTGGACATGCATTACGAGGCGCGCATCCAGGCCGTCGTAACTTACCACGGGACCGTCGTTGGAACGAAGGTCACCAAAAGGGACGCAAGAACCATGACGCTGACCCGGGACCAGTACCTGCAGGTAAATACAGAACATTAATACTGATTCCTTTTGAGATTAAGTAGGCTTAATTTCATCTTCTGATATGTCATGTACTTGATGGCCTGTAGATGATTCCTTATTGGTGCGCCGCGCATCCCCAGTGCTGGGAACAGATGGTGGACAAGTGGTGCTCACGCGAGTGGGAGGAGACGCACAACTTGTGCCGGGAGCGGCGTTTGATGATGCCAGGTGTAGCACACCATCAAGGCAGCCGCAACCTCAGCGGATACGCAGAAACATGGGTACGCGAATTCATTTATTTATTCTAACGCTCAATTCTGCATGATTTCTAATCATCTTGCTGTTTTTCTCGCAGTCGGCGTCACATGGTGGCCAGCCTTGCTCCATCTTCAAGGCATTTGCTATGGCCCACAAGGGCAAGGCGACGTCCGACGTCGACTACAACCCGGAGGACGGGCCCGAGGCGTACAGCAATGCGACCGTCCACAACCGCCTTAGTGAGTACACATCGATGGCAAGGGAGGTCCATGGGCCAGAGTACGATCCGAGCACCGAGGACCTTGATGGAGAAGTCGTCATGAGGGTGGGAGGAGGCAAGAAGCATGGGCGATACTGGATTGGCGACGGCGCAATCGACTCGGCCGCTACTCCCAGTCTCTCCCAGATTCGAGCAAGCAGCACGAGCACGAGCCCGGCCATACGACCTCGGAAGGACACTTCACACCACCGGGTGGAGGCACTCGAGGTTATTCCTGGTTTATTCGTCGTTCATTGGTTTTTTCATACCTTTCCTTTGCATTATTGTAACATTAGGGTGAATATATTGTAGGCCCAGCTGGAACAAGAGAGGAGGATACGGGAGCAAATGCAGGCGACGATGGAGGCCGAGCAGCGGAGGATGGTGGAGATTCTTCAGTACATGCAAAGTATTGGCGCCGCTACGGGTGTGACTCCGCCACCTTCGCTATTCGCTCCACCTCCACCTCCACCTCCTCACTATTCTACTCCTGTGAGTATAAATGTTTTAGTTTGTATGTTCATGCTTACGGTCAGACCTAGTGGAGTATGAAAATTTTATTCATGTATGGTATATATTTATCTTGTCTCACACATGCAATCTCTTCTCCTTTGTGCAGAATCAATCGGCGGCATCGAACGATCCTCATGCTTCAGCGAATCATTCACCAAATCAGTTTCATTGACCATCTTGGTGATGATACTTGTAGTTGTTAATGGTACTTCTATTTGCAATTATGGTTGTAGATGATGGAGCACTTGGATTACTTGTGAACTTATTTGTGATATATTGTGAGACATGTGATGTTTGTGATATATATGTGTTGTTGGTGATATGTATGTGCTGTTGATGATATATATGTGATGTTGGTGATGTTTGTTATATATATATATATCTGTTTGTTTGGATGGGATGTCAAAAACAAATAAAAAAGGCTGTTTTCAGTCACTTTGCCGAGTGCAATGGCCATGACACTCGGCAAAGAGGCCTCCGCTTTGCCGAGAGCCACGGTCCAGGCACTCGGCAAAGATGGCCTGTTTGCCGAGTGTCCTCCAGGTGGCACTCGGCACAGACGCCACCTTTGCCGAGTGTTTGATTCATTGGCACTCGGCAAAGCATTTGCCGAGTGCCCGATAAATTGCACTCGGCAAAGAGGTCTTTGCCGACAAATTTTTTACCGAGCGCCCTTTGCCGAGTGTAGCACTCGGCAAAGCCGTTGCCGAGTGTATATCGTCCTTTGCCGAGTGCCTGAGGCACTCGGCAAAGAAGCTGTCTCCGGTAGTGATTATAAAGGAATTCATTTTTTCATAAATTAACCTAGGGTTGAAAATGTATTTATAAATTAATACATCACATGATAATAATATTAGTGATTTTTTCTGGTTTTTAAAATTTATTTGAAGTATCAAAATTGCTAGAAGTTATAAGAGTAAGCTTCTTTAGAGAATTTTAATTAAATATTGGTTTAAGTTTTTTATCAAACAAATTAAAATAGACTGCTAATGAGCTCTAGTTTGCATATGAAAATATTTAGAATTTTTTAATCACTCTTACACCTAAATAAAATCAGAGTTAAATAAAAAAAATACACAATTACACCCACATATACAAACTGCACCAAGCGAGCTAGGTCTGGCGAAAACAGATTCGAAATCCGTATCCGTGGAGCCTGCCGACACAACGATTTTGTATAGGCGCAGACAGGTCAGTGCGTGCGCCCTGACAACCAAACGCCATTTTCATGCACGCGCAGAGCCCAAGCAACCAAATAGGTTATTGTATTTGCTTGCATGTGTACTGCCGGAGTGGTGATTGGTTGAAGCCAAAGATTGCTACTTGCTCAGGCTCAGGCAACCGGACTCAGGCTCAGGCGTCCTATTTCGGATGCCTGACGCAGGCAGCTGATGCTCACGCCTTCAAACGTGCGAGCACACGCCGTTGCTACCGAGGAGCAGGACGGCCACCCCATGTCGCAGCTTCTGTCCCGGCCAAGGTGGACGGTTCCTCGTGAGAGTGTCGTGACGAGATGGTCTATGGCGTAGCTGCTCCTCCATGCCTCCTGTGCCGCTCGACTTGCCGGCACGCGCGGCCTGCATCAACTTCGAACTCGACGCGAGCCAAGGCCGGCGGCAGCTCGTACCAACTTCATGCGAACCGAGGCTCCTGGTTGCTGGTTCCATGAAGAAGACGAAGCCAGAGCTGCCCCTTCACCAAGTTCGTCGACCTCCCAACTGGACCGCTGAAGCACACCGTCGTCTTCTTAGTCAATATCCAAGTCCGGTTTTCCTTTTTCCACTTTCCAAACGGTTGTCGCAAATTCGAAAAATTAGCCACCTACACCATGTTTTCCACCAAATCATCTTCTCCATCCACAAGAGATTTCATTTGTTGGTTTTAACATCAGGATCGAATAATTGTAGAAACACAAGAACACACAAGCTTCCGAGATCGCGACAGCTTAGCCTTTGCTTTCCTCTTAATCCGAGCTCGCCAAGTACTTAACCGAGTACTTTCGAGCTTCTCAACCTTACAACTTGATCAACTTTTTTTTCATAGCCTTTCTCTTCTATGAGACATATTATGAATTGCCCCCTCCCTTCATTATATAGGAGCAAGTACTAGACTCTAATCATACTCCGATACGATCCTATTCCTACTCAGACTCGAATCCTACTCCTATTAGAACACTATTTTAACTTTGACATGGACTCTCATGCATACCAAAACTAAACCTACCATAAAACAAGATTAATTTCCAACATTCTCCCTTAATCTTCTTTTCTTCACGTTAGAGTAGCGCCGGGTGATCATTCTCCTCTACAGCCATAAACAACGTCTTCTCCTGTTTCTTCGACTTCTCACATTCCCACTGGAAGTGCCCATAATCATTGCACTTGTAGCACCTCACTTTAGCCTTGTCGAATTTCCGATTCTTGCTGCCTCGTCCACCGCTGTTGGAGGAGCCGTCACCACCATCCTTTTGCTCCTTAGCCCTTCATTGTTCTCGGGTGAGCAACAGATGCTTATCTTCATCCTTCTCCTTAGCTCTCCACTGGGCTTTGGTGAGCAACACATGCTCAGCATTGATGTTGGTGCCGTCGTTGTTGCTGCGCAACCTTTCTTTGTACGCCTGGAGCCTACCAAAGACCTCCTCGACTGTCATGGTCTCGAGGTCACCGAATTGCTCGATTGAACTGACGATTTGCAAGAACTTGTTTGGTGTAGCTCTGAGGATCTTCCTTACCACATACGAGTCCTCCATCTTGTCGCCGAGCCCACGAATCGTGTTGACGATGGAATTCACCTTCATTGCAAAGTCGTCGACCGACTCCGTGCTCTTCATCCGCAAAACATCCAGCTCTTCTTTGAGGGTTTGAAAACGAGCATCCTTGACGCGTTTGGCACCTTGGTACATCATCTTGATGCACTCCCATGCCTTCTTGGAAGTTTCCTTCTCGGATACTGCCCGCAGCGTCTCCTCTAGGATGCCTTGATAGATGGCGGCAAGCGCAATCTGATTCTTCTTCATGTCCACCTTGTCCTTCAGGTGATCGTGCTCGACAGCATCCCAAACGTCTTGTGCACGCATGAACACCTTCATCTTGATCTCTCATGTTGTGTAGTTGCTCCTCGTGAGCATTGGATAGTGTAGCGACACTAGTGAACTCTCTTTCGCTAGTGCTCCTAATCCAGACATTGTCACCGATGTTGATTTGCTACCTCTGCTATCCTTCAACCGCACACAACAGATTTCTAGCTTCTTCGAGTATGTATTTTCCGAGTACCTACAAACTTGCCGAGTAGTTCGCCAAGTAGATTTGAGCTCGCTGAGTACTTAACCGAGTACTTTCGAGTTTCTCGATGAATTCCAGCTCTAATCTTCACCTAGGCTCTTATGCCAATTGTTGGTTTTAACATCCAGGATCAAATAATTATAGGAACACAAGAACACACGAGTTTCTGAGGCCGCGATAGCTTAGCCTTTGCTTTCCTCTTGATCCAAGCTCGCTGAGTACTTAACCGAATATTTTCAAGTTTCTCAACCTTACAACTTGATCAACTATTTTCTCATAGCCTTTTTTTTCTCCGGAACACATTATAGGGTGCTCCCCTCCCTTCATTATATAGGAGCCAAGTATTAGATTCTAATCCTACTCTGATACGATCCTATTCCTACTCAGACTCTAATCCTACTCCTATTAGAATATTATTTTAATTTTGATATGGACTATCATACATACCAAAACTGAACCTACAATAAAACAAGATTAATTTTCAACACCATTTTGATGATCACCACCACTCATCCGGTCAAGCCTCGCCGCTGGCAAGCTCCTTCGATGTGGTAGCTGCTGGCGGGTTGTGAGACCCAGTGAGAGCATATTCACAGCTTTACGTATTTTCTTTGACAAAGCATGGTAATTTTTACGTTTCTTTCCTCAGGCATAAGTCTCCAACTAAACACATATTTTCACACATGCGTGGCCAGGCATAAATCATCAGAATCTCATGCTACCTTCAGGCACCACTTTTTCTCAGGCATGGAACTCATGGCACCAACCAAACAGACCCTAAATGACTGAATCTGATTCTGCCCATGCCCGTGAAGCTGATGGTTGAGAAATTATCCAGGGTTGATTATTATTAGCCAATGGCCCTATGCGTTAAGAAGTTAATCATGTTACTCTATCCTTTTTTGGCTGACATTTAGCTTTGTGTATGCATAAACTGATCTGTTGCTCTATGGCACATCAGAACTTTACATTTGGATCTTGTAGTTGGTATCCAGATGATCTGTTTGGGTGTGAATATGATATTCCACTGTTTTACCTGAATACACGATCATGATTAATTATAGAACGGAGATATTTATCAGGGTGAACTTTTGGATCGTGTGGTGCAGTTTGTATTCTTTGCACATAGTATAACATGTGACTCGTGAGATTCTTATCATTACTGTTAGATGTCGATGGAGGCTATAGCAATTAAAGAATTTCTACAGGTTTGATCTACTCAGGTTCCGTGACCGTTGCTGCTAAATTTAAGCTCTGAATTCTGAAACTTACAATGCAAGCACTTCTAACCTTTTTGTCTTTACACTACTACAGAATCAGTTTTATATGTCAGTCCATCACTGCCAATTCCTAATAAGGCAGCAGTGATGGGGCATCACTGCCGATTCATAAGCCGCACGGAAAGAGCCATCCATCGTGGCTTATGAACTGGTAGTGATAAGGATCATCACTGTCGAACGATGGCTTGAGCTGCCAGTGATGCCCAGCTCCATCATCACTGCCAGCTAAAGCTACCGACCGTCAGTGATAGATGGACATCACTGCTGGCTAGTGGTATGAGTCAGCAGCGATGTTTACAATACAAAACAGTGGCCCTCGTTAGCTGAACGCAAGCACGTAGAGAGCAGAGCACAGCAAGGCGCCGCCGAGCAAAATCCAACACGCCTAGATGAGGTCCCTCGAGCCCGAGCCCAGAGAAGCGAGCAAGGAGGTCGCCCACCACCCCTTCATTGAATCCCAAGCGAGCCCTTTCTTCCTTGGTGCCGGCCAACTTTTCCCGCCCCTCTCCATTGAGCCGCATCACCGTTGCCTCTTGCACAGTGAGCTCCCCCATCCCCTGCTAAGTCTTGTGCGCGTGCTATTTTAGCCTTGACCCGACACCGACACGGGTCTCCGCATGAGCCACCCGCCGCTACTGCCATGTGCATCGCCACCGACCACTGTCCGGCCGAGCCCACCGGCTAAAACCTCCCTAGATGAGTCCCCCGTGGTGTGCTGATGCCTTGGGTGCCCTTGTCCGATCGAGCAATGCTGCCATTCACGGACGACGGTTTTGCACCGCCGCGTGCACGAGCACGCTAGCAAGGTCAGTCGTGGCTCTGGTCTTGTTGACTCAAGTCAACAGGCCAGCCTCATGAGCATGACTGTGGCTAGGTAGCGTCGGGTGCATAAAGAATTTTAGTGCTTTTAGTTTTTTAAATTTGGTTAAGTAAGAAATTGTGAAATCGATTTATTTTTCAACTATTAAATCAACTAAACCTTTTAAACTATATAGAAAATTAAATATTGATCCAAAAATAGTGAAACCAATTTTTTAAGCTTTGCATGATCATGCTCTACATATTAAAAAATACTAGGAGCCATGACATATGTACTAAAATTATTATAGTTAATGAAATGTGTTTAACTTTTAATAATTCATAATTAATATTTGGTAAGTCAAAAATTGGTGGAACCAATTTTGGTAATCTTGCTAGTTTATTCCCTGCTCATTAAAAATACTCACCTTCATATTAAACATAAT
Organism: Phragmites australis; assembly: GCF_958298935.1. NCBI lineage: Eukaryota > Viridiplantae > Streptophyta > Magnoliopsida > Poales > Poaceae > Phragmites > Phragmites australis. The sequence continues at coordinate 3,752,393 of NC_084943.1, forward strand.
TAACTTTTTGTTGATATGGAAGTTGATAATTAAGATAAGCATCTATGCAAATTTCACCCTTACTTTGGATCAATGTGACGTTTAATTTTTATAAGTTATCACTATTTGTATATAATGTATGTAAGGGTTAAATAATAATAAAAAATTCTAGGGATGGCACCAACAAACACTCATTGGAAGTGGACGTGAAAGCATACAAATTGCCGATAGGAGATGACGAGGTAATTTATTTGTTGGTGATTGCAAAATCTTCTAGATATTTTGAATATGGATTTACAATAATAATATAAATGTAGATAGGCAGAAGATGGATGTACGACACGAGTCGTGTGAGCGCAGAGTACGAGAACTATGGTGTGTGGGTATGGGATGAATACAAAAGAGAGAACTTCACCCTACACGCAATGTTGTTCGTAACAATTCAAGATTGGTTAGCTCTTGGCAACCTATCGAGGCAGACTGTGAAAAGCTACTTTGGATGCATGCATTTCTTGGATGAAATAGAGACCTTGTGGTTGAAGAACATGTGTGCTAGCTTGATTGGTACGTTACCAGATATACCTGGCAAAACAAAGGATTCACTCCAAGCACAGAAGGACCTGGAACGTTTTTGAAACTCCAAACATGAAAGATTTGAAATTAATTGGCATGAAGTCTCATGATTGTTATGTGATGATGACACAGATGCTTCCAATTATAATCAGAGGTATTCTACCACTGAAGGTCTGAGACCCAATCATAAAGTTGTGTTCATTCTTCAACACGATATCACAGAAGGCCATCGATCTGACAAAGCTAGCCAAGCTGTAGGAAGATGTGGTCAACATTCTATCCCTGCTTGAGGTGTGTTTCCCTCCATCATTTTTTGATATCATGATGCATCTCATTGTTCACATTGTGAAAGAGATACGAATTCTTGGTCTTGTGTTGCTGCATCAAATGTACCCTTTCGAGAAGTTCAGGGGAGTTATGAAGAAATATGTTCATAATCGAAATCGGTTAGAATGTTGCATGGCCGAGGGATGGGGAACCAAGGAGGTCATTGATTTCTGTGTTGACTATATGAATCTCAAATCGATTGGTGTGCCTGTATCTCACCATAAATTGAGGCTATAGGGGAAAGGGACGATAGGTGCAAACACATTCCGCACTAACGACCCCATTTCATTTAAGCAAGCACATTTCATAGTTATGTAACAATCAGTTGTAGTGCACCCATCTGTCGAAGAACAGCAGAAGATGCTACGGACTAGAAACCCAGGGAAGTCTGATGTTTGGATCGCGTGAGAGGTCCGAGATCATTTTGGCGCCTAGTTACGTAGACAGATGATGGATAAGCAGATAGAGTATACTTAGTTGTATGTGTTGGCTCACGGACCATCTACTACAATCCTCACATTGCAAGGATATGCCATAAATGGCTATATATTTTATATAAGAGCTCAGGATAAGAAGAGCGCTAACCAAAATAGCAGTGTCTGTTGAGATGCCTACGACTGCAATGGAAACTGGGAGACCTACTACAGATTTATAAAGAAGATCCGGGAGCTCGACTATGGAGTATTAAAAGTTCCTCGTTTCTAGTGCCAATGGGTTAGACTCATAGGGGGCGTGAAGATCAATAAGTACGGTACGACTACAGTGGACCAAAACCTCATCGGATATAGAGAAGAACCATTCATACTTGCGAAAGATGTTATGCATGTCTTCTATGTAAAGGACCTGGACCCGGACCCGGCTAACAAGGAGGAGCAACACGTGTTTTTCAAGAAAAAAAGAGGATTGTTGGAGTGGATAATGTCAATGACGAGGAAGACTACAATCAATTCCACATGCTACCTTCTTTCAGAGAAGACATAGACCTAGGTCATATTAAAGACACCGATAAACCTCCCTATGTACTCTGTGATCATAATGAAAGCTGAATTGTTAAACCAGATTAAGTAGATTTATTTGCATATTAATGAATGATATGAATTACTATGTATTAATGAAGGACATCAGTTACTATTTATTAATGATGTTATCATTATTATTGATTGACATTAGCTGTATGTATAGGCATATTTATTTATATTTTTTAACGATTCAATAAATTTATCCATGAAATTAAGATATATAGGAAGCTCCAATTATATTTTTTTAATTAATTAGCAAGCTCCAATGTAATAAAACTTATGTATAACATATTTATTTTCTATTTGTATTGACTTAGAAAATTTAACCATGAAATTTTGGTATATAGAAAACTTTACGTATGAAATTCTAGTATATAGCAAGTTCAAAATAAAATATATGTATTAGAATTGGAGGACAATAGAATGTTAATAAAGGTATATAGTACGAACTCAACCAAACATATTTGAGTAGTGCGGCGGTTAGTTTGTTCGTACTTGGGCCACTGGTCACAGGTACGATTCTTATGCTCAGGACAAAAAAATTTTTGCTTCACTGCCCTGGTGGGGGGGGGGGAGATTTCACTACCAACTGACATCATGGGCTAGCAGTGAAGACCCACTTTCACTGCCGGTTTACTTAATGAAGCTCCACCTTCACTGCCAGCACATTTGAGCCAGAAGTGAAGCCCGCACTTCACTGCCGGCACACCCTTTGTACCGGCATCGAAGCTCCCCCTTGTCACACCCAGTTTTAATGGATAAAATCAAGTGCGGCTTATCTATGCCCAGAAAATTTAACACACATAAGGACATCATAGGTGGAGTAGCAAAAGAAATACTTTAACTTACAACTGTTTAACTCTTACACAAAGACTCGACCTAAACAACTCTAATAACCAAACTATAGCTTCTAAACGACGGCAATGAAATAAAAGCATCGACAGCCACAACAACTCCACATGCACCAACTGGGGAACACACTCCTAGTACTCTAGGTCGTCGTCTTGAAAGTATTTAAAGTCTTTCACTGAGCAATATATATATTGGGGGAGATAGCAAGGGTGAGTACATTGAGTACTCAGCAAATGTGAAAAAAATAATGATATGCAAGCTTACAACAAGAATAAGCTAACACAAGATTTATTTGCATAAATGCAAGTAAACAAAATAATAATGTAATTGAAAAGCATTAAACAATTATTAAGTGATTATGCCCATATGACCCAAACCATTATTATCTGAGAAAAACAACCTTGCAAACCATAACCAGCTAACCAACACCAAACCATACCCATAATCAACTAATCATGTGAGGATCCAAACCTCCCATAACTGTGGGTACGGCTGTTATAACAGTTTTACACTCTGTAGAGTTTGTCTAACTTTTAGCCACAAGTCGTGATATCCATGTTGTCGTGTTTGCAAGACACTTAACACACGCTTGTGGTGTGCCGTCAAGAGATCACTATGAAGCATAGTCCATCAATTAGGTCATGCTACCCCCAACGAATGCGAGCCAGGTGTCTAACTGATATGCTAAGCCTTACCCATATCGTCCTCGTGTTTGAACGGTATTTTCTTGGGTTGTCGCTCCACGAAACAGTCCTTAATCAGGTTACACATGTTTCACTTATTTACACTTGGGCAAAGACTATCTAACCGGGTAATAACCATCAAATGTTAAAGGGCATCCAGAACCTATACAAATGTTAACGGTCCTCCAAAACCGTAACAAATGTTAAAGGATATTCAGAACCTATCATTATGCTTAAAACGTATCCACAAGCCCACCAACATTAACAAAACCATCTATTTGCCCAAGTCCTAAGTTCCATGTTGCTATGTCATTTTATCATCATAGTTGCATATGTTCATTATCAGTTATATGACACTTTCCAAAATCCCAACAACATGGCTAAGCAATTTTACCCAAAAGACTCATATTAACTACCACTTAGGCTTCAAGGAATGTAAAGAAAGAACTAGGTAAACCCTAACATAGGTGACTACCCATAAAGTTGATAGACATCTCATGCAGTTTTATAAAACAAAAACATTTAGAAATACAGGTTCAAGATGATCAAGGACACTTGCCTTCTCCTTGTTGTTGCTCAGTGAACTCTAGCTCTTGGTCTTGTCGTTCCTCAAGATGATCCGGGGCATTGATGTCTAATCGCACGAGTATCGGCGAAGCACACAAACAAAACACACTAATAAAAGAGCATAAAACAAAGGAACAACAAGACAAAACCTATCTAGAAAGGTAGAGCTCGGAGAAACAAATCTAACTGCGCAAGAATCGCTTAAAATAGAGCTACGACGAAAAAGATATGCTAAAAACAAGTTTAGGGTTAATTCTGCAAAAAGAAAAGGACTTATTTTAAATTAAAATAGAAAGATTAAGTGCCTTTTGTAAAAATAGAGGATCCTATTTGTAATTATAGAAAAGTTTAGGGGCTAAACTATAAAAGATAGGGGCTCTTTTGTATAAACATTAAAGTTCAGTGGCTTATTTGCAAAATTACCAATTATCAGGATTATTTGGAATTATTTTTACATTGAAAAACCTTATTTACCACGTTGGCTGCTGACTGGGTTGACACGTAAGCAAAGAGGGTGAGGTGGCAGCTGATGTGGTGGCGGACGTGGCACAAAAGGCTGACTAGGATTATGTGTGCCACATGGCGACTTTCTATTGGCTGACAAAGGGGTATGCAGGGTTCTAATAGTGGCCGCACGTGATAGATCTAACAGCTCAGGGTGAAGGGGTGATCAGAGAGAGGGAGCACGATGGCGTCGAGGGGAAGGCGACGGTGGACTCGCTGGAAACGTACCAGAATCGGGTTTCGGCTCGCCAACGGCGACGATGAGCGGTGGTACAGATGAAGATGCTCACAGGGAGGAGGTTTTGGGGCTTACCTAGGGCGGAGCCGCACCGAAAAGGACTCGGTGATGGTGTAGACGGCGGAGGAGCTCAGGGGCGCGACGGGAGGCGGCTTCGGCGACCATGGAGGCAAGGCAAGGGCAGCTCGAGCTTCAGCTGGCGGCAGCGAGGCTCGGAGATGGCTCGATGGAGGCAAGGCGACAAGGCTAGACGATAGAAGGCGGCAATGGCGGCGAGAGCTCGAACTTGGCGAAAAGGGCTCAAGATCTTGGTGGGTTTGGGTTGGAGATTGAACGAGGAGGGGCGGGGGTATATATGGGTGGGCTCGGGGCTCTCAGGGAGGTCCGGGACTCTAGAGGTGGCGGCGGTCTCGAGTCCCACTCTGACTCGACGGCGAAGGTGGCGTCCGAGTCAAAGAAGATGGGCGCGAGCGCAAGGTGAAAACTGGTTTTGGCCGGGGCGTGTCCTAGCGCAGGGAGGCAACGGCTTGAGCTGGCGCGAGGTGCGGCATGGGCTGGCTGGGCCAGAGGCTCGTGGCGTAGCCCAGGTAGGAAGGGAAGGGAGGAGCGGGAGGGAGAGGGGAGGAGGCCGGGCTGGCTCGGGCCGAGCAGGCCGAGGGAAGAGGTGAGCGGCCTAGGGAAAAAGATGGAAAAGGCTGAGTCAGGTTAGAGAAAAGGGTTTGGGCTAGCTTTAGGATGTTTATTTCCTTTCCTATTTCTATTCCAAGCTATTTCTATTTCTATTATAAAGCAAACACCAAACAAACAAAGCCAAACAAAAACCCTAAATGCCTAACTCCAGCATGAATGCGTTGAAACAAAATATATCCTAAGTTAAAATTGGATTTGGTTTTAGAAAATAGGTTTTATCCTATTCTATTTGTTTAAACCCTAATTAATTCTAGGAAAATTTTAAGAAATTGAGAAATTTGAAAGTTAGGGTGTTACACCCCTATACAGTCGAAGCGTCGCTGCACCCTCGCCCAGACATAGAATTTTTTTCCCTTATGCCGAATTGCCTCTTGCTCTATCCTCAAGAACAATCGCCTCCTCTATGTCCTCACCCACCCAGCAGGAGGACCACGAGCCCGCACTGATGAGTCTGAGCCCACCGTCCCCTGTCCTCCTCCCCGACACCATTCATGTCCTCCTCCCCGACGTCATCCCTATCCTCCACCCCGACGCCATCTCCTCCCCCTCGGTCTAGGTACGCCTCCATGTCCCCCTACTCTGGTGTATTTGTATGATAGAGATGGACTTGTAAATCCTTCATGTTAGTAGTGTTGGACTTGTTATTCTTTTATATTAGTAGGGTTGGACTTGTTGATCTTCTTACTCACCAGTGTGTACTAGAGTGGTGGTGATTAGTGTAGTGGCTATGGTTAGGTTCATATGTGCTATGATCTTGAGGCAAGGTGGTGCATTTTAATTTTTAGAATTAGTATCATCTTTTTATATCTCTTATGCATGTTGGCCTAAAAGTCTTTATGTGGTCAACTGATTAATTGTAGTTCATTTAGTGTTGATGAGTGTTATTTTGGGGTACGAATGACACTTCCTTTAGTGGCTGCGTATTATGATGATAGTAATTAGTGATTGTGATTGAGAAAAAGGATTTGATCACAACTGCATAGATTGAACACTTGGGAAGGCTAAGTGATGTTAGTTTGAGTTTCAATTTAATCACATCTAGCTTGCCTGTTGACATACACAACTTGTATAATAAAATCTTTTTTCTCAATCAAGTGATTAAATGCTTGCTAAGTTTCATCTAATTCGAAGACAATTTGCTAATTATATGAAGCTCACAAAGTTTCTTTGTTAATCAGTCAACTAGAAATTATGTTGTTTGGAATTTTCCTTCTCCTATAGAAGTTAGATGAGCAAATGGTGAAAGGAGATAACTATTTACCACACATATGACTATAAAGCTCGACTGGGATGGTTATTACACATGCACTTTATATGACTTTTCACTATCCCAGTCAAGCTTGCAGTCATATATAACTATCTCCATAATTTGATGCTAATGCCGTTTGAATTTTTCATAGGTTTGCCACTCCATAGTTGCACTTTCAAGCTCTTTTCTTCCTTGGATATGAAATTAGCTATATTAAATTGAGAAAAATATGATATTTCTGTTTGTAGTTGGAAAAGGTTTAGAGCTTGGTTCTTTTTATGTGGGGTGCTTCTTACTCATATGATGGAATCTTATGCTTTACAATCTCTAAAGACCAGAAAGTGAAGCAAACTCTTGCAAAAAAGCTCGTGGATGCCCACACACAGTCTCCACAAGGCTCTTCCAAGCTGGATAGGGATAGGGACAAGCTCACCTTAGCCCTGGGAAACAAGGAGCACGATGATCGCACACGAGGCATTGGTATGATGGGATGGAAATATGGATTCTCAGGCGTTGTTGACAGTTACAAGAGTCAAAAGATATCCCAAGCAGAGCGAGATGCAAAACGAGTGGCAAAACAAGCTAGCATGATGAAAAAGCTTGAACAAGCGCTACAACATGAAAGGGAACATACCGACAAAGAAATAGCACAAACAATACAGCATGCCCTCATACATGAACGGGGCGGCATTGTGAGCGAACAAGAACGGTCGATAACATTTCCTAATGTTGCACGATCTAGTGTCGGTGGTTGTTAGAGTAGCTATGCGTCCACGGGAATTCCGGGAGCTGACTCCATTACTTATCATGTGGACCACAACATAGCATGGACACCGTGTGAACTACATATTGGTGCTAAGAACATTACCATCAAGGTGGCTTTTGGCATGGCTTATCCCTGCAATGCCCATGACCTTTTGCACGGAC